>NC_068327.1:18927843-19527843 GCF_000147395.1 Oryza glaberrima | reverse complement strand
TTAATCCTGTTAAACCAATGTTCTTTTAATCGACAAAGCCTTGTCCTTTGCTTTGACTATATCACTATTCTATACAGACTAACACTACATCATTTCTAGGAGAAATGACTACCGGTACGATCTGGAATCGCACATCCCACTGGATTGTTATACATGGTTCGTCAGCTTCTCGCCTTATCAATCATCCATCATCTGCTGCCTTTGGATCTCACCAATATATGATGTCAAAGAAGATCCAGAAGAATTGGCCGTCCTATTATTGACACGGCATTGCAGCAATTGTTGCTGAAGATTCTGGATGTGCTCATTCAATAGCCGAATCATCTTTTCTTGAGATAAGATTATCTGCAAGAAAGTTTAACTCAGCCAGCGCAGCAATTTTGTGAATTTGCAAAATAAAAATAACTTGTCTCTATTCCAACAGTTGATACAAATAAGAAATCTAAGTTCAATAGTTCAAATGCAGCAAAGTCTGTCAAAATATATCAGTTACAGAGAGTAGCTCACCTTTTCCTTGACAAGTTCTCCTCTACTTGAAATATGTTTCTGCTTGTGAGACGTAGATTCCAACTCATTAACAAGTTGTTGCTTCCATTCAAGCTGGGATGTGACTATAAGTACAAAAAGCAGAAAGATAAGCAGTGCAGACCTTGACATCATTGTGTTTTAGAGGTAAACCTATAAAAAAAATCATCAAGTATTTCCCATCAGACATCACCATTGGCAAACTATAAAACTAGTTTCAGTTGAATTTACTCAAAAATAGTAATAGGCAATAACAAAATCAACGATAAACTTATTTCATGGACATACTAATTAGAAAGGTAAGTCCCTAGCTACTCCAGTAGTGCATTGATCCGTCACGGGTTATTAATGCCTTTCAGTTATTTGAAGAATCAAGATGAATGAGGAAAAATAATACTTCCCTCTTACACCATGGGTATATCCATGAACACGAACAGCTTGAAAAGAAATGTACTAGCATAAATCAGAGTCAGCACAATAGTCATTTGCAAGAACTGTTGGGTCTTGGGTCTAGCAGTGAATCATTGCAAATTTGCAATTCAAACAAATTACTAGCCTATATTCTGATGACAGCAACCCAGATGAGTGCGATCATGCCGACGATAGTCACGGCAGGCATTTCAGGCCCAAGCACTCAAATTAATACAGTTTACAAAATCCAGGAATTTCGGCCTGCTTAACCACTCCCCATGAGATGTAATTTCCAAAATAAAAGCATAGCTATCGTGCTAGATAGTTACTACATCTGAAAGAGGAAAGTAGGAAACCTCAAATTAAGCCGAAGCGCTCAAAATTTGGGGAGCAACGAGCACAAAAGCGAAGTAGCAGAAGGAACACGCTACGATGTCTGAGCTCTAGGTCTCCACTCTCCATCAGGACACTGGCCTAGTGGGATCCAGAGGCGAGGCGCGCAACGGAGCAAGGGAACGAACGAACGGTGCGGGGCCGCGGGAGTGAGTGAGGGGTAGAGAGGAAGGGAAGGGGAGCTCTCACAGCGGGCGTCGTCTCATGGGGCGGCGGCGGCGGCGAGGACGAGGGTGAGGGCGCGTCTCGCTGCCGATCGGAGAAGCCCCTGGATCGTTGGGACTCCGGCGACACGGCCGGCGGCGGCGTGAGGAGAGGGGAGAAGGAAGGAGGAGAAAAAAAAAAACGAGACGAAAGTCGCGCGGCGGGGCGAGGAAAAAGACGGGGCCGGAGGGAGGTGGGCCCCACCGGACGGTTCGGGTGTGCGGTTCGGTCGATCGGGCGGTAGCCGGCCGGGAGGCAGGCAGGCAGGCCAGCGCCCGCGGCGCCGCGATTCGTGCGCTGCGTTGTGGCCTTGTGGGTGAGCGAACTGTTTCCTTCGAGGTGAGAGCAGTACATCCGCCCAAATAAGAAAAACAAATTTGGATTGGAACGAAACGTCGTCTAATACAACGAATCTCCATACGTACAAACGAACACTCATCCTTATATCCTTATGAATACGCAGTTACACTTTACCTCTGCAAGTATATTCGAAAGATTGGATCGGCGTATCTTGAGATTGACGAAATCACCACAGACGTCTTGCTGTCGATAGGTACATCTCCTATCACTAAAAAAAAATTAGCCGTAAATAAGAGCACACATATCGTGTCTAGCACATAAAATCTGGGTGGACTGATTCTAGCACATAAAATCGTGTCTAGACCATGTTAAAATTTGATAAGACAACAAACTAATGGCTTGTTCACTTTGCTACCATTTTCAACATTACCAAGTTTTGACATTGTCAAATTTTGGTAAGGTTACCAAAATTTTAGCAAGGTTGTCAAATTTTGACAAGATTTCATATGCACTTACTGAAATTTGGCAATAAATTAAATATAGCCACTTTTTGGTAACTTTGCCAAAAAAAAGGTATGGTTGAAAATAGTAGCAAAGTGAACCAGCCGTAAACATGCTATTGTCGATACAAACTTACTAAATTTTGGTAATTCTGGAACTTTCCACTCTTAGGGCATGTTTGGGGGGAGTTTCTAGCAGCTACAGCTTCTCCTAGAATCTTCACTTGCCAGAAGCTCCCCCGAACAATCCAGCTTTTTATCCAAATTCTAAGTATGTAAAATTTAGAAAATGAACTAGAAGCTGGAAGCTGAGTTTCCCAGCCTTCTCCAGATTCTCACCGACTAGCTTCTTCTCAAAATCTTAAGCTACTCCAAACAGACCCTTAAATGTTTTACCAAACTTTTGTAAGAACACAAACTAAACATTCTCATTCACATCTTACCTTATTAAAGATTGATAATGTCAAAAAAATAGCATTATCAAAATATAATTGTTTTTTTAATAAAGTGGATGTGGAGATTATGGATACCCCATACCTACACGGCATGTATAGGCCGACTGGGTGTGGGGTGCCATGTATAGATAGAATATCTTTAGAGAGATTCGGGTTAAATTCTAAACTTGTATATCAAGGAAATACCTGAGATCCTAGTCGGTTACGATTGTATTTTATCTGTAACTACTTATTCCGTTAGGGATATGGACTGTATTTTGTAATACGGATCCCTTCTCCTATATAAGGAGGGGTCCGGGTGCCTTGAGGGGCACGATTTTCTCCAGATCATACGATCAATAATACACTCGGTGGATCAATCCCCGGATAGGAGTAGGGTATTACTTCTTGATTAAGAAGGCCTGAACCTGTATAAAATTCCATGTCTCTAAACCCATTCACTTTTCCAGCTTGATAGCCACCCCGTTTTAGTATTGCCGAAATCTTGTTTCGACAGTTGGCGCGCCAGGTAGGGGTAGCGTCAAGTTCTTCGCCGACTAGTGCGATGGGTCTCGTTTCCGGCATCGACGACTTCGTCTTCCCTCCCGGGCAGGCGTTCTGGTTCGGCAGCCTCGACTTCATCACCAACAACTTCGGCAAGATTTCTCTCCTCGACTCGGATTCGAACCAGTCGGGAAGAGGCCAGATCTCCGCCCCGTTCGGTATCCCGAATTCGGCCGAGGTCTACCCCAAGATCATCTCCACCGAGTTGGCTTCAAACCACTCGGACGAGATCCAATCTACTTCAACACGACCCGATCAAGACGATGGGGCCTATCCGCCAATCCTGATGAAACTCCCCGATGATTTGGCTGCTGTCTTCACCACAAGGGCATCTTCTCCTCGCAAGCCTGGGCGGAATCTGGCTTCAGCCCCGGCCCAGCCTAGCTCCAGGGAAGTCGGCGTCATACTCTAGCCTCTCGGCACGGTTTCGACGGAACAACTGGACGGCTACCTCAGCTCCCCAGGCGTCGACTCATGACCAACGGAGATCGTGGAGTACGACGACTTCGGCTACCGCTACGACTACCGCAACCTCGACGACTTCGACGAAGGCTTTGAAGACAACTACACGCCTATCTACTTCGGCATCTTCATGGTTGACAATAAGACGAAAGAACAGCGTAAAGCCCGAGAAGCAGAAGAATTACGCGTACAACAGGAAGCCGAAAGACGCCGACTGGAAGAGGAGTGCCAAGCACAAGAGCGAGAACGGCTATAGCGTGAGCAATAGGAACGCGAATGGGCTACAAAAGAGGCTGAGGACCGGCGACAACGTGCCTTGGATGCCGGGCGACGAGCACAGGAACTTATCGGGCAACAAGACGTTGAGGGAACAGCGGTTTTCCGCACCCCCCAACAGAACGCGGTTGCAGCGATCACCCTCCTCGACACCCTCCTCAAGGAAGACGCGCTCAATCAAGCCAATCACGTCGTCAACATCTTGAACCAGACCAAGACCATGATCGCCGCCTCGGTCCCGGTTAACTTTGCAGCGTCCGCACGCCGACTGGCAGCCGAATTCCCCCTCTTCGATCTCAAGACTATCACCAACCAAGCCTTAGCGTCGTCGGCGCGGGATCCAGTCGCAGGAGCAGGGGTCACGACGAGCGATCTGTCCACTCGCCTCCCGAACGACACAGGGAGCGTCGAGTTGAACGACCACGCTCCCCACATCGCAGGCGCCCCGTCGATCTTCGCGATACTATCAACCAGCGCCGTGCGGCAAGAGGCTACGCTCCCCACCATTCACTAGATCGCGACGACGACGACGTGGATGGAGTTGCTGCCTTCACAAGCGACCTACGTCGAGTGGATTGGCCGGCCGGCTTCAAGCCGACTGGAATCGAGAAGTATGACGGCACCACTAACCTGGAGTCTTGGCTCACTGTCTACGGTCTCGCAATTCACGCAGCGGGAGGAGACAGCAAAGCCATGGTGAATTATTTGCCTGTGGCCCTAGCGGATTCTGCCCGGTCCTGGCTTCACGGGTTACTTCGTGGCACAATCGGATCATGGGCGGAACTTCGCGACCACTTCATTGCCAACTTCCAGGGTACCTTTGAACGCCCTGGTACACAGTTTGATCTCTACAACGTCATTCAGAAGTCTGGAGAATCCCTTCGAGATTACATCCGACGCTTTTCCGAGCAACGCAACAAGATCTCCGACATCACCGACGACGTCATCATCGCCGCCTTCACCAAGGGCATTCGCCACGATGACCTAGTCGGCAAGTTTGGGCGCAAGCCTCCCAGGACGGTCAAGCAGATGTTCGAAAAAGCCAATGAGTATGCCAAAGCCGAAGATGCCATTACCGCGTCCAAGCATTCGGGCACCACTTGGAAGCCGAAGAAAGATACGCCAACTACAGGGGGGAGTGGAAGTACCAATCACAAGAATCGCAAGCGTAAGCCCGAGGAACTTGTGGCAACTACTACACCATCCTCCCGACAACGTTCGCGCGTCAACACTTTTGACAAAATCATGAACTCCCAATGTCCGCATCATCCCAATTCCAATCACGCGGCCAAAGATTGCTTCATCTACAAACAGTTTGCAGAACAATACGCCAAGAACACACAGAAAACTTCTGACGGAGATCAAAGCACGTCAAAGAAAAAGGATGATGAAGATGATGCCCCGACTGGTTTTCAAGACCACCGCAAGGAACTTAACCACATCTTTGGGGACCTTTGGCTTATGAATCCAAGAGAAAGCACAAGTTGACCGAACGGGAGATCAACGTTGTTCAGCCCGACACGCCCCAATATCTTCGGTGGTCAGAGACAACGATTAAGTTTGACCGCTTGGATCATCCTGACCGAGTGGTCCACCCGGGGCAGTACCCCTGGTACTAGACCCAGTGGTTCGCAACGTCAAGCTTCGCAGATCCCTCATCGATGGTGGCAGTGCACTCAATATCCTTTTTGCCAAGACTCTGGACGACATGCAGATCCCTCGGACGGAATTAATGCCGAGTAACGCGCCCTTTCACGGAGTCATCCCGGGGCTATCTGCTACACCACTCGGCCAGATCACTCTTCCGGTTACTTTCGGCACTCGGGAGAACTTCCGTACAGAGAACATTTGTTTTGAGGTCGCTGATTTTGAGACAACATATCATGCCATACTCAGACGCCCGACGTTAGCCAAGTTCATGGCAGTCCCGCACTATACCTACATAATGATGAAGATGCCTGGTCCTCGAGGAGTCATATCCCTGCGGAGTGACATCAAGCAAGCCGTCACGTGCGACAAGGAAAGCTGCGAGATGGCCCAGACCCACGAGATCACGCTCGCCCGAGAAGAAATCCGACTAGCTGCATCCACATCAAGCGAAGGAGAAGTGCCTGCAACCAAGATGTCAAAGAGCGGAGAAAGCGACGCCAAGACCAAGAAGATCCCCCTAGATCCCTCTGATCCTACTAAGACTGCTGTAATAGGCGCTGAGTTAGATTGTAAATAGGAAAGCGTGCTCATCACCTTTCTTCAAAATAATAAAAATATCTTTGCGTGGAAACCATCTGATATGCCTAGTATTCCTAGAGAGGTGATTGAGCACTCTTTACATGTTAAAGAAGACGCTAAACCAATCAAGCAACGACTCCGCCGTTTCGCACAGGATAGGAAGGATGCGATCAAGGAGGAATTGACCAAGCTGTTAACAGCAAGCTTCAGCAAGGAAGTCCTTCATGCCGACTGGCTAGCCAACCCAGTCCTGGTTCGGAAGAAGACGGGGCAATGGCGCATGTGTGTCGATTATACCGACCTCAACAAGTCTTGTCCTAAAGATCCCTTTGGGTTGCCTCGCATTGACCAGGTAGTTGACTCAACGGCCGGCTGCGAGCTACTCAGTTTTTTGGATTGCTACTCAGGATATCATCAGATCCGACTAAAGGAATCCGACTGCTTGAAGACTTCATTCGTCATGCCCTTCGGGGCCTACTGCTACATCACCATGCCTTTTGGATTGAAGAACGCAGGAGCAACTTATCAACGCATGATCTAGAGATGTTTTTCAGCTCAGATCGGCTGCAAAGTTGAAGCTTACGTGGATGATATAGTCATCAAGACCAAGCAGAAGGATGATTTGATTATGGATCTAGAAGAGACCTTTGCGAGCATCCGTGCTTTCAGGATGAAATTAAACCCTAAAAAGTGCATCTTCGGAGTACCATCAGGGGAGCTGCTTGGATTTATGGTGTCCTATAGAGGCATACAAGCCAACCCAGAGAAAATCAACGCCATCCTCAACATGAAACCGCCGAGCTCCCAGAAAGATGTTCAAAAGTTAACTGGTTGCATGGCGGCGCTCAGCCGGTTCGTCTCACGACTCGGCGAGCGGGGGATGCCTTTTTTCAAGCTGTTAAAGAAAATTGACAATTTCCAGTGGGGACCCGAAGCACAAAAAGCCTTTGAAGACTTCAAAAAACTTCTCACTACTCCACCAGTTTTAGCTTCACCACATCCGCAAGAGCCGCTGTTGTTATACGTGTCGGCAACTTCCCAGGTTGTAAGCACAGTCCTGGTGGCTGAGCGTGAAGAAGAAGGCCATGTTCAAAAAGTCCAACGACCAATCTACTTCGTTAGCGAGGTTTTGGCTGACTCCAAGACAAGATACCCTCAGGTTCAAAAGCTACTATGTGGCGTTTTAATTACCGTCAGAAAATTATCTCACTACTTCCAAGGTCACTCGGTCACGGTGGTCACATCGTTCCCACTCGGGGATATACTTCATAATCGCGAAGCAAATGGGCAGATCGCAAAGTGGGCCTTAGAGTTGATGTCTTTGGATATATCCTTCAAGCCACGAACTTCGATCAAGTCCCAAGCTTTAGCCGACTTTGTCGCCGAGTGGACCGAGTGCCAAGAAGACACGCCTGCAGAGAAGATGGAGTATTGGACTATGCATTTTGACGGGTCAAAGAGGATTTCAGGCACTGGAGCGGGAGTTGTTCTAATCTCCCTGACTGGACAGAGGCTGAGTTATGTATTGTGGATACGTTTTTCTACGTCTCACAACGTGGCGGAATACGAGGCGCTTCTTCACGGACTAAGGATTGCAATCTCTTTAGGAATTCGGCGTTTGATAGTTCGTGGAGATTCTCAGTTGGTTGTTAATCAAGTTATGAAAGAGTGGTCCTGCCTTGATTGTCACGACCGGAAATAACCCAACGGGCGTTCCTTACGTGCGTGTATTATTCCTTGTCCCAGGAGGCAAGGTACACCAAAAGTTGATACAATACAGAGTTTAACAAGCGGAAGCGTAAATAGTTAATTTGTTACATGGGCGGCAAAGGCCCAGCACACATGAAGACAAACGAAAAACAGCGGAAGACTAGGGCGACGACCACAGGCGCTTGACAGTAGGCACGAGCTAGACACCAAAGCCTTCATCTTCCAGGAACTCCTTTTCTGGGTTTGGAAAAAATTGAGCAAGACTGAGTACAACCACCGTACTCAACAAGACGCACCCACAAGTGCAGAATAAATGCAAGGGGGGTACAAGGGAGTTATATTATAGGGGGTTAGGGTTTGCAGTAAACAGCATCAAAAGACACTTAGTTGCTCAAAGCTACTTTTAAAAACACGATCCTAGAGCTATACAATATTATTAAACAAGGCCGTGAACCCACACGAACCTGCCTTAACCCAAGGCCTACGATGATTCAGACCGAACTGGCAACCCGACCCTGGGTCCCAGCTCGTACCAAGCCAACCAGGCCAACCATTCCACATTTTAGTTGTTAAGCAGGTTTTTAAGAATTTAAAATACTAACTTGGGTACATTGCTAGGCTTGCCCATAACCGAGGGCGCGGCTATTCGAATAGGTTATACTCTGATCAGAGGTGTACATCTTTACCCACAAGACACATCTTCCTCACGTGTAACCACGTACCACATACCACCACGGTATACGGACGAAAGACGTGACATAGTTCCCAACCCATCCTAGCCATAGACAAGAGTACCGACCCAACCCCACCTACGGCCGGAACCTCTGGGACAGGTAGGCAGGACTGAGCCCCTAGCAGCAGGACACCAGCCCTGTGCCATGACATCTCGACTACCGGGCCGCAGCTCGTGTAGCCTTCATTTGTCCTAGAGATGTCCATCGACCCCCCGACTTCGTCCATCTCCATCCGTGTACTTTTGTTTATAACCAGACTGAGCCACAAACTAAGCCTTACCCACTAGACATGTGGAAGTACGGTAGTGCTTTGCAACAGAGGCCCGAAGACCGGTCCTTATGTGGTCGAGGTGCTACTATCAAAACCATGCACCCCGAGCCCAGCCTAAAACCATTTTGAGGGTTTTGAATAGAGGAGGAGGTGTGAATCCAATTCCACAATAATCCAACCATTCCACAATGTCCAAGTGATATGAATATTCCCAAAGTATAGAGTTATAAAACCACCTAATGTTGCCTAATTAAACAGCGAAGCATCTACCTAAATTCATACTAGTGGTACCATGAATAGAGTACCCACTAGTTGGGGTTTTGTTTATTCTAGGGTGAACAAGGTAATAATAACAATAACAATAATAATAAGGTCATAATAAAGGTAAATAGGCATGGCTAAATAAAACAGTGATAACGCGGGAATTTAAATAAAGCGATAATGCATTAATTTAAATCAAAATAATTTTATAAACTGGGATTCAATATATTCAAGGATGATGTGACTTGCCTTGCTCGCTTTCCCAAACGTCGGCTTCAACCTCCACGTAGAGCGGATCTTCCGAAGCTGCAGCGTCTACAAGACCAACGGAAAGGAAAAAAGGCTTTTACTCTAATAAACTCCATATAACAAGCAGGAACAAAGTACAAAAATGGGTTCTTGACTTCTTGAGGAAAAATTAGAGACTTGAACGGTCCAATTCCGAGTTCAAATGGCCAAATTATGGCCATTTGAAGTTTATATGCTCTTTAAGTTAATATTTGCGAATTTCTTCATTTAAATTTTAATTTAAAAAGGATCTATTGCGTCAGCCGAGGGGAGGGGGCGCGCGGACCGGGTCCACGGGAGTGGGGCCCACGCGGCAGCCTCACGGTCCACGGTGGACCGGGCGCACCCGGGCTCACACCGGCTGGCGCCGTGGGCCCCACGCGTCAGCCGCACCCGGGCGGCTGACGGCTGGGCCCCACGCGGCGGCCACACGGCGCGCCCGGAGGCGGCCACGACGGTGCAGCCGGTGGGAGGCGGCGCCCGCGCCCCTATGGTCGCCGGCGGCGGCCATAGGCACGGCGGAGCAGTGGCCGAGAGAGGGGAAGGGAAGGGGGAAAAGAGGCGGTGGTCCACGGCTCACCCCGGGTCGACGGCGACGACAAAGGAGGCGGCCGGAGCGGAGGAAGGCGGCGGCGCAGCTCGGGTGGATGGGGACGACGGCGCTCTGGCGGTCGGCGAGCTCGGCGAGGTGGTGGATGGGGTCGGCGGCGATGCGGCGAAGCCGGAGAAGGCGACGCCGAGGCGGGAGACGGTCCCGGCGAGCGGAGAGGGCCGGCCGGAGGTCGTCGGCGACGGAGGAGAGAGAGGGCGACGGCGCGAGCTTGATTCCGGCGGGGAGACGGTGCGGCCAGTGGCGGAAACGGGCGAGGGAGGCGCGGGGAGGGTTTAAATAGGGTTGGGAGGGAGAGAGGGCGGCCGGCGGGGAAGGAAACCGGCGCGGGAGGTCCGGCCGCCATCAATGGCGCCGACGAGATTTACGGGAGCAAATCCAGCCGTTTGAATGCGAGAGAGAGGGGGAGAAATGGGGGGAAAGGGGGAGGGGATCATGGGGAATAATTCCCCCCACTTAATTGCACACGGGGGCGGCGGGATGCGGCGGATTCGGCGGCGGCGGCGGCGCTTGGCGCGGGCGGGGTGGTGGGAGCGGCGGGAGGACGGGGATGACGGGTGGGCCCGACCCGTCAGCGAGGGTGGCGGGCGGGCCCGCCCGTTAGCGGCGCGTGCGCGGGGAGAGGCCGAATGGGCCGTGGGAGAGAGGAGAGAGAGAGGAAGGGAGATGGGCCGGATTCGGCCCAACCGAGGGGAGAGAGATTTTAGGGTTTTTCTTTTTATAAAAACCTTTTCAACTTTGTTTATTTCTTAATAATTATTATTTGTGCTCTGAAAATTCCACTAAAATTTATTTACACATTTTAGGCTTTTAGGAATTATAAAAAAAATCCTCCAAGCCTTATTTGACTTTTAACTTTGCACATTTTATTTTTTGGAGGCTTTCACAAGGATTTTAATTATTCTAGGCATAATTTTAAAGGATATATTTTAGGGTCGTTTTGTGACGTAACATTGATGATAACATGACCGCTTACCGGCAGGAGGTGCGCAAGTTGGAAGATAAATTCGATGGACTTGAGCTCACCCATGTTCTTCGACACAATAATGAGGCAGCCGACATATTGGCTAATTTTGGTTCAAAACGGGAAGTAGCCCCTTCTTACATGTTTGTTGAACATCTCTACGAGCCAACCGTACCAAGGAAAGAAACAATCGAGGCCGCAGATACTCAAGACGTAAGCATGATTGAAGCCAACTGGAGAGAGCCCCTCATAAGATTTTTGACAAAACAAGAACTTCCTCAAGATAAAGATGAAGCCGAGCGGATCTCCAGGCGATGCAGACTTTATGTCATTCATGAGACTGAGCTGTTCAAGAGAAGTCCATCGGGAATCCTGCAATGCTGTGTTTCTTTGGAGGAAGGAAGACAATTTCTAAAGGATATACATTTAGGTATCTGTGGCAATCACGTTGCCGCACGAACCATTGTTGGAAAGGCTTACCGGCAAGGTTTTTTCTGGCCTACAGCCGTGTCCGACGCTGACAAAATTGTGCGAACATGTGAGGGTTGTCAATTTTTCGCCCGACAAACTCATCTACCAGCTCAGGAGTTGCAAACCATCCCGTTGTCTTGGCCGTTTGCGGTTTGGGGGCTCGACATGGTCGGCCCGTTTAAAAAGGCAGTCGGTGGTTATACTCATCTCTTTGTGGCTGTTGACAAATTTTCCAAGTGGATTGAAGCCAAACCGGTCATCACAATCACGGCAGACAAGGCTAGAGATTTCTTCATCAACATTGTGCACCAGTTTGGGGTATCCAACAGGATCATTACTGATAACGGCACTCAATTCACGGGCGGAGTATTTAAAGATTTCTGTGAGGACTTCGGCATCAAAATTTGTTATGCCTCCGTAGCGCACCCCATGAGTAATGGACAAGTCGAACGTGCCAATGGCATGGTACTTCAAGGAATAAAATCGCGAGTTTTTGACCGACTGCATCCCTATGCCGGCAAGTGGGTAGAACAGCTGCCATCCGTACTTTGGTCTTTGCGCACCACTCCCAGTCGGGCTACGGGCCAGTCGCCGTTTTTCCTAGTCTATGGAGCGGAAGCGATGTTGCCAAGTGAGGTAGAATTTGAATCTTTGCGATTTCGTAACTTTAGCGAGGAGCGCTACGGAGAAGACCGAGTAGATGATCTCAACCGACTGGAAGAAGCCCGTGAAGCAGCCTTAATTCAGTTGGCTCGGTATTTACAAAGGATGCGCCGTTATCACAATCGCTATGTTCGATCTCGATCTTTTTTAGTTGGCGACCTGGTTCTGAGAAAAATTCAAACTACACGGGATCGGCACAAATTGTCTCCGTTGTGGGAAGGGCCGTTCATAATTTCTGAAGTCACTCGGCCAGGTTCTTACCAACTCAAGCGTGAAGACGGTACTCATATCGACAACTCTTGGAATATTGAACATCTTCGTCGTTTTTATGCTTAGGCATTACTTCTGTATTTTCCTCTTTGACTGTTAACATCAAGTTGTCCCTTGAGTTATCAGTCGGGGGCTACTATAATAATAATGGAGTGTGATTTTTATCAATTCAATTTGCTTACTTGATTTATCATTGCCTTGTTTGATTTTTTGGCTCAGTCAATGAAGACTGAAAGTTTTTAAAAACTTTTTGCGGGTTCTAGGCTCAATAAGGTTTGACAAGAACTTTTAAGAATTAGGAGCTGAGTTTAAATCATCAAGCACAGCATAAATTCATTAGTATTGCACAAATTGTGCCTCCATCATCATCATCAATATCATCAAAATACAACATCAATTAGACTCAGTTCTTTCATCATCAGAATTACCAGACCCAGTTGGCTTAAGGTCGTTGTCCTGGAATCTCTCAACCACATCAGCGGCTATCTTGTCAGCGGCCTTTTGCGCATCACTAATAAGGTCAAGGGCGGCCTCTTCACTTGTCCCGTCAGCAAAGCCGTCAACAGCATCAATATCAATCTTCGGGTACAACTACTTGGTCATCGCCAGCGCTAGGCCTGCTCCCATACTCCCAGCTTCTTTGATGTTCTTAAAGTATGTATCTGGAGCAGCTCTCAGCTTGTCGAAGATCTCGACAGCATCAAGTGAACTCGGACCGTTGTTATTGAAAAACATTGCCTGGACGAGTGGCGTAGCGGCATTGGTGACTTCATCTCTGGCTCCTTCAAGCTTCTTGATTTTATTAACTAAGACGTCGAATTGGGCCTGGGATTTGATCTTGCGGTCTACACGAGTAAGTTTACATCAATGACTAGGCGTGAAGATGAGAGTGGTTTTTGAAGTGTTAGTTACCAGTACCTTCGGCATCTTTCAGAGCCGAGTCCCTTTGTTTTGCCAATTCGGCCTTGTCTTTCTCCAGAGCTTGGATCCGCTTTTCTAGCTCGGATATCTTGGCAGCTTGCACTGTATTGCGTCTTGTTGGTTGATATCACAAGGATAGCAGTATAAATAAGTCAGACAAAGACGGTATTTACCTTTTGACGAACCGCTCAGCTCAAAGTTGGAATCTTGGAGCTCGGCGATCCGGTCTCTCAGATCATGCTCAGTCTTCCTGGCGAGCTCTTTAGCTTCGTGCAGTTGTTTTCTGGTGGCCTCAAGGGTTCCAAGATGGGGAAATAATTTTTCAAGAGTTGCAGTCTTCGCCTCATTCCTGAGATGGATTCTCTGTGACACAAATTTATCCGTATTTGAGAAAAGTGGCAAACAGGATGATTGAAGCTATGTATAAGAAGACTTACATTTACGAGGCGAGTAGCTTGGCCGAGTGTCTTTTTCAGCAGACATACTTCCTCGTCCTCTTTTTGTTTATTTATTACGATTCCATGTGGCTGCATTTCGTCATCCCACCACTTGATTAATATGGGTGGGCGAGAATCTTCAGCTGATTGTATCCGGAGGACCTCTTCTTCGTCGCCAATCATCAGGCCTTAGGCATTCATGAATAATGGTGAAACAATTGAAGAAAGTTTGTTGGATCAAAATAGATTTGGAGGATTTTCTTACCTGTTATGATTTCCGGTCGAGGACGAGCAGGACCTTGTACCCTAGCAGGGGAATTAGTTCTAGAGTTGGCGCCAGCGCTCGTCTTGGGAGGGCTATCAGCCTGGGTCTCTACCTCCGGGATGTCATTATTTTGCCCTGTGCCCGACTGATTTCCGGTCGGGGGCTCCTGATTAGCACCAACTCCAGCTTCGGCTGACTGATTTCCAGTCGAGGGCTTGTCGTTGGTCTCTACGTTGTCGGTTGCTGGTTTATTATCACTCGAGCGATCTTCGGCGGTCAGCCCGGTTTCTTTTGAAGGGCACGTTTCCATGTCAGTCGGCTCAGGGTCTTTTCCAGAAGGATCTATGTCAGATGGCTTCCTACAAATTTGAGTTATGCTATCAGTGCTATTTCGATAGTGAGTGAGCAGCAATACAAGGAAGATGGCTAAATGATTTGTACCTAGAGGACTTCCTGATTTTCGGCATGGGACGACTGGATGTTTTCTTCTTCAGGTTAGCTTGTCTTGCTGGTTTTCCAGTCACCCCCTTGCTGCCAGCTTTTTCAGAGTCATCATTTTCATCGTCGCTCAGAACCAATTTCCTCTTGCGGAAGTCTTATTGGTTGGCCGATTGAGTGGTGCTGGGTTGAGAATTAGACCGGATTTTTGGTCCTCTGTCAGCTTGACCAGTTTGCCGACGGGGTGATCGGCGTTGAGCAGTTGGAGGGTCTGATTTCATCAAGGCGAATTCCTAGGCATGATGATACAAGTTTTCAATCAATTTTGTAGATGTTAAAAGCATGCTTTTGAGAAGGCTGAGATTTTAAATACATACCGGTGGAGGGGGATTGAAAGCGTTGTATAGCACCACTGGCAGCAAGTGTGAATAGCTGACTACGATTGCATTTGAGAAGATTTTATACATTCTCTCCTTCATAACTTTGAATTCAAGAGATTCAGGATCTTCGCGGTTAGGGTCATGCTTGCCGTCGAATTCAAAAGCTGTGCGAGATCTTTCTTTGATTGGGGCCAGTAGGCTCTTGATAAAATGTCGGGTGATCTGTTCCCCTTGCAGACCTTGCTCTTTCAGTTTCAGCATACGGTCCATCAGGGCAAGCGCCTAAGCGGCTTCCTCTCCCATTGGAAGTGAGTTCCAAGTGTCCTGATAAATTGGAGGAAGACAGGAGTACTCGGGGAGTGCAGGCTTGAGGTTTTGTACATAAAACCAATTTGCATGCCAGCCCTTGTTTGAGGTTTTGAAGGGCATTGAAAAATATTTCTGGCTCAAGGTTCCGTGAGTTGGAAGCCGGCCCCCCCGACAACACATGGTTTGCTCTTGTTCGGTTGGGGCTTGAGGAAGAAGATGCGGCGAAATAGGGCAAAATGTGGCCTGACGCCCAAAAAAGCTTCGCAGGCATGTATGAAGTTGGCGATATGAACTATGGAATTCGGGTTTAGGTGATGTAAACTAATCCCATAGAAATCCAAAATCCTCCGGAAGAATCTTGAGGTTGGAAGAGATAACCCACCGTAAAAGAAATGGGAGAACACCACGACCTCGTGTGTGTCCGGGGTCGGAAATGCTTCGCCGTATGCCGGACGCCATCCAATGATCTCCTTCGCCGGAAGAACACCATGTGCTACCATTTCCTTCAAGCTCTCCTCCGTGACGTCGGAGGGCGCCAATTGGCTCTCGAAGCTTTCTCTCTCCTCCGCCATGGATGCGAATTGGATGATGCGATTTGCTTTGGAAATGGCTGGGAATGGATGGGGGATTAGGGCGGTGGATGCGCGGAAGATTTCTGTGGAGTTTTGGAAGGCAGATTTGAGCGAATCGGTGAACCCTCGTTCTGCCGGTGCGGTTTTGCACTGTAGCGGGGAATGGGGAAAGTGGCGAGAGTCTTGGCGGGGAAGACGAAGCGGCGTTTGGTTTTTGGTATTATTAGGGTATCGGGAGTACTAATGGGCCTAGACTCGGAACAGTACTTCAGCCCATTTCTTTCTAACAGCGTAGCTAAGTTGTGATCCTTAGGGACTTAGGCGTTTTGCTTCGGCAACACTCGCTCACGACAGTATAGCCCAATGCTGTTAAAATCCTTTTTGACACAGTTAGATAATTCTTTGAAATTACTATGATGCAAATAAAAAGGTGCCCAACAGAAAAGTGTTATACTAATTTTGTAGGCCTTTTTAAGCTGCAAAGGCTGTTTGGGTTTTATTGAGATGACTGGTTTTAATACAGTCATTCACTCGGCATGTTATATGCTTATTTTGATTCTGGTGTGAGTCATAGCCTAGGTTATTTAGACTCATCACTTGTTATGTTATCACATTTATATCACGTTTGATGGATCTTTTTGTTATGTTATCACATTTATATCACGTTTGTTGGATCTTTTTGAGAGTTTTTACTCGGATTCTTATCAAATGTGTGGATTTATAGATCTTTAGAGTGTTTTTCACTCAGGCCTCTTCATATCTCCGTTTTTGGTATATTAAAGCTAAAAGTAGTCGGCTGGATGTTTTATTGAACGCCGCATATGCTTTGCTGTTTGATATTCGGTTGTCAAACCACTCGGTTGGATGTTGTTTGCATCTTGACTATATGTTTAATTTTTTAACTAATCACATAGTCGGGGGCCACACCTAATTAGGTGCATCTAGTCGATGCACCCGATTTTTTCTATTTTTAGATCTTCACAGTCTTTGATTTTGGTACTCGGAAGATCAGGGCAGAAGAAGTCGGAGTACTCGGATTATCATTTTGCGCTCCGAGAGAAGGCTATTTCGTCAACTGTAAAGGTCTCAGGGGCTACTGTGGAGATTATGGATACCCCATACCTACAAGGCATGTATAGGCCGACTGGGTGTGGGGTGCCATGTATAGATAGAATATCTTTAGAGGGATTCGGGTTAAATTCTAAACTTGTATGTCAAGGAAATACCCGAGATCCTAGTCGGTTACGATTGTATTTTATCTGTAAGTACTTATTCCGTTAGGGATATGGACTGTATTTTGTAATACGGATCCCTTCTCCTATATAAGGAGGGGTCCGGGTGCCTTGAGGGGCACGATTTTCTCCAGATCATACGATCAATAATACACTCGGCGGATCAATCCCCGGACAAGAGTAGGGTATTACTTCTTGATTAAGAAGACCTGAACCTGTATAAAATTCCTTGTCTCTAAACCCATCCACTTTTCCAGCTTGATAGCCACCCCATTTTAGTATTGCCGAAATCTTGTTTTGACAGTGGACAAGCCCGAAATCGATATACTCGAAGAGTCGCATCATCTGGCACGAAGATGTACACGCCGTCGTGACGCGCGCAGCAACACGTACGTTGGGTTGGGGTGTGGTGTGCTGATCCTGTCCACCCATGAGAAGGAATAAGTTCACTTTGGGTCCCTCAATTTTTCGCCCAGTCCGATTTTCGTCCCTCGACCGCAAAACCGGGTATGATCCATCCCCCAACTTACGAAAACCGAGCAAATGTGGTCCCTCGGCGGTTTTGAAGGCGGTTTTGGCTGACGTGGCGCATACGTGGCTTGTTTGACTAGGCCTCCGTCCCACGTGGCATTGACGTGGCGCTTACGTGGCAATTATCTCCCGGAAAGGAATAAAAAGAATGGCTCCACATGTCAGCTGCAAAAAAAAAATAATTTTAAAATGGTAGGGCCCATGTGGACCCCACATGGCAGCCTCACTCTCACTTCTTCCCTCTCCCTTCTCTCTCTTCCTCAGTTCTTCCCTCTCCCTTCTCTCTCTTCTTCACTTTCCCCTCTCTCTCTCTCTCTCTCCCCGGGCAGAGGACGATGAGCGCGGTGTAGAGGCGCTCAGCGATGCCGTCCCGGCGCGCGCGGAGGGCGTCCGGGTGGTCGGCCGCGTCGATGGCGTCTTCCAGGGCGCCGCCGCTCTGCTCGCCTTCACTCGGACTGGCGGCGCTCCGGTCGGGGTCGGCGCCGACCACGCCCACCGCCGCCGCCGGAGCTCGCTTGCTCCGCCGCCCACCCGCGCCGTCCTCTGCCCGGGAAGGAGAGAGAGGGGAAAGGGAAGAAGAGAGAGAAGGGAGAAGGAAGAAGAGAGAGAAGGGAGAGGGAAGAAGTGAGAGTGAGGCTGACATGCCCCACCATTTTAAAATTAATTTTTTTGTGCAGCTGACATGTGGGGCCATTCTTTTTATTATTTTTCCGGGAGATAATTGCCATGTAAGCGCCACGTCAGTGCCACGTGGGACGGAGACCTAGTCAAACAAGCCACGTATGAGCCACGTCAGCTAAAACCGCCGAGGGACCATGTTTGCCCGGTTTTCATAAGTTGGGGGATGGGTCATACCCGGTTTTGCGGTCAAGGGACGAAAATCGGACTGGGCGACAAATTGAGCGACCCAAAGTAAACTTATTCCCCATGAGAATGAGAGAGCACGGTCGCAGCCCAGTGAATCCTAGTATCCTAACTGGACTGGGCCTTGGTCGGCGTCGGCCTCGGGACGAATTCTACGCCCAGGCCTACATATCCTAGCTAGCCAGCTGATCAATTTCGCCACTGATCGATCTCAATCTTCCTCCAGGCTCCAGATGACACCAGCCGTTGGCCACCGGCCGTATCCTCAGCTCAGTTTCCTCACCTTCGCGGCCTGCCGGCTTCGACTACCACAAAGAGAGCCAGCAACGTCAAGTCGCCGACCTTACACCGTTCCAACACGGACACGGCTGCCCAGGTTCATCGCCGAATGTTTTACTTTCACTCGATTCTTACGTTTTTCTTTCAGTGAATGATGTGTTAGTCATCCTTATCCCCCGGGCTCATTTTTTTCTTTTTTCTCAAACCCGCCGCGCGTGCGCGAGAGAGAGAGAGAGACCCGACAAAAAACGGCCACGAGCAGCCGGCTGACTAAATCGTCCCCAACTCCCACGAGCACATATATACGTACGCAGCTCCGGCCAAAGCCACGGTTCTCCGTCGCTGCCTAACATTCGTGGCGCGATCTCCAGGGAGAGAGACCCTGCACTGCATATGTGCGGCCGGGTCACCATCGTGTCATGGGTCGATCAATTGATTAACTTTTGTTGCCTCCATCGAATCGTCGATCCATCGATCCTTCTTTTGACTACCAGAGGAAGACGACGAGACGATCGAGCAGAAGGAACAAGAGATCCAGCGAGAGCGAAAGATCGATTAGGAGCCGACTTGGTTGTTTTTCTTTTGGAGGGGTTGAACCCCTCCCCCTTCTCGCGTAAAATGGCGCGATGAATTAACGTATGATTAGTTAAATATTAGCTTAAAAAATTTGGAAATGGGAGGAGTATACTCGTGACTTTGTCTGCACATGCCTCATCATATGCACCGGCAATGGGAGATCGATCAGAGATTCAGAGGGTAGCTCAAGTTTAGGTGACACTAGTGAAGTCACCATTAACTAATGCTGTACTACTACTATATGTATAAACTGAGCCTGCAGAGCAGAGTGTAGCTAGCCGTACATCGTGATGTAGGCACACTAATTATAATTAAACAGAGTTAACCGATTATTAGTATAAAAATGACCCATCCTACACCAAGACAGAGTTGGAGGCAATGGAAACAAGAAAAAGGGCTAAACAATGTATGTGGCTGTGGCTCCACGAGTGATGAATTGATGAATGGGCCATGTGGTGTCACCAAGAGCTTCAACTGCTCCTATGTTTCTTTCTGCCTGAATCGTCCTCAGCTCCTTTCGTTCACTCGAATTGTATAATAATCAACTGACGCAACCATGCATGGCCGACCTTAATTAAGTGATAAATGGAGTACTTAATTATTGTGTGGGAAGAGAATGGTCAATGCTTTATGCATGATCAATGAGAAAACACAGAGAATGAGAGGCATTCCTCGTTTGTGCATTTTTCATACTGCACATTGGCACTTTTTTCTCCTTTTTTTTTTTGTCCTAATGAGAGTACATTACGACATATTTGTTCTTTCTCACCATTTTATTTCTAGTTTCAAGTTTCAACGCGGAGGACGGAGGGGTTACATAAATAGCTGTCAAGTACTAACTAGAGAATTCAAATGCATTTGCTCTTTTTTGCCATCTATTATATACTAAAACTCCATTAAATTTCCTATAAACGCTCTCAAATCGCCAAGTAGCATCCTATAAACGCTCTCAAGTCGTTAAGTGACACTCTAATACATAAGAGAAATCCGACTATTGATTTTCGTTTAAATTAGTGGACCCATTATTTCAGATCGTTAGATCCATTTGTAATAAAATCCATATCCGGGACTTCTTCTTTATATAAACAAACGTACGTACTTCCCTCCCGTTCCTACTTCTTCTATTCGTTCTTTTTTGTTTTCATGAGAAATTAATTAAAACCAAAATTATTTTTACATGTTAATAAGCCCCACAAATAGATCTTCACATACTAGGTCTACCAGCTCTCCCTCTATCGCTTTAAACATCCTACAAATACTTTTATACTACTACGTGGTACTATTAAATTAGAGAAAATACTATCAAATCTTAAAAAAGAACGAAGTATCCGACTATCAATTTCTACTTAAATTGATGGATACATTGTTTTAGATTGTTAGTTTCTTTAAATAGAAAAACCCAAACCTCTCTCCTTCTCTCCCCACCCATGTGCAGCATTCAAATTTATTAAACATCTTATAAATGCTTCTAAGCTGCTATATGGTAT
This sequence comes from Oryza glaberrima, assembly GCF_000147395.1. Classification (NCBI taxonomy): domain Eukaryota; kingdom Viridiplantae; phylum Streptophyta; class Magnoliopsida; order Poales; family Poaceae; genus Oryza; species Oryza glaberrima. The sequence continues at coordinate 19,507,012 of NC_068327.1, read as the reverse complement.
TCTTAAATTACAGAAAAGTCTTAGAAATTTTGAAAAATAAATAATCCAACCATCAGTTTTGATTTAAATCTATTGAAACATTATTCTCAATTCATTGACACATTATTTTGGGTCATTATATCTTGATTACATCTGTCCTACTCCTTTGCGGCATGCGGTGTTAAAAGTCCATTACACATCCTATAAACGCTATTAAGATATTACGTCGATCTTATAGATCAGATAAAATCCTAAAATTATTCCATACATTATTTTAAGTGGTTAGATTAATTATTTAGAAGAAAACATCCTAAACCTCCCTCTCTCCTTGCCCATGTATGGCGTGCACCATCATTTTCTATTTATTTTCTTTATCTCCTTGACAATTAAAATTAAAATTATCTGTATGAGCAAAAACAACACAAATGGACCTCCATCTATTACTTATATCCTGTTATACATATAACGACTTTCTACCAACTTAATTAATTTCTCTTAACATGCATACGGGGGCTATGTACTTATACAAATTGACCTTGATACTTTTAAAGCAATCTTTTTTGGAGATAAATAAATGTTCTTAAGAAAGATGATCATAACATCCAAAATTACACATATGATCTATGAAGTCATTAATAAATTAGAGAAAAAAATTAAGTGACATAATTTTTTAATCATAAATATACTCATCTAGCATTATAGACAACAAGTTGAAAATAAAGGTGCAGTCAGTTGAACATCATACCGATAAGCATGTGAATTGCACCTAGGAATTTTAACAATGAAACTTTGAGGTGGCCTTAGAAATATATCAAGTCACTTCCATATAGGAATTAAAGACCATGTCCTTTATTTTTAATTTTGTGGTAAAACTTACTAACATTGTAAATCATGAGTCCTGATGTAGAACAATATAGAAAAGTGTATTTTTTTTATCAGACACTTCAGTATAGTGATAATTCACTAACAATACTATGACCATGTCTTCAATATGTCGAAAGAAAATTCAAAACATTTGCCTTTACACCATGCCATAAATGCATTTATATTTTCGACCCAAATTGCAAAGATCAAAGCATTTCAATGGTGATTCATATAATGGAAATCTCAAAAAAAGGACATGAAGTATATTGAAAATTGCTAAAATGTTACTGGATTTAAAACCCATTATAAATAGGAAAAATCAAATATTTTACGAGGACTGTTAGGACGAAAATATATAAAACTTAAAATAAAAAAAAATGTTATTATTGGATTTCTTTTGGGGTTGTGAGATATTCTTCTGGGAGTCAAAATACCCTAAATTTTTTCATAGGAACCGCCTCCATTGTTTCAACATATTTTTTTCTCATAAATTCAAAACTGCATGATCTTAAGTAATTTTATTTTAGAATTTATATGTTGCAAGTGTAATTATAAGAAAATAAGTAGCATTCAAAGCACAATAAATAAGCTTAATTTTAGTTTAGAATATAGTAAAAATATTTTAATAAAAAATCAGCCACACATAAATATTGATAATAAAATTTCACTCATATTATATGAGGTGCCCGCGCATGTGTGCGGGCTATCTTTCTAGTTTTTCCTAATGAGTAGTAGTAAATATGAAGAGAATGCAAAAGGTATTAACTAGAGATAATAGAGTTAGCATCAGAATAGATATATATATTTTTAGATATAGTGAGGACATTACAGCATTTTTCACAGGAAACAGTTTAGTTCCCTTAAACATCCTCTAAGGAGGCCTAAACAGTTGAATATCAAATGCTAGCAGCAACAATTTACTAGTCCCTGCCAGAAAATAATTAGCAAGATCAGTATGCTCACTGTTTTTCTAAATCTGCACAAAAGTTACGCATAAAAACAAAAGGTTTGACTAATCTGACCAGTGACGACATTGATAAACCCTGCTCCATCGATCTGCAGAAAGGCTTGTGGTAACATAGGCGTCGCCGGCAGGCCATTCAAGAGTGGTGGCCGGCAGAGGCTTGAGGAGCCATAAAGATTATAAAAAGGAGTACTCTCTCCGTCTCATAATATAAGGGATTTTAAGTTTTTGCTTGTATTGTTTGACCACTCGTCTTATTAAAAAATTTTAGAATTATTATTTATTTTTTTGTGACTTACTTTATTATCCAAAGTAATTTAAGCACAACTTTTCGTTTTTTATATTTGTATAAATTTTTTAACAAGATGAGTGGTCAAACAATCTAAAAAAACTCAAAATCCCTTATATTATGGGACGGAGGGAGTACTTAATAAGCACATCATGTAGCAAACGGCGAGAAGAAGATAATTAAGCAAGTCTCCATCGATCTTACGCAGCGGCAAAATTAACCTAAAAGCTTTAGTTTATTGTTGCGAGGCCTATCCGGTTGTCGGGCCTGCCAAGTGCAATGCTAGCTTTCAAACTAATCCTCTTAGCTGGATATGTATCATTCGCTAATCTGACAAATGAAACAGCAGGAGCACAGCTGCGTTATTATATGGAAGGCCGACCTGGCTCGGCAAGGGATATCCCCTCTCGATCGCTCGTCGGCTATCTGTCATATCACGCACGAAATTGCGGCTGCAAATGCTACTTTACGCTCTGTGCGTAACTAACTAAGCTCAGAACTGAAATTATTCCCAATCAAATTAACACATAACGCACAGACTCAGCCATGTAATGTACTCTACACAGGGAGTAATTTTCTTCTCCAATTTTGGTACACTACACTGAGAAAAAGGAAAAAAGAATCGCGCAACATACCGAAGAATCAACTTGGTCTGCGTCTCAGCGACTAGATCTGCGTTGCGTACGTCGTGGTGTATGTACAGGCGGCGCACACACGGCGCGTAACGTAACGCCTCAACCCCGGTGTGGCAAACCACGGGTTCCGTTCCGGAGACCGGCAAAATCACGAGGGAAACGCACGCCCTCGCCCTCGCCCTCGCCCTCCGCCGCGCCCCGCGCACCGCGCCCGCACCCGCACGGCGCGCGGGGCTCCGCCGACACACGGACAAAACCGCCGCCTGTTCTTCCCGCGACTCCTCACCCCAACCCCACGCGAACCGCGAGAGCCAAACGCCGCCCCCGGTGTACGTACTCCGCGCGAGTCGCCTCGCCTCGCGTGTACGTACGCTCGCGAGCGCCACGCACCCCGGACCCGGTCACGGCACGGCCCAACCCCGATTGAAAACAAACAAACAAACATGACATCGGCTTGGCTACCGCCCGCCTCCCTATAAAACGGCCTCGTCCCCGCGTTGCCGACTCGCCATCGCGATCGCGCATTCGTTTCCCGCTCGCCATAGCTCGGCTAGCTACGTCGCATTCGTTGCAAGAGACCACCGGATCCGGAGAACTCAACCAGCTGTTTGAATGGCGGCGACCACCACCACCGTGGAGGACCTGCCAGGGGACGTGCTGACGTGCGCGCTGCGGCGGCTGGACGGGCCGTCCCTGGCCGCCGCGGGCTGCGCCACGTCCGGGCTCAGGGCGCTCGCCGACGACCCGGACACGTGGCGCGCGCTCTGCCTGTCGCGGTGGCCGTCGCTGGCGGCGGCGGAGCAGCGGTGCGTCCTTTCCGCCGCCGCCGCCGTCTCTCCGCGCCGCCTCTTCGCCGACGCCTTCCCTTTCCCCTGCGTGGACGACGCCGCCGCCGCCGCTCCGCTCGACGGAGACGATCAGCGGCTGCCCGGGGAGCTCGTCTCCGCCGTGGACGTCTACCACGGGGGCGCGGCCGTCGTCTCCCGCGTCGTCGAGACCTCCACGTCGTCCTCCTGGTTCCTCGCCTCGCCGTTCCGCGTCGACGCCGTGGAGGGCAAGAGCCCGGCGCCGGCGCCCGCCTCGGTGGCGTCGTCGTGGTCGCCGGCGGAGCTGGAGCTGAGCTGGATCTTGCTGGACCCGAGCACCGGCCGGGCGGTGAACGTGTCGAGCCGGCGACCCGTGGCGGTGGAGAGGCACTGGTACACCGGCGACACGCTGGTGCGCTACGCCGTGGTGCTCGCCGGGTGCAAGTTCGAGGCCACCGTCAGCTGCTCGGAGGAGGCCGGCCAGATAACGGAGGTCAGCCTCGCCGCCGACGACGCCGACGGCGCGGCGGTCAGCGGCGAGGGCTGCCTGCGGCTGCTCGCCGCGGCCATGGCCGGGCCACGGAAGGGAGGGCGGGGCCAGGAAGGGGAAGCCAAGAGGAGGTACGACGAGTTCGTGAGGAGGAAGAGGGGCAGGAAGGAGTCCAAGGCCAGGCGAGAGGTGCTCGTCGACCTCTGCTGCTCCGCCGTCAGCGCCGTCGCCGTCATCAGCTTCCTCGCCGCCGTCGTGCTCCGGTAGCTTAGCAAGCAGAGTCTTTCCCAACCAAGACCGATAAAACCAAAAAACCTTTTTTTTGCTCTTTTACCGAGAGAAAATTTTTCTCTGTAAATATCACTGTATCGAGATAAAATGTGTTTTTTTTCCCATTTGGTAACCAAGCAGTGCAGCATATTCCTTTCGTTCAAAAAGAATTAACATGTGATCCCTTCTAAGACAATATATTAGAGGGATCGTTTTTTCTCATAGGTTAATTTTTTTTGGCCGGGTCACTTCTACTTCTAGGTTTTTTTTTATAAAGAGAGTAAACGTACGTACAGTAGATACCCTACTGTGTTGCATAATTGCATCAGATCCGTCTTGCCAAGAAACACCATGTTCCTCTACACTATTGGAGCTAAAAATTCAGGCATTTCAACAGAAGACCTTAGCCATGATAGTGTCAGCAATAAAATCGTGAGGTCTACATACCGATCGCCGAGGGGGGCCGGGCTGAAGGATATTGCAATCTGTCATGGCCAAATGGCTGGCAAAAGTCCATAAACTGATAAAAACATGCATTTCGGGGTCCATACCGAGACGTACTCGTCGCGATCGCTACATGACAGTCAACTGGGCACCATCCTTATCCGAGATGGTGCTATCGTTTGCATGTATATTTGTGAACGAAAAATAAATTGTGAATAAAATTTTTATATACGTGTTGTTAGTGATTTAAAACCAAAGATTAAAAAATAAATTACGAGAAAAAAAACCTCAAAATCAACACTAAATTTTAGGTTGAAAATTTAAATTTTGGCTTATAAATATAAGCATAAACGAAAAAATGAGACAGACAGTCTACAGGTTGTATCCGCAATGCAGTGGGTGTCTGTTGTACTATGGTGTTCGGTACCTCTTCAAGTACCAAAGAAGAAATATGTTGCATATATTTTTCTTTTCCAATCATATAAAGATGTACATGCGCATCGTTCAAGGATAAAGAGTAGGAATGAAAACTGGTCGGATTTAAACGGATTATTGTCATTGTATATTTGATTAGAAAAATCAGGTGTTAGGTACGGCATGAGCGAACTTGGTCTAGAAACATATCAAATTATCGGATAATATGTGCATGTGCAGATAACATAACAAGTAAAATACTCAACAAATTAGCATCAACTAAGGAAGCCAATTAGGCTTAGGCTCCTAAACTCATGAAAAAAATCACTTAATAGCATTTGTATGAGTTATCATGGTGTATGGTCTAGCCATATGATGTGGTGACATGGGCCAAAATATAAGATTATATTTATCTTAATACTTCCTCCGTTTCGCGATGTAAGTCATTTTAGCATTTCCCACATTCATAATGATGTTAATGAATCTGACATATATATCTATCTAAATCCATTAACATCAATATGAATATGGGAAATGCTAGAATGACTTACATTGTGAAATGGAGAAAGTAGTATTTTATCTCATTAATCGGATTTTAGGAACGGGATTGCTATAAAATTGTCGACATTGTTTTTTTTTTCAAAAAACTTTCACTATAAACAAGGAGAAAATTTTTACACCGCGCGCTAACCAGCCAGCCAAGCAAGTTTTTCTTTTATAGGAGTTACACATAAGTTATAAGTTACAATATAACTACATTATATTTATAGTGTAATTACACTCCAAATGTAATATTAATATACTCCATCCATGTCTATTTAGAGTTCAAATTAAATTTATCCTACAATAGTTATCCCTTAAGAGTACTACTTATCCCATCAATCATATTTTATTCAAATTTACTCTCCAAACCTAAAAATAGCATCGTGGAACAGAAGGAGTAGTTACATTTGAAAGTTTCTACCCAAAAACCGTGTAATATTGTATAGCCACTCCCTTTTAGAAATAGCATTTTCTAATACTCGTACTAATCCATCACTTATAACAAAAATCTTAATCCACTGGATTTTAGAAATTACTTGCCATATCCTGTGTCTTGTTGAATTTATAGTGGATTGGATCAGAAACTATTCTTCCGTTCTCATTCCTAACAAGTAATCCACCCCCCATGTTTGTAATTGTGGCACCAAGATTTAATTCCATCTCCATACAAAAAGTGCTCCCTGAAACACACATATATGACTAAAGGCATGTTTAGATCCACTGGTAAAATTTTTCACCCTATCACATCGAATGTTTGGACACATGGATGGAGTATTAAATATAAACAAAAAAAATAACTAATTACGCAGATTAATTACACAGATTGCGTGTAAATTGCGAGATGAATCTTTAAACCTAATTGCTCCATGATTTACCAATGCGATGCTACAGTAAACATTTGCTAATGACAAATTAATTAGGCTTAATAAATTCATTTCGTAATTTACAGGCGGAATCTGTAATTTGTTTTATTATTAGTCTACGTTTAATACTTTAAATATGTGTCCGTATATCCGATGTGACATGCCAAAATTTTTCATCCCTATATCCAAACACAGCCTAAGCAGGTCACTTCATCACAAGTTCGAAGCCTGAGCAGTACTACGAAATCTCCCAATCTGGTTGTTCTGACGTTCATTTCAACTACATCGAGAGGTTGCTTGGTCTAATGTATTTGTTGCCGACCTATGTCCTACAACAATTGCCTAACACTTTTAAGCAAAATTTAGCATATCCCCTCCGCCTTATTTCATTGTGAATGTTTCGCAAAAGCCACATGTTTGCCTATTTGATGAGCAAAATTTGGCAAAAACTGGTGGGAGAAAACACCAATACAAAATGTGATAATTTTGCAAAGCTACATCGATTTGGTCGAGCAAGCAATACACGCATGCAGCTCAAGAAGGCAAAAACAAATGGCGGCAGCGAACATTCAGTCATTGGACCTTACAAAAACAGAGCACCGTAAGCTATTACGGTGACCTCAGCTCAAACGGCGATTACTCAAATGGGGAAGCGAATACATGTGCAACTTCTCAAAACATGTTGTTTATTCATGAGTACAGCACAAGCCATGTTATGCATACAGCATGCAAAGCCAACCAGCAACCAGAGATTGTAACAACTAACAAGCCCACGCAATGCGAGCTGCTACCATCACCACGTGTCCACAGACCAGCACAGAAACAAGCTGCCCTGCTGCTTGTTTTGCGGCCGTCCCAGCAATTGACAGATTAATAGGAGCCCATAATATTAGTGCACCATATAAATAACATTATGATTTTAGCCAGAAGGCATCAGGGCATAGGCTTTGATGAAATTTTACAGAAAGCATCGCATTTTTTTAATTAATGAAAAGAATAAACCTAAACCACAGACAGGGAAACAATTCACAATGTCAGATTGCTTCTCATGTATCACACAGAATAAAGTTTCAATTCCAATACTTCATATGTTGGCTTCTCTCCAGTAGAGTTAGAAGTACAAAAGGAGGGAAGAGAATCTCAAACCAAAAAGGATCTCCTGGGTGCTGTGCAATGGCTCCAAAATTGGGGTATACCACCAAAAGAAAAGGCTCAACTTTTGTACAGGCCATTCCATGGCTATATTATTCTTCCTCTGAACAATGTAACTTGAATTTAAGTGACTGTGTTAATCAAACTACATAATTTACTGTCGGACAGAACAACACATCCTAACTGTCACTATCATCCCACAGACCACCCTCGTTCTGCAATCGCTTCACGGACACGTGTAGCTACTTCAATAGCATCGTTTAGGGGAGGGTAGCTCCAGCTATTTGAAATCTACAAGGAAAAGAAGAATGATATAGCCACCCAGAATTGTGGATATACAAGTACATCCTTGTGAACCTCAAGAAAATCTAAAAAAAAAGGGTACTTGAAAAACCACTAGTTATCAGGTGTAGTTACTTGAGCATAAGTTGTCTTGTTGATTTACATCTTTTCATTAGCATATCTACTAATATTTTCTGAATTGTGAGTTAATCTACACTGTCCATGTGCCATAAACTTCCACTTACCATCTACACCAACTATACCACAAAAACAAAAATATGTCAGCAGTGGTCAGGAACTCAGGATAGCTCAGTTGGTAAAGCAGAAAGTTCATGTGCCACATTGACATAGTTTTACTGTATTTTTATGCGAGCCTTGTCATTAAAGATTGTCAGAGTGACAACAATAGTATTTCCCACACAACGATAATTGATGGCAACAACAACAATAATTGACATAATTCTACTATATGCACAAATGAATTCACAATGCATTAGATTTTATTCAAGTAAATGCAGCAAGTGCAGAAAAGAAAAGAATTTAATAACTAGGATCAAAATCAATGAAGCATAAGGATTAAGAAAAATCAAGGTGCCAAAATAATTAAAGTAAAACCTTCAAGGGATAAGGTTCAGAGTTTATAAAGATATTAAAATAGTGAATGATTAGTACTACAGCTTAGCTTTCAGAAAACGGACAAATGGTACATGCTTAAGTTATGCACTATTCTATTAGGCAAGTAGCCAAGTAGGCAGTATAAATCAAAACAAATTATCATTGACAGGATTGATAGACTTACATCTTCCAATCCAGTGAAAGGACGGACAACTCCTCGCTCCCGTAGAGTCTTGTGAAAAGCAGAAAACTTCCATTTACAATACTCAGTCCCAATGACGTAAACAGGCTTCCTGTGACACGTGTGATGTGAAGCAAGTCATGCAAACCCATAAAAAAGGTAGGAGCTTGCTGGAAATTACGTGAATTTTAATATCAGCTTACCCTGTGCTACAAGCCTCACTTAACATACTTATAGAATCAGCTGTTACAACAAAAGCATCAGCCCATGCAAGATGCCCCATGTGCGGGTTAGGTTCTGCAAAAATAAAATCAACTTGTTACAACTTACAAATGTAACAACATGCATAATAAATATATTACATCATGAATAACTTAGTGTTATATTTCATCTACCTTCCCCATCCCAAATATAGATCTTAGGATGACCAGCGAACTCTTTCGATATAATATCAGAGACCTGTCAGCAGATAATTAAACTTAAATGCCAAGTTCTTTAACGATATTATAACAGAAAAACCAGAATACCAATCGTCCTACCTTTCGCGGTGTTCTCCTGGAAAATGAAACTCTCACACTCCCACAGCTGTCTAGAACATTATACGTAGAAGCTATGAGCTGCCTGGCAAGGTCGACACCATACTTACAATTCCCTAATCATTGACAAATAACAAAAGTCAATATTGGATCTGGGCATGAAAATCAATAATGGGACACATACAAAACTGTAACAAAATAAGCTTAAGATAAAAAGGATTAAAAGCCAACAGAAATTCTGTTAGCTCTCTGTAAGTTAGACATGCAAAAGCATATCCAAGAGTCCCAAGGCAGTTGACTAGTCGATAATACTTCTGAAAGGTGTATAGAGAAGGATATAAAAGATCATAGCATCGAAATGCTTTGCTCATTATAAGATCCGCTATATGTTTATAGTCCTCACATACTATATACGAAATTCTGACCCTGAGTTGATTTGTATCATAGGCTCTCATGGGTTTTAGGAGGAAAGCTGAAGGCTAATACAGATATCTAAACAACAACATCAAATGTGGGGTTCTCAATCCACAGTCCACAGGTAGCATGGAGTAATGGCACATCACTAGTTCTGCACCCCCAAAGATCTAGGGGGAGGGGCAAAGAATGCAACTTCAGGACATAAAAAAGGTCGGCCTTTTACTCTTGATGATTCTAGCTTCTATGGTATCTTTATGATGCATCACATTAGTTAAAACAATTTCATAATGTTCCAGGGACAATGGCGTTGCAAGGAACTTTTCCTTGCTACGATAAATAAGAGATGATATCCCCTTAGAGATCATCATATTGAGTAAAGAAATCAATTGAGATATCCTAAAAATGATGAATCTCCTGTTACTGAAAGAAATAACAGGTGTATCTTCTATGCAACTGACTAGCCACATCTAACAGTAACACATCGACATATCATTTCTTATTTTTTGTGTGTGCACTCAGGTGCGCATGGGTTTCTCCATGAGAAATCATCAGAGTGCAACCATTTGAATTGTGGCTAGATTTATTCTTGCAAACTCAAAGCAGGACTACGTATCCAAATACAGAAACAATGGAATGTGCAACGTGAGAAAGATAGGGAGATCTACTTGTGGGTCCTCCAATGTTGACGACTAGCAATGGCTTAGGCAAAGGGGCGAGTTCATCATGCCAGGCTATAGCAGCAAGGCGCAGTGCAGCAGAATCAGCTTGGTGTAGTGCACCAACAGTAAGCACCTGAACTTTTTCAAAATGCAGAATAAGTATGACATCGCAGTGCAACCATTTTTCACTTCCCAAAATAAAGAAGAGAAAGCAGCATACCACATTCCTCCCAGGTGGTTCTTGCGGAGTTATCCATCTACGGAACAGGCGTGGAATTTCTTCTTGTCCGCCAGCAGTTAAAGCATAGTAATCATGGCGAGGAGTCACCACCAGATCAAACCTATCTAGGCGAGACCTCGGGTGCTGTATCTGAAATCGAAAGGACAACATTTCCAGAATTAAATTAAGATCTATATCACAATCAGTAGGTATTTTGTTGCCTATCACTATAGCAATGGATCCAACACATTAGGTTTGAATACTACCTGAATGACGAACACATTGCCTGAAGCTAGATGCCTTATTGAGCTTGAATATGATATGGTATCCCAGCCACACGCGACAATTAAAGTTGGCCCTTCCCTGAAAGAAGAGTTAACTGTCATGTTCACAGCTTATACTATTTTTAGGAAGACAAGAGAAACTATTTTTTCATGAGCATAATAGAAAATATCATAAAGCAACCAGCAAACAAAATATATTGCTAGGAGAAAAAACACTCAGATTTCTGCAGATCATGTGTGGTTTGCCAATGTTTTAAGTGACATAAGACTGCACTCTACAAGGTATTTACACAAACATATTCAACTGGCAAATAGATGTTGTTCCAAACCATCAGGACAGCAATATCCACCTTAATCATCCCTTGCTATGTTCACCAAAATCATCAGGATAGCAATAGTCCTCTTAATCCTCCATTTCTAACTATTTTCGGCATTAAAAATACGAGCATTGCATATGGAAATGGCATTGTACCATTTATCACAATACTTGTTAACTCCAAAAAGGGCGGTGATGTCGAATTTGCCAAAAAAACAAAGGGTACATAAAAGAAAAAAGTGGGTGAATTTCATAGCAACTCCAGCAGCCCGTAACTTCTAAGAGATGTCGGAATAAATAAATCTACTCTAACCCGTTGCCAGAATTCCTGAACTAACATTATCATTTCAGCAACTTAACCGAACTCAAAATAAATATAATGTAAAACATCATTTCAGCAACTTAACACAACTGAAAATAAATATAATGTAAAACAACCCCCCCTAATCCACAGTTCCACACATTTTAAACAAGTGGACGGAGAGATAGCAAAGCAATGCGCGCCTTACTTCTCGAATGTATCGCGAGCCACAGCCACGATCTTCTTGGCGTCCGCTTCCAGGACAGAGGACAGCCCAACCCCAACCGATCCGCCGTTCGGGACGCGGTAGTGCTTCCGCCCCTCGACCACCGGCGCAAGCCTCGTGTTGCGGAAGAACTGCCTCAGCACTTGGTCGATTAGCTTGTGGAGCGAGACGGGGAGGAAGTGCAGCCACTCGTTGATCCCTCCCTGCGGCCTCGTCACACGCTGCAAGCCAAAAAAAAAAAAAAAACAGAGCAATTCGTTCAAAAAACGGAGAGAGAGAAAAAAATCAACAGTAGAGCAGGAACAACTGAACTGGGGTGAGAGAGGGGGGGGGGGGGGGGGGGGGGGAACTGACGTAGAGGGTCAGGTGGTCGGCGAGGCCGAGGGCGCGGACGAGGCCGAGGCACTGGTTCTCGGCGCCGGGGGAGCCGTTGCCGATGACGACGGCGCGGCGGACGACGACGGTGGCGGCGGCGGCGCCGGTGAAGATCTCGGGCGTCTCCATGCCGCCGACGCCGGGGGGCTCCGGCAGCCGGATCGGCCTCATCGGCCTAGGGTTCGCCGGCCGCAGGCCGATCCCCCACGAACCAAGCCACCGGATGCTCCGGCGAGGATCTCCTTCTCCTCCACTTCGATGAGGAGGATTCGCTCGTGGTCGGGGTAGGATTGGAAGGTTCGATACTTCGATGTGTTGCGAGATGTTTGGGGGGTTTGGTGTCGATTCGGCGGCCACAGCGGTTGCGTGTTTCTGTAGGGTTCTCGAGTTTCAGGCAGTTGCTGTCACCCACTCTCTCGAATTCTCCAGTTTTACTGTACTACTACTTCCCAGGGTCAAAAATATTTACAGTACCGTTTAACACAAAATTTCGTCAAAACTTTTAAAATTCTACTAACAACTAATTCTATGAAATTCTAGCAACTAATTCTATGTTAAAACAAAAGTTAAGTTTAAGATATTACCATCGTACTCTTATAAATAAACCTGTGTATATTATTTGTTTTGGTTTTAAACTATGCTTTTGAGAAATTATAATGGTCGGAATTTTAAAGGTTTTATCAAACCATAAAGTACAAGATATTCTTTTTTACCGGAGAGAACAATACCAATTTTCATAGAAATATTTGAGGTGTACGGTAGTGAATCCTCATTGTGCATGATTTTACATTAGTCATAGGCATAGGCATTTTTAGATAAATGGGAATTAGGGTCCTCATCACCAATTGTTCAGGGCATCACATCACCTACCCCTGAGCACGGCCCGTGGACAGTGCTCGGGTCACATTCGCCCCATCCCCCATCCCCCTAAAAAAACCACCACCACGCGGTCCTCAGGTGCGGTACTATGGGCACTTCTGTCACCTGCCCTGCCCTAGTATCCCGGGTTAGAGCCTCTCCAAGAGACTCTCTATTTAGCTCTCCAAGTTAAAATTTAGCCAATACATGAAAAAAAACAAGCTCCAACAGACTCTCCATCCGAATAGCTAAATTGCTCCTTCGGCTAGCCAAATATAGCCAGCCTTCTCCACTGGCCAAAGATGGGTCCGATCACCACTCCCAGCACCATACTTCCTCTCTCTCCCATCCACCCACCACTCCACCAGCAAGCTGCAAGCAGGGGTGAACCGAGGGCGTCGTTGATGTCTGGTCCACAGTCTGCCACGGCAGTTATCGTCATTGCCGCCGCGCCACGGTCACGCATCAGCCGTTGCCGCCGCGGGGAGCCGTCACCGCCGCCACCGCCTCCCACCTGGCGCGCGCGGGGTGCTGTCGCCGCCGCCGCCATCGCCTCCCGCCTCGCGCGCGCGGGGAGACGTCGCCGCCGCCGCCGCCGCCTGGGAGCCGTCGCCGCCACGAGGCAGTCGAGGATGGATCGATGGGCCGATGCGGGAGAAGAGAAGGAGGAAGAGAAAGAGAAAGAGGAAGAAGAAGAAGAAGGGAATGGAGGCTGACAAGTAGGTCCCTTTATGATTTTGGAGATGTAAATAGAGAGTCTGTTTGAGCGAACACCTAGTTTGACTACCCAAATTAGTTGAAGAGTTGGCTATATAGGTATTTGGAAAGTCTAATTTGGAGATACGATTGGAGATGCTCTTAGAAGCAACAAATCAACACAATCAAACCTCGCATTTAATTGGGCGTCTGGGTCTAGCTAAGGCTTGTTGAGTCTGGGGGTGGTGGAATGGTAGTGATGAGCTCCCTTCTCTCTGGGTCCTAGACGGTCACACAACTGGCCTAGACCAGAGTCGGATCTGCGATGGTCTCTTATTTTAGAAAAACAAAGTAATACCTCTTCCTTAATTGAGGAAGCTTGATTTAAGGGGTTTTGATTGGGAAATGTTACGTGAAGGTATCCGTTCGGACGAGATGATATCTCAGAGGTATCACTTTGTTAACGACCAAATTTGGTAATCCAAGGATTGGATGTGGAGAAGGAATCGAGACGGAGTTCGAGATTGTTGACGAAAAAATCGAACACACCGGCCTGGGAGATCTGCTTAGCTCCAGTGCAGGTCCAAAGATTGGTGAGATGCGGGCGTGCTAGTCAGTTTGATCCTGCAACTGACAAGATATGCAAATAGTAGATCAAAACAGTCGATCGGCTGACAAGCCGATGGAGTAGTTCCGGCCAATAGCCGATAATAGCCGATGCCGATACCAGCCGATAGCGATAGGGTTTAAGCAATCGGCTATATGTCCAATGTAGATGATGATATAAAGGCAATCAGCTGATGATGATATAATAAAATAGCAATATAATCCCATATAAACCAATCGGCTAGCAATGATATGGTAAATAAGCATCGATCCGAAGGTTAAAGCACATATTGGCTAGAGGTCCGATGTCATGAAATCCACAAGATTAGATTAAACAATGAAACCTTTGTTGTCATCGGCTAGATCCAACTTATATGTATATGCAATCCTTATGAGCCGATGCAACGTCCAGATAACTCACCGGCTGAAACCTCGATGAAACCCTTATTGGCAATCAAGAAGCAGGCTATAGATTATGGTTCTAAGCACGACTTAGTAGATCAAACTTAACTGATGCAGCACTAAGTATGAAAATAAACATAATATCTAGACAATCAAGCCGTTGACTGATTTTCAGGGTGGTAGATGCCTAGGCTAATCTAATCTAGCAACGCGATTTAGCCGATACCAGCGGAAACCCTAAAACGAGAAGCAGCCGATAGAGCTAAATTGATATGCTAAGACTAGATTAACAGACACATATGATAAATAGGTAGGCAAATATATCATCCAAACCAGAGCAATCCAAGAGGTCGAATGTATTGATGCAGCCTTGAACGACGCCGACGTAAACGATACTATTGCCTGGGCCGGCGGAACATTGGACTTACCCCTTAGCCGGAGATTGAACACCGATGCAGCCCCGCGTCAGGTGCCAAGTCCCGCCGGACGATAAAATAAAGTAGAAAAAGGTAAAAAGGGTGGCGATGCGCCGAATTGTATTGATCGTAGCGATAAATTACATAGACCCGGGTGTACATATTTATACCCATGGGTTGATACAAGTCCTTGTCAGACAAGAAAGAAACTTTTTGTAAGGATAAAAGAAAAACATAAAGTCCCCATCGGACACGAAACACACTTTCCTAAAGATAAAAGGAAACTAACAAACTATTCCTAATTAATAGATAACTTGCCATGCCGCATTCTCTTCGAACTCGGTCTCTTCTGGATAAGCTTCCTTTAGTAGATCAATTTCCTTAACTGAATATAGCAAGAATCCGACAATTGACGACTTGATAACTCTCATCGGCTAATCTCAGGACTTCGAAGCCGATGCTGACTCTAAGCCGATGATTACTTCGGGCTTACCAAATTTCACTGTTAACAGAGATAGAGATTGTCCCGGAAACATAGTGAGGATTGGCTGAAGTCTGAATCGGCGACGACTAAGATCGGCAGAGTTCGAGTCGGACAGGGTTAGCTGATTGAGCCGAATCTGACAATATGACACGGCATATGTTGTCGGGCTAGGTTAATGTGCTTCATGATGATTGCCACGCATGGATAGAGTCCTGAGAAAGCAATTGTATCTATTAATTAGGATATTTTATGTAATTTACTTAGAGATATGTTTGGG
Source organism: Oryza glaberrima (assembly GCF_000147395.1). Lineage (NCBI taxonomy): Eukaryota > Viridiplantae > Streptophyta > Magnoliopsida > Poales > Poaceae > Oryza > Oryza glaberrima. The sequence goes on along the minus strand of NC_068327.1, from coordinate 19,491,148 downwards.
CAAAAGTCTGCCACAAAGACTTATGATATCTTAGAGTTTGTTAGAGATAAGAGTCGTGTCCGATATGGACATATTTTGTAATTCTCGGGTATAAATAGACCCGAGCCCCATGTAATCAAACTAACAGATGTTCAATACTGTCGAGGAGTGATCCTCTCTAGTAGGAGATCGTGGGATCCCCCTTTCGTGAGTTCGGCCGGGGGAAAAGGCCTGCCTCTGGAAATCGCATCTCTGCCCCCAAGGCTGCTAGCTAGCATGTGCACAACGAGATTATACAGGTTCGGGCCGCTATGAAGCATAATACCCTACTCCTGTGTATGGGATTTAGACTGAGAGTTACAAAGGTTCCTAAACTCCGGAGAGCGCTCTTGCTTCCCTTCTCCTAGAGCTCAGGTTTTCTGAGAGTCGTCCCCTTTCTTGGTGGGCAAGGTCCTCCTTTTATACCTCAATGGGATACCACATGCACCGCCTCTACCTACTCTCCTATCGGGTGGGGACCCACCCTACCTTGACCGGATCTCGACCCGTGTCTTCGCCTGGAAGCTAAGCCACAGCTTGTCCTTGAGTGGGGCCCAGCGCCGTCCCTCGCCTGACACGGGGGACAGCTCTGTCATTCCCTCATTAATAGGTGAAGACTTGTGGTGGCCGCCCTTTCGTGGGGAGAACTCCGAATGACCCTCCGATGGGACGGGTCATACCTACCTCCACTCTGCCGGAGGCAGATGCAATGTGGGGGCACGGCCGTCCATCCAGTCGGATGTGACCGGCGATAGGCTGGTCACAGATCGGTCATTCCTGACCGACGCGCGCCAGTCGGGCACGCCGCACGTCTGCCCCTACTGCATTGAATGCGGCAGGGGGCAGTTGGGGCACTGCGCGCATTAAAGGTGGTTCAGGCTGGGCCCTCTCCCCGCTTGCTCCCCCCGCCAGATGGCAGCTAGGTGAGGGCCTCGGGACAAAGTGGCGCAAGGGCCCGAGGGGCATGACGTGGCACCCCGAGGCCCCTCGGCCGCTCCTGCAAGTCGCGGGGTGCGGGGGTAGGGCCAAGCTGTAGGGTCACACGATAGGATGGGAAGGTAAATTCCCCTCACTTTGCATACCCCCGGGCCCATATCTCCGACAGTAGCCCCCGACACCACATCGTACGTTGGCCTCCTGAGGTCGGTCTGACGTGGCGCCTCACAACTTCCCAAGCTGGGGTTGTGGGCCCGGCGAGGAATCTAAACGGATGCCGCCGAGCGGCCAGGTTGGCGTATTAACAATAACGGCGATTTGACCGCCACTAACCGCGCTGATGATGGGGGTGCTTAAGGCACGAAAATTGGGAGGGTCGGTTGGACCACACCTCGACTCCCTCGCCCGCCACGCATGCGGCAGTACTGATGACGGTCCACCTAGATTGCACCCGTGAACGTCGCACGCCCAACGCCGAGTGCGCCGCTAACAGGCGCACTAAATGCGGGGCGCAGATTCAGTGGGCGATGTGATGAGTGGTCGCGGGAAACGATGAGGCAATTGCAGGCGCAAGAATCGTGGGGGCAACCGTGAGGGCGTGAAACGAGGAGGCGAGCGCGGGCAAGGCAGGGATAAAAGGATACAAAGGCGGGGACTTTGCCTCCTTCCTTTCGCCGACTGCTCACCCACACACTCACTCCCTAAGCCCTAACACTCTCGCCACTCCACACTACTCCGCACACCGAGCCCCTCGTTGTTTCACCGCCGGTCGTCATGGCCCAAGACGCTGGCGACGCTGTGCTTCTGGCATCGCGCATCACAGCGGATAGGCACCTTAGTCTCCCCCGCAAGATTATGCCGGAAGGCACCGCCGTGAGGGCGAGGGAATCGCAGCCACGGCCGCGGTACCCGGAGTGATCCGTACACCTCCTGTCCTTCGCCATGGCGGGGTTGATCCCACCATTCTCCAGGTTCTTCCACAAGGTTTTGGATTTCTACGAGATCCATGCCCTGCATCTCGCACCCAACTCCGTGATGACGCTGGCCATCTTTGCGCATCTGTGCGAGATGTTCGTCGGGGTGCGGCTGACGATGCGGCTGTTCCAGTCCATCTTCGTCCTGCAGCTGCTGCAAGGTGCGGTGGTGGGGGGATGCTACTTCCAGCCCCGGCCAGGCACGGCGGGGCAATACATCGAGAGTCATCTCCACAAGAAGTGGGAGGACTGGAAGAAGGACTGGTTCTACACCGCGCTGCCGAACCACCCGTGACTTTGGCTCCCCGCCGGCCGCCCCGAACGATCCACCGCATGGCTGGCGGTTTCGGAACTGGGCGAGGAGTACGATGCGAGGAGTACGATGGCCAGGGCCTCTCCAAGAGCGGTCCCGCGGCGCGTGGGAGTACACTGGACCCAACGATCCCATGCGCACCCATGTGGGCGCACTACAAGATTCCTAACTTTTACCAAGGGTGTTTAAACCGTCGGCCACCTATTAAAACTGTCGGCCATACATATTACTGAGTGTGAACTGTCGGCAACTTCCCCTCAGCCACATGTGGTCGGTAATTGATCATATTGCTGAGGATACCCTCGGTAACTATGTACCCGAGGGTTTCGTCCTGAGGGTTTACGGTCGGTCCTTTTTTCAGAGACCACGCATGGTTCTTTCTTGCCGACCACATTTCCCGAGCGTATACCGTCGGTTATTCATTGAGTGACAGTATAATATACCGTCGGCCTTATTCTCACCGAGAGGTTTATTTTCCCGTCAAATTGTGATTACCCTCGGCAATTTAGTAACCGATGGTTCTACAAGCCTTCGGAAATAGTATTTGCCATAGGTTTTTATATACCGTCATCCATTCATTACCCTCGGAAATAGTATTGCCGAGAGGTTATTTAAGTTACTTGAAAAAGAAAATCAAACCCTCGGTGATTTGATATTTTCTAAAAAAATGCAAATTTAAATTGTACCCATTTTTAATTAATCTTATAAAAGTAACTTACTGCGCATAGTCACATCAAAACAAATTTCAGCTTAATTAATCCATAAACAGATCCACGGGAAGTTCAACCATAGATATATAACCAAATTGTTCAAAAATATTTATCATCCATCACCATAGCAAAACTAAGTAATTCCTGACATGTCTTGCATGAAAGACTTTAATTGAAACAAGTCTGTAACATTTAAAATAAGATAGACTAAGAGAAAATTCTCTAAACTGCAAGGGTGGTCCATCTTCTACATAAGAAAAAGTAAGCTTCATAAAATTCATGGTCTCCATGTTCGCTTTTAGATAATCCATAAATCAATATCTTCATGGTCGCTTTCAGACATTCCATAATCCCCATCAGTGTCATCACCATTGCCCTCTCCTTCAGGAATCTCATTTCCTTCCCCAAGATCAAAATCATTGTCCTCATAATCAAGAATCTCATTTCCTTCCTCAAGATCAAAATCATTGCCCTCATCTTCACCAATATCATTTCCTCCCTCTTGATCAACATCACTCTGCATATATGATTGTATCTTAAACATTAGGTACTGCACTTTATTTAGATAATGTTAGGTATTGCACTAGAGCAAATTTTTATTCGCTATCACAAGAATATTTTGAAAGAAACTTATTTTCTACCTGGTCATGTTGATATTCAGCCTCATGATGATCTGGAGCAGACCCAACATCTTTAGTTGAGTAAGCCTACAATTTTGAAGCAACATCTATATATTATGCTACGAGTGTTTAGAAACACAAGACACTAACATCATTTGAAACAGAAGTCAAGATGAGTAAACCACTTTTAGTTGCTCTCATGTATACTATCGATATCATGGCATTATTTAAATATAGTTAGTTACTAAAACAGGAATGAAAAACTATTACATATTATCGAGAGAGTGAACTAACCAACTCAGGAGCATATTGTCTCACAAGGGTTTCATAGTCAAGTCCACCTTTAGCAGCCAATGCCTGCAAAGTTACAAAATTAAGGCCATGGTTCTAATAAAAATTAAGTAAATGCTTGTTTTTGTATCCAATTTATGAAGAACAAATCATACCCGCACAACACACTCCAAGCCACGGTAAGAAGCATTATCTCTTTCCAAACATTTAATCTTCTTTTGTTGATAAATTTCTCTTGCAGAGACACGTGATGGTGGCGGTGTCACAGCCCTCTTCCTTGACTTAATTGCATCCTTATCTTTATTGCTAATTGCCTCATTAGCAATGGCTAGCCTACCATGTGGCATTCGACCTGTACTGTTGTAAATAACATTGGCATCTAAGTCAGGCTTCTCAACTTGCCAGTTTGGTCCATATTCTCTTTCCATTCCTCTTGAAAGACATCCCTTTGTCAAAATTAGAAACCATGCATTAATCAGTGATCCATAATTCTTAAAATTGCAAATATTGTACATATATACGTCAAATGTTTTTCTATGTGGTCTTAATAGCAGAAAACACATGTATTTAGTGTCACAAGGCTGATCAGGCCTCTATACTTAACTAACTAGTAAGAAATTGGAGTTGTCAACTTTCAGGAATCAGACTACATAACTATTTCTAATTGCTTATTTGACTTGCAGTTTATATGTTTCTCAATCGAACATTATGTAAATTCATTATAAACTTCTTTTTTCATGCGAGCTGACGATCTAGAAACCATCAATTCATCTTAAAAGATCATTCAGATCACACCATGTGTTTTGGAGGGTTTCTAAATTGGCACACATGGAGGAGTTCCTGATGAAAATTTCGAAAAATAGGAGGCAAGTAGCATCTACGTCTAAGTCCAAACTTAAGCTAGTAATTGATCATGAGAGGTTCAACATTACGGAGGTTTTGGTTCTCATAATTAAGCAGCAGTCTTTAAAAAGTAAAATTACAGAGCTTACCCAAGCTTCTTCTGCCCTCTGGTTGCATAGCTGCTCATTTTTTCCTTGTTGCATCCTGTGTGTGTGCTGCCAAGTAGCAGCAAGTCCTTGCTGCCCACCTTTTGTATGTTGCTGCATTACAAGTAAATTAGTATATGCATCGATTTTATATAGGAACAAGCTCTATGGATTGCTACAAATTAACAAGTACCAGGTACTGCTTTGTAGCGACCAAGCCCTGCGACCCGCCGCATTGGTATACAGTATCACCTCCAGCTAACCTGTTTCTCTTCCCATTTAAAGATTTCTTCCTAAATTCAGGTGTACTCCAGTGCTCACAAAGTAAACGCCAACCCTCTTCAGTAACTGAAAAATCCTTTGGTTTAGCAGAAACCAAAGCTTGCACAGTAGGCCAATGGTTACCATCCTCATCAACATCCTCTGCTGGTACTTTGCCTTTTTTATATAACTTGTTGGTAGCTCTTTTCTTCTCTTCGAACAGCACCTGTGGCACTTTCTTCTTGAAATTTTGCTCCAAGACTTTATCAGCTTCCACTTTGTCAGTGGGATCACATTTAAAACGATACTGCCAAATCAAGCAAGAATAATATTATTTTTCCACGCTGTTGAGACTATCACAAATATGAGAAAAACTTATCCAAAATTCTTTAAGAACTCGGTCAGCTGGTGACATTATTCTTTCATTTGTAGACCTCTTGTAGTCCCTCCAAGTAAGTGCAGGTGTCCTGCATTCTACGAGACCAAAAGCACCAGGATAGAACTTACGCAATAGTGCACCTTGCACTGTTGATGGTCTACGAGATGAGATATAAGGATACACTTCAAAAGCGCTACAAACAGAAAGTAAAATATTAGTATATCCACAAATTCGTTCATCCATATATATTAGCTCTGTTTTGTAATAAAGATTTTTGTTAAGCATGCACTTGAAGAAGTTGAAATGAAATTTATGTAAAACTTACTCTCCAGCTGGGACTATTCTAGGACGATCAGCCTCCTCCAGTCTATCACCACACCCAGTCCTTGCACGGGTGTTGGACTCATCGTCTTCGACATTGGTTGGCGAAGACCCTCCATTTCCTGCTTGAGCACTGGAAGCTGATCCTGTTTGCCTTGATGATCCCTCACTTTGAGGTTGAGGTCTATGTCTTAAGCGCCTGCTCATCCTACAAGTGTGAGATGGTAATTAGTATAGTTGTATCACAGTGAAGCACTGCACAGAAAAATAATGAAAATAAAGAAACATGGTACTGACCTTCTAGAGTGAAAACAAATTAAATAGCTGATTATATAATAGAACATAGTACTACAGGAAATTAGCATGACACTTAGGATAAATTTGCACCAAAGTATTGATTATATAATACCATATATTATTAAAATAAATTATCAAGATAACTCAAATAAATTTGCACCAAATTAATAAAGCTATGAAAAAAATAAACTCAATAATCATCATCATCATATTCTGAATCATTTCCATTCTCCTCGTCATCATTGTCCTCGTCCTCGTCATCGCCATCATCAACTTGTTCTTCAGAACCCTCCTCCCCACCACTTTCATCTGATTCTTCATGGATCTCATCACTACCAATGTTATCTGAAGGTTCCTCATTGCCTTGCTTTTGTAGAATTTCAATTTCATCAGGATCAACCACATATTCAGAATCATTGGTTGACATTATAATCTCATCAAATAAGTTCCCTGAATCTACGACTAAATTTCCCTGCAAATCCTCTTCTTGGTAACAGACATCTTCACTTGGGATGACCAAGCTTCTAATTGGTTGCATCTTGTATACAACCCACCAATCACGCAAGTCTCGCCTTCGGGAAGGATATTGCAGATAATATACTTGTGTTGCTTGATGAGCCATAGCAAATGGTTCAAAGTTTGTTAATTTTGAGGTAGACTTTATTTCTACCATTCCCAAAGTTGGTGTGGATCGTTTGCCCCGAATGGGGTCAAACCAACGGCATTGGAGCAGCACTATTTCAATCTTCCGGCCAGCATCAAATCTTAGTTTTATAATGTCTTCGATGACACCATAGTAGTCAAGTTGCTGGTCATCAGAGGTGAACGAGGACAAACAAACCCCTGAGTTTACTGTGGTCAACCTTCTACGAGATTTTTCATATTTCTTGGACCTAAAACGATAGCCATTAATATCATAAGAATTGTATGACAAGACCCTAGGCTTGCATCCAGTAGCTAAATTCCACAAATCATCATCTGCACTTGGATCATTTCGACACTACAATAAGTAAATAATTTAGAAATTAAAAATATATATTTTGAACATTATAGGTAAGAAAATATAAGGATATATATAGAGTTTTTACAGCATTCTTAAACCAGTCAACAAATTCCTCTCTCATCAATTGATCAAGCCCCTCGACTGAAAGATTATTATGCATTGCATGCTTCTCTTCAGAAAACTTTCTACAAATAAGATATGATTAGAAATTTTGTTTGTAACAAACTAAATATAATGAAATTTTCATCACATACTCTTGAAATTTGTCCACCATAGAGCAATTAGTCAGGACATATAACATCGCAGCATTCAACTCTTGTGGACTAAGGTCTCGAGGCACACCTCTAGCATGAAGCATGCCCTGTTCCTGGAACACATCTAAGGTGCAACCATCATTTTGCACCACTGTACCACCATTGTTGTATCTATTAGGCTTGTTCCAGGTTGTTCTAATGTCTTTGTTAAAATAAATAGACATAAAATTTGTTGTCTCTTCTACAATATATGCCTCCACGATTGAGCCCTCTACTCTTGCCTTGTTACGAACTTTAAGACGAAGTTTGCGCATACACCTATAAATATATTAGAAAATTTTCAATTTAATTGACAAGACAAATAGTATCTAAGCTAGTTAAAGCTACAATACCTTTCAAAGGGGTACATCCAACGAAATTGTACAGGACTGCCAACCCTTGCCTCATAAGGAAGATGTAGAATCAAATGTTGCATTGAATTAAAGAAACCCGGTGGAAACATTTTGTCAAGCTTGCATAACAGAACTACAATTTCCTTTTCAAGTCTATGCATTTGTTCTTTATCAATTTCTTTGGCGCACAACTGTCTATAAAAAAAAACTTAGTTCAGACAAATCCTTCCATTCTTTCTCTGGAATGAACCCCCTCAATGCAACTGGTAGCAGACGTTCTATAAATATGTGAAAATCATGGCTTTTCAACCCAATAAATTTGCACTGAGACAAGTTCACAGCTTTCTTTAAGTTAGCTGCAAACCGATCAGGAAATTTCAAGTCCTTAAACCACTTCATAATGGTCAATTTATCCTCCTTTGTAACACAATATTTTGCCCTAGGCTTTTGCCACCTACCATTGGTGCTTTTAGTCATGTTTAGAGTTGGTCGATCACAAATATCAGCCATGTCAAGTCGTGCTTTCACATTATCCTTAGTTTTATCTTGAATATCTAGGCAAGTGCTCAACACTGCCTCTGCAACATTTTTCTCATTATGCATGACATCAATGTTATGACGAAGCATCAATTTCTTGAAGTATGGTAATTTCCATAAACCACTTATACCTGTCCAATTGTGTGTCTCCCCAAACCCTTCAAAGGTATGCTTACCGGTTCTATCAGGAACAAGGCTCATGAGCTGCTTGTATATCTCATCACCAGTTAAGCGCTCTGGGGGAAGATCTAACACTTTTGTTTTCTTTCGAAAACATTTTAAGCTCCTACGAAATTCATGATTACTAGGGAGGAACCTCCTATGGCAATCAAACCAACAAGCTTTATGCCCATGCTTCAACTGAAAGGCCTTCGTACCACCCCCACATATAGGACAAGCAAGTTTTCCGTGGGTGCTCCAGCAAGATACTAAGCCATAAGCAGGAAAGTCATGAATAGTCCACACTACTGCAGCCTTCATATTGAAGTTTTGCTTCAAAAAACGATCATATGTGACAGCTCCATTCATCCATAGATCAAGAAGCTCATCAACTAGAGGCTCCATGAAAACATTTAAGTTTTTCCTGGGTGCTCTGGGCCAGGAATAACAAGTGAAAGAAGAATATTATTATCTTTAGTGCACATTTCAGGTGGTAGATTATATGGAGCAACAAAGACTGGCCAACAAGAGTATGCAGTTGAAGCTATACTAAATGGTGTAAAACCATCTGTTGCTAGACAAAGCCGCACATTCCGTACCTCCTGAGAAAAATCAGGAAACTCCTTATCGAATTCCTTCCAAGCTTCCCCATCCGAAGGGTGACCCATAACATTGCTTTCCTCACGAGGCCTTGCATGATATCTCATATGCTTTGCCATGGTCTTAGACATGTACAATCGCTGCAACCTTGGAGTGATGGGGAGATATCGCAAAACTTTCCGTGGGACTCGCTTTGATCTATTTCCTCTAGCCGACTCTTCATACCGAGCCTCACCACAAACAGTGCAGTTTTCTTTATGCTTGTTTTCCTTATAGAAAAGCATGCAATTGTTTGTACATGCATGAATCTTCTTGTATGGCATGCCAAGACTGTGCACAAGCTTTTTAGACCTATGGTAATTTTTGGGGAGTTTATTTCTAGCCTCATCTCCTAAACTATCATGTAGTAGATTCATTATTTCATTATAGCAGGCTTCTGACATGTTATTTTGTGTTTTGATACTCATTAGACGTGCCACAATTGACAAACGTGTTTGTCTTGTATTCTCATGCACTGGTGTGTCTACTTCCTCTAGCAATCTGTATAGTTCTGCAGCTGTAGGTGTTGGTTCCTCACTCGGATTAACATCATGTGCAACAATTGCATCAGTTAACATTTCATTCATTTGATCTACCGGACCTATATGTTGTTCTGCTTCATCTTCCTCAAGTATTTCTGGCTCACCATGACTAGTCCACCTTTCATATCCTAATTGGAAGCCATAACGGCATAGATGGAGTGTCATTTCCTCTCTTGTGCGTTTGTGGCAGCAAACACACTTACTACATGGACAATAAGATTTCCCATCAACAGTAACTTCAGGCAATGAAAAAGCATGGTCTAGAAATTTTTCTAACCCCTGCCTCCAAGCTGTACTAATGACCTGCCCTTTTTTTCAGAGTACATCCAACCACGGTCTTCCTCCATTAGCAGGTTGCCTGAGTGTATCATTCAAAATTTTATATACTATATTGCGGAAGTTAAAAATGAGTATATATGGGAGTTTTCTACATTCAACAGACAAGGGCATGATTGTGCAGAGAAGAATGACAGTATATAGATTCCTAAAAAAAAATGGACAATCTGCAGGGGAAGTAAACTAAAGGACAATAGTACATGTCTTGAAGAATTCTACGGTGCCAACAGGTGTGCATGTAATATGGGAATACTGTGAAGTGAAGGGCAGGTTCGCTACATCCCAGATAAAAGGGAGAAGTGGATTTGGAGATTTGAGAAGAGGAGTATTTTCAGAATTTTTATGACAGAGCCAGCACTAGGCCACCTAGGCGAATAGTAGAGGCCACAGCGCAACATCCACTACAGATCTTTGATAATTATCTGAATTTAGCACATAGTTGTTCATCCACTACAGATCATTGCTAGAAAATTGCACTCAACAAAAATCGAAAATCAGAATAATGGAGAGAATAAGGCCATTGCAGGAAGAAAACTTTGAGGGAGGGAGAGCAGGAGGGAGGGATGACCATACCTTGACGTGGAGTGGTGCCCTCGCGTGTGCCCGGCGAAGCAAATTCTGCCGGTAGGGAGAGGAGGGACCGGCGATGACGTACGGAGAGAAGGGAATTCACAGATTCAATCTAATGAATCAGTTTTGCTACCAACTATTTCGAAGGAGAAAAGACGCAAGAGTTATATATTACTTATCGCGTGGGCGGCGAATTTGCGCGCGTATTATTTTAGGAGATCGGAAGTGGGCGCGAATAAGGAAACCGTCGGCCACACTCTGCGAATTGGAAATTTTTAGGTCGCTAACACGTAGTTTAATATTTTGGTGCCTCTTTGTTCAGTGTGCAAGGCGTAGCTCAGCTGGTTTGGAATCATCATATTTATGTGTTGGAGGTCTTGAGTTCAAACCCAAGAACTGAAATATATATTTTTTAAAATTTCGGATTGTATTACATCATGCTTACAAAATAGATAATATTAATAAAATATGGCCACATTTTTATGCTCATGATTTTTTTTTTGCACAATTTTAATACTATTGAATAATGTTCTCTTTAGTTTGACGTAAATGCATGCCATTTCATAAACTTATCTGGTCAAAGTTATAAATTCTTTTAATGCAAACATACATGAGCATACATGGTTGTATCATGTGAAAAATAATCGTATACCATTGCATTTGTAAAGAAATGAGATAATAATTTATGAGATTGGGACGTAACTACAAAGGTGCCATGAAGCGGGTACATACAGTGGGCAGGGGGCCGAGTTAATGAAATGGAAAAGGAGAAAATTGGCTATGAGAATAACTCGTACGAAGAGGATATATGAGAATAAAATGGATAAGCATATATACTATCTTTGATGCTAAGCACAAGATGTCTTACATATGAAACCAATCAAATTGAAGATAACAACTATGTGGTTAATATGGTAAAGACTAGAGAGTCTATTAATTTATTGTGCCCACGTGTATATACTTCAATTTGATCTAAAATAAAGATTTTAAAAAAACAAAGTTACTATATATAAGGACGTTTGTTTTTTTCAGTTATAGCCTACAGTACATATTATATTACATTTTTTAATGCAAATATAGTTCTCTTTGTCACATATTATTGCCAAAGGTACCATTGTGAACCATCGGTAAAGTTATGTCCTCTCGGTAATTTTTTCCTGTACCTTCGGAACTTATAACCATTTCCGAGAGGTATATTAAACCCATCGGTTACTAATATACCCCGTCAGTCACTAATAATAATTTCCGAGAGTTATATTAAACCCCTCGGTTACTAATATACCCTGTCGGCCACTAATAATCATTTCCGAGAGTTAAATTAAACCCCTCGGTTACTAATATACCCCGTCGGCCACTAATAATCATTTCCGAGAGTTAAATTAAACCCCTCGGTTACTAATATACCCTGTCGGCCACTAATAATAATTTCCGAGAGTTGAATTAAACCACTCGGTTATTAATATACCCCGTCGGCCACTAATGATAATTTCCGAGAGTTAAATTAAACCTCTCGGTTACTAATATACCCCGTCGGCCACTTAAAACCATTTCCGAGTGGTATCTTATAACTCTCACTCACTGATATATCCCGTCGGCCACATGCTAAATAGCCGAATGTTCTCATAACAACCCTCATTAAAATTTCAAACGGTCGGCCACCTAAATCTTCCTGACGGTCTGTAGGATTTTTTGTTTGGACGCTTGGCAAATCTTAGGATTCTAGTAGTGGCGAGCACTGGGACTGGGGCAAGGAGGACGCGAAGACGGTGATTCGGCGGGTGCTGGGTCTGGACACCGCCGAGCAAACACTGATCCCAGACGGGATCATTCCCCTCTGCAGCGACCACGACCGAGAGAGCATCCTAGCTGTGATGTCGGCCGTCGGTGCCGACATCATCGGCGCGGGTAGCAGTGGCGCGACCGCAGGCGGGAACCGGACCAGCGGCTCCGGCGGGGGTGGCAGCTCCAGGGCACCCGGCCCGAGCCGCGGGCCCGGGGACAATTCGGCCAGCGACCCGAAAGGGAAGCGGAAAATGTCCGAATCTCGACCGCCATCTCCTCCGCACAGAGGGGGCGCCGAGCGCGTGGCGGACCTACCGCCGGCGGGCCACAAGCGCCCCGCCATGCCTGAAGTTGGCTGGAAGAAGAAGCGACTCTAGAAGATAGGTCAAACGGAGCCGTGCCGGGGGAGTTTCATCGAGCCCCCGAAGTGGACCTTCAACCGCCCTCCCCGCAGGTACGACTGCCGGCGTCCGCTTCGGTGATCTTTACTCATCTCGGCCTCTTGTTCCTTCCTCTTCTTTTTCTTTGTTAACGCGATCAGGGTTCTTCTATAGCGAGATTCCTTCCCAAGGGGTCTCAGCGTCCGACCCTTTGCAGGGGTCAAAGTCCGAGCGACCGAAGCGGCCCGGGCTCGGCCAATCGAGCGCCACGGGGCCTTCACAGCCTTCCGGCGGGGCCCACGGGCCGCACACCGGGTCTGGCCCCGAGTCCACCACAGCTGGGACACGACCTGCCGCGAGCGACAGCGGCGGCGGCGTCCCTCCCGGGGGCGACTCCGAGGCTCAGACCCGTGTAGAGCGCCACCCGGGAGCGGGGCCGAGGGGGTCGCGGCCCGGAAGCCGAGGCTGGGGGCGGCCCTGAGGCCGAGGCCGAGGCCAAAACTGGGGGCGCACCCGAGGCCGAGGCCGAAGCCGAGTCTGCCCGAGGGCCCGAAACGGGGGGCGAGAGGAACAGCCGCTCCTCCTTGCATTTGGGGCGCCCTCGGGGCTGGCCGCGCGGGAGAGGGGTTGAGAGGAGCACCCCGTCTCGCGGGGGATCCAGCAGCACTCCGTCGTCCCGGGGGCGGACCGCAACTTTCCCTTCTCCGACTCCGGCAAGTATGGAGCCGCTCCTGCAGGTGCTCGTCGCTGCCGATTCCACCGTCCGGGAGGGTCTCAACGCCCAAGTTCAAGCCCTGGCGGAGGAGCGGGCGGCCCTGGAGGCAGAGTGGGCATAGCTCGCGGCGGACCGCGCGCGGGTTGACGAGGGGCGCCGCGCCGTGGATGACGTGGTGGAGGTGGGGCGCAAAATGTGCCAAGCCCAACTGGCAGAGATCCAGGCGTGCGAGGAGACGCTGGACTCTGTCATGCGGGACACGGAGGAAGAGCGGCAGGCGGCACTGATCGCCTCAAGTGTCCTGGATGAGGCGCTGGGTGACATCCGCTTGCAGTACGAAGCCCATGCCGAGGACCTAGCGAAGAGGGTCGAAAACGCCCGCGGTGTCCTTGTCGCGGCTGCCGCCCAAGAGCGGCGGGCATCGGAGGCCGACGCCTCATTGCAGGCTCGGACGGCGGCACTCGAGGCCGAACGCAAGGCCTTGGATGAGCGCGCCCGCTCTGCGCAGGAGTTTGAGGCCACGATTCGTCAGCGTATCGAGGTCCTCGACCGGAACCAGCGCGAGCAGGACATGCGCAGCCGGGATCAGGCGCAGCGAGCCCAGGAGCTGGAGGGGCGAGCTCAGGCGCTGGAGGAGCGAGCGCATTTGCTAGACCAGCAGGAGTCCGCCTTGGCCGCCCACGAGAGAACGGCGGCGGAGGCGGAGGCCTCCCTTCGTCTTCGTGAGGAGGCCGCAGCCGAGCGTGAACGGACCACCCTCGCTGCGAAAGCTTTGGCGGCCCGTCGCGCGGAGGAGCTACAGCTCTGGGAAGAGGTATGCCGGGAACGGGACGCCGTGCTTGCCGAGCGCAAAGCCGAGGTGAACCGCCGTGAGGTGGCGGCGCCGGCTGGGCGAGCAACTCGCGAAACACGAGGAGGCCGTCGCCGGGCGCGAGGCTCGGCATCTGAAGAGTGCTCATGCCGAGCGCGCGGCGATGGCAGCGAGGGCTTCTGAGCTGGAAGCCCGGGAGAAGGACCTGGCGGCGGCGGGTAGCCCAGCGGTGCGGAGTTGGTGAGCCAGCTTACCGCGGCTCAGAGCACCCTTGCTGACCTAGGGCGCTTGGTGCAAGACCAGGCTGGGAGATCGCGGCCCTCCGCCTTACCCACGAGATCAGACCCGGGCAACTCTCCGATGCCGTCGATCGGCTGGAGCGTGCGGGGCGCCGAGTGGGCATCTCCGTACGCCGGGATAGGAAGCTCCCTCCCACACAGCTGGCACTCGCGATCCGGCTGGACGGGCTGGCGGCGGATCTGGAGAGGCTGGAGGAGGAGGTCGGCGAGACCGTGAAATCGTCATTGGCTTCCTTGGCGCGGGCTGCGGTGGAATTGGTCCTCGCAAGCCACCAAGCACGTGACCCCGACTTCGTCCCATGGCGCGCACTCGAGGATTTCCCCCCGGGGACTTAAGCAAGGGCTCGGGAGCAAGTCCGGGAGGCGGCCGACACGATCGTCTCTAATTTCGAGGGGTCGGCCCCTCGGTTCACCTCCGGACGAGGAGAGCGGGAGCGGAGACGGTGGTGACGACATCGGCGGCGAGGACTGGGACGACGTGGTCAGCGGCGCCGGCCTCAGGGGCTCGGGCACTCCGTGATCATCCCCGCTTTTAATTTCCTTCTGTTATGTGCCTGCAGTGAACACTTCTTATCTTTAGGCCATCATGCCATCTTGTCTATAAATAAAGCTTCCCCTTCGCACTTTCTACCCCTTTGCTTTCTCCATTGAATGCCTGCGGCAAGGAAAGAAGAAAAACAAGAGCA
Organism: Oryza glaberrima; assembly: GCF_000147395.1. NCBI lineage: Eukaryota > Viridiplantae > Streptophyta > Magnoliopsida > Poales > Poaceae > Oryza > Oryza glaberrima. The sequence continues at coordinate 19,475,934 of NC_068327.1, read as the reverse complement.
AAAATATTCAATTAACTTCCCTGTGACCGAATTGCCGTTTTTACCCCATCCCCCCTCGGGCTCGTTCCTGTGAAAAGGTAAATCCGCGCTTGGTCCGCGATACCTAAGTGGTGAGGAGAAAGACCGTAGCCCCGAGGGAGCCGCCCAGCGGGACTGGCCAGACCGAGGCTACGACGACCGGGGGTCGGGGACGGCCGTGCGTAGGCCCATCCAAGCCCCCGGGGCGCGGCCCGCGATTAGGCTCCCTTTCGGCGGTTTTTAGGTCGCCCAATGCCACTTAGGGTTCGGAGTAAGTGCGAAATGTCCTTTGAACCAGGACGAGCCAGAGGAAAGAGTAAGAAAAAAGGCACGTAACGGCCTCCACTTTAGGCGGGAAAAAAATTTATTGCTTGGAAAGGGAAAAAGATACAAAGTAATTCACAGTGGTAGCCCCCGGTCAAGCCAGCACAAGCCGAGGGGTTGTGCGGGGGTTGGCCCGAGCTCCTGGAAAGCAAAAAATCGCGACGCTATGGATAGAAGCGGCAGAGGTGTTCGATATTTTAGGGGTTAGGCAACTCCGTGCCATCCTCCGTGGTTAGCCGAACAGAGCCTGGCCGGGGAACGCCGATCACTTTGTATGGCCCTTCCACATTGGTGAGAGCTTGCTTAGCCCCAAGCGCGACAGTATGCGGCGTAGGACGAGGTCGCCAACTTGTAGTAATCGGGCTCGGACGTGGCGCTGATGATAGCGTCGCAGGCTTTGTTGATAGTGCGCCGCCCGCAGGGCCGTGCGCCTCCTCCGCTCTTCCAAGTAGTCAAGATCGTCGCGGCGGAGATTATCCCGGGTGGCCTCATTGTACAGCGCGACACGAGGCGAACCCAGGAAAGCTCCGAAGGTAGGACCGCCTCGGCGCCACACACCAGGAAAAAGGGGGTTTCTCCTGTGGCGTGACTTGGAGTGGTCCGGTTTGCCCACAGCACAGCGGGCAACTCTTCAAGCCACGAATCCCCGTGCTTCTTCAGGACATTGTACGTCTTAGTCTTGAGGCCCTTGAAGATTTCTGCGTTGGCTCGCTCGACTTGGCCGTTGCTCTTGGGGTGGGCGGGCGAGGCGAAGCATAGCTTGATGCCCATGTCGTCGCAATAGTCGCCGAACAGCTCACTGGTGAACTGGGTGCCATTATCTGTAATGATACGGTTGGGCACCCCGAACCGGGACATGATGCCCCTGATGAACTTGAGGGCGGAATGCTTGTCGATTTTGACAACCGGGTAAGCCTCGGGCCACTTGGTGAACTTGTCGATGGCGACATACAGGTGCTGATACCCGCCTCGAGCCGCTTTGAACGGTCCAAGGATGTCTAGCCCCCAAACTGCGAAAGGCCAAGAGAGCGGGATGACCTGTAAGGCTTGGGCCGGCTGGTGGGTTTGCTTAGCGTGGAACTGGAACGCCTTGCATCGTCGCACCCATTCCTGGGCGTCTTGCAACGCGGTCGGCCAGTAAAAACCTTGTCGGAAGGCTTTACCGACTAATGTGCGTGAGGCGGAATGTGCCCCACACTCACCCTCATGAGCGTCGGCAATGAGCTCGACGCCCTGTTCCCGAGAAATACACTTCAAGAGTATCCCGTTGGCGGCCCGTCGGTTGAGGGTCCCTTCTACGAGCACGTACCGCTTAGAGATACGCGCAAGCTTCTCAGCTTCTGCGCGATCCTCAGGAAGAGTATTATTGTCGAGATATGCCCGGATGTCAGTCATCCAGGCGACGTGACGAGGGGGGTCGGGGTCGATCCCCTCGGGCCCCGAGGCCCGCGGGCTGTCGGGGCTCGGGGCGGAGGTCATGGCGTCGGGGTCCCTCGGGGGGTCTAAATGTGCCGACGGCTGCACGAGCCTTTCCTCGAAGGTCCCCGGAGGGAGTGGGGCTCGCGCCGACGTGATATGCGACAACTCATCAGCGATTGCATTGTCGCGTCGGGGAACGTGCCGGAGCTCGAGTCCGTCGAAGTGGCGTTCCATACGTCGTACTTCACGGACGTATGCATCCATTTGTGGGTCGGTGCACTGGTACTCCTTGGAGACCTGATTCACGACTAACTAGGAATCACCTAGGACTAGGAGGCGGCGGATGCCCATTCCGGCCGCCGCCCTCAACCCTGCAAGGAGTCCTTCATACTCTGCCATATTGTTCGTGGCTCGGAAATCGAGCCGAACGACGTACTTGAGGACATCCCTGGTTGGCGAAGTTAGCGTGACTCCGGCCCCCGCACCACGAAGGTTGAGGGAGCAAGCGCATAACCCAGTGCCCGGCGCGAATGTCGGCGCTCGGGTCTCCACCGTCTCCGGGGAGGGAGGGAAGATCGGACGGAAGAGGGTCATCCACGGCGTCCATTCTGCGATGAAGTTAGCCAGAACCTAGCTTTTGATCGCGTGTCGCGGTTTGAAGTGCACGTCGAACTTAGCAAGCTCGATGGCCCACTTCACGACCCGACCGGTGCCCTCTCGGTTGTGCGAGATTTGGCCAAGAGGGTAAGACGTTACGACGGAAACCTGATGCGCTTGGAAGTAATGGCGCAACTTCCTTGAGGCCATTAAGACTGTGTAAAGCATCTTCTGTGCCTGCGGGTATCGGGTTTTCGCGTCTCGGAGTGCCTCACTGACAAAGTAGACGGGCCGCTGCACCTTTCGGTGGGGCCGGTCCTTGCTGTCAGGGGCAACTGCCCCGAGGCGCCCGAGCTCAGTGGCCCCGGGGGGATCCCGGACTAGTTCGGGATGACAGGCCTCAGGGGCAACCGTCAGAGCCTCTCTCCCTCAAATGGGGGCCTCGGGGCCCTCCCGGGGGTCAGGGGCTTCGGGCACCGAGCCGTCCGGGAACGAGGGGCCATGCAACATCCTCAAATCTTAAACTAAAATTTGACTGCATCATGCTGTCTTTTGATTAAATTAGTGTATTTTAAAAATCTACTTGATTCTTAATTTGGTTCAAGTATTACTTCTTTAGAACCCTACTAACTTACTCTAATTATTCCCTTTATTCCAAACCTTAGTGAATTTGAGCAAATTTTCTCAAATTTCAAACTATAGATTATTTCCTTAGCTTACCCTAATATTAGTGAGGATTTACTTTACTCCAAACCCTAGTGAAACCTATCCAAATTGATAGTTTAAATTCAAATCTTTTCTAGGGAAATATTCAAAAATTCTGAAATTCATTGTTCATCGCACACAAGGTGCTCGATGAAATGCCCAGCCCAGCTAGAGCAGCCTAACCACTACCCAATCTTGTGCAAAGTTTAGATTTGATCCTAGGGGACAACATCCCACTCAAAAACCGTGGTTTAGTTGGCCTTCTCCTCCCCCTTGCGCGTGCCGTCCTGGCGTCCGACTTTGCCGCGCGCCGAGCCGCCGCGCGTCGGTCTCTGGGGATCGCACGTGCCCAACCACCTTGGCGCACCGTCACCCGTCCGACGCCCTCAGACCGTCGTCAGCGTACCAATCTTGACGACAACAAAGCCGGGACGACGACCGCCGCAAGAAATCGCCGCTCGACGCCGTGCGCGCTCGTCCAAAGCAACCACCGAGTGCGATTTCGCTTCTACCCGGGGTGAATCGCGCCAATTCTTGTCGCACGGTTGGATTGAAGATAGACGGTGGTTTCCCCTCTCACAATTCAAACCATTCACCCCCGAGTCGACCGTTTTCACCCTCGCCGCTGCCGCGCGTTGCGCCCAAATTGGCGCTAACACGTCGCCAGCCGAATTCACACACGGTCAAGCCAATTCTTCGCCGGTAAGTATTCAAACGTGGCCTCCCGCCACTCAAATTGATCTTGGCCGCCCTCTCACAGCCTCTGCCGCCCTAGCCATATCCAAAGCTCGAGCTCATCCATGGCGATGACGGTGCTCGAGCTCATCCATTCCTCCCAGCCCTATAAATAGGACCCCAATACCTTCCTTGTCCATCATCGATCATCAACAACCATAGCCCCACAACCTCGAAGCTCTGCTTCCCCTATCCATTCCATCAACCACCATCGCCCGTCGGTCGAACACCTTGTGCGCGATCGACTCCACACCCCTCCATCCATCCTCCGCCCTAAATATCCCTTAGAACACCTTATATCAACCATGTTCTAGCATAGTAGACCCTAACCGAAGCCCTGCATCGAGTTTAACCTCGCCGCGTCGAGCCGAGCATCGCCGCCCCGCGCTGCTCTGTTCTTCGCCGCCGAGAAGTTTTTCCGGCCGCAATCCTTCATCTCGGCATATCTCGATGAGTTCTTCTGTTTTAACCATCTACATACTCCCTAGATTCCATTTTAGCAATCACTTTGCACTATCATGTCGCCCTCTGGGCTGCCGACGTGAGCACGGCCGCTGCCTATGGAGGCGCTCGTCGGCAACTACCCTCCACGCCTTGCCAAAGGTTTGGCAAGCTATCGGAATTCATCTAGGTACCTCGTAGATGCTCTAGAACCCCTCCCCTAGCCATGTCTAACTCATATCATCTTGATCACCATCACGGCCTAACCGTGCCACCGCCGCCCTAGCCGCTAGGCCATCCACATATCAAATTAATCCCTCTGCCGCCGCTCGCCATTGCCGGAGAACCCTAGCTCCCTCCCCTCCTCGGCTGCAACCACTTTCCCCCCTCCATCGCCGCCGTAATCACCAACCCTAGCGCCGCCGGCCGCTTTTGGGGATCGGCCGGAGGTAGAAGAAGAGAAGAGAGAGAGACTGACAGGTGGGACCCGCACACAGTGCCATTTCACATTTATTTGATTTTCAAACTTTAGAAGCCCATATCTTTTAAAATATAAATCCAATTCCAGTGAAACTTGGACCAATATTCTTCTAAAATCGTTCTCTATCTTTTGAGCCCCTTTTTGCTATCTTTGCATTTTATTTTATTTTCTCTATTTTTCATATTTTTGGATTTTATTTGAATTTCTTTTGAATTTAAATTTTATATATGTCTAAACCTAGGTCTTGAGGATTCTTCTGACTCAATAGATAATATCAATCAATCTCAGGACATCGAGCAAGGCAAGTTACCATATACCTTTTGATCATTTAAGCCTATATTTTATAAATTATTTATTTATAGCCTTATACTCAATATTCTATTTTCCATGCATAAATTAATCATAGAAACCCAGATAATTTAGTATTGCTTACTTTGCTTACAATCTGGTTAAAATACCTTATACTTAGATTGGGACAGTACGTAAGATTTGGTTGACTTCCGGGTGGCTAGTACTGTCTCGATCGATATAAGTTTTACCAGGTACTTATGTCGAACGAACGGGTACGACCGTAGTTTCTAGAATGGGAACAGACCTAGTTATTATGTTAATTAGCAATATGGCACCTCTGTATAGTGGTTCTTATTTTTAAGTCCTCGCGCAGGAGGCAACTATAGCCGCGAAGGGCAACTTTAACCATTACTATGTACAGGTAAATTGTTTGTGATACTCGAGTATAAACTATATGGTATATTTCTAAACCCTGATCGAGATGATGTGGTGTCATATGATCAGTTCCCCTTAAATATCTCGGAAACGCCAGAACTCCTCTTGCTGCTGTTAACAATACGTTCAGAGCATATAAGGATATAAGTTCATGGAATAGGTGCCATAATTTTTAATGACTTAATACTGGGCCATGACTAAAGCCGATGATTATCAGCAAGTCGTGGACTGCGGGTAAAGCGTACATCTGCTGCAGTAGAATATCTTTGAAACTATTCAAATAGTCGTACTCATGGAGTTGAGTACCGGGACTCATATAGTACCCTGGTTAGAAATCTAAAGTCTATATGTTTTATAAATTCTTGCTATAACTCTTCCAGATTGTCTAGTACTGCTTTTTGCAAAGAACCCTACTATATGTCAATGCATAACATATTTCCATGATAACTTGCTGAGTATTGTGAATACTCATCCTTGCTCTTATAACCCCTTTTTCAGATTTGGGTCAAGAGAAGGACCCTTATGACTATTACTACGATGACCCCGATAACTTAGAGAATCCATAAAGGTTATACCTTCCTAGTCAGAATGTATAGAAACTTCCGTTGTGTATTAATTAGTTAGGTGAGTACCTATTATTGTAAAACCCTTAGTATTGTAAAACTTTAACATATGCAATGAAGAACCAGTTATATTGTATGTATCAATATTTACTGATCCAGGGATTGGTACATTATCTTAGTCGGATCCAAGTTGTTAGTTCTGGGCTCCGACAGGCCATCACCAGTCAAGGGGGCCCCTGGTCCCTTCCCATAGCCGGGTTCGCAATGCGGGTCACCCTCATCGCGTTCAACTACAAGGACGGCACTCACCGCGTGGGAGGTCGCAGCCAAGTAGAGCAGCAACAGTTCCTCTGGCCCTGGGGCTACTAGGATGGGGGGGGAGGTGAGGTAAGCTTTCAGCTGATTGAGAGCTTGCTCTGCTTCCTCCGTCCACACAAACGGCCCGGGAGGAGACTAGTTATATTGTATGCATCCTCTCTATCGCGCGTATTTTCTCGAGATTAGCTTCTATGCCTCGGGAGGAGACTAGAAAACCGAGGAGTTTGCCCGCCGGCACACCGAACACACACTTGTCGGGGTTCAGTTTCATGCGTGTGGACCTAAGACTGTCAAAAGTCTTGGCCAAATCCTGCAACAACGTGTCCTGGTGGCGCGTCTTTACCACCAGTTCATCAACATACGCCTCTATATTGCGCCATATCTAATTACTTAAAGTAATACGAGTCATACGCTGAAAAGTAGGGCCTGCATTCTTTAAACCAAAAGGCATAGTTGTATAACAAAAGGTGCCCACGGGAGTAATGAAGGCAGTTTTTTCCTCATCTTCCCTAGCCATGCGGATCTGGTGATACCCAGAATAGGCATCTAGAAAACACAAAAGGTCGCACCCCGCAGTGAAGTCGACTATCTGATCTATGTGTGGTAAAGGGAAGGGATCCTTAGGGCATGCCTTGTTGAGGTCCGTGTAGTCGATGCACATCCGGAGCTTGCCGTTGGCCTTCGGGACAACCACTGGGTTTGCTAGCCACTCCGGATGGATAACCTCGCGGATGAAGCCAGCCTCCAGGAGCCGCGCCACCTCCTCTCGGATGAAGGCTTGCCGCTCCGGGGCTTGACGTCGCACTTTTTGCCGGACGGGTCGCGCGTCCGGCCGCACGGTGAGGCGGTGCTCGATCACCTCCCTGGTTACCCCGGGCATGTCCGACGGCTTCCATGCAAAGACGTCGGAGTTTGCCCGCAAGAAGGAGACGAGCATGCTTTCCTATTTGGCGTCCAGGGTCCCGCCAATTTTGGCGGTCTTGGACGGATCATCGCTAAGGGGGATCTCCTTGACGGGCACCTCGGCAGCCGAGGTGAGGTGCTTCTTGGAGGCGCGGGACGCAGAGGCCTCCGAGGCCTGCGGCTCCGTGGCCACCGCCAGGTTGTCGGCGCGCTGCTCCGCGCAGGCGAGGGCGACCTTGACATCGCCAAAGACGGTGATGGGGCCACTAGAGCCCGGCATCTTCATCTGGAGGTAGGCGTAGTGGGTGGCGGCCATGAACTTCACTAACGCAGGCCTGCCCAGGACCGCGTTGTAGGGCAGATTGAGGTCCGCCACGTCGAAGTCGATCCGCTCGGTGCGGAAGTTGGTGGAGTCACCGATGGTTACTGGGAGCTCAACGTGGCCGAGAGGCCACGTGTGTCCTAGAGTCACGCCGATGATCAGCAGTGATGGCTGGAGCTTCATCCCCGGGGCCTTGAGTGCGTCGAAGATGGCCGGGGAAATGATGCTCAGGCTGGCCCCCCCATCGACCAGGACTCGCTTCATCTTGACGTTGTGGATGGTCGGGGAGACCACGAGAGCCAACTTCCCACCCCGAGCAAGCACCGTCAGATGGTCGCTCTGATCGAAGGTGAGCTTCACCTCCGACCAACATGCCTTCCGTGCAGCCTCGTGAGTCGGGACGATGGCCAGAAGCTCACGCCTCATGGCCTTGAATCCACGACGGGAGGTGTGAGCGCAAGCCCCCCCGTCAAGAGTGGCAACAGTTCCCTGAGGTATCTGGAATTCCAGATCCTCGCTGTCATCGCCATCATCGGCGGGGGCCTTCTTCTTGGACTCCTCTCGCCGATCATTGGTGGGGGTCGCGGGGGCTTTGCCCTCCCGTCGACTCTGCCGCTTCTCCTCATCAGCTTTCCGAAACCGCTCGGCCAAGTTCATGACCGAGCGGCAGTCGGCGAGACTGTGCCGATAAGTATTGTGCACCGAGCACCACTTGTCTGCCAATCGACCCTCACCGGAGGGGGCGGTGGAGCTCGGCTTGCCACCGGTGGCCTTTTCCTTGCACGGGGCCCGCGAGGACCCATCAGCCGCAAGGATGTGGCCCTCGTCATCAGAGCGGACCGGCTTCCGCTTGCCCCTCATGTCCCACCGCTTGGAGCGAGGGGCAGTCTCGGGGGCAGCCGCAACCGCCACACCGGTGTTGGGGGAGTTCCAAGCCCACGCCTCCTCCTTCCGAGCCACCTTGTCCGCTAGCTCGAAGAGCTCGGCGGTGGTCTTAGGCTCCTTGGAGGCGATCTTCTCTAGCATGCGGTTGTGCCGCACGCCGTTCCAAAATGCATAAACGACCGCGTGGGCCGGGATGCACGGAATAGTGTTGCGGACCTGGCAGAAGCGCTGTATGTATGAGCGGAGGGACTCGTCGTCCTTCCGCTGCACAGCATGTAGGTCCGCCTCCTCCCCCGGACGGGGGTATGTGCCCTGGAAGTTCGTGATGAACTGCTGGCACAGGTCCTCCCATGAGTGGATGGTGTCGGGGGGCTGGGTCATGAGCCAGCCGCGCGCCTGACCCTTAAGAGCCATGGAAAAATAATTCGCCATGATCCGGTCATCCCCTCCCACCGCCACAATGATCGTGGTATAAATTTGGAGGAACTCGGAGGGATTGATGCTGCCATCATATTTCTCCGTGAGGTTGGGGCGAAACTTTAGGGACCACCGGACGTTCCGGAGACTTGCCACGAAGGCCCTACAACCAATTCCCCAGGGGTGGACGTGAGGGGCTGGCCGCCGTGCGAGGAGGAACACGGCACTGCAGACGAGGAGGCGCCTTCTCCCATGCGGGCAGCGCGGCGCTCGTCTCGGCGACGCTCGATGTTGACTCGAGTGTCCTGCTCCCCGTAGAGGCTATCATGATGCCTCCGACTTCCCAAGGCCCCTGACGACGTTGGGGCCGTAGATCGCCTCGAGGCTGTGGCTGTCCGACGAGCCCTCCTCCTTGCTGACGAGGAGAGGGCGGTGGAGGTACGTGACGTACCTGTGGCGGTGGAACGGCCACTCGCGGCTAACTGCCGCTGGGCAGTGGTGACCAAGTTGGCGACGTCGTCCAACCATCGTTGGACGGGGTCCTCCGGCTCCGCGTTCATCGGAGGGTGCCGCAGGAGGGCTCCCGCCGCCTGAAGCGCGCCCTGGGGCGAGCTGCCATCGCGATAGGTCAGGCGGCGGCCCGCTCTGACGTGCCGTGGCCTCCCCCCGTTCGGAGGCGGGGAGAGGGCCGAGCCACCCGATCGGGCGGGATCCTCCCTCCGCGGGGGGTCGCGGAGGGGCGGAGTCCGAGAGTTGCGTCGGCGGTGACGCGGGTCGCGACTCCCGCTGGCATCCTCACTCCCGGAAGGAGTGGGGGTGTGCACCTCCACCTCTTCCTCCAAAACCTCGACCATGATCGTCGAGGCCGGAGGAAAACTTGGGGCGGAAGGAAACGACTTCCCTTCGAAGCGCGCGAAATCCCCCTACCTAGAGCGCCAGCTGTCGAGGAGTGATCCTCTCTAGCAGGAGATCGTGGGATCCCCCTTTCGAGAGTTCGGCCGGGGGAAAAGGCCCGCCTCTAGAAATCGCGTCTCCACCCCCAAGGCTGCTAGCTAGCGTGTGCACAACGAGATTATACAGGTTCGGGCCGCTATGAAGCGTAATACCCTACTCCTGTGTATGGGATTTAGACTGAGAGTTACAAAGGTTCCTAAACTCCGAAGAGTGCTTTGCTTCCCTTCTCCTAGAGCTCAGGTTTTCTGAGAGTCATCCCCTTTCTCGGTGGGCAAGGTCCTCCTTTTATACCTCAAGGGGATACCACATGCACTGTCTCTACCTACTCTCCTATTGGGTGGGGACCCACCCTACCTTGACCGGATCTCGACCCGTGCCTTCACCTGGAAGCTAAGCCACAGCTTGTCCTTGAGTGGGGCCCAGCGCCGTCCCTCGCCTGACACGGGGGACAGCCCTGTCATTCCCTCATTAATAGGTGAAGACTTGTGGTGGCCGCCCTTTCGTGGGGAGAACTCCGAATGACGCCCTGATGGGACGGGTCATACCTACCTCCACTCCACCGGAGGCAGATGCGACGTGGGGGCACAGCCGTCCATCCAGTCGGATGTGACCGGCGACAGGCCGGTCACAGATCGGTCATTCCTGACCGACGCGTGCCAGTCGGGCACGCCGCACGTCTGCCCCTACTGCATTGAATGCGGCATAGGGCAGTTGGGGCACTGCGCGCATTAAAGGTGGTTCAGACTGGGCCCCCTCCCCACTTGCTCCCCCGCTAGATGGCAGCTGGGCGAGGGCCTCGGGGCAAAGTGGTGCGAGGGCTCGAGGGGCATGACGTGGCACCCCGAGGCCCCCTGGCCGCTCCTGCAAGTCGCGGGGTGCGGGGATAGGGCCAGGCTGTAGGGTCAGGTGACAGGATGAGAAGGTAAATTCCCCTCACTTCGCATACCTCCGGGCCCATATCTCCGACAAATACAATCTCGGCGCATCGCCACCCTTTTTACTTCCGTTTTGTTTTGACGAGTTCTTGCTTTCGGGTTGAGCTGGATCGGTTTCGATCTTCAACAAGAGGTAAAACTTGTTATGGCGGCTTGCGTTCTCGGGATTAGTGCTTCCATCTTCATAACACTCTAATCTTGTTTATGTAATTCACCGGGTTATCATATATCTTATATAATCTTCGGCAATATCGTTATCTAACCTACAATCGGCTAAAATCTGTTAGAAGGCAGCCGATTAGGTTAAATACCGATGTTGACCTAGATTATATAGGATATCCACCACTCTATGACACATCCAACGGCTTGATTGTCTAGATATTGTCCTTCTTTTCATACTTATAGCTGCATCAGTTGAGTTTGACCTTATGAGTCGTGATTAGAATCTAAATCTCTAGCTTGTCTTTGGTTGCCGATTAGGGTAGTATCGAAGTTTCAGCCAATCTTATCTGATTTGACTATATTTATCTTATAAGCTTTATTGACATGTTAAATCTGCCCTTTATGTTAAGATCTTGTTGCATGTAAGTATATTAGGCTATCTGTTTGATATATTTTACTCGCTTTAATATCTTAGTATAGAGTGATATCGGAGTATTAGCCGATACATGCTAGATCTTCCTGATCGGCTATGCTATGAACATATATAGTCTTGTTATTAATATATATTTCGATCTAAACTGTCTCGGCATGGCGACCGATCTATCCTAATCACTTGATTTAAGTATATATCGATATAAGGACTATATATCGTTAATATCTACAGCCGATCGAGTAGATTTAGTTCTTTCTTGTTTATTAATGACTGTCGATCGATGCATATATGACATCAGCTCAAAGATAAATGATATGTCATCGGCACCTAGCCGATCGGCTATCGTTTATGGAATTAACCGCGGTTTCTTTGTCTTTATTTCTTGCTGATTGCAGGATCAAATCAACTAGCACGCTCATACACCTAAAGGCAAGCTTTTGGACCTGCACTGGAATTAAGCAGATCTCCCAGACCTCGTGTTTTTACATCAACACACTTATACTGAGTATCAGTCGACACCTACTAGGTATCAGGCGATACCGTAGAGGTATCATCATGTCCGAACGCCTACTAAGTATCAGGCGATACCTCAGATGTATCATCATGTTTGAACACGAGGTATCCGCCGATACCTAGCAGGTATCAAGTGATATCTCAGAGATACCATCCTGTACGAACGGGACACCGTCACGTAGAATTTCCCTTTATATTTAGCAAATATTTGTTAATTTAGCAAATATTTGTTATTATATTTGTTCCGTTTCATATTCATTTCGTATCTATATTCGATTCTATTTTCTTATTCGGGTTTTCAAATCCGATTTTGAGAAAAAATTATAAAAAACGAACGTGATAAAGCTAGTTTCCGATTTCGAAAAAGAATAGTGCCTTTATCCTAAAATATAACAATTTATATCTCTCAAGATTTGTCTCAAAATATAACAACTTCTTCACCAACATTCTCTTCCCAACCAATCACAACCCTCCACCATTCACTTTTCCCACCTACCTCCACTACTCATCCAATCACAACCCTCCACCATTTAGGCCCTGTTTAGTTCCCAAAATAAAAATTTTCACGCTGTCGCATCAAATGTTTGGACACATGCATGGAGTATTAAATGTAGGAAAAAAAACTCAATTACACAGATTGCGTGTAAATTGCGAGACATATATTTTAAGCCTAATTGCGCCATGATTTGATAATGTGGTGCTACAGTAAACATTTGCTAATGGTGAATTAATTAGGCTTAATAAAGTCGTCTGAATATGTAATTTGTTTTGTTATTAGACTACGTTTAATACTTTAAATATATGTTCGTATATCCGATATGATAACTAAATCCAAAAAGTTTTCCCAACTAAATAAGGCCTTACTTCTACCTACTTTATTACTCACTCCACCTCTAAATATAAAGGATTTTGGTTGAACGTACATATCATGTCTAGATTCGCATACTTAGAGGGAGTAATAACCGTTTCCGTCCGTTTTCATGCATCTAGGCTGGTTCCGGGTCCGGCCCCACCGGACCATCCCCGTGTGCGATGCGAACTCAAAAAACGGCTCGACCCAGCGACCTGGGGCGTCCGTGTCCGGGTCCGGGTCCGGGTCGGACCGCGCTGCGCCTCCTCCCTTTATTTATCCCGTGCACCGAGCCAGCCGCAGAAGTAGTAGAGACTAGAGAGGCCACAGGCGGCGGCGGCAGCAGCGGAAGTCTCTCGTCTCGTCCGTGGAGAAAGGGGGAAGACGAAGATGTCGACGGAGGCGGAGACCACCAGCGCCGCCGCCCCCGCCCCCGCCCCCGCATCGGCGCCGGCGCGGTGCCAGCGGATAGGCTGCGACGCCACGTTCACCGACGACAACAACCCCGACGGCTCCTGCCAATACCACCCCTCCGTGAGTCCTCCTCCTCCCCTTCTTCCCCTTCTAAATCTCATGGGGTCTAACTAATTGCCCCGCGGATTACGGGAGTGGAGGAGTCTGTTCTTCTAGGGGGAAGTTGGGCAGTTCGAATCTGTAATGGCGGGGTCAAGGGCTTCGCCTGCTCTTGGGAAACTTCTGGGGACGAATTGGGCAGCGGGGAATATTTGAGTTCTATATACAATAATGAAATTTAGTGTCATATAGAGATATGTTGGACTGCACTCATTACTCATAGTAGATTAGTGGATTGGATTGCACGATTATAGAGATATGTTGGACTACACTCATAGTAGATTAGTAGATTAGTGGATTGGATTACACGATTCAATCAGAAGGGTTATTGATGCCATTGGCAAAAGGTATTGTAGTTGTCGCAAACACGTGATATTAGGAGTTTTTTTTTTTTTGCCCCTTATTTGGGTTAGGATATTGGTACCTTGAAGCTGCCTCTTGATGAGGCATCATGGGCAATGTGTGTGATGTGTGGCGAGGGATTTTTTTCCCCTTTGGATATGGCTCACATGAGTGCTGACTATTTACAAAAAGCAAAAGGAAAAGAGGCAAGGAACTACCTTTCCCTTCAGAGAGTAAACAAAATTAATTTGGAATAAAGATATGACATTCTCTTTCTCTTTCTCTTTTTCAATCCCTACCGTGTCTAAGGGTCAGATACCCATGTTGTACCAAAAAAGGATTAAGTACACAAACAGCTGCTGCAAAACTTCTTCACAACTTCTTCTATTTCCAATTGTGAATATCTCTTGATAACAATGGAAGAAATAATGGTTAATTTTATCAAGCAATTCTTTTCTTTTGTCTCCAAAGATTCAAATCACATTGCTAACTTTGTGATGCCATGCCAAATTCCATTGTAATATTTAAACACCAAATTCACACTCTTGTTTACTGCATTTGGTCTAGAAGAAATACACAACAGCTAGTATAAGAGAATACCTAAATGTGGTCCCATTCTTTTTTGGAAAATGATGAATAAAGCAACATATTTAAACAAGACTCATGTTTGCTAACTCTCTATATGGTTTCTTGTCTACTGCCAAATACTATATTTATTTCCAATTTTCCACTGTAGTGTTCTGACCACTGTCTCCTTTTTTTTTTGGTTTTCTTGCAGGGAGTAAGTGTTTCTTCTTTGCATGAGAGGGTACTTCTAGAAGGATGCATAGGTTAATTTTCTAAGATTTTTTTTTCAGCCTATGTTTCATGATGGCATGAAACAGTGGAGTTGCTGTAAGCAAAAAAGCCATGATTTTAGCCTATTTTTGGCTATTCCTGGGTAAGGATCCTTCTCTAGTATTTCCTTTTCACAGCATGCACCCACAACATAAGTCAACTATGTGCTATCAACCTGAACATTACCATCTGGGCTGGCCTGTTGTGTATTTTAGCAAAACCAAGCATGATGAATGCATGAATCGTATGCTGTACTGCTGTGTAGGTGCAAAACTGGGAAGCACACAACTGAGAAACCAATCACAAAAGCAGTTCCTACTAAACCATCAAAGGCAGTTCCAGTCCAGACTTCGAAGCAGAGTGTGGGAGCTGATACTTGCTCAAGGTGCCGTCAAGGTTTCTTTTGCTCTGACCATGGTGAGTTTCTGTCTATAAGCATAATGCTTGGATACAACTGATTGATCCCCTATTTGGGTGTAACAGCTGATTGTTTCGTTATTATTTTAACGACTGACATCCCTATGCATTTTTATGTGTTGATAGAATAAATCGTAACTTTTAATTTAACAGATTATGCACTGCTATATTTTCAGGATCACAACCCAAGGCACAAATACCAACCGCTACCAGTGATACTAACATGGTACCTGTTGAGAAGCCTGCGGTTCCACCACCAAAGAAAAAAATTGATCTGAATGAGCCTAGGGTTTGTAAGAACAAAGGATGTGGTAAAACCTACAAGGAGAAGGATAATCATGATGAAGCATGCGATTACCATCCAGGACCTGCAGTTTTTCACGACAGGATTAGAGGGGTATGTTTTTGGTTCAAACTTATTGTTGTTTTGCTCTATTCCTTGATTTTTGCCATCATTGACTCTGACATCTTTTTAAAAATTTTTGCAGTGGAAATGTTGTGATATTCATGTCAAGGAATTTGATGAATTTATGGAGATCCCTCCGTGCACAAAGGGTTGGCACAATGCTGATGCCGCATGAATTTTCACCATGCCCCATCTTGGAATAAGAACCCTATTAGCATAAGGTTCTCTTGTATCTCGTAGTGCATAAGGTGCAATTTTTATGGAGAATTTTACTTGGAGTTGGGGAGTGTGGCAAAGATACCGAGAATAGGCTGTTTTACCGTGCTCTGTGTGACTGCTGCAAAAGTGTGCGTGGTGTTTCATTTTTTGTCTGAAACGGGGACTTGAAATTGTGTGTGGAGACTTTGGTCTCGTTCGTTGGCTCGTTGCCAATTCTTCATAGTTAGAAAATCAAATGCTCCATCTAAATGCTATCCTGCAGACTTTTGGTAACACCCATCTTTCTGTTTATATGAGAAATAACATGATTTCGTTATCATATCAAACACTTCTTTTTCCATCCCTACGCAACAAAATTGGGTATTAGGTAGTGTCTTCGTTTCTCAACATTTTGTGCTACTAAAGTTGATAGCAATAACTTAACTTTGACATCAACCATACACTTCTTTTCCATCATTCCCAACTGATTTGGCGCTGCCAAAGCTTTGCCCAACCTTCAACGGTACTTTTACATGGCATCAAATTAAATCAACCCTATCAAATTTTCTGTGGCATCAAATTGATCCAATTCTGTCCGATTTAATGCATACAAGTTTTTAAAACTAAACTATGGATTGTGACACCGCAAGAATCAATGTGTTGCTGTCCAATTCCAGTAACTCTGGGCGCTCGAGTCGAAGGACACCACAGTTTGATGTGATGAAGTGCACTAACAGTGTAACAACATCTCGACCAACTTACCTACTCCATCCGTCTTAATAGAAGTGTAATATAATATACTCCCTCCGTTTCACAATATAAGTCATTCTAGCATTTCCCACAATATAATGAATCTTATAGATTCATTAGCACCAATATAAATATGGGAAATGCTAGAATGACTTACATTGTGAAACGGAAGGAGTATATGTGATATATCCTAGGACTATAAATCTAGATTATTGACTATCCACGTTCGTAGTTTTAGGATATATCACATCCTACTACTACTATTTCTTTTTCCAAACAACAGTATTCTCTCTCTATATTGGTTGTCGGTTGTTCTCTCCTCACCCTATCACAGCTGCTGCAGCTTCCTCATGCACCAAATGTTGGATTCATCGTTGTTGAGATATGGAGGGTTGTGGCACTCAACCTGCGGCGGCGGGAGCTGCCTCCACTGATCATCGTGGTCACAAACTCCTCGCAGCGGGTGAGGCGTGGGAGTTGCGGCGACGCTGGAGAAGAGGTGGCGTGACGCGTGACTGAGTGTGGGGTGGTTAAGCCTGCCAATGGGTTGGCATCCACCCCAAATCCAACCCAACCCAAAGTGACTATAGCAAAATTGTCACTCCAATCCAGACCAAGAATTCCTTGAGCTAACCCCACCCAACCCAACCCACAAAGTTGCTCGGTCCAAATTCAACACAATCCACGGGTGGAATCCATTTTCCAACCCATACCCAATCCACGGCAGGAAGCAGAGCAGAGCAGAGCAGCCGGCGAACACTCACACTGCATACAGCTACTAGCATACTTACAAATAACATAAGCAAGATGCAAAAATAATCAATCAACGCTACTAGCATACTTAGAAATTTTGATGCTTTAAGTAGTGCCATCCAACAAGTTTTGGCAACTAAATATTACAATTATCACTAGAGATTCTACTAGAACAACAGGCTCAAGAGAAAATCTCCAACAAAAAAAGCTATCAAGCATTACAAGCCTCAGAACCATGTATAACTGAACACCAACAATTTCTTCATGTCTCAATCTTTAGATTACCTTCTAAGATAACCAAAACCAAAAACCCTTCCAATTCTCAACCACACATTCTTGCAGATGACAGTAACCTGAAAGAAGTAGATGTCATCAAAGATTTATATCCAGGAATAACTAGAAAATTGTGACTTCGTTGCTTAAGAAAGCAAATATACAAAATTACAATAACAATTTAAATAATGTGACCTTTGCAGTGTTATCAAAACAATGTGCAAAATTGATTCAATTGGTAAATAATGAATAGTAACATTTTATATACAAACAGAATAGGCAACAAAGTGGTAAACTCAATTTTGGAAAAATGCAGGTTCAAGAGAAGTATTCCATTCCAAATTTCCAATACGCCAAAGGAAAAGTTGAATTTAAAGTTGCATATATGTATATGGAAAGTCACCTTTCCATCTTCTTCACTTCACCACCTGAATAAATCAGGACAAATTTCCACCTGTAAATGATATATGATCACTACTTCATGATTGAAATACACAGAACATTTATGGAGGAATCATTTATCACTATTATACCTTCAGCACCTAGAATATTGATCAAAGGATCGTTGGCTTCAATTAACCAATCTTTCGCACAAATGAGAGCTTCAAGCATTTCAGGTGTTAACGAACTTCGTATGTCACCAAGTATCCTGCCCCCATAACTGAATGCTGATTCAGAAGATACAGTGCTGAGGGGTATTGCTAGGAAATCTCTGGCCATAGATGACAATACCGGGAATTTTTTAGCACGTCTCTTCCACCAGTCCAAAACATCGAAACTCTCACTATCCTCCTCAACATCTTCTTCTAAATATATGGCAAATTCTGATTTCGTTTGCCGTGCAGTCCTCCTTCGAGACTTGTATAAAGCAAACTCTTCCTCGAGTTTTCTTTTCCCAAGAACAGGTGATCCAACACTGCTGCTGCCTTCACGAGAATGTGAAAGCATGTGTTCATCATTTCTTCTTACAAACCCTTCGTATTTTTCATAATAATCCTTCAACCAATCTTCAGCAGAACCCACTTTTTCGACAATCTCTGTCACACTGTTAAATGTTTTCTCATAAAAGAAATTCAAATAATCTCCTTTTCTTCTTGGATCTAACATTGTGGCAATGACAAGTGCAGAGTTAAACCCACTGTCCCAATATTTGACAAACTTTGAGAGCATAGCTGCAGCCAATACCTTTAAAATATCACTAGTCTGCCAATCAGGGTCATTCAATGCATGACGAATTTGTAGCACCAAGGGCAAGAACCTATGTGCTGTTGGTTTCCTATCTGCTGACACCGATAATGTGGCTTCTTCAAAAGCTTTAAGAAAAGCACAAATTGATTCAACTTTCTGCCATTCTAGTTCAGTAGGTGCAACTTCACCATGTTGATTTGCATAGCTATCCAGGACAGATCTGTACATTAATCCTTCTACAATCATTTTATAGGTGGAATTCCATCTAGTCGGTGTATCAAAAGAAAAACTCAACTTCGAAGGAAGATTTTTTGAGTTTGCCATAGAATTGAAATCTTGCATTCTTGATACTGAAGAATCTAAATGCTTCAACAACTCACGTAGCTTGTGTATTGTAGGTTTAATTATCTTCATACCAACCTGAACCAAAATATTTAGGATATGAGCACAACATCTAACATGCAAATGCTGACCCTCAAACATCAATGCATTCTTGTGATTCTTTATCAACTCTTGACATGCAGAATTGTTATTACTGGCATTATCTAAAGTTATAGTAAACAGTTTGCTTCTAATGCCCCAATATGTCAAGCAACTCATTATAGCTTCTTCAATGGCGAATCCCGTGTGGGGATACTTCAATTCCTTAAAGCTTATAATTTTCTTCTTAATGTTAAACTCTCTATCAATATAGTGTGCTGTGACAACCATGTAGCCTATATTTTGAATTGAAGTCCACATATCGGATGTTAGACATACGTGCAAATCAAGATTATGTAATTCAGCATGCAAGTCTTCCCTCATTCGCTCATACAAGTTAAAGGCATCATCACGAAGTGTTTGACGCCCCACAACTTTGAAAGTTGGCTGCATGGACTCCACCCACTCCAAAAAATAAGGATCCTCAATTTTCTTGAATGGCACCTCTACATGAATGAAGAATATGACCATTAGCTCCCGGCTTCTCTTGGGAACAAACACGAAACCTTCCCCAGTCTGTTTCTTAATTGTTGCAAGGAAGTTGATTCTAGCATCACCATCAATAGCTGGACATGATTCGGCTATGTGATTAATAAGCTGACTTGTTCCTGACTTTTTGGTGGCTGTCAATCTTAAGCTACAATATTTGCATTGAGTCTTGGGGACACCATCTATCATTACAACCTCTTGCTGAAAGTGTTCCCATACTTTAGCTCTCTTACGTGTTCTTGAAGATTGATTATTATTTGGACTATTAGTACCTGAACTCTCTGACATTTGTATGGACATATTTATTATTCAGTTTGTTCAATTGTCTGCATAGAGGAAGAAATCTAAAATCAAGATAGTTGAAAGAACATGGTCTATAATTATTTTTTTCACACATTGTACACGTGCTACAATCTAAAAATTGCACACTAAAATTCGATTGACCATAGAATTAATTTGCATCTCAAAATCATATCAGGACTCAATCTGTAATGATATGTTAAATAATTTGCATTAGGAGATGAAGGGAACCTGCATTCACTATACCTCCTTATCTTCTTCTTGAAATCTTCGAACTCCTGCACATAAACCCATCGAAGATTGTAATCTTGAGCAAGTTAACTCCTCAGTAGCAAAAAAAACAAAATCTTATAGAAACTATCACACCAATCACACTGTTCACATACGTCGTGGTACTTGGGCTTCTCAGGGAGATTGGCGACGCGGCCGGACCGCCGGAGGAGGACATCCTCGCCAGCGCCCGGCGGCGCACGCACCTTCCTCTTCTTCTGCTTCACCTGCACCCGCAACCACCAAGATCAGGAAGAGACCAAAAAAAAACACAAACAAAACAACCAGGATAGATCAAAGACTGAGAAAAACCAGGGAAAAAGAAAAGCAATGGTGGTGGGGGAGGGAATCTGACCGGCGACGGCTTGGCGGCGGATTCACGGACGGTGGCGGAGAGGTGGAGGAGGCGAAGCAAGGGGAGGGAGCGGCGGCGGCGGAAGGAGTGGAGCCGTGGACGACTGATGACGCTAGGTTTGGAGAGTACTAGACTGTCTAGTGCATCCAAAGAAATCCATGGACTGAATCCAATTTGGATCCAAAAATCAGAAACCAAAAACCAATCCAATCCAAACCGTTTCCACCTCCACCCTAACCAGTCCAGCCCATTAAACTCCTCAATCCATTTCCATCCATCCAAACTACACCCAAAGCTGAAACCAATCCATTGGGCCCATTTCAATCCAGCCCATTAGCAGGCTTAGGGGTGGTGTGGGAAAGAGTTAGCTGAATCGCTCAATCACATGAGCAGATAGAAGATAGAGATCATACGCCCAAATTCAGGGAATACGAGGGAATGAACTGAGGACGCCTCATAATAGGGGATGGTATAGTTGCTAGAGCACACTTTTTCGCCAAATTCTGTAAATTTAGATATAGGGGATTGTATAAGATTCTGGGTAGAGATGCTGGCCGTGTTTAGTTCCATTTCAATTTTTTTTAAAGTATACAGACACACATTTGAAGTATTAAACATAGACTAATAATAAAACAAATTACAGATTTCGCCTGTAAACTGCGAGACGAATCTTTTAAGCCTAATTAATCCGTCATTAGTAAATGTTTACTGTAGCACAACATTGTCAAAAATCATGGTGTAATTAGGCACAAAAGATTCGTCTCATAATTTACATGTAAACTGTGCAATTGTTTTTTTTTTACATTTAATGCTCCATACATGCGTCCAAATATTTGACGTGATGGAAAAATTCGAAGTTTGAAGGAAACTAAACACAACCGTTGTAATAGCAAACAGTGAATCCGCATAGACTAGCACTATAATTTCCAACTGTGCCATCAATATTTCTAGTTATACATTGAGCAAACAAGACCTGATACCACCTCGTTTGCATTTATTTGGCATTTTTGACTTGTACTTACCACCTCGTTGGCATTTATTTGGCACTTTTGACTTTTACCGTTTTAACTTTGACTATTTTTTAAATGGTTAGACCAAAATGAATACATGATGCAACTGGTATATAATGTGACATATTTTTAAGAACTTGTATTTTTTTTCTTAAAAAAAGAAAGATAAACATTGTCAAATGGTATGAATGTTGTCATTTTTTAAAAACAAATTAACAACTATTTGAATAGTGTTTGAACGAATAAAGGGACATTTCCTCGAAAGCTTACAACGATTTCCCCACATTTTGTTGCACTTTAAAATTTGCCGGAAGAAAGAAAAGTTCACTCTTGAGCTTCTGGAAGCCTGGAACTGGTGCCATATCTTCTACTCTCTCCGTTTTAAAATGTTTGACACCGTTGACTTTTTAGCACGTGTTTGATCATTCGTCTTATTAAAAAAATTAAGTAATTATTTATTCCTTTCATATCATCTGATTCATTGTTAAATATACTTTCATGTACACATATAGTTTTACATATTTCATAAATTTTTTTAATAAGACGAACGGTCAAACATGTGCTAAAAAGTTAACGGTGTCAAACATTTTGAAACGGAGGGAGTATTATTGTCTTATTGGTAGATGTTTACATAATCATACAGTAACAGTAACATAGATAATAACTATAAGTAGGTAAGTAAGATTATTATTGCAAACCCGAACATAAGAGTAGCACAAGCAGAAGCAGTAGGCGACGCCGACCAGTACATTCAGGGGATGCCGATGATTGGCAGGAAAGGGAAGAAGTAGATGAGCGGAAGGCCCGGGCCGGCGTAGGGCGGAGGGGTGGCGCGCCCGGCGCGCGGCGTCGCCCTGCGCGCCCGCGGCGGCGCGGGGCTCTGGCCGTTACCGGTGGCCGCCGCCGTCGACGACGCGAGGGCGCCGCCGCCGCACCTCGTGAAGACGGCGAGGCTGGACGCCAGCGCGTACGAGCCGTGCTTCTCCCGGCCGCCCGCGGCGACCACGGGCGCGACGGCGAGCCCCCCCGGCGCGCAGAGCTGCTCGGCGCCGCCGAGGACCCTCGCCGCGCACCGCGGGTGGCTCCGCCGACCGTCGACGTCGTCTCCGCCGGCCGCCGGCACGGCCACGTCGAAGCCCCCGCGCTCGTCCGTCTGCGCCGCCCGCAGCTGTCCCACGCCGCCATCGCCGCCGCCGCATCTCACCGCCACCACCACACCTGCAGCCACCGCGCGCGACGTCACGATCGACCATGTCTGCCCGGTGCGCGCGTGACCGCGTGTTACTACATTACATACCGGAGAGGTCGTGGCCCGGGGCGCAGTCGAGGCAGGCGACGTAGCCGCGGAGCGTGCCGGCGCCGCGCACCCCGGCCTCGCCGTGCGCGACGGCGGCGGCGGCGGCGAGGGCGAGGGCGACGACGACCGCGAGGCGAGGAGCCATGACGAGTGTAGTACTGGTTGTTGCACTTGCACCGTTGCACGCGCGCGGCTATACGTGTCTACGTGCTACGGTTTGTGTGTGTGTGTGTGTGTGCGCCTTTTTGTAGTACGAGGATACGCGCGATCGAGCATTGAGTACGCGCACGCAGGGGCAGATGGGCAGAACGCCGGGCCTTAACGCCGGCCGCCACCATGGCTCGCGCACCGGCTCTGGACGCAAACGTACCCGAAAAGGAGGTCCTTTTGCCGTTGCAGGGATGTACTTCCCGAAAAGGAGGGCACCGATTGCTGTAAACGGGCCGGCCCAGAGTTGGCAAGACCGAGCTCGGTGGGATCAAAGGGAGGACGGGATATGTATGGTTTTAGTATGGAATAAGTCCACTTTGACTCCCTTAAAAATGAACCGAATCTAATCTGTGACCCTCAACCGTAAAACCGGATAGGATGACTCTCCGAACTATTCAAACCAGTGTAATTTGACTCCCTCAGTGGTTTTGGAGGGCGGTTTTGCTGATGTGGTGTTGACGTAGCGATGTTGACTTGATCTGTGTTGTTGATGTGCCGCTTATATGGCATTAAAATAAAAAATTATATGGACTCCATTCGTCATTCACATAAAAAAAATTGCGAGGCCCACATGTCATCCTCTATCTATCCTCCTTCCCCCCTCCTCTCTCTCTCCCTCCTCTGTATGTTTCTCTTCCTCCAGATTCGGTGCGGAATCTGGAGCGGCGGCGGCGGCGGCAGGGTGAGGGCCGGCGCGGAGGAAGGAACTTGAGCGGGTCGAGCGGCGGCGACGGCAGAGAGCCAGAGGAGAGGCGGTGGAGCGGCGACGGCCACAGCTTGCAGGAGAAGGCGGGGGCGTCCGGCCGGTGGCCTCCCCCACAATGGTGCCGCGCCAGGCTGGGACGAACGAGAAGGCTAATGCAGACAGCGAGGCCTGAGATGCCGCCGGCCCTAGCCGTGCCTCCCAGTCTGCACCGGCAGGGGGTGCCGCCTCTGTTTCTTTCTGCTCGGAGAACATGCATGTGCACAGCGTTGCCTAGCAGATGCAAGTGCAGCGCCGGTGTGGGGTAGCAATGCGCGGCCGCCATGGAATCCAGTCGAATTTTGGCAGGACCAGTAGCTGCAGGACGAATCCGTCCTACCAGCATGGTCCACCCGAGTCCTGCAGATCTTGAGGTCGTGGACTGGTCTGATTTTTTTCTTTCTGGTCACTGTTTGCAAGGTCTTGAGGTCGTGGACAATAGCTACTTCATCACCAAAGACAACATCGGCATGCTGAAGCTCGCCAAGGAGGCCAACAGCATCTTGGTTCGTCGATCAGCGCATTGACTCATGTTACCAATTCGCCTATGAAAATTGCTAACATCTAACCGTGACATCCTGTGATTAATTGGTACAAGAAGTTTGACTGCCGTATCCCACGCCGGAGACAGTGGGTTGCGCAGTGGTGCACTCAAACGGCCACACCGCGGCGGCCATGTCCACGGGCGGACTGATGAACAAGATGACCGGGCGCATCGGCGACTCGCCGTTGATCGGGTCGGGGGAAGGCAAGGCCATCATATGCTCCACGTTGGCGCGCGACGTCGCCGCCGTTATGGAGTACAGGGGCGTCGGGCTGCATGAGGCCATCGACTACTGCGTCAAGGAACGGCTAGACGAGGTTCATCGGGCTCATCGCGGTGTCTGGCACCGGCGAGGTGGCGCACGGGTTCAACTGCACCAGCATATTCAGCGGGTGCGGCTGCAGGAGAAAAGAGAGAGAAGGGAGAGAGAGGGGGGGAGGAGGAAGGGTTGGAGAGAGAAAGGATGACATGTGGATCCCACAATATATTTTGTGTGTAAATGACAGACGGGTCCCACAAAATATTTTTAATTGTAATGCCACATAAGCTCCACGTGGGATGAAGACCAGGTCAACACCGCCACGTCAGCAAAACCGCCATCCAAAACCGCTAAGGGAGTCAAATTGCACTAGTTTGAATAATTCAGGGAGTCACGCTATCCGGTTTTACGGTTGAGGGTCACGGATTAGATTCGGATAACTTTTAAGGGAGTCAAAGTGAACTTTTTTCCTTTTAGTATCACATTGGGTGTTGAACTATTGACAGCCGAGGAGGGGCAAATGGCGGATATAAAAGGGGGTTGGAGAGCATTGTTGCAACTCATATCTTTCTCGGTCCTTTGGATAAGATAAGTGTAGTACTCCCTCCATATTCATAAAGGAAATCGTTTAGGACAACGATACGGTCTCGAAAACACATTTTTGACTTCTTATTTCTATAATAATATTTATTGAAAAGTGATATATGTATACTTTTATGAAAGTATTTTTCAAGAAAAATCTATACATATAGTTTTTACATTTTCAAACTCAACAACTTGAGAGTTATTCATGATTTATATTCCCAAGGTTTGACTTAAACATTGTCCTAAATGACTTCCTTTATAAGTATGGAGGGAGTATATGTTATCAGTTTATAATACTATTATCTGGCATGTGGACTATGTGCGCCCACTTTGATATTAAATTTATTTTTTTTTGGGAGGATTCACTGTAGTGGCTTGCAACTAGGAGGACCCTCGTGTGTTGTTTGGGCATTGCATTGCTGCCAATCTTAGAGCAACCTAACCAAAATGAAGTAAATTTTGTTAAACTGAGTAAGATTAGTATAGTTTGTTTGTGTAGAAAAGAATGTTTGTATTGTCCTATTTTCAAAATTGTTGAAAAGAATATTTTAAATTGGTATCATTGACCTATGCTACCCAATTTAATGAGATTGTTGCACGGTTTTTTGCTGCATCATATTCATCATCGAGCATACGAAGAAAACCTAAGTGATGAGTAGTATTATTTAAACAACAATAAGTATTCTATTTTAATTTCCGAAGCAATTTGGATAATCATCAAAGCCATTTCTTTGGCTATCATTCATAAATTTTTTACAGGTCTTTGAATACAAACTGGGATTATGAACAATGGGCAATTGGTAAATTGTTGAGAGAGCACCTCTAACATGAGAAAGGACAACGACAAGAAATTTTGTCGAACATACAAGTCTTGTGTGACGGAGCCTTTAATATAAGTGTTCATGGTAGGAATAAACTATTTAATGATGAGAAGCGTTAATGATAGCTAAGAAATAGGGAAATCTTGGGTGGTAGCCGGTAGTCATAAGGGTGATGACCAACAAGCGTGGCTAAAGACAATATTTGTTTTGCTATCACGAGAGTTGGCTATACTAAATTAAAATTTTGAATCTTTTTTGCGTGTGCACACACTCTAATAGAATAGACCAAACCTAGAGAATAAACCGTCTAACCTTGTTTGCTAGCTAACAGGTGTTAAGCATGCCAATTGATGTGGTTGCCAATCAAGAAATACTCCCTTCCCTCTAAGGAAAAAAGGACTACTACTACACAGTAGTAACAACCTCGGATCTGCTGGGATTGACAACTTTAGTAATCATATCGTAGTCGATGGATTCAAATCTACGTGTTCTCTTAAGGGGTTTGGAACCCTTTTCCTCAGTATGCAAACCAAGTGTTAAATTAACGTATGATACAAAACGAAGTGTTAAATTAACACATGATTAATTAAGTTTTAGTAAAGAAAAACTTGAAAATAAATTAATATAATTTTTTAAAAAATAACATTTGTATATATTTTTTAAAAAATACCGTTCGACGTTTTAGAAAGCGTGCAAGTAAAAAATGATGCAATAAAAGTTTGTATAAGGCTATGTTCGTTTGTATCGGTTGGGAACGCTCTCTTCCGGCGTGGAAAATAGAGCGGTTCATTGACACG
Organism: Oryza glaberrima; assembly: GCF_000147395.1. Classification (NCBI taxonomy): domain Eukaryota; kingdom Viridiplantae; phylum Streptophyta; class Magnoliopsida; order Poales; family Poaceae; genus Oryza; species Oryza glaberrima. The sequence goes on along the minus strand of NC_068327.1, from coordinate 19,449,337 downwards.
TAATTAATTAAGTACTAGCTGGAAAAAACTTGAACAATGGATTGATATGATTTTTTAAAGCAACTTTCATATTGTTGATGCGAAAAACACACACTAGCCTAGGAGATTTGCTTAGCTCCAGTATAGGTCCAAAAGCTTGCCTTGAGATTCGCGAGCGTACCAGTTGATTTGATCCTGCAATCAACAAGAAATAAAGATGAAAGAAACCACAGTTAAATCCGTAAACGATAGCCGATTGGCCAATCGCCGATGACATATCATTTATTTTCAAGCCGATGTCATATGTGAATCGATCGGTAGTGGTAAATAAGCAGGATAAGACTAAATCTACTCGATCGGCTGTAGATATTAACGCTATATAATCTTTCTGTCGATGTATATTTAAACCAAGTGATTGGGATAGATCGGTCGCCATGCCGAGACAGTATAAATCACTTAGATCGAAGTATGCATTAACATAAAGGTTATAAACGCTTATAGCATAGCTGATCAGGTAGATCTAGCATGTATCGGTGTATCGGCTAGTACTCCGATACTACTCTATGTTAAGATGTTAAAACAGATAGAATATATCATACAGAAGCCTAATATACTTTATTGCAATAAGATCTTAATATAAAGGGCATACTTAGCATATCAATTAAGCATGTAAAACATAAGGCTAAGTCAGGTAAGATCGGTTGAAACCCCGATACTATCTCTCTCAATGATCATAAAACAAGCCAGATATCATAATTATAAATGCAACTTAACAGATCGAACTCAACCGTTGCAGCATCAAGCATAAAGACAAGTATGAGATCTAAACAGGATGATGAAAATCTACAAGAGATGGTAGATACACGATACAATCTAGATTAATAACAAAATATAACTCTACCGATTATTCCCTAATGATAAGAACCAGCCGATAACAAGCTATATAGCGCAACTAACATAGATTGCAACAGATATATGATAACTCGACTGATTACAAAAATAGGGTTAAAGTATCATAAAGATGGAAGCATTAACCCCGATAACGTAAGACGCCATAACAAGTTTTACCTTTAGTTGAAGATCGAATCGATGCAGCTCAACTCGAAAGCAAGAACTCGTCGAAATAAACGAAAGTAAAAAGGGTGGCGATGCGCCGAGATTGTATTGAACGATTGTTGTTTGATTACATGGGTTCGGGTCATATTTATACCAGAGATACAAAATATGTCCTTGCCGGACACGACACTTATCTCTAACAAACTCTAAGATATCATAAGTCTTTTGCCCAAACATATCTCTAAATAAATTACATAAAATATCCTATTAATAGATACAATTGCCTAAACCGAGAGCTTTATCTCCATCGTGGCAATCCCTGTAAAGCACTTTGAACAATTCTAGAAACGGCCTTGAAACCATCTTCATCGGAATCGGCTGTATCTTTTATCCTCTGTCCGATCCATCTCAACCAATGCACACTCTAGCCGATGCCTTCGCAGCCGACGCATAATCTATTCTTCGAATCGATCCCTTTATCGAATCCGCCTCGATCCCAATGTCGAACCTGGTTCACATCTTACCAAATTTGGTCGTCAACACATATAAAACTTTTTTTTTGCAAAAAACACATTGTTTAGCAGTTCCAAAAGCGTGCGCACAAAATACGAGGAGAACCCTGAGAAACGAACTCAGCCGAAGTGTAACTCAGAACATGTTTCAGATTGTGAAAGTGTAGTAACTGTTTGACACAGCTCCAGCTTCAACTCTCCTATAGCTAGAGTCTAACCAAATAGTTTTTAGCTTTATCTAAAATATGAGCGGAATTAGGTGAAGCGTTCTCACAAAATGAACTAAAAATGTGAAGCTGGCTTAGACTTATTGGCTTAGACTTTTAAGTCAACTTATTGGCTTATACTCCATATGATTTATAAGCTGGTGGATTTCATGTCTTAAGTTTAGTGGTGGAGTCATACATCTACTTCACATGAGCCAAAAAGCTTCTCCAACTTAGTTTTTGGCTTAATAGTGTTAGAGTGGCTTATGGCTTCAAAAAGACCAAACGAATAAGTCTTAGATTTTTTAACTTATAAATTGATTTATAAGTCTAAATAAAGAGGCACCGCTCACAGCAAATCTAATTTGTGAATAGTCCACCCTTCACTTCTTCAGTCCTTCACACTCGTCTACTCCGCCAAACCGCGCGCACAGCGCCGGCGCGACGAAGCGGAAAATACCGATTCCGCTGGCGGAAGATGCCCCCAGCTCTCCCCATCTGTCCTCTACCGCGCGCCCTATCGGATCCAACCGCGTGGTAAACAGGGGTCCGTAAACCCGAATCATGGCCGGCGTCTATCCAAATCCGTCGCGATACCCCCCACCCCCCCCCCCCCCCCATAGTTCCGTACGCCCCAGCATCACCATACACCAGCAGCGCCCTGCAGCTGCAAGCCTGCAACTAGTCGCTGGCCGGCCGGCCGGCCATGTACTACTGCCTCGCCGCGCCGCCGGCCGCTGCGGCACCGGCAGCGCCAGCGCCAGCGCCAGCGGCGAGGCGCGCGTCCTCTTTCCTCTTCGTGGTGTCGGTCCCTCCTCCGACTTTATGGGGGAGGGTGACGGGAGGCGCCGTGTCCGCCCAGCGGCTGGTGCGGCGGCGGTGCTCCTCCGCCGGCGAGCCCAGGGCGGCCGGCGACGGTGGCCTATCCAGGTTGGGTTACTGTAGCAGCTGCCTTATCAAAACCAACGCCTTCTTCTGTTCTGTTCTAGGAAATGGATGGGGTTCTTGAGCTACTCCTCGATTTGGCAATTGCACAGTAACAACATGTTGAAAACTCGTAAATTCAGATTGTACATATGGTTCACTTAAAATTCAGATTGTACATATGCTCTTAGTGATCTGTCAGCTGTGGTGGCTGCCTGGTGTAGTGCTATCGTAGAAAAAATAAATGTTGTTTTGCAACTTAGGAAACCATGTATCCAAAAATTGACCAAGATTACAAGGAAGTCATCACAAGAATGTAGTTGTTGAGAGTAAAAATGGCGCTATGGTAAGAGTAATGTAAGTATGAATTAGATATTGAGGAGTCCTATCAAAAAGTTCTCAAGTATTGTTAAGTGTATACACCTTCTGCAAATACCTAGTATTATATTGGATAATCTTTGTTATCTTTGCATAAAAATGTAGGTGTGAGAAAAATATATTAAAAAAATTTTCTTCTACAGTTTTTGCATAATTGAAGGCCCAGAGACTATACAAGACTTTGTTCAAATGCAATCACAAGAGATTCAAGACAACATCAGGAGCCGCCGTAACAAAATTTTCCTCTTGATGGAAGAGGTGTCTAGTATATATATGAACTTTATATTCATCTCTTCAGTTTAATAGTCCATTTTTAGCTTGTTGAAACAGCAGATTGCAGTTCACCACAATATGGGTATTTTCTCAGGTTAGACGATTGCGGGTGCAGCAGCGAATCAGAACTTCTGAAAGCAGAGGTGCAAGCAGTGAAGAAAGTGAAATGCCTGAAATCCCGTCTAGTATTCCCTTTTTGCCTAATACGGTGATTACCGGCCCTCAATAAGTCTCCTTAAGAAATTTACCATACTGTTTTCCTAGTAATCTCTATTAATTCCTTTCTTTTTCCTGATGTAGTCACCGAAGACAATGAAACAACTCTATTTGACATCATTCTCATTCATAACTGGGATAATCTTTTTTGGAGGCTTGATAGCCCCAGTAGTAAGTGCAGCTTTGTCTCTGTATTCATACTTCCTTCCTAATTAATATATCATGGCTCTTAAAAGTATGTTTTTCATGCAGCTTGAGCTGAAATTAGGGCTAGGTGGTACATCTTATGAAGATTTTATAAGGACCATGCACTTGCCTCTTCAATTAAGGTGCTTGAAATTTTTGTTACTAGACTCTTCAGTAGTGTTTACTGATTAGAATTGGTGATTTGATATATGCTTTTTGGTTGTTGTTCAGTCAGGTAGATCCCATTGTGGCATCCTTTTCAGGTGGTGCAGTTGGTGTAATCTCGGCATTAATGTTGGTTGAAATTAGAAACGTCAGGCAGCAAGAGAAGAAAAGGTGTACATATTGCCATGGGACTGGTATAATCAATTGCCTTACCATCCGTCTGCCCCTAACATGGCTCGGTCATGCCCCTAATGTAGTACCAAATACAAAAATGGAATATGCTTGAAACATTGTTTTGCTTCTTGTGCTAACACCAATTATCACGATCCTTCTTTTGTTCTTCTCTCTCTCTCTTTTTTCCTGATATCATTACTCTTTAGGCTTTGATATTATCTTACTGCATTCTCATACCTGAACTTGATTCTGCATCATAGGATACTTGCCATGCGCTCGCTGTTCTGCAAGTGGAATGCTATTGAACAGCAAGAGTTTTTCACTTTCATGTGACAACGGCCATAATATGTGGTCTACAACCGAAAGGTGCCCCAATTGTTCAGGAGCTGGAAAGGTACCCGCTATCGAATTCCGTTTCGTTTCAGAAAACTCAGTTTGATACCGTCAACAAGATTAAATTTAGAAACTAAACAGTTTATGTACACAAGAGGATTAAATGATTAGGGAGCAGCACATACTATTCATATGCTACTTAGTGCCTAAATTCAGTGCTGACCAAACTTTTTGTTTACTCCTTCTGCCAACCATCCTGCAAGTTTATCTTGAACTGGCCTTTTAGGTTGCAGAGTAGGAAAGAAATGCCATTTCATTTCTTGTTCTACTGATCTACTTCCCCAACCTGATAAACTCATAAACTGCCCTAATTCACGTACATGGTCGCTATTTTCAGGTGATGTGCCCAACTTGCTTGTGCACAGGAACGGCAATGGCAAGCGAGCATGACCCACGGATAGACCCCTTCGATTAGTGATGAGCAATTGGAATCTGGAAGTGTGTATTCTAGCTGTACTGTTGGCTGCCCCCCTTTTTGTTTGTGTTGCTGTGATAGGCCTGAATACCTGAAGAATGAAGTTCAGATCACACAACGAAAGCCAAAAGCTGTAACCGTACGATGAATGAACTCTGTGACTAGTATAGAACTCTCGTCTGTGGAACTTTTTCCGAATTATTTTTGTAAAGGTTTAAGGAATTACTTATCGCACGTCGAACACAACGCGACAGTTTGGCCGAGTGGTCTAAGGCGCCAGATTTAGGCTCTGGTCCGAAAGGGCGTGGGTTCAAATCCCACAGCTGTCAATTCTATTTTTAATTTCCTACACCTGATTATTTTTAATTTTTGTTCTACACATGACATGATGATTTTTTTTAAAAAAAAATAATTGTACACATGATTCTACGTGGAAAATTTCCGGCTGCAGCCTGCAGGAAGCACACTTTCTTGCACCAATACTCGCATAAGCATTTTGCATTATATGTTTCGTATCATCGTATCACTTCTAGTGTTGTTCCTCCGTAGATCAGGGATAGAACGCATCTAATTTTAACTTTATTCTGATTACAAGAAACATGCGCGTTACACACTTGTATACACAATTGATTTCGGAAAACGAAGTGAATGATTGAGTTTCTTGTAGTAGAACCATCTCTCTCGGGTTGATGCCCTAGACTTAACATGAGCATTTATAGTTTATTATGTTTTCAATGATAAACAATGTACCTGTTAAGAGCAAAACATCCGTGATGACTTGACTTTATTAATATCAAAATATGCTGGTATAGTTTTTTAGAGGTACTCATAGTAATAGAGGCTATGTTAGAACATGCTAGTTGCCGTAGCCACAACGGTTGCGACAATTGTAACTGGCTACACATAGTAGCCGGTTTGAACTGCCGCAGCTATAGCTGCTGTGACAGCCAGGCCAACCAAACGCATCCAGAGTATGTGTTCATTGGGATAAGCGTACATATGTTGTAAGTGACTGCGGCAGTGTTTAGTTCCCTTCAAACTTCCAAAAATTCCATCACATCAAATATTTGGACACATGTATGAAGCATTAAATGTGGACAAAAAAAATCAATTGCACAGTTTGCATGTAAATGGTGAGATGAATCTTTTGAGCCTAATTACGCCATGATTTGATAATATGATGCTATAGTAAACATTTACCAATGACGGATTGATTAGGCTTAATAAATTCGTCTCGCAGTTTACAGGCGGAATCTGTAATTTGTTTTGTTATTAGTCTACATTTAATACTTCAAATGTGTATCCGTATACTTCAAATAAATTTTAGCACACGAACTAGCACACAGCCTGCGTTCGTATTGTGTTTTAAAAGAAAACGATATGAGAAAGCAAACCACAGCAAGACAAGAGCCCAAGACATCTTGAGAAAAGCTAAAGGAATAAGTCCATTTTACGTCTCCATACCTTTGATCGAATCATTTCCTTGAAACGCAAAACCGGTATAATACCTCCTCCATCTTTGAAAATAGACTAGGGCACAGTTTTCAAAGATAAAGGAATCAAGATAGACTTTTTTTGAGAATAAATCAAGATAGACTCAATTGCAAAGCTAAAAGGAAAAGACGTACCCTAGCATATATACTGGGCCGCGTTACGACAAGGAGCCCAAAGGCCGAAGCCCATATGCCCCCAGCTGAACACTACTTATATAAAGCGAATTGCTCCAGCCGCCGTCCCTTGAGCTAGGGTTTTATCGCCGCCGCCGCCGCCGCCGCCGCCGCTTCTTCTCCACTCTCCCCTGCCCCCGTCGCCGTCGCCACCGCCGCCGCCATGGTATGTTTCCCGTGACACACACTATCTCTCTCTGCTCTCCTCATGTTAGGCCGAATGATGCGTTGCGATGACCATGGTGCTGCGTTTGCGGTTGACAGTCCGGGAGGAAGAAGACGCGGGAGCCCAAGGAGGAGAACGTCACCCTCGGCCCGACCGTGCGCGAGGGCGAGTACGTCTTCGGTGTCGCCCACATCTTCGCCTCCTTCAACGACACCTTCATCGTCAGATCCCGCCCTCCCTCTCCTCCCCCCTTTCCCGTTCGATTGGTCGATTGGGATTTTTTTTTTTTTTGCTTACCCCTGTGCGATTTTGGTTGCGTTGCAGCATGTCACCGATCTGTCCGGGAGGGAGACGCTCGTCCGCATCACTGGTAAAATCCTCCCCTCCTAAGCCCCTTCCCCGTTTATCTCGCTCTCTATGCCGATGTGATGCATTAGGGGTTGCTTATTGTCTGAAATGGTGGAGACAATTTGTGTTTTTGAGTTCATGTCGCGATGTTTTTTTTTTGCTCATTTGTTAAGCACGGCCCTTAAGATCGCCTCCCTTTCGTCACGTGGGAGCGTTTCGAGTCATAGCTGTGCTAAAGTAACAATGAGGGACCTCGGAGTTTTTCTTTGGTCCTTCCCTCTTCCTGTTTTGTTCTAGGTATCTCCATCTCAGCTTGTGTATCCCTTTGTGTGGCTCGGACTTTTATCAGTCGCAATTTTGTGCTGATTGTCTGAGCTGTTCACCCTGGGAAGCCTCGGTGAATTGAATGGAGATGTCTATATTATGGGAGTGGACATGGTTTATTTTTCTTCAAGAATGTATTTTTATTTGCCCACGCTCTGTGTATATATAACTTATTACCGCATTTTCTGTTAGACGTAATCATTGTAGGATGTTGTGAATATATCAGTTGAGATTGGTAAAAAGTTCATGATAGCAATCAGGCAGTTTCACAGTTAATTTAAATTATCGTGTAGTCATTAGAAAATAGTTGTTTTTGTTTTCAGAGAAATGGTCTCATTTTTGTCTTTACTGTGGATGTTGCTGTCATTTTCTTTATAAACTTGAATTATTTCTGTGGTTATCTTTGTTAACCGGTCGTACGACAGACTTAAGTTAAATGGGTGAAATCACAACTTAATTTTACATGCTTAAGATTAATATCAGATTGACCATTTAATATAATTTATATATTCATTCTAGATGTGTCTTTTGTAGGCTGTTATCATTTTCTTTGTTATAACAATGTTCAGTTGTTTTAATATGTTAATTGTTTGTTGTCAAGGTGGCATGAAGGTTAAAGCTGATCGCGACGAATCTTCCCCTTATGCTGCTATGCTTGCTTCACAGGATGTTGCTCAAAGATGCAAGGTATCCCCCTACTTTGGTCAAGATAATACTGTTGTTTGTCAGTTAATGATTAATGCCTTGTATCCATTTTGTAGGAGCTTGGAATAACTGCTTTGCATATCAAGCTCCGAGCTACTGGTGGTAACAAGACAAAAACCCCTGGTCCTGGTGCTCAGTCCGCACTTAGAGCACTTGCTCGATCTGGCATGAAGATTGGTCGTATTGGTAAGCATACAAACATTTATTTTTCTGCATGATGCTTGCTGATATATTTGTTGGATGATGGTTGGTTTATTTGTTTATTCTGTTTGAACTATTGGCCTGTTCTGTTCTAATATTATTGGACAGCATGAAGTCTGCACCAGGAGGAGCACTTCAATGTTAAAATTTTATTGAAACAAATCCTGCATGTAAAATATCAACGTATAAGCATTGTTTAGTTTATAACTTGTTTCAATGCTATATCAACAAATAAATAATATATAGTTTAACCACTCTACATTATGAACCAATTAGACAGAATGGTAAGATCATTTGATTGGAGACAAATTCCAATTGAAATCTGCTTGTTCTTTTTGGATCGTTTGGATTCATGCTTTTTATATTGCTGGTTTGTTTACCGTACAGTGCTCCCTGGTGTTCTAGCATTATTTTGCACTCGACTGTATAAGTTATAATTCACTTTTAAGAATGTGGTATGAATGAACATAGTGAATATAAGTATGCAATATGGACATGCATCAACCTAATGCTAGTCAATGAAATGTTAGCGCAACTAGAATGTTCAACAAGTGTCTCATATTAACATAATGCTTTGGTTTCTCAAAATATGTCACGGCCTTTCAAAGTGTCGATATTATATAGGATTCTCAGTGTAACTGTAATAAGTAGCTGTGAATCCTCCTGCAGTCCTTTGTTCAGTCATGAATCGACCATGTTTCTATCATTGCTCGAGTTTACAGTTGGGATAACAGACCTTTACTTGCATACTCTTATTTTCCAAGAGCATAATTCGGCAATGCCTTTCCTTGCTTTTTATGTCATTCTGTTCGTATTTTCCTTGATAATAGGAAGGCAATGAACACTTCTTTTGTATTTACTCGAATGGAATTTACAGAAGAAACATCTGTACTTGCATCTGTTCTTTTGTGGCCTAGTTGAACTCTATTTCGAATGTATGCTGTTTCATTGTAATTTTCAGCTGATGACGTCTTGTCAATTTTCTGTCATACAGAGGATGTTACTCCAGTGCCGACTGATAGCACACGCAGAAAGGGTGGTAGAAGGGGTAGGAGGCTGTAATCTTCATGCGGCCTCAAACCGACAACACTCTGCTCTCCTAGATGTTACCGTCTGCATTGGACTATTTTGTTTCTGTGCTTTTCATTCGGTGGATTATTTAAACCAGTTTTGAACTCTGTTTCTGCATCAATTCATGCTGTCCTCAATGTAACCAACGTTATCTGCTTCGACCGGTGAACATACTCCTGTTGGATTACTTGAGCATATGCCACTACAGGCCGGCCACTGCTTTCGTTGTTTATTCGGGAGAGCATGGCAAACTTGGGAGATGAAAACCTGGAAAATGGTGCGAGGATAATGGGCATAACTGTAAAATAGTGCGTTTTGTGCTAAAACTTTCTATATGAAAGTTGTTTTAAAATTTCAGGTTAATCCATTTTTCAAGTTTGTAATAATTAAAACTTAATAATCTTCATCTTAAGGACATTCAAACACCATCAATATGTGCATTGTCTGGTTTATCACAATATACTCACAACGTACCTTGCTTTCATAAGAAAGAAATGGTACTCCCTTAAACTCCCTTAAACGTTTGACTGTTCTGTTTACTCAAAAATCACATAATATGTGATCACATAATATGTGCATTGCCTGGTTTATCAGAACATACTTAGAACATACCTTGTTTTCATGAAAAAGAAATAGTACTCCAAAGCATGAAAGAAATAGTACTCCCTCGAATGTTTGATTATCTGTTTTATTTAAAGTTTTTTGTGTAAATATAAAAGTATTTATGTCATACTGAAACAATATTTGATGATAAATTACGTCATAATAAAATAAATTATAATTATATAATTTTTTTAATGAGATGAATGGTCAAATGTTGGTTAAAAAGTAAATGGCATTAAAATACAATACTGAGGGAGTATATTGCGAATATTGTCACACGGTTCATCCTGGTCCTGTAGGAGTAATGGAGTATGCACAACACTTGTACCATTTAACACTCCAAATCTCCAATATGTAGTAAATTATTGCTCTTGATAATTCCTTCTTGGGAAAATACAATCATTTAGGCAAGATCATCGCATACGCGCTCCTCGTGTAAAATCCAAGTGTAAAATATTTGTTCACAATTATTACAAGGTATGCTTCTTCCATCTAGCTACCTCATTAAATTTCATCTTATTTTACCCCTAAACAACTCTCACTCGGCAGAGGTATCTTTAATTTAGAATCCTTTAATTCATCTTTTTGTTGGCGTATGGTGCGATAGCATTTATCTAAAAAAAAATATGACCATCCCACCAAGATATGTTATATATATTCACACAATAAATACCAGCTAAGATATGTCATATGTTTTCATACAATAGATAATGAAACGAAATCAAATATTTGGCAGTAATTTAATACTCATTACTCATGCAGCTGTATATAATACCTTTCTACAGCTACCTCTGCCTATAATAAACCACTCCAGTTAGTAGTCCAGTCCAGTACTAAGATTGTAAGCCAAACAATCCACTTCACTCCACTCCAGTACTAAGATTGCAAGTCAAACAATCCACCATTAAAAGTGACCACCTCTCTTCTCCGAGTCCAACAAGATGAGACCATCATCCCCTGCTCTTGTCGTCATTGTAGCCACCGCCATCCTTGCGTTGAGTGGCGCCGCACACGCGGACGTGCAAGGAACATGCAAGGCCGCGGCCGGCATCGACAGCCGCATCAGCTACAAGTTCTGTGTGTCCAAGCTGAGCAACCACCACCTCAGCCCAGACGCGGACACGCGGGGCCTAGCCTTGATTGCGGCTAGCTTGGGCATCTCCAACGCGGAAGACACGGTCTTCGAATTCAAGGGACTTGTAGCCAAGCCAGGCACCGGCACCAAGGCGAAGCCGTTGCTTGCGCGGTGCCAGGAGCTGTACAACGAGATGTCCTTTGCGTTCGCCGAAGGATACGACCGTATCAACGCGCGAAGCTATGCTGCGGGGAAGGAGAAGGTGGGAGAGGCCATCCCCCTCGCGCACCAGTGTGACGATGCCTTTGCCAAGGCCGCCATCCCGTCGCCGCTGGTGCAGTGTAGCTGGTGCTCCGTGCAGATGTCGATCATCTGCACGGCCATAACCAACCTCATCAAGTGATCGACGTGTAGTTTGTATCGCAATAAAATTTTTTGGGTTACAAGATTGTTGTGATCAAATCTTGATTCGTTTTGTGATTTTGTAGAATCTTTGTACACATTTCTTGATTGATCATATATAATTAATGATTGCAGCAATTCGTTCTTTTGACTTCTCAGCCGTTACGATATCATTTGCGATTTATCGCTAAATAGTAGGATTTATTGAGAGAGACATCAAGGTTCTTGAATTGGCAACAGGAAGTTCACCAGGGTTTTTAGCATGAGCCACTACCTTTACAGAAGACATACACCCTCTGATAATGATGTTTGAATATTTTGAGGGCCAACGGTCGTTTGATGCAACACTAGGCGTCAGACCGTACACCAATATTCCAACATATTACAGCCATTCCTCCTCTCTTCCTTTTCCCGTTGCCTATAAATATGCGAGCTTCAAATGATTTTGCTCACACGCTGTTTATCTGAGCAGTGATTTTATATTCATTACTTTTAATTCTTCTTAACAAGATACCATATTTTGATTAAAAATATTTATGCTTTAACTATTAAAATTCAGTGTTTCATACTTGAGGCTGAAATGTTTCAACTAGGATTTTAATGTATTTCCCACTTTTTGATGTTCCAGTAATTGAAACTCGATGCTTCATGTGTTAGAACGAAATATTTCAATTGTGATCTGACTATGTTTTACCATTTGATTTCACAAAATTTGTGAATGTTTCCAAAAGCCGTGACATTTTTTTTTATAGTTTTATGATTCTGGATGGCCTCTTTTAGAATTCTTTTGTAATACGGAAATTTTATATGATCTGATTCAATTCTTACATAATTCCCATAAAATCAGTCCATTATAAAGGAGGGGTAGAGTGCCAACTTTTGCTAGTCGATATCATAAAGTTTTAGAATGTCACTTTCCCCGCAATTTCCAGTCTTCAAAGTTGCAAGTGGTATTTTTTAATCACCCTTTTTAGAGTGGCATACATCAAATTTTGCTAATACTCAAGTATACTAAGTCCATTGAGTGGCAATCAGAACACAATGATACAAACTTTTGTTATGAGGGCAACCCCAACGTCTCATATTCCATTGATCACCGGCTTCTTCATTTCCCACACCGTCTAGTGGGAGACCTTGATTTCTATCTTTTCATGGTTGAAGATGAAAAGATGAGTACACTTGTCTATTGCAATCAAGGATTCGGATCCTCTGCAATTTGAACTGCTAATGCAAGGAACTACAATATTTTGCAGTAACACTAGAGCAGTCAGATTAAAAACAAACGGTTCAGACCAGCCAGGTACCGTGGCATCAATATTTTCAGTCAGCTAGTACCACTGTTCATCACATTCTTAGTACTATCACATACGAGCAAATGTGGAGAACGTGTACCACTGTTCTTCCCAGATGAAATGTCAGTGTCTACGAACCTGCCAAATGTCCGCTTGTAAAAATTTGGGTCTGGTAAAAGACCTATATTGTACAAAACAAATGAACACAAATACGGAGTCAGTAAACTGAATGTTTTTTTTGGGGACTTCTGCATAGGTGTGCTATCGAGGAATGGACCCCGACAGCAGGGACCCGACGGGACCCCTTTTGTGATTTTGGCTGCAGAGCTAGTCGCGTGTGAGTGAGGGGCTTCAGGCCCCTCTATAGCGCTGTGACTGATGAACACAAGGAATTATACATGTTTGGATCACCCGGAGGTGTAATACCCTACACCTATTATGGTGTTTTTTTTTTGCTGTTTTATCTTTTAAGGATCTTACAAGTTTTGGCTACTCTGAATAGTTCATCTTCCTTTCTCTACTAGGTTTCCTAAGAATTTTAGTCTTTCCTTGGCCACCCAGGGTCCAACCTCCTCTCCCGGCTCCCCCCCTTATACTTCCTCTAGGAGTCACCACATGATAAAAATTTTAGGGAAGATTTTATTCATATCCCTATGAGGTACGATAAGTCTTGTTAGCAACTCCCCTTCTTGCTAGCTCTACCGGCTTCAGGGCCAACCCTACGAGCCTGCTATGAGTTGGAGATGATGAGAGCTTGCCACGCGATGCAACGAAAGCCATTGAGGCCTCAGGGCAGTCATGAGCGGGGGCCACACCGATGGGGTGCAGCGGAAGCCTGCCATGCACCCCCGCTCAACCCACTCATGCACCACACCTAGTTGGCTATAGGGTCTCCAGTAATTGCCTGGTGGAAGGCAGTTAATGGGGTAAGCCTAGGTATGGGTGCGATAATGAACCATGCCCTCTAGTTTCTCATGCCCATGTCGAGCTTGACTCAAGTGAAGTGATGGGAGGCAACTACTGTATGTTTTGCTCTGTCTTTCATGCTTCCTACTCTAGGCAGATAACCGTCCCATCGAACATAAATAGGGCAAGGCTAAGGGCCCGAGGCTAGCCTGAGTGTGCGGTTTAGAATTTAAATAAGGACTCCACTCGTTGGGGGTGCTCCGAGGTTTGCATCCCTCTTGCTTTGAGATGGGGGATGTGCCACCCTCACTTTAATCCTGAGCGTATATCATGAGTAGGATAACGTGACATGTGGCATCTTCATGATGTGCCTACTGCCCAGGAGACCCAAGATGGATAAGGCGACACACGGGACTTGGCATCTTCATGATGCGCCTACTGCCCGGGGGGACCCCAGTTCTTGGGTCATTGACACGTGCTTAGTGTGCAAGGGCAGATTTATCGTATAAACTGTAGGGGTGAAGGACCCCCATCAAAATTGGACCCCATCAAAATTTACCTCCTAATGTATAACCCTAGTTGTATGACCTATGGCCCTCCACCCCAACTAGTCTTTGTTCCTTCCATTGCACGCCCTGTGTGGGCGCAAGTGGGGGCCTTGACCTCAGTCAAAATTTCCTACTAATGTATACCCCTCGTTATATGTCCTATGGGCCACCAATCCAACTAGGAAGGACCCTACTCCCATAGTTTTCGTTCAGTCTATCATCACAACGGTTCCACAATTTACTTGCTTTTATATGTTGATGATATTGTTTTGACGACTTCGTCTTTAGCCACTCTTATTGTGTCATGTTTGCTCTCCAGCAATGGTTCTTAAGGAAGCATCTTGGTCGGTTGCATCATTTTTTGTAGGACGTCCCTCTCGGGAAGTTGTTGTTAATAGTGTTGGTAGCATGGCACCCCTACTGGCCCAAGCCCAATTAGATTAAAGCAAAAATACAACTTCTTTCTTGCCCTTGTGGCCTCAATGACTCGCTGTCCCCGTCCTTATTGAGTCATTTCTTAAGCCGTCAATCACTTATTACTTATCAGTCGCAATCGCCTACGCGGCTCCCTTGTGGTAAGGCCTTGCTCAGACCGTAGACCTCTTCTTAGCTGCCCCTCCCTTTCTCTCCAATGCAAGTCCAGTTCTGGACTTCTTTGGCCCTCATGTCCTTATTAGAAGGAAGTGCGCTGCGCGTGGTCGGTGGGAGAGGATTAACGAAACTCCCCATTTTAAGTAGCATTAGATACATAAATGTCACTACTACGATTGGTTTGATTCAATGCACACCTCGAATTTAGGGTATATATACTTCTTCCATCTCAAAATTTATTTTGTATACTTCTTTTACATGGTCTCTATAGAACATTGGCCATTGATTTTGTCCGACACAATATATTAAAAACTACAAAAATTAACATTTTATAGTACTTCCAAGTACAAGCATAATATTGTCACATGCATGAAACCAAATATGTATCTCGGAAGTTTAATTTAATTACTACTCAAAAGCTATAAATGTTGACTTTCCTTGAAACAAAGCCTTATAATATGGGACGGAAGGAGTATGAGCATAATCTTTGTAGAGGATATATCCGATGAAAACGAGCCAAGTGTTGGAAACTCATGAAAATTATACCTAAAAGTTTTGTAAATTCATGAAAAATTACTAAAGGTGTAAATATGAAATACATTCTCACCAAATCTCAAGTTCAAACTCAACTTTATTTGGGTAACAAAAAAGGATAAATTTTGGATGAATAGTAACATGACACTATTCACTTGAAATTTGTCAATTTTTTTTTATCTCATATGAAGTTGAGTTTAGACTTATAATTATGTGATAATGTATTTCATATCTACACTTATCTCTAGTAATTTTTTCATGAATTCAGTCTTTAGGATTATTTTGAAAATTTTCGAATCCTACTAAATTTATTTGTAAAGATAAATTCTTCGAAAACATAATTTTAGATATGAGGTTTTTTCCCGCAATTTGTATCAATCCTGTAAGATTAAAACCGTCTACCTTCAAACTAAATCCACCTTTGCAGGCCTTTGACAATTTTTGTCACACAAGTAGCAGTGTTCCTTAATGGAATAAGTTCATCGGAGGTCCCTTAACTTTACACCGAATTCAATTTTCATTCTTGAACCACAAAACCAGGTATAATCGGCCCCTGAAGTATCAAAACCGGTGCAGACGAGGTCCCTCGACGGTTTGGAAGGCAGTTTTAGCTGACGTGGCGCTTTCATGGCTGTTTTGACTAGTTCTTTGTCCCACATGACATTGGCATGGCTCTTACGTGGCAATTTGATCCCAAAAATAAAAAAAACCCGTGGGCCCACATGTCAGCTACACAAAGAATAATATAAAAATGGTGGGCCCCACATGTCATTCTCTCTCCCATCCTATTCTCTCCACTCTCTTCTCCTCTCTTCAAGCGCGAGATGGGCAGGGGCAGGGCGGCGTCATTGTCGGCGACAGGAGAAAGGGTGAAGGGCAAGATGCCCCTCGGCATGGAGGACAGCCACATCGCAGAGTTCCATCGCCTGGAGGACGGCAATGAGGTTGGCCTCTTCGTCGTGTTCAACGGCCTCTCCGACGCCGACGTCGCCACCTACCTCGGCGAGCACCTTTCCACCCTCCTCATCCGCGAACAGGGCTTCGGGACCGATACCATGGTCGCCATCCGCCGCGCCTACCACCGCACAGACTGGAAGGTGCTAAGGACGACGACGGAGGAGGGCAGGGGCGGGCCCACTATGTATTCATGGGTATTCAGATGTATACCCAAGATTTTTGGAAAAAAAATAGGTATATATACTATATAGTTCATATAGGTATTAAAAAAATAAAAAGAAAGCTTAAACTGCTTATATTGGGCCTTGTTTCCCTATTTCTTCTCTATTGGGCCTAAATTTTCCACTCCCCTCCCTCTTTCCTCTCAACCTGTGGTCTAATTGGGCCACATCTCAGCCCATTTGCAATTTTCCCCCAATTCCCACCTGCCTGGCGCCCTGGCCATCCAAACCTGCAAACCCTAGACCACAGTTGGGAGGAGGCGTGCGGCGGCGCGACGTGCGGCGGCCGGCGGGGGCTGCGTGCAGCGTGCGGCGGTCGGCGGCGGGAGCTGTGGAGGCGTGGAGCGCGGCCGCGGCGTGCAGCGGCGTGCGGCTCGGCCGTGGCGTGCAGCGGTGTGCGGGCGTGCGGCGCGGGCGCGGCGGCGGCGCGGCGGCGGCGACGGCGACCGGTGAGGCGGTGAGCCGCCAAGGCCAAGGCGCCAAGCCCGTGACCGGCGGGCGCACCGTGACCGACGGGCGACGGCGTGCCGCGTGCGGCAGCCGACGCGGGCGCGCGCAGCCGCCAGACGGTAGGGGCCCAGGAGGCAGCCAGGCAGGAGGCTGCTCCTAGCCGTCAGCCGAGCAGGAGCAGGCGCTGCACAGCTGCAGCCTGCAGGTCGGCCGTCGGCGTCCGCCGTTCCGCGCCGAGGCCCGAGGCAGCCGGCGGCTGCGCGCTGCCGCTACGGCCATGCGGCATCCTGCTCACCGGCGACTGCCTGCCCTGCAAGGCTGCAAATTCCGGACAAGCACATTAGCACAGTGAGTGACTAATCTCTGGACAATGGGACAATCACAAAAATTCATTGATTTAGACATTTAGTATTTTAGTGTAGTTGCTTGCTTGCTTACTTGCTTGATTTAGACATTTAGTTTGTAGGATTGTAGTTGACTAGTTGCCTATTTGAGTATTTGAGTATATTGGACACTGGACAGTAGTTCATAGTTCATACCATATTAGCAAATTTGTTTAATTTTCAGAACTGAAACATGAAGAGGAAGAAGGGCCCTGCTGTTGATTTAAAGTCTTTTTTGGTGAAAGCTGCTGCAAAGAAGGCAAATCAAAGACAAACTCCGGGTGAGGGCAATTTGGATCCGGGTGAGGGCAATTTGAATCCGGTTGAGACTAATTTGACTCCAGTTGAGACTAATTTAAATCCTTCTTGCAATGAGAGTCAAATGCAATTGGTCATTTATGAAGGTCATCATCATGAGAATGAGAGTGGTAGTCCAGCAAGCAGTAGCACAATACCAATTGATCCAGAGATGGGTGAAATTCCAGGAGCAAATGATGAATCTCAATCTAGTGATGAAGACAACGATGGTGGCATGTATGACATAGAGCATGATCCTGGACTGAGGACTCCTATCTCAAAGTATGATGTCAATGACCAAGATTCAGTTAGAAGGTCTTACATTGCATTGGGGCCATGCCGACCAAAGATGAAGAACACTGATTTCCCGCAACATAGCTGTGGAGGTATGCGCCGCTTCCTACCAAAATGGTTTGATGAGTTCAAGTGGCTTGAGTATAGTGTGCATCGAGATGCCGCATATTGTTTTTTTTGCTATTTGTTCAAAGAAAGCATTCATGGTGGAGATGCTTTTGTCAATGGAGGGTTTAGAAGTTGGAATATGAAAGGTAGATTCCATAAGCATTGTGGTGCTGTTAATAGTGCTCATTGTGAAGCTGAAGAGAAATACAATTTGTTCATGAAACCTAAATCATCAATTCATGAGTCCTTTGCATCAAATAGTGCACAAGTTAAGGCCGACTATGAAGCTCGCTTGTTATGGTCGCTTAAGTGCATAAGATATTTATTGAGGCAGGGGTTGGCTTTTCGTGGTCACGATGAGTCAAGGAATTCAGAGAATAAGGGGAATTTCAGGGAACTTTTGCAATGGCTGGCAGGGAACTTTGAAGAGGTTAATAAGGTGGTTCTAGGAAATGCTCCTAGCAAATGTCAGATGATAGACCACAAGATTCAGAAACAACTCATTGGCTCATGTGCTCATGAAACAACTAAATTTATCATAGAGGAACTTGGTGATGAGTGTTTTGCAATCCTTGCTGATGAATCTAGTGATGCCTACCAACAAGAGCAATTGGCTCTTTGCTTGCGGTTTGTTAATAAAGCAGGACAACCGGTTGAGCGGTTTCTTGGCCTTGTCCATGTTGAAGATACCACATCCTTGACTCTTAAAGAAGCAATCAAGTCCTTGCTTATGGACTATCAGTTGCCATTGTCCAAGATACGTGGACAAGGATATGATGGTGCTAGTAACATGAAGGGTCATGTTAATGGGTTGAAGAAACTAATTATGGATGATTCTCCTTCTGCTTATTACGTTCACTGTTTTGCCCATCAGCTTCAACTAACCCTTGTAGCGGTTGCTAAGGAGAACACTGATTGTGCATGGTTTTTTGCGCAACTTGCATACTTGTTGAATGTCCTCGGGATGTCATGTAAAAAGATTTGCATGCTTCGCGTAGCTCAAGCTGAGTATATGATTGAGGCATTGAAATTGGGTGAAATTGAAACTGGCCAGGGTTTGAATCAAGAGATGGGCTTAGCAAGGCCAGGTGAGAATCATGTTTCATTTAACATGTTATATTAGGTACTCAATAATGTTATATTTTGTACTTACTACTTCTACTTGAACATATGGTGGCAGGTGATACACGATGGGGGTCTCACTACAGAACTGTAATGCATGTTATGTCTCTATATCCATCAATCAAGAAAGTTCTCTTCAAGATTGGCAAAGAGTGTACAGGGGTTGAGGCTATAGGAGCTCAAACTATGCTAGAAGTATTTCAATCTTTTGAGTTTGTTTTCTTGCTCCACTTGATGAATGATATGTTTGGATACACCACTGACTTTTGCCAAGCTTTGCAAAAGAGGGAGCAAGATGTCGTGAATGCGATGGATCTTCTTGCCTTTACAAAGGTAGAACTTGATGTTTTGAGAGAAGATGATGGATGGCGGGAATTCCTTGGGAAGGTTACTTCTTTTTGTGTGAAGCACAAAGTTAAAGTTGTTGACATGGATGGGAAGTATAAGCCTATACAAAGATCAAGGAAGTTTTATAAAGATGCCATTAATTACCATCGGTTTCATGCTGATATGTTTTTGGGTGTCATTGATAGGCAACTTCAAGAGCTGAATAACAGGTTTGATGAGGTAAACACAGAACTCCTTAGATGTATGGCATCATTCAATCCATCAAAAGAATTTTCAGCTTTTAATGTTGAGAGCTTAGTTAAGCTTGCTGGGTTTTATCCTCATGATTTTGATTTCGAAGAAATGAACCAGCTTCCTTTTCAACTCAACCGCTATATTAGTGATCTGACCAAAGATGAGAAATTCACTAATTTGAAAGGTCTAGCAGAACTATCTATGATGCTTGTCAAAACAGAGAGGGTTTGTCGGTATGAACTTGTTTATAGACTTCTCAAATTGGTTCTAGTTCTCCCTGTTGCAACTGCTGGTGTTGAGAGGGTCTTTTCTTCAATGAACTACATCAAAAACAAGTTGAGAAACAAGATGGGGCAAAAATATTTGAATGATTGTTTGGTTACATTCATTGAAAGAGAATTCTTTTTGCAAGCTAAGGACAAGGACATCATCGATTATTTCCAAAATATCAAGCGTCAAAAAGTTAATATCTAAATTGTAAGTTTTCTTCCTAACTTATTATTTTCTATCATTTTTGTATTCCATATTTTGACACTTTGATATGTTTGGTATTAGTATTTCTATAAGTTAAACAATTTCTAGTGATGATCAATTCTATCACTGTGTGAACTAATGATCAATTTTATGTTCTATACGCTCTAAATTATAATTATTAGTGTATCATAATATACAAGCCCATTTTTTGGCTTTTTGGTGTATGAACATTTTTTTACCCCTTCCCATTTCGAATACCCAAGTTTAAAAAGCTGGGACCGCCACTGGAGGAGGGTGACAGCGAGGAGCGGAGCGGGCGCCACAGCGGATCGACAGTTGCTCGTGGACCAAGAGCCGCTCCAGGAGCACGGCGCGAGCGCCGCTGCGGATTCGTGACGGAGATGCATGGCGATATGCCCCGCGTGGACGCGCAGCTGGCGATGTCGCGCGCATTCGGCGACCGGTAAATCAAGGAGCACATCAGCTCCGCCCCGGATGTGACCATAGAGGACGGCGGCGGCCGCGATGGCACCCTGGATCCTCTCCCATCGCGTCTTCTCCAGCCGCGTCCTATCCCCTCCGAGTGGCGGCGGCGGCGCTGTCACCGAGCGCGAGGTGGGCTGGTCGGCGGGCCAAGCGTAGATCCGGAGGTGAGGAGGACGAGGACGAAGACGCCGCGCAACCAGACCACCGCCGCCTCCTCTCCCCTCTTCCCCCATGCCACAACGGAAGTTGAGGACGCCGTAGGAGAGCGACGCAGCTGCTCCTCGTCGTCTCGTCGGCCACCCACCGCTGAAGATGTGCGTGCGCGCCAGCCACAAGGACCTCATCACATGCGTCCTCGGCCGGAGCTCCGGGTTCAGGTGGTGGCGCAGGCGCGAGCGGTGGCCGGAATCCCTTGGGGAGCGCCGCCGCCACAAGAGGGAGAAGAGGCAAGAGGAGAGATGGCCGGTAGAGAGGGGAGGAGGAGGTAGCAGTATTAGGAGATAGAGAGAAGGGTGGGACCCACTATTTTTATTTTTTTGTCTGGCTGACATGTGGGCCCCACATTTTTTAATAAAAAACTAAAGTTTATATTTTGTTTCCATCGCCACGTCACCGCCATGTAGGATGCAGACGAAGTCAAACTAGCCACGTAGGTGCCACGTCAGCTAAAACCTCAATCCAAACCGCCTTGGGATCTTATTTAGAAAGTTGAGGGACGTGTTATATATGGTATTACGGTTTCGTGATGAATTTTAAACTCGCTGACAAATTGAGGGACCTATTGTGAACTTACTCCTTCCTTTAATCTAGTTAGGGCGCTAGATTTTAATGCAATACATGTGTATTATTGGGCCCCCAATATATGAGGAAACCGTGGGCCAAAACGGTGGGAGCAAACCCATCTTTGCAGGCCTTGAAAGGCCGCTGTTGCCTTGACTTGTATGATGAACAAATCACATTTTTTAAAGGCCTATTTCCAGTCGGTTTGGTAATGTTGTTTATAAGCCCACCATGACAGCACCAAACCAATGCACCCAGATCCATCCGTCTGGTAGGGTAACTATAAATGGCCAATGGGTTAGCTTTCATTTTCACTGCATTTTCTATATATTACAATGTAACTAACAAATTAGTCGTAATTCAGAAAATAAACACATTATTTAGAAAAAAATGACTGAATTGTAATGTCGCATGGTCTAGATTGAAAGAAGAATCAATGCCATGTACTTGGTGATTATTAATTTCGAATTTAATAAGTTCTAAATTAAGATAATTGTAACGCTAAATCATGCTCAACACGTGCTATAATATATCACCCACACCGAGCAAAAAATTGCCCAAGGGTATATCCCCTACAAAAATATAGGATACACTAAATACATTTTTTTTTTACTTATGCGTAGTACTGGAGCATTCGGTAAGGTATATAACATATTGGGTGTGTTACGACATATAATGTCAGGGTTATGGATACCGCGTACCTAATAGTAATCGACTAAACTCGGCGGAGCCCACCGTATACCAAGTCTTATACAGAACCATACCTCATATATATAAGGAGTTCCGAATAAGAAAGGACAAGAATAGTTCTACATGAAAACAACAAGTACTACTTAGATTGTATACATATTGATCTCCCTAATTTTACTTGGACAAGAGAACATCTATGGATATAAATACAAGCCCCCTAGGAGGAGAGGAGACAAATAAACAAGCCACAAGCCACAACATATACACAAGCCAAGATACACCGCCAGATATCGACATCAGAGATTAGCCTAGACAAACCCAATCCGGTGCCTACGAAAGCCGGCAAGAGGGATATAGCGCCATCTCTGATCTCAACGAGTTCATATTCGGAGAGGAAGACTACCTTGTCGTCGACTACGAGTTGGTTATCCATGCCGCCAAGTCGATGACAATTAGATAGGTTATCCAAATCATTGTATTTGTGTGATTCGGATGAATAAAGAGCAACACCGGCTTCGACCAACAGAAGTAGGGCTATTACCTGTCAAATAAGGGGCTAGAACCTGTATAAAAATCCTTGCCTCCATCTTTTTACTTCAATCTCGCATATACACTGGTACCAACGATCCCCATATCGTGCAAAGTACTATAGTCACGATCTCAAACATCGACCCCATTTTTTTACTTAGCGTAGTACTGGTGCATTCGGTAAGGTATATAACATATTGGGTGTGTTACGACATATAGTTCTAATTAAGCGAATATTAAACCCAAATATTCAACAAGAGTAAGACCTATATTCAAGAAAGAGTACGACTTATATTAATTAATTTGTGTTCCAGAATTATTAAATCATAAATTGTCGTAATTGAGAATCTAAGTTGAGTTGCAGCTTTGTATTCAACAATTCAAATTAAATTAAATTAATGCTGAAATTGAGACTCAAAGACTACATTAAGGTGTTTATTATATATGAATTTAGGATTAATAAATTATCTAATTCCGAGCCTACGATTACTTCCTATTTATCATGTTATAGTTTTGGAACTATTTAATGAAGAAAAATAAATTAAGATTCCATGACAATTGCAAATTTATTATATTAATTCTGAATTTAAGAACATTAAAATGATAATAATAAAAAACAACAAAAATATTTTCATGGATCATATGCAATTTAGAAGCTATTTTTATATGGACAAATATAGTCGTAATTACTAATTTCAAATTCTTTTTTTTAAATATAGTACAAACACGTGCATTCACGTACACTTACCACTGTCAATTTTGCCACACTATCAGTAAGTCAGTAAGTAAACCAATAGTTTACTCCGTACTCCCTTCGTCCCTAAATATAAGGAATTTTAGTTGAATATGATATATTCTAGTACAATAAATTTGGACATGAGACATTTTAGGGATGGAGGAAGTATTTACTAGGAAGTATTCGTTGTACTAGGATGTACATCCAACCAAAATCCCTTATATTTAGGGATAGAGGAAATTTTTACTTATACTCAACTCCAAAACGCAAACATAGATGCACAATTCTGTTGGGGTTTTCACTGCAAAAGAAGAATCCAGATCAATCACCAAACTACAACCACTATAACGGAAGTGCATGCCGGTCCAATTGCTCCCAAATCGTATCAAAAATCCAAATCACCAAAAAATCAATACAACAACAAGACAAAACGTGCTAGAAGAAGGCAAAACCTTCAGAAAAGCCTCACATCACACCTGCACCTCTGCACTGAATTGATAGTTCAGACCGTCATCAGAGCCTCAGACTTGCACAAGTCCATATCCATTATTTGCTCCACTTAATTCATATCGTATCATCACCAAGCGCATGAAAAATATATGCATCCATTGCCACTGCTTGCCACAACACAAATCCCGATCGAGCTGTCCTTTGATCCGTCCACTTCGATCGTATCATCACCAAGTGCAATATATAGGGCATGAAAAATGCATATCCATGCCACAGCACAATCCCGACCGACCTGCACACGCTGTTCTCCTCAGTCTTCGCGAGCTCGATCGATCGATCACCCTCCACTCAAATGGACCAGCCACAGCCACCACTGTGACACTGTCCTAGTGTCCTCTATCTCTGTGTGAGTGGCTGACTGATCTCCATGGAAGAATCTTTTCCCTTCCTATGTACACCACCTGCAGAGAGAAAACGAATGTACCAAAAACTAATGGAGAGATCGATCGAGAGAGATCGATCAGAGCGTCTCCAGCTACTACGTACGTACAAAGCTCTCATAGTGGCAGTCCATTTTCAGTCCACGAAAATGAGCAATTTTCGTTGGTGCGATTCTCTCTTTCTCGATTATTCATGTATAGATGTCACGCGCGTGTCCGTTACCTGCAGCTTCGATTAATTCGAGCGGTTCTGACTCCATTAATTCGTTTTTGTGGGTGGCGTGATCTGTCTGTCACTGTGGGAATGACACTGCCAGGCAGTTTGGCGCCATGACAAAAAGTCTTTGGCTGTGATGAGATGAAACGTTACTTTTTCAGAAGTGCATATACTCTCTCTTCATAAATATTCGATGCCGTTGATTTTTTTAAACATATTTGACCGTTCGTCTTATTCAAAAATTTAAATAATTATTAATTTTTTTCTTATCATTTGATTCATTGTTAAATATACTTTTATATATATATATATATATATATATATATAATTTTACATATTTTATAAAAGTTTTTAATAAGACGAATGGTCAAACATGTTTAAAAAGTCAACGACGTCAAATATTAGGGAAGGAGAACGAGGGAGTACTTTCCAATGATTTTTTATGTGGATTGGATTGCTGCTTATGCGCGACGCCGCAAGCAAGCGTGCGCTTCCAACGCTGGTATGACAATTGACAAGGCAAATTAAAATGACAGGGAAATTAGAGGGCAGCTCAAAGATCGTTTTCACCGAGGGGTTATAAGTGATTTCTATGGCGTGTGACACGTTTCACGGAGACGTATCGTAATATTTGGGTTAACTCAACGACTTCAGGATTTGTGGGTAAGGACTAAGGACAAGATCAAGGCAAATGCGTGAGGATCTCTTTAAGGACTAATGACTAAGATGACCAATTGCAGGGGATTGAGATGCGTAAGCAATATTGGGTTTGTTTGTCTCAAAAAAAAGTTTATTAATTCAATCTATACTGACAAGAAACAAGTACTAGTCTGTACGATCGTGTTTTTTTTAAGCACTAGAGTCACCACTCGATTATTTCTGATAGAAAAGTTTGGCAAATAATTTCTCTCTGCTTGCATTGCACTCGTGTTCAGTCGTAATACATGGGCATCGGGACGTTACCCTGCAAAATGTGAAACTGTATAAGCCGAAATAATCGACGAAAGTAAGCATTGGCCATAAACATATCTAAAACCAGCTAATCTATTCGTGGTCTCCATGGAAAAATGTACTCTGACTGAATTGTCAATCTTGGGCCGACTATTCGTTCGCTTTACAGTTCAATTCAGAGATTATTCAATTAGCAAAATCTGACTGAAACTTCGGTTGAAACAGGTAGTAGTACTAGCAAAATCTAACTGAAATTTCAGTTGAAGTCGGCAGCCGCCACGCCTGACTTCAATTGTGCCCTTCAAATCTTCAATGCACACCCTTCAATTGATTGCTTAATTGATAGGGTAACTGTTCTTCAGCTGATAAGTGATACTGCACTGCACGTGTTTTGCTGTGAAGTTGTACGTCTTCATTTTTGTTGACTTTCGAGAGAGATTCCTGTTCATATGCGTTAAATAAACCAGTTTTGCTTGATTGATACGTTAACTAATTGATATTTATATCTAAGCAGTTTCTGATCAGTATCCGTCCAAATTTAATTATGACAAAAAAAGGAACAATATTGGAAGGGCCGTTGATATATATTAATTCAACATGACAATTATTTGCACGTTTATATTATCCTGATCCCAATATCAGCCACTTGTATGTATCTTACTCTGCAATTATGCCCGTTCTAAAGTACACCCTGGAGCTGATTTTTTACGTGAAGATAGTACATCATCATATCTACTACCTCCATCCTAAATTAAGTGCAGCCATAGATATCCGTGTTTAGCGCTTTGACCATCCGTCTTATTTGAAAAATTTATTAAAAATATTAAAAAAATTAGTCACTCATAAAGTACTATTAATGTTTTATCATTTAATAACAATAAAAATACTAATAATAATCATTTTTTAAATAAGACGAACGGTCAAACGTTGAACATGAACAGTGCTAAAACTGTAATTATTTTGGGACGGAGGGAGTAAATGATATTGTATATCATGCCATTTGATTCTCTAGCGTCATATATTAGTGAAATATATTTTACATTGTCTGGACCGAACTACTCCATCCGTCCCGAAAAAAAGGCAAACCCTGGATTTCCGTGTCCAACTTTGACTGTCCGTCTTATATGAAATTTTTTTATAATTCGTATTTTCATTGTTGTTAGATGATAAAACATGATTAATATTTTATGCGTGACTTGTCTTTTTATTTTTTTCATAATTTTTTCAAATAAGACGGACGGTCAAACGTTGGGCACGGAAACCGGGTTTTGTCTTTTTTTTTAGGACAAAGGGAGTAGTAATTAAGAAGAAGCAAAAAATATTTCGAAGGAGAAGACTAATTTGTCTGGACCTAACTTCCAAGATGGCTGCATGTTTGTTGGGAGGGTACTCGCTTTATTTTTGTTTTTTGAAAACAATAAACTCTCATAACGCGTGCACACTCACCCTACCACTATGAGCATAGCTGAAATATTGGGCCGAACATATCTTGAGTTAGTTGAACAATTGGGCCAGGCATATCTTGAGTTGGTTGTAAATATAAATATCCGTGTCAAATATAAAACTTGAATCATGATGATGGATTGGTTTCATCACAAGAAATCTAACAAGTTGAGTTACGGTCGTAATACGTGGAAGGTTGGTCAAAGTGTGATCTAGATTTGCTTAATGGATGGACCACATCGATGTTCAATTTGCACATCATATGCATCACGGAAGTCTTGTGACTGATCTCATCATTAGCGTGCTCCAACTTGGAGAGAGAGACGTTGAGTCATTGACTCACTAAAACAAATCTTTCTTGTAACTCCACACAAGAAATCTCCAGATCAAATCCACTTTATGCTGTTGACTAATTAAACATGTGTTCACGTTGTTGTGATATTTAAACTTACGGATGAATTACATTCTATCATAATGCTGTGTGAATTAAAGTTCTCTACCGGCCGGTTTCTGACCTTGTAGAAGCAGGATTGATATGAATTATTAAAAAAAAATTATCCCCTTTTGAAATGGATTGTTCGTTGGACTGTTCTTTGAAAATACAGTACAAGAAAGTGTTTTCAGAAAATGTATTTTAGCAAATAAACCGTGACAACGTCTGCAGCCTTCTACAACTGGGCTTACCATGTATTATACTCCTCGTTTTGGCCTTCACCTACCACCTATCTACGGTCGAACATAAGTTTCTCATTAAAAATCACCGTAATTTTGATAAATTGACAATTTGGAAAACTTAGAATAGACCATACCAAAAACTTATTAAAATATAAACCGTCGGCTCAGCACCATAGAGATTGGCGCTGAGGAATAACGCTTTAACGCCATACATATTAGCGCTGATATTTTATCTGAGGTGGCAAAAATTTGCTAGGTCAGGAGGGGTCAACGCCAGGCTGTTTGGGGCGGAGCTTTTTACCATCTAAAATTGTTTTCTGGATCAAAACAGTCATGCGCGCTTGCTTCGTGTGGTGGCTAGAAGCCTACTCTCTCACCTCAAGGATCACGGTTTGATTATATAGCATTTACTCCCCCGTTCCATATTAAAAAAAAGTACAAATATAAAAAACAAAAAAATTGTGCTTAAAGTACTTCGGATAATAAAATAAGTCAAAAAAAAATAATTCCAAATTTTTTTATAAGACGAGTGGTCAAACAACGCAAACAAACACTCAAATCTCCTTATATTATGGGTTTGAGGGAGTAATACTTAAAATATATAAAAAGAGTTCTTGGGAAAATGTGTAGTTTCAAAAGTGTAGAACTTGGTGAAAGGAAAAAAAGAAAAAAAAATTGAAAAAAGTGCAAGCTAGAGATTCGGACAGTGGTCTATGCAATGAGAGCAATAGCATCTAACCACCCCAGCAGAGGGTATACATGCAATAGAGAATTCTGTAGATATCTTTTATTTGTTAACAACTCAGCGCCAAGTACATTAGTGCTGACCACCTAATATCAGGGTTATGGATACCACATACCTAATAGTAGTTGACTAAATTTCGGCAAGACCCACCACATACCATGTCTTATATGGAAACAACCTTCGGATATAGGAGGAGTTCCGCATAAGGAAGGATAAATAGAGTTTTACATGAAAACGACAAGGACTACTCGGATTGTATCCATATTGGTTTCTCTAGTTCTACTTGGATAAGGGGACACCTATGGATATAAATACAAGGTCCCCTAGGAGGAGAGGAGACACGGAATAATAGATCAAGACACAAGATTAACTTACAAGCCAACATGCGGCAAGACAAGACGCCGGATATCGACTTCAGAGATAAGTATGGCTAGTCCCCTACAGTGTCTACGGATACTGTCAGGAGAGACATAGCGCTGTCTTTGATCTCGCCGGATGTGGATTCGAG
This sequence comes from Oryza glaberrima, assembly GCF_000147395.1. Classification (NCBI taxonomy): domain Eukaryota; kingdom Viridiplantae; phylum Streptophyta; class Magnoliopsida; order Poales; family Poaceae; genus Oryza; species Oryza glaberrima. Next base: position 19,420,490 of record NC_068327.1, on the reverse strand, counting down.
GAGGAAGGCTACCCTGTTGTCGACTACGAGTTAACACTTCAGTTCGCTATGTCGACAACAGTTAGATAGGCTACCCCAAATATTGTACTGGTGTGATTATGGTGAATAAGAGCAACGACCGGCTTCGGCCAATAGGAGTAGGGTTATTACCTGACAATTCAGGGGCCCAAACCTGTATAAAAATCCTCGTCCCCATCTCTTTTATTACAATCTCGCATATATCCTAGTACCAACGATCCCATACTATGCAAATACTAGAATCGCGACATCAAACGTCGACACCTACAATCTGGTAAATTTTTGCCACCTCGGATGAAATATCAGCACCAATATGTATAGCGTTAAAGCGTTATACCTCAGCGCCAATCTTTATGGCATTGAGCTGACGGTCTATTTTTTAAATAAGTTTTTGGTATAGTCTATTCTTGAAATAAATTTTCTCAAAGGGTCAATTTGTCAAAATTACGGTAAAAACCATGTATTAGTACTTCCGATACAACATTAAAGACCGTAAAATTTCTTCTTAATGATATGTATATATAGTTTCTATAATTAATTTGCTAAGTGCTGAACATAATTAAGTAAATTACTTTCCCTAGCTTAAACTTTAGTGGTGGAGAAAAAGATTTTTAAGGCCGAGCAAATTTCAATATAAATAGTATTTGCTATAGAAATTTCAGTATCAATTAATTAACCAATATTAAAATTTAATAGAGTTTTTGCCCGTGAATCCGGACGTTTATCCGGGCTAGCTGGCCAGTGGCGCCTTTGTCACTGCTTGTGTTCACTTCGACCCAAATATTAATTATGCCAAAGCTGCCTTGAATTTGAATTTTGCTTGCATAATTAACTAAAAAAGGTTAATGTATGTTCTGTTCCACGTCTGTAACGTCCCGTCCCGTCTCTCCCAGGCTAGACCTGCTTACATCTGGCAGCTTTCATAGCACTTTGTCCTCACTCGTACGCACCCGGGAAAAATTCCATCCCAAATTGCTTCAGGCCAAGCATGCTTAACTCTGGAGTTATTTGGAAATCGGTTTTCGGAAAAGAAGTTACAACTTGTTGATATAAGTATTTTATTAATTCTATTAAGCCCTGGATCGGGATGTCACACCGTCTCAGGCAAACAAACCTCCAGGCTAAGGAAATTTTTGAAGAATAAATGATTTAACTCGTCATTCTTAACTAGTTTGAAGTTTTTAGTGAATCGTACATGTAATTCAACACTTGCGAGTTGCGATTTGTAAACTTGTGCAACCGGCAAGTACGGATATATTTATTGACCGCTGGTTGTTTCCTCAACTTCACATCCCGTTTTACTCGCGCACGCTTGCCAAACTGTTAAACGGTGCGATATTTATAATAATTTTATATAGAAAAGTTGCTTTAGAAATCATATTAATTTATTTTTTAAGTTTTTTAGACTAATAATTAATTTATCACACACTAACGGGAATACCCTCTTTTGTATCCGGGGGAAAGGTTCCCAACTCTCCTTCCGGGCACAGCCTCTATCCCACAAAAAGTTAACATAGCATTGGAGGCGATATTTCATACTACGAGATGAATCTGGATAGTCCAGATTCGTTATACTAGAAAATATCTTCTCCAATATTAATTTGACTTTCTGTGTGGACAGAGTGAGTAGATCGCTAGATACCTATGTATATACTCCCTCCATTAAAAAAATCAACCTAGAAGGGGATGTGACCCCTCCTCTAGGACAAGGAATTTGGACAATCTACATCCTCTCGCAGGTTGAGTTTTTCTAGGTTGAGTTTTTTTTTTGGGACGAAGAGAGTACGCCTGTAGTGTCCAATCAGGGGTGTACTTCCTATATGTATGGTCCTAGCTATACAATCAGTTACCTATGTAGTAGTAATGCGCATCAAATTGACTCGCATTATTTGGCATCTACTATCATCATGTTTGAAATAACTTAAGAATTAAAAGAAAATAGTTAATTGGTAGCTAGTTTCTGATAATCTGGAGAAGTGAAAAATTCTATCTCTAATTTCTAGTTCCTTTTTAAAACTCTGTAACTACAGTTGTCAGAATCCGAATAAAAACCTAGATTATTAACCGCTAGGCTATAAGCTCTCCAATACAAACCCTAAACGGGATGGGAGCAGTGCATTTGACGGCCAAGCCTGCCGTGGGTGCGTGCTCTCTTTGTTGCTTACTCCCAATTGCACGCTTCCACGACGGAGAGGGTAGTCTGAGTCGTAGTGTACGTAGTACAATGAGCACAAGTCTACAAGTCTCTGAGAGAGAAAAGTCGTTGCATGCTCGATCGGCTGACGGATCGATCGCATTTTCAACGAGAGCGTAGTGGGCAGAGCAACTGGAGTAGCTAAGCACACGTCGTCGTTTCTCGATCGGTCTCTCACGCGTACTACTACTCGCTGATGATGCTATTGTGTTCACCGTCTTATTAGCGACAGCCATTATTATCACCCATCCCTTCCTTCTAGAGCTAGCTATAGTAGTATATAGCGCTATAGCGATACGAAAAGAACAGATGATGTATATAATTAATTAATGGCGTATACTATCATATACAGTGCACAATTTGGACAGGTAGCTGGCTAGGCTCCTATTGTCACTCTCGGTTAATTAATTAATTGATTTTGGCAGGGGTCTTTTTGTGGATCGGAATTAAGCACCGAACTGGAATTGATAGTTTCAATTAAGAATTACCTGATCAGGATTTTTCTGCTCACTACTACAGAATACGTCTTTGCCGACGGATGGCAACGATTTTCACATGCGCGAAATCGTCTGCAAAGATCATCATCTTTGCATACGGCTAGAGCAACCGCATGCAAAAATCCAATTTTTGCATGCGGTCCCCTATACCAGCCGTATGCGAAAATGAATTCAGCAAAAAAAAAAGAGAAAAAAGCCGAACCCTAGCCCACCGCCGCGCAATCCAGCCGACCTCCATGCTGCCGGATTCGTCACCGTCATCGGCCAATCCGCCGCTCCAAACCCTAGCCCACCGTTGCCCAATCCAGCCGGCCTCCGCGCCGCCGGATTCGTCGCCGTCGTCGGCCAATCCGTCACTCCAACCGTCGTCCGTCGTCGTCGGCGCCGGATTCGCGCGGGGATGGACCGCCGCCACCGGATTGACGTCGAGGTCGCGCCACCGCCAGATCCATGCCGAGACGCGCCGCCGACGACGGATCGACGCTAGGTCGCGCCGCCGCCGCCGGATCCACGCCGAGGTCACGCCGCCGCCAGATCCACGCCGTCGTCGCGCCGCGGGGAAGGGCGGGGAAGTCGACGGCGACGACAAAGGGAGGTAGAGGCGGCGGATCCGCGCAGGGATGGGCCACCGAGGTCGCGCCGCCGCCGCCGGATCCACGCTGTCATCGCGCCGCCGTCGGATCCACACCGAGACGGGCCGCCGACGCCGGATCGACGCGAGGTCGCGCCGCACCGGATCGACGCCCCCGTCGCCCTTGGCACTGGAGCCCGCGGCCGCTCCCGCCCGCCGCTGCCGCTGCTGCCACCGCGCGCCGCGCCGCTCTCAGCCGTCGCCGCCGCCACGCTCGCCATGCCCGCCCCGCCCCGCGCCGCTCTCGGCTGGCGCCGCCGCCGCGCCCCGCGCCGCTCGATCTCGGTCAGAGAGAGAGAGAGAAAAGAGATAGAGTGAGAGAGAAGACTGAGAGGAGAGGATAAGATAGGGTTAGGTGTGAAATTACAAAGTTGTAGAACTCATTGAGATCTATATAAAATTTGAATTTTAAAATGTAAGAAATTCAAATAATTTTTTGGGTACTAGATGATTTCAAATGGAAAAATCATCAACAATAAAGTTGTATAACTCTTCAAGATCTACAACTTTTGTTTTGATCACTGTTCTATATGATTTTGTTTGAACAGTTTGAATTTGATTTTCAAAATATGATAATTTCAAACAACATTTTCAAATACTAAATAATTTCAACTGAAAAAGTCATCAACAACAAAGTTGTATAACTCATCAAGATCTATAAATTTTATTATAATCATTTCTTCATCCAACAAAGTTATTTGTAAGATTGTTCACAAAATAAACATCTCTTATATAATTTTTATAAAACTATATAAGAGATGTACATTTTGTGAACAATCTTAAAAATAACTTTGTGGGATGAAGAAATGATTAAAATAAAATTTATAGATCTTGATGAGTTATACAATTTGTTGTTGATGACTTTTTCAGTTGAAATCATTTACTGCTTCAAAATATTATTTGAAGTTTTGAAATTCAAATTTTTAACTGATAAAACAAAGTCACAAGAAAAAATAGCCAAAATAATACCAGTAAGAACACAATAACATTATAGAGCATGATTTTAGAAACATTTAGGAAAAAATCATCCAATTTAGAGTTCATATAAGTGAGATATACTAGTTTCAAAATTTTCAAAATTTATTTTCGCATACGGCTTCTTAAGTGGCCCGTATGGAAAAATCGATTTTTCCATGCGGGCGCTTAAGTGAGCCGCATGCAAAAGTGAGCTCATTTTTGCATGCGGCCCTCTTAATAGGCCCGTATGGGAAAATCTATTTTTCCATACAGGCCACTTAAGCAGCCGTATGGGAAAATGACCCTCGATTTTTGCAAACGCCACTAGTTATGGTCCGCATGGAAAAATGATGGGGCCTCGTACAGAAAAATCACTTTTGTAGTAGTGGCTTCTATCTAAATTACTTCAGACTTTGACTTTTTCTTAAATAAACTATTAGATGGTGTGATAAGCGCATGATGAATTACACAAGATGGGAACCCCACGCGTTACTACGGAAGAACTACATGACAAAATAGTAGATATAAGTTGTATACAATTTACTTTCTTATATGTATGATTTCTTTCAAATATGTTATGTATCATGTCTTGTACCTTGATCGATTTAATTATCAAAAAGTTATAAATGATTGAAAATGTGGTGACGTTTTTTAGTGAACATAGACAATTTACGTCCTTGATTTATCATCCAAAGGACAAAAAAAAATGAGGTGATGTGGTTTCGTAGGAGAAGAGAGAATTAACATTAACTATACTTAGTGGGAGATAAACTTTATAGATATATAGGATTAAGAAATTTTGAAGCAACACGTTATAGTGCAAATTTAGATTTTGTTTTGGTCTATAACTATATTTTAGTTCCTAATGTTTGTGTTGTATCCAAACTTCCGATAGGTATCCAAATCTTGAGGGGAAAATATGAAGTGGAAACCACGTATACAGTGAAAACTTAAAAATTACCGCTGGATCTAAAAATGGGCACTTAAGATTTATCCACATAACCTAAAAACATGATTGAATCTGTGAGGAAAACTTTTACGTGGACAAATTTTAGGCGTCAATTTTTATCCAACAGTAGTTTCCAGCTTTTCACTGCCTATGTGATTTGCACCATATATTTTTCAGTTCTTGGGCAAATATCGGCACTCCCAACCCTAGTATCATCGAGTTGCTATATCGACCGATCTGCCTAGCAGCACCGATCACCCTCCTAGGAAAAAGAAAAAGAAAACATAAACAATTGAAGAAGAACACATCTAAACAAAATTTAGCGTACTATTGGAGGAGAGAGGGTGATTTTTAGTCTAATTTTTTTAATAACACCAATCCAAATTTTTAAGGGAGTCAATTTTTTAATACTCTTAGAGACACTCTTAGCTCTTTTCTGTTGAGCTGAGGTAAACAGTCAACACTCGTTACTATACCATTGGCATGTCTACAGAGAGAGTACAAATATACATTGAATTGCTAATTAGCATTTGACAGAAAATCGAGGGGATTTCTTACAGATTTCAAGCCACCTGATTTCCTTAAAGATTTATGCGCCCAACTCCTCTTCCAACTCCAGCAAAGCTCCGGTGATTGACAGTGGCCCAACAAGTTAGAGTACATAGTTCGGATTGGGGTTAGGGTGAGGGAGTGGGAAATCGAGGAGATTGCAATCCTTAGAGGGATGGACATGGGAAGTAGCGGCCTGATGGTGGATGACAGAATGGGTAGGCAGTGAGGCCGCGCCCCCACCATGGAAGCTGCAAGGTCGCAGTGGACAATTGGCCGATGTTGGTGGTGGAGGCAAAGTGGAGCGAGAGGTTATGTGGTGGTGGCAGATCCGACAGCAGGGAGCCTCTGGAAATGGAGAAGATGGTGGGACGGGGGGACCGGCTTGAGGAGGAAGAGAGCCGGGAATGAAGGGGAAGGTCTAGTGGGCCTCGTCAACACCATTGACACTAGTTTCAAGCGGAGGCGAGGTGAGGGGCATGCATCGCAGTAAATGATGAGAGGGATAGGAAGAAAATAATACGGTGCATGGATCTCAAAGGGATTCAATGGTTTAAAATTTTTAAGATATGTTCAATCCCGACACACATATATACAAGGCTGTCGATGAGGGCGTACAAAATGAGCAATCGAATAGGGCCCTAAAAATTAGGGGCCGCAATATTTTTATATTTTAATCTACGCCAATGCGTTTCAATATATTTGAAGACCTCTTGTTCCATTTTTATAAAGTTTTACTTTTACTCATTTGTTCATTTGGCTAGAACAGGCTTGTTTTTTTAGTTCCGATAAGTGTTCGATGGCAATCATGGCTAACTCAAAGAGCTATAGCTCATGACGATGATATGAACGTGCGTTCTAGGCATTAAAGATTACATTTTTCCATATAATAAAAATAAATTACTACATCATAACATAATATTTTTCTAACAATTATTTAAAATTTTCTTCTGACTGAGATAGAGCTCCACTGCTATTTTTTTTTTGTCTTTCCTACTTATATTAGCGTTAAATTGTGTTTTGCACTGGGGCCTCGAATTCATAGGTAAGGCCCTGCATATATATACACTCACTTATAGGTTATGTACTTTTAGCTGGTTTATGTTGAAGCCAACAACACTTAAGGAATTGGGATTTGGGAGTTAAAAGACGTACTGATACATGTACACATCCAGACAACCAGTTATCCTATCAATGTTTCACCAGTTGATTTTAGGAATTGGGAGAGTGTAAGCACAACATTGGTATGATGTCCTTGAGGAGAGCCGAGAGCATCTTCCAGTGCACTGAGAGCGGTGTGCGTATATATGCTAGGGCACATTAATTTGCATGCCTGCTTTGCAACTAACCAAAAGACAGGCATTCATGTTTTAATTCCCCTGCAGCTTGTTGAAATGCTGACGTGGCCAACTGGCGTATCTCACATTAACTATTATATATCCCTGATTCGATCGTGTTTCTGTCGTTAATCATAGGCAAGATATCCACCTGGTGATAGTTACATGATACTGGTAATTTTTTAAAGAAAAGATTAGCATAGCACCACTGTTAGTTCCCTGATATAATAATGGCACCATCATCCGTACGAACCATGTGTTCATGACACTAGCTAGCGCACGCACCTACCATTATTTTCTGTCTTAAGATTCTGACGATTATGATGATACATACAGCTTTCTGACGCATTCGGTGGAGCAATTTGAAGCCACTACTTGGGAGTTCTAAAAAAACGAAAAAAAAAGAGGCAGTACTCCTTTTCTTTGGATAAATAAATGTCAAATTTCCCCCTTATATTGGTGGCGATATCTCTCGTACCTTTGACTCGCAACAGGAATATGAACTTCCCCTTTGCCAGGTAAGAGCAGCGAATTTTTTTAAATAAAAGGTTAAACATTTGAAATATGATTTTTAGTAGTAATTTAGGTAAACTTTTTAATCGTACGTCCTAGCAATCATAAAAATTAATCCGGGTAATTAAACTGTAAAAAAAATATCCTAAAATTAATTTTGAAAGCAAATTCTACAATTTAGGAACGAAATGCGCAACATATTGGAAAAAGTAATGCCAACTGGGCCATATATGCATTTATATTTTGAAATGAAAGGATTATCAAATTAGGTCATCTTATTTCATCAGCGTTACAAGGACACATGCATACAAGTGAAGTAAATCACGGAAAACCTCTTTATTATCTGTAACATGATGAAATAATCAGCATCTTAATTTATTTGTCACACAACTCGATCGTGGTACAAACAAATGTTTGCAAACAACTCGTGATACAAACAATTGTTTACAAACAACTCGTGATACAATCAATTAATTGTACGAGAAGAGTGTAAAATTACCCTGGTCTTTCGATATCTGGAGACACGAATACAAACTCCAATCATCCTCAGCAACAAGCAATCAAATATCGTGCAGCGTGCAACATCGGCCAAGAACAGGAGATCGATGTCAGGGACGATCTGGCCGGTATATCGCAGATGGCGAGTGATGATTTAATAATAGCAATTAATTAAAGTCGCCATCATATATATCCGCGGCAAATTAATTAGGCGCCATTCATAAGCGGCTTCTTCATTTCCCACGCTTTCAGATGTGAAATCTTAATATCCGCCTCCCCATTGTTGAAGACGTAAAGATGGGCCTTGTCACCTATCGCCATCGACGGGTAAACTCTCGACAGGATGCAGGTCTTGCCCCCGGCGCCGAAGCTCTCAACCACCGAACGGTCAATCTGAAACGAAGTCACAAACAATGATGCATATATAAGACTAATCATGGTCACAGTCAATAAAGCATTGGTAAGTTATATACGAGAGGCACTAATAAAAAACGTGGTTAATTAAGCTCGTAGTATATGTGTGTACTATACCAAGCTTCTCAAGGAGATCTTCCCGGACGAGATGTCGGTGTCGACGAACCCGGCAAAAGTTGGCTTGTAGAGATCCGGGCTAAGAGAAGACCTGCTCAATAAAAGAAGGACAGTAATTAATCAACTTCAGAGCTTTGGATTTAGCATTTTAAGTTGTCCAAACACTTGGGTAATTGCGAAAATGTGACAGGAGACGTATTTGATAGTGCTGTGGTAAAGGGTGTGTGATTCCAACTCTAAGATCATGTATTTCTTCTCTCATTTTTTTTTTTTGAAAACGTGGCAGACATTGATCAGTGCATGCAGGATGGGTATATGCATGTGTGCTGCTTGCATTGTACCGAGACATCACAAGGTAGTAGTATAGATTTGGCTGGTAGTGGTATCGTACTTGGTAGGGTCGGTGCACATGAGGACGACGGGCTTGGCGCCGTGCCCGGCCGGCTTGAAGACGCGGAAGAAGACGGCGGTTTTCTCCTCCAGGCCGGCGGAGGCCAGCACCCACAGCCCGAACACCACGCCGCCCCTCACGTCCGCGCCCTTCGCGCCGCACAGCCTCTCCGCGTCGTCGCCGAACGCCGGGTCCAACGCCTCCGCCTTCTCCAGCCCGGACACCTCCAAGCTCACCTCCACGTCAGCCTGATCGACACACAAATATCAAAGCAAAACTTGTCAGCGTCAGCGTCACACCTAGAAGGCGAATATGCGATGCGTTGCAGGTTCCTCTCCGGCCAACCGGATGCGTCCACGCCGTTGAAGGTGAAACGGGCGGGAGCGGAAGCTGACGCCGACCGAGCGGAAAAATCGCCGGTCCGGCGACTTCGCGATCTTCGCGTGCACGAGCAGGAATTGGGCACGCGATGATCGCTGCCCATACGGAATTGGACCGGAGCGAGCTTAGCTAGTACTCCGTATAACTAGGCAGCTCCTGCACATGGGGCCCTTGACGGCAGCAATATATATGGCCAATATTCTAGTCTCATTTTCTTGTGGATGGAAATTTCAAGTTACTGGTTTTTGATTTTGTAGTGTAGCAACCTGGTAGGTTCCGAGGCCCGTGACTTGGAAATGTTCCCCGGGCTTCACCACCTTGTCGCTGACGCTGACCGATTTGCCCCTCAGCGTCTCCAGCTCCTCGATTGGCCACTGCAGAAGCTGCTTCCCGCTCGGGTCCAGCCATACCTTTCTTGGGATCGCCTGCCAACGACACAAGCCAAGCCATCAATCTCCAAATCAATTCTAATTAAACCTCTAGTCCCTCCAATTTTTCTTTTACGTTTGGTTAGCTCTTGAAATTAAGATAACTAATAACATCAAACATTTGTAGAGGTAGGTAGTACAAGAAATTAAGATTGCAAAATTGTAACTATGATTTACATGGATGCCGGCCCAGCCCTTCGCCTTGTCGTAGGTGACGCTGTCGGACTCGTTAGCCCACCCAAGCAGGATGCGGCGGTGCTTCACCGGGTCGAAGAAGGTCTTTGATGCGTAGAAGTTGCCGTAGTCATAGCGGAGCCGGTGGTAGTCGCCAGCAGGGTTGTCCGGCACATACCGCTCCGTCACCTTGTTGTAGATGCCCACTGTGTAGTAGTCATAACGGGTGAGATCGAGGCTGTTCTTGAGCACGTACTTGCTGCTCGGCACAGATGTGTCGAGGCCAGCCTGGAGACCTGGTGCTTGCAACGGGAAGAAGTCTGGGCACTCCCACATCCCAGTGAGCGCCGAATGGAGTGGGTGCTTGGCCCGAACCCACGTCTTGAAGTCCCGGCTCCGGTAGAGGTAGGCAAGGCCGCGGCGAGCCCCCTTCAGGCCACCAACGAGCATCCGCCAATGACCGTCGGCGTACCAGGCCGTTGTCGGATCGCGGAATTGCGTTGCGTTCATACCAGGCTCCGGCGTGGCCACCGGGTTGTAGGCCGGCTTGACCCACTCACGAAGGAGCGGGTCTGACGCATTCTTGGGAAATGCGATATTCTGCACCTGGTAGTTGATGTTGGGGCGGTCGATCCCAGTGTAGAGGATCGCCGGCGTGCCATCGGGAAGGATGGTGGCAGAGCCAGACCAACAACCGTACTGGTCGGAGGGGATGTCGGGCTTGATTGCCGGCTCAAGGGCTATCCAGTTGATGAGGTCTTGTGATACCGAGTGAGCCCACACGATATTGCCCCACACAGCTCCCTTGGGGTTGTACTGGTAGAATAGGTGGTACCATCCCTTGTAGTACAGTGGCCCTGTTCAATGTTCTCAACTTATCAACTCAAAAGCTCAAAACATTTTTCATGTATAACTGGGGCGGATCCCCCAATTTTTTTTTGGGTGGGGGTGGGGGGGGGGGGGGGGGAGCCCATAGTACACATGTTAATTAGATCTGTTCTTGTGTACAGGTACAACTTATTGCTTATCAACTTATCACTTTTTATATGGTTTCTTTACTGTTTTACAAAAATGAGTTGTTTAAATTAAAGTTTATTGTGAAATTGATTATGTCTTGTCATGTCTAAATTCGTATAATCAAATTGAGATTCACTTCCAGACAGTGATACGCCAAAGGAATCCGTTGATTGATCCCATTGTCAAATTTTAAGACCAAACTTCGAAAGCTTGACCAGCTTAAATTTTGCTGCCTACTGCAAGAGTGTATATACGCATTCGCCTTGCAGCATGTGCGTGCCGGCATGCACCATTTTAATGTTAAACTGTCCTTTCTCTTAGCTCCTTCTAAAAAATTGGTCTTTAATCTTCCCATATTTAAAAAACACATGCACACAAGCGTTGCTGTTCATTATACTCTCAACATCATAGATCTAGTAGGCAGAAGAACAAGACAGAGATAATTTGCAAGAAGTGGGCCGGAAAATTCGTACCGTTCGGATCTGTCGGCGATGAGATTAATTTGCAGTCGCAGCGATATGATCAGAACCAGACACAAGAAGAGAAATAAAAAAATCGAGTTAGAACAGTATAATTGCAGCAAGCATCAATTAGGTATCAATCAAGAGTTATTAGCTTAATGCTCAAAAACAAAGCTGGTGTATTATTATTCGGGTACTTGCTGAACTGCAAGTCTTCACCGTTGTCGGATACTGTGATAACTTAAAAGCCTGCAGCTTGACTTTTCTGATGGAGAAGAAAACAACTGCAGGACTACCTAACTAACATAGCCAATATAAAGTTGATAACTCAGCAAGCTGTAATTTTTTTGTCCACCAGAAATCACCAGCGGTTATGTAGATTAACACGAGATTAAACCACTAACCACAGAAGCTGTTTTAATTTTTTACCAAGGTGCAAAGTACTACTTGCATACTCCCTCCGTTTCAGATTACTAAGTTTATAGACAAATATAATAATATTTACATTACAAAATTAGTTTTATTAAATTAATAATTAAATATATTTTTAAATAAATTTATCTTGGCTTTAAAATATTATTATTATTTTCTATAAATTTGATCAAACTTGAAGCAGTTAGATTTTGATCAAAGTAAAAACATCTTATAAACTAAAATGGAGGGAGTACATCAGCTAAAATTCAGAGCCATGTATTGCTTTGTTCGTCTATGGCATGATATTTTCTTGTACTAGTTATGTAATAAAGCTAAGCTATAGCTAATACTGAAGATAAGAAGAAACCAAAACAAACCAAGCTTTGAAGAGAAGATGTCGAAGAAACTAAGACAAAGAGGAACTGAAGAACATCCAAAAGTTCAGAGAAGCTAGCTGAGCACAATCTTTGCTTACCGTTGATCCAGTTCATCGGGGGCTGGAAGTGGTATCCTGTCCTGAGCAGGGGGCTGACAATGGAGGCCGGCACCGAGCTCGGCGCCTGCTCGGCCTCGAGGCTCCGGTGGACGACATGGGACGCGCCGGCGAGCTGCAGGAGGAGCAGCAGCAGCCATGGCGCGAGCGCCAAGAGCCGAGTCCCCATTGTTTTGTACTAGACAGGCCGGCCAGGGAGGGGGAGAAGTCGAGGGGCAGAAAGGGATGTGCGGATTTGCGAGAAGACCAGTTGGCTATATATAATACTTCACGGTTTACGCGTCTGAGTTTGCAGTGTAGACTGGATTAATCTTTTTTTTCTTCTGAAGGAGTAGTGGTTTCTGGAGCGAAAAAACCAACGACCACGAGCTAGGCAGCAACTGTTGTGTCTCACATGGCTGAAGTTATGCATCCGGCGTAGAAGTATACGTACGTACGTATTAGGATTACAGTAGTAGTATCATGTCTCTTCTGTTGTTAGTTTTATGGTATTATCGCCCCCACTCTCAAAAATATATTTGACGTTTATGATAAGATTTGGTTATTCTTTTTTTAAAAAAAATTAATGATCAAATTTTGAATTAAAATAAGTTTATAAATTTGAATAAGTTCATTGGATATTATGACGACACAAATTTGCATATGTTTTTTTATTTCAAAGTAATTATTTGAGAAATTATTGATGATCGGAATTTTAAAAGATTGACCTTTTATATTGGATAGAGAAATATTTAAGGATATACTCCGTGTTTTTAAAAATAAGGCGTATTTTGTTTCGTTAGGACGAGATTTTGGCTAACAATTGCTTAAAATATTATTTATATGACAAAAATTATAATTATAATAGTAATTTTGAATATGAATCTATCCCTTTAACATTGTGTCATAATAGAGTAATCATTGGTCAAAAGCTTGCCCTAGAAAAAAAATACACTATATATATTTGAAACGGAAGGAGTGAGGTCTAAAATTTGAAAACAGACTTTCCCTTTAAGGAAAAAAAATCTAACTTCGACTATGAATATAGTAGTATATGTGTAAACATTTGAGTTGGACACACTTGTGTGTAGATTTTTCTCATCAATTGTTCAATGACCTTCATCTTTATTTAGTCTTATAAATTTAATTTAATGTAAATTGGTTGTCAAAAGTTACATTTTAGACACGACGTATGATGACCAAAATTGTGGCACTACTTAAAAAAAACACTCGTTGAAATCAGTCTATCACTTTTGGTTCACAATGATTTCCCATCCAAACCATTGTGAACCGTACACTACTACAAAGATGGTTTATGCATACGGGCGAGAAGGGTTTTCGCATGCGGTTGGTGCAACCGCATGCGCCAAATCGTCTGCGAAGATCGCGATCTTTGCATGCGGCCGGTGCAACCGTATGCGAAAATCCGATTTTCACATGCGGACGCTTAAGACAACTGCATGCAAAGAGAAAAATCGCAAAATTTTTTTTTCCAAAAATAAAAAAAACAAAAAAGAAACCCTAGCGCCGCCGCCTGAGCTCGCCGGCCGCCCCGGTTCCGCCGCTGCCTGCCCGCGCTCCCGCTGCCGCCGATCCGCGGGGGGGGGGGGGGGGGGGGGGGGGGGGGGGGGGACGAGGCCCGTCGCCGCCGGATCTGGGCGGGACGAGGCCCGCCGCCGCCGGATCTGTGTGGGACGAGGCCCGCCGCCGCCGGATTTGGCCCAGCTCCTCGTGGTTGTCGTTGGCGATGGTGAGGAGGGGATGCCGGTGGCGCCGCCGCCCGCGTCACCACCCACTTGTCGTCGTTGTCAGGGTCATCGTCGTCGTTGTGGCCGCCCACTCGTCATCGTCGTCGGGGTCGTCGTCATCGTCGGGGTTGGCGCCGCTGCCACCACCACCACCAGGGAGGAGCGGCCGCGCGCGGAGGGGAGCGTCGACGGTGCCGCCGAGACCGAGATAGAGAGGAGATAAAAGAGTGAGTGATGAGAGAAAAGAGTGAGTGAGAGACAGGAATAGGAGGAGAGATAGAAAATATCAAGGGGGAGAGAGAATAGGAGGAGAGACCGAAAATTTTTTAAAGTGGTGAGGAGGGAAAATTTTCATTTGAAATTTCCGGTAGATTTTTACGGCACTAAATCAACTCGTATGAAAAAGTTGTCAAAATCAAAGTTGTAGAACACATTGAGATCTACTATTTTTCTTTTGGTCATTACGCTATCCAAGTTTGATTGAACTATATAAAATTTGAATTTTATTAAAAAAGAAATTCAAATAATTTTTTGGGTAGTAAATGATTTTAAATGAAAAAAATTGTCAAGAACAAAGTTGTAAAACACATCAAGATCTACAACTTTTGTTTTGGTCATTTTTCTATATGACTTTGTTTCGACAGTTTGAATTTGAATTTCAAATTATGACAACTTCAAACAACATTTTCAAATACTAAATGATTTCAACTGAAAAAGTCATCAATAACAAAGTGGTATAACTTATCAAAATCTATAACTTTTATTTTGGTCATTTTTTCATCCGACAAAATGATATGTAAGATTGTTCAGAAAATGTACATATCTCTTATATAGTTTTATAAACTATAAGGGACATGTAAATTTTGAACAAATGTTACCATCACTTTGTTGGATAAAGAAATGACCAAAATAGAAATTATAGATCTTCATGAGTTATACAACTTTGTTATTGATGACTTTTTCAGCTGAATCATTTAGTATTTGAAAATATTGTTTGAAGTTTTGAAATTCAAATTTTTAATTATAAAACAAAGTCACAAGAAAAAATGGCCAAAATAATAGAAATAAGAACATAATAACATGATAGAGCATGATTTTAGAAACATTTGGGAAAAAGAATCATCCAATTTGGAGTTATTATGAGTGAGATACACTAGTTTCAAAATTTTCAAATTTATTTTTGCATACGGCTGCTTAAGACGCCCGTATGGAAAAATCAATTTTTCCATGCGGGTGCTTAAGTGAGCGCATGCAAAAATGAGGTCATTTTTGCATGCGGACCTCTTAAGAGACCCATATGGGAAAATCGATTTTTCCGTACGGGCGTCTTAAGCAGCCGTTTGCGAAAATGCCGCTCGATTTTTGCAGACGCCACTAGTTATGGTCCATTTGGAACAATGAAGGAATCTCGAACAGAAAAATCACTTTTGTAGTAGTGGTAGTGATAGTTCTCAAGCCTGTTTAAGTCATATCACTGTGGGTTCAAGCCTTAAAGGCTCTAACCCAACAGCGATTCTATGGTTCGGATAATATGATCATGCTATCCAAACCGTTGTAGACACGGTGCCCTAGCAACCTATGGAAAATTTATATGTGGCTTTGATCGAGTTCATCCAATCTCTTTCACTTCCTTGAGTTATACTCAATCCCATTTATGCATCATCAATAAAGAATAATTTTCATAAATGAGAAAAATCTCATTGGCACATAGGAAATCTCAGTGTATGCCCTATTCGCGATACAAGATTGTAGGGCTAAATATGTATTTCACTTATATGTCGATTGGTAATTAATACTTGGACTATAGTATTTCAGTATATAGGGTTCTGCTAGTACGAGGACGCAAATGATGTTATAGCAAGGAAATAAGAGACAAAGATTTTTATACAAGTTAATTGAGATCCCGGTGTGTGTAATAACCCTATTCATGTCCATAACTGCCAGTCAAAAATTGACACTGATCTCGATTATGATCCACAGTTATGCTCTGTTCTATGGTAGTGTTTGTAACTAGCCAAAATTTATGTGCAACTGTATTTTCCTATTTGAAATAAAGTTGTTCAGCACACAAATCTTCCCTACTTAAAACATATAATTCTGGTACCTACAAAAATTACTTTTAATCAACATGAGTCTAGTTTTGGTTCTAACACATGTGATCAATGGTTTCGATCTTTACATTATTTTATCCAACTAACCTGGTAATCTCTTGTTATTGATGTCAAATGTGTTGGCTTCTTTATGCCTATTTTAATAATATGGTAAACTGGAGTAATGCCTTAGCTATGTGGTTTTTCTGCAATCATTCATGACAACTATTGTTCATAGTGTGCCATCCACAATAACATATATATTTTTCCGAACCACCAAAATGTCACTCATGTATTACTAATATTAACCGCAACATATCGCCCTCGTCTCCAATGTGTAGCTAGCCTCCTCATGTAGCCAACTATATGTTGTGACAATGATGGCGCCACAATGTCACCCATTTATTTCTATATGAACCAGAACACATCCTCTTCCGTGTCTCCAATGTGTAGCTAGCCCCCTTCATGTAGCAAACTATATATCGTGATAATAATGGCACAACATCTACATAGTATATATGTGGTGGTTTATCCACATGAGATATATGCAATGAGATAAATGTTTTGATCCTTACAATGGCGTTGCCTCACATTAATCACTTTGTCAGGTATGGAAGTCTACCAATGTGTAGAATACTTAAAACTATTGATGATATTCTTTTGTGAAACATAATCTTGTGAATAGATTGTGAGCAATACTATTGTACCCGCATTTTGAATAGTAATGCTATTATGGGATTGTGATGTAAATAGTCACAACATTGGATTGTGATATGTTATAAATAAGATGATGGCATCTTTTTTGTCTATTAGAGTAATCTTTTTTCTATTAGAAATATGTTCTCAGATAATGATATGATTTATGAGATGAATCTATACTACTTTAAAAGACCCCAACTGCAGAGGTGAATTGTGAATTTTCCACCAACCATCACAACTGTCATATACGTCCCCCAAACAATAAGGTAGGTGAAATTTTGTACCTTCTCTAATCCCAAGCCATCAATCAAGGGAAATTTATTTTCAAATGATGACAAATATGGACTAAAGATTTAATTAATTGGGAATATTTTATTTTAATTTTTGAGCTTTAAGGTGTACGGGATGTTCTCTTTTTTTAATTTATTCTCGTTGCAGTGCATGGGCATTCAACTTGTCAATATAATTTGTTATTTTTAGTTCTTATTGCAATGTACGGGTATTCAGCTAGTCAATATAATTTGTGATAAAATCTAGACACTAATATATAGAAATATTTAATTTTTGTATTTGTTCAAATATAAACATAGCGGGTACTTAGATAACTGTTTGTGGTACTCATCATGATCAGGTAGTTCATTTAACTAAACAACTTGCCAAAAACATTTTCACATGCGGTTACTTAAGTGATCCGCAGTTGAAAAGTGTTTGTACATGTAGTTTCTTTTAGGTGAGCCACCCATGCAAACTTGTTCTCGAGGGATGTTATTTTAACGAAACTGCCCGTGAAAAGGTTTCTCCATGGACAGTTGACTTTTTGCATGTGTAACTAGTCGATTTCCATAGGCCCTTGACTGCAGACGACCCAAAAACAACACTATAAATAGGTCATCAGCCACCTGCATAAGTGTTTTCTATACCAGCATTACCTTGCCATCGTTAGTCTTGGGCTTCCTATAATCTCACATAACATGGAATGCCTTACTATCAGCGTCCTAGATATGGGATACCCTATGTATGTGTAGTTACCTCGTAGGGACCACCGTATACCAAGTTATTTAAGGAAAAAAAACCTCGTACATGTGGATAAAGTCTGAAGTAGATAAGGTAAGAGTCCTAGTTAAGGGCAAAAATTCAGAGTCCTATTTGGGTCCAATTAATACCACTCGGATCATATCCATACATACCTACCTAGTTCTACTTGGACAAGGGAGCAGCCGAAGATATAAATAGCAGGCCTTAGTAAGGGATAAGAACATGCCTGAGAGATTTCAACTAGAGACAAAACAATACAAGACACCTCCGATCTCGCCATATAAACACCCAAAGAAGCTGACAACAACTAGCCGCCTATCACCATACTAGATTGATATACATATATAATGGCAACAACAGATCCGGCCAATAGGTGTAGGGCTATTGTCCGTAATAGGGGGCCGAACCTGTATAGAAATCCATGTATTCCTTACTCTCTTTACAACTTCGTTTGCATCCTCATACGAGCCAATCCATATGACCTAAAAATATATCATGTAAGTACATATCCTATGATCACAGTATAACCCATCAACACTTACCATATATTATTTTGTTCTAGCTAGCCCATAGATATACCATAGTACTCACGACTTGCCCTAGCTTGTACAGCTCTTAGGTTTTGAAAGATCAAAATAAACTTCTTGTTAAAGATGAAGCACCATTTAACTTCTTCTAAATGTACATGCTTAAAGTTTACATAGATGATTTGGCAAAGGATATTGTGAAAAAAAATATGATCTACATTATTAATAATCATATGACGTAGTAGTATTATATATCATCGTTGATTAGAGATACTATCAACTTGTGTGTTGAGTGTGCTGTCCAAATAAGAACACATAATATTCAAAAAAATCCATACAGTGGAATTTTCTCCCATTCATTCTAAACAACCATAATAATGAAGAATGAAATAGCCCTTCCAAATCCCAAGTGTTCAAATGGTTTGGATCTTTACATTATTTTCTCAAACTAACCTGGTAATTTCTAGGCATTGATGTCAAATGTGTTGGCCAGCTTCTTTATCCCTTATTTAATAATATGGTAAATTGGAGTAATGCCTAAGCTCTGTAGTTGTTTTGGGCAATTATTCTTTTTAGTTCCACGGCTATTATTACAACTATTATTTATAGTGTGCATCCATGATAACAATAGATTGTACTCGTTTTAGTAGAGAACCCATATGTCATTGTTTATATCTTCTTCTCAACCACCAAAATGTCACCCATTTATTACTAATATGAACCACAACACATCCTCATCCGTGTCTCCAATGTGTAGCTAGCCCCATGCTGTAGCAAACTATATATCGTGACAATGATGACACCAAAATGTCACCCATTTATTACTAATATGAACCACAACATAGCCTCCTCAGTGTCTCCAATGTGTAGCTAGCCCCCTTCCTATAACAAACTATATACCTTGACAATGATGGCATCACGACTATGTAGTATACGTGGCGGTTTGTCCACCACAAGATCTACAATGAGAGGGACACATACTTTAATCCCAAGACCGACATTGTCTCGTATGAATCATGCTGCCATTCGGAAGTATGACAATCTACTAACATGTAGAACACTTAAACTATTGACCTTATTCATTTGTGAAACATAATCTTGTGAATTGTGAACAATAATACTGTGAATGGATTGTGAAACATAATGTTGTTATGGGATCATGATGTAAATAATCATAACATTGGATTGTGATATGTTCATATGTTATAAATAGATAATGGCATTTTTCCTTTTCTGTTAGAAATATGTGCTCGGATAATGATATGCTTTATGAGATGAATCTATACTACTTTAAAAGACCCCAATTATGGTGGTGAATTATGAATTTGCCACCACTCATCACCACTGTCTTGTGGGTCCCCAAAACAATGAGGTTTTACAAGCCATCAATCAAGGGTAATTTATTTTAAAATGAGATGCAAAACAATGACAAATTAAATATGGACTAAAGATTTTACAAATGGGAATAATTTTATAATAGCTTTAGTTGTATGGTGGGGATCTCTTTTTTTTATTCCCATTGCAACGAGCGGGCATTCAGCTGCATTGTGATAAAATCTGGGTGTATAAATCTGTAATTTATGTATTTATTCAAATAAAAACATAGGCGGGTACTTAGATAATTATATGTGTCACTCATCATGTTTAGGCCATTCACTTAACTAAACAACTCATGAAATTACTTTTTCACAGGTGGTTACTTGAATGATCCACCATTGAAAATTGTTTCGCATGTAATTTCTTTTAGGAGAAACACCCGTGAAAACATGTTTTCATGTGCGGTTATCTTTAGGAAACTGCGAAAAACTTTTTCCACGAATGGCTGACTTTTCACATGCGTAAATAGTTCATTCTCACATGCCCTTCACTGCATGCATATTGGATACCACTAGAAGGGATACCATCATCTCAATCGGGCGGTAAACCCCATCTCAATCGGGCACGGCGTCCGTCACAGGCTAGAAGTCACAGATGTGAAGAGTTATCTCAATCGGGCAAACGGCCGTCACGGATGAATCTATCTCAATCGGGCCCTAATTAAAGCCCGTCACCGATAGCTTTGACCCAGACGACCAGTCAAACTATAGCCCATCACGGATGACCTATCTCAATCGGGCCACAACTAGCGCCTGTCACAGATGACCCTTATCTGTGACAGGCATTAACTATAGCCCATCACAGATGAGTCATCTGTGGCCCGTCACAGATGACCATCATCTCAATCGGCCCTAAGTTAATGCCCGTCACAGATGAGTATAATCCAAAAAAACTAAATTTTATTTTTTTGGCTAGTCTCAGGCCTCCTAGGCCAATCTTTTTTTGTCCTCACTTGAAATTCAAACTTCACGATCGGTCACCCATCCCGAAATTGCTCAAGGCTTGTTGCTATGAGTATTCTATTAATCTTATTAAGCCCTAGGCCAGGATGTCAAATTGGGGTTATTAAATGATTTCAAATGAAAAAGTTACCAAAACCAAATTTGTAGAACTCATCGAGGTGCAAAATTTTTATTTTGGTCATTTCTCCATATGGCTCTATTTAAACAATTTGAAATTTGAAATTCAAAGTTTGAAAAGTTCAAATAGAATTTTAGATCAGTGAACGGCTTCAACTGAAAAAGTCATAAACAACAAAGTTGTATAACTCATCAAGATCTATAACTTTTATTTTGGTCATTTTTCTATATGACATTTTTTTGAACCGTTTGAATTTGAATTTGAAAATATGACAACTTCAAACAATATTTTCAAATACTAAACGATATCAACTTAAAAAGTCATCAACAACAAAGTTGAATAACTCATCAAGATCTAAAACTTTTATTTTGGTCATTTCTTCATACGACAAACTGATAGTAACATTGTTCACAAAATTGACATATCTCTTATCTGGTTTTATAAACTATAACACATATATGTAAAATTTGTGAATAATATTACTAACATTTCGTCGGATGAAGAAATAAAAAAAGTAAAAGTTTTAGATCTTGATGAGTTATTCAACTTTGTTGTTGATGACTTTTTCAATTGAAATCATTTAGTATTTAAAAATGTTGTTTGAATTTGTTATATTTTCAAATTCAAATTCAAACTGTTCAAAAAAATGTTATATATAGAAAAATGACCAAACTAAAAGTTGTAAATCTTGATAAGTTATACAACTTTATTGTTGACATTTTTTCCATTTGAAATCATTTACTACCCGTAAAATTATTTTGACTCATAAAATGAATTATTATACCGCACTTAATTATTTTGCTATAGTTCAACTTACAAATATAACATTTCATATGAAAAATAAAAAAATAGTCATCGGTGACGGGCTTTAGTTAATGCCCGATAGAGATTAAGTATATAGCCCGTCACTGATGAGTCATCTGTGACGGGCCTAGTTGCTATCTCAAACAGGCCTCAAGTTGGTGCACGCCACGGATGATGGTCATCTGTGACGGGCCACAACTTGAGGCATGTTTAAGATATGGAATGTTATCTCAATCGGGGCTAAAGTTGGCGCCATCTGTGACGGGCCACATCTTTAGACCCGTTTGAGATATGGAACGTTATCTCAATCGGGTCTAAACTATGGCCCGTCATTGATAGGTGTCATCCGTGACGGGCTTAAGTTTTATGCCCATCTAATATGTCTATGCGACCATATCTCAATCGGGCATTTTTTTTGGCCCGATTGAGATGACTTCCTTGTGACGGCCCGCTATTTCTAAGCATATTAGAGCCCGTCACAGATAGAAGGATCTGTACCAGTGTACGCCCGTATAAACAGGTTATCAGTTGCTTGCACAAATATTTTTTTAACAAATGTAACAACATTACCTCCTGCCATTGTCAATCTTGGGCCTTCCTACAACCTTGCATGCCTTGGATTGGCATGTCTTACCAGATATTATTTTGTTCTAGCCTACAGAGATATAATAGTTCACCGCTTGCCCTAGCTTATACAAGTTTTAGGTTTGAAAGATCAAAATTAATTTCTTGTTTAAGATGGGAGTACCATTCAACTTCTTGTAAATGTGCATGCTTAAGGTTTACATTGACGATTTGACAAAGGATGTGAAAAAAAAAATCTGCATTATTAATAATTGCGTCTCTAGTAGTATTATATATTACCGTTGATCCAGGATACTCGGCTTGTGCATTGAGTGTGCTGTCCAAATAAGAATACACATGTGTTCAGAAAAAATCCATATATAGTGGGACTTTTTCCCATTCATTCTAAGCAACCCCTAATAATAATGAAGAATATGAAATAGTCCTTCCAAATCCCAAGTGTTCAAATGTCCTTTGGCTTTTCTATTTTTCAAACGGAAAACTGTGTCACATTAACATTACTTTACTTTTGAAAAATCAATATTGACTTAATAAGCCATGGAAGCATAAGTGATAACAATATTTTGGTAATTCTTACAAGCAAAAGATCGCCCTACCTAGTAAGGCCTACTTTATCTTCTCCAGCTCGTGCCTATCTATGATAAGCATGCACGTTTTGCACGTCAGTTCAGCACCGACGACGCGATGACCATACTGAAACACACACTTCGCTTAACTTCTTGATTGTGTACGTACTTAGTGCTGTGGATTTTGATTTTTAGTGACTCTATTAATGATGGCATGTAGCCATTTCTCAGCCAAGCTTGTTGTTAGCTTGATAATTAACAGTACGTATAACTGTAGGAGTAATAGTTTTTTAGGTAGACCTCAAAAGAGAGAAGTTTCTATTTTCATTAAAAAGAAGAGATTTGGCCTAATTTTTAAGAAAAAACGGGACAAAAACCTCTTGTATTTCTCACAGTACGTATAATAGTCAGTGTGGCGCATTCCATATTCCACAGGGAAAATAGATTAATCTAGCTTGGGATCAGTAAAGTGGGAGGAAATTATCAAGTAAACACCGTTCGAATCCACTAAAAGAAGTGGATAAGCTTTTGGATAAAAGTATCACACTTTTCAAATTGCTAAACGCTACGTTTCGTGCAAAAATTTCCTATATGAAAGTTGTTCTAAAATATTATATTAATTAATTTTTCAAGTTTGTAATAATTAAAACTCAATTATTCACATGTTATCACTACATCGTTTTGCTTGAAACACTTAATATTTATTTTTATCTTTATCTTCAGAAGATTCAAACACCAGCTAAATATGAGAGAATATATCATCTGATGGAAATTAATCGCTAGCTGGGTAATTTGACTGTTCGAGCCATTGGAATTTGATCGCGGAAAGATTTGACTTGGCGCCAGCCCGCCAGTGGAATAGTTGGATGAAGCGCTCGAAATCTGTGGCTGTGAACTTGTGATATCATGGGTGCTGCAGGTGAGATGTCCCACTTCCCTCGAGACCGACTTGCTGCATCACCTCCGATTCTCCCTGATCTTTCCAACGTGGCAGCATGCCATCCTACCGCACAATCCCTACCAGATAATTTTCTTTTTTTTCTGCCAAATTTAGGGGGAAACAGTATATATATTTCCAGTCGACCATCGCTTATAGGGTTGAACACGGATAGTCTCCGTTCCTCCGGACTATTTTGCGGGTTCGGATAGGTTTGGTCGGAACTATCTGGAAATTCTTGGATTCGAAAATGAATTCGGATTTTTTTTCTCGGAAACGAAAATGAATATAGTAAGAGTACTATCCGTCGGAATCGGAAAATGGTCGGAAACTATCCGAAATTTTGTTCGGATATTCGCAGACATGATCAAATTTTAGAAAAAACACGTATATATACATAACTTTTTTATACGAAGTTAGATGAAGACAAACTTTATATCAAAATTACAGAGATCGATGAGAACTACAACTTTGTTGTTGACTATTTTATTATTTGAGATCATTTAAGGGTCGAAACATTTATTATAAAATAACATATCTGTTTTTACAAAATCTCAAATCTGCAATTCAAACGACATCTTATGGAGATGTGTTCTATATCAAAGTTGTACAGCTCAATGAGATCTACCATTTTGTAGTTTATAACATTTGTATTTGAAAATGTTTAAAGTATACAACAAGCACTACAAGTTTCGAAAATGTGAAATAAAATAAATAACATCTCTAATTTATACAACAAGATCTTGATAAGTGATATGGTAAGTAAGCTAAACATGTAGTAAAAGGTCTTGGGATTAGAAAATGAATAATCATATTTACATGTGGGTCTCTTAAAGGAATGGCCATGAAAATCGATTTTCACATACAGTTGTGGGACCGCCTACAAAATTAACGATATAAATGTTGGAGACGTTGATAAAAGAAAACAAGAGATATCTCTTCCTTGATTAAGGAAACTCAATTTGAGGGGACTTTTATATACCGACAAATATTCGTTGCCGTATTCGTTCCGTATATGTATTCAATAATATTATATTTCATTTCCGTATCCAGGTTTCAATTCTGATTCTGATTCTGAAAAAAAATATGAAAACGAATATGATAAAGCTAGTTTTCGTCCGTTTCCGATCCATTTTCATCCATTATCGCTAAGCACCATTATTGATACACTCTTCATCTTTATACATATATTTGATTTTTTTTATAATCATATATTTGATTATTTTTTCTAATAAAAACATTTTTTTCCAAACGGGTCAAAAGTGGCTTTTGCATGCGGAACTCCAGCCCGTCTACCCGGAAGGGTTTGCAAAAATTGCTCTTTTTCCGCTGCCACCGACTGAGTCCTCCGCCTGCCACTAGCCGTGCCCTCCGCCTGCTGCGCTCGTGCCACCCACCACCGGCCGCGCTGCCCACCGCTCGTCATAACCAGTGAGGTGAGAGAGAGGAAAGTGATAGAGGAGAGGAGGTGAAAGAGTGGAGAGAAAATAATGAGGAGAGGAGGTAAGAGAGATGAGTGGATAAGGATGAAAAGTTTTGAAGTGTTGAGTGGAAAATGAGTAGGTAACTTAGATTTTAGGCGGATCCTTAAGGGACATGTCTGTGAAAATATATTTCCACGTGTGGCCCCTTAAGAGGCTTATTTTTGCGTGCAACAACTAAGCCAACTAGAGGAGGTGAATGGTTGAAGTACCCAAAAATCAAAACTTTTAGCGGAATTAAAAGTTACACTCGAATTCAATGTGATCAGTCTGATAGATGTGCCAGTATGACCGCTCGATGACCTCCGTTCTGATCGATGTAGTCGCTCCGGTCTGACCGCTCAATGCGTCGATGCCGCCTGCCACCGCCACCGGTCAGACCGCGTTGTTGAAAGAAAAATTGTTCTTTGGTTAAGATGGCTAGGACAATGTTAGATGAGTATCACAGTCCTAAAAACTTTTAGGCTGAAGTTGTTAACACTGCATGTTATATTTTCACTTGTGTTTTCTTGAGATACAAACTTAAGAAAGATCTTGATTGGTTTGTACACCATATCGTCATGTCAATATGGTTTCTTAGTTGATGATGTGTAGGTGAGTTTTGATGCCTCAGGAGAGCGTTGCCGGTAATGAATCGAGAGTCAACTTGAGAGAGGATAACGTCAAGACGATCCTACAGCCTTAACTTGTATGATACTATTTTCATTTTTAAACTTATGAGACCATTTATCTTATTACAAAACTATATAAGTATCATTTACTTTAGTTATAATTAAAGGTACTTTTAATATGACTTACGAATTTCATATTTATCATAAATTTTAAATAAGATAAATGGTTCAATATCATATCTAAAGATGTCAACCGTGTCATGCATTTAAAAATGAAAAGAGTCGTAGCTTTTAAGAATTACACGTTGTTTAAAAAAACTGTCACATGGAGAGAGAAACAAATTTTGATGATCGTATGGAAACAAACAAGCAAAAGAACACAAGGCCCACATAGCGAGATCAATTTATACCTTGGTAGTACGAAAAACTGCCTGCTGTGTAACATGCTCACCCTACATTGATAACAACAAATCCATTTTTGTAGTGCGTGGATCGATGCTAATTTGTCCGCAAACTGCATGTGCCCAAGACGAGACTTCCCATTCTAAACGCTGACCGACTGGTAAGAGAGAGGGCAATGACTTCACTACGCATCATTCGAGCACATTTAATAGCATATTTATAGTCACTTTAATAACTAATTTATGACATAGTTATATAAACATATAGTATTACACTATTAATATATGATCCTATATCATACGCATATTGTATCTTAGAGTCCATATTGTAGCTAGCTACAAATTTGTGGTCATATGCTTTTCACTTTTATCTTTTATCTTTTTGACGTGTGTTTATAGCTGACTTATAGGCTATGCTATTTTACCTGCTCTTCAAGTATCAAGATTATAGTCGATGTTAGTAATTAATAGCATAACAAAATTTAATTTCTTAATTAGGACTGTTCCCTTTCCTCTTTTCCAAAGTCCAACCGAAGCTTAACCTTTCTTTCCGTACCCATATATCGAACGGAAGAAAATTGTTTATAGAAATAAGTATTAGCGTGTTTTAAGCTTATGTGTTTGTATTTTTTTTCTTTAAGAAAAGCTTTGTAACATGCATGTTTATCCAAATTAAATCAACTTTTACTGTATGGTGCAAATTTTATAAATTCTTAACCAAAATCTAACATGTGTGGTAAACTATTCCACTATATATATGACATTTCCAAAAATAAAAAGAAGTGGAATTAATCTTCTTAATTGTTTTAATATGAGTTGTTTGAGTTATTCAATTGCTATTTTAATCATATTCATTTGATTTAAAATTTATCAATTTTGGTTGATTTGGACTCATCATCACGTTCTCTATTTCTATTTAGCACGGTAACTGCAATTACTAAAAGAAGTACTCCCTCTATCTCAAAATATTGCGACCTTTCGAGTTCAAATTAATGCAGGGAGTACATGCATGAGGCTACGTCATCACGAAGCTGAACCAATATATTTCATTTGTATGGTTCCTGTTCATTCTTGCCTACAGTTATTTGCCCAAATTGTTTGTTTTGTTTCAGATAAATTCTCGCAACAACATGCAGGGTGTCAGCTAGTTTATTCTATTACCGTCCTCCTATAGTACCAATGCATACTCGATCTTAATCTCTTTGATTCAATGGAACATAGTTCAACATGTGATCTTACAAAATAAAATTCTAAGGGATGAATGCACATCACTCCTTGGTATCAGTTTACCCAATCCAGTTTTGCTAAATAGATTAAAACACAATATGTATTAAAAAAAAGGTGAAAATTCTGTTGATTTACTTTTTTTTACTTTTTTTTGGCCGGTTCTGTTGATTTACTTGAACTAAGAGTAGGCCAATGGTTACCCATCCCTATTTCTAAAGCCAAACAACATATGTAGGCCATCTTCTAAAATTAGGGCTCAACAATGTACACTTAATTCGGACATCTTCCCAAGTTGTTTTGGAAATTATTGAAACTCTTAAACCACTATTACTAGAGATATCCATTGTTTTCATTTTCTATTTGAGAATTTCAAGCATATTTCCTTTTCTTTTCATTAGGAGAAATGATGCATACCATCTACTACCTTTATTATATAAATATAAATGGATCCTAAAAGCATGTGCAACACATGAAGATGCAAATGGTTCCCTCTCCCTTCTATCGTTAGTCCATGTGCCAACCCAAAAAGTAATCGCTTAACGTTTTGTTGTCAAATTCATGAAAATTGGGTTGTGCATTTGTGATATTCATAATAAAAAAAATCTAACTACTCCCTCCATCCCAAAATATAAGCATTTTTAGCTATTTTTAGATTAATAGCCAAAAGTTGCTATATTTTGGGACGGATGTAGTATTTATTTGTTATCTCGAATCCTTTTTGATAGAAGGGAGGAGGAGGGGGGGCTAATGATTTAGTGTTTTATTTTTTTCTGGGCTGGTGTTTTTTTATGTACTTAAAATCAATACATTGAAAGTTGAAACGTGATTTTTCTGATTAATCAAAAACCCTTTTTAATTAGATGTTGTTCAGTAATGCGTGTATAAAAGGTCATTATTCTAAAGGTTAAGTAAAAAGATAGAAATAGCATATCATTACTTTGAAACAGAGCGATGCTACATAGATCTATGATCTTCCTAATAGAATAAAGTCGATGAACACACTGAAAAGAAATGGATTCGACGAGTCGTTGGGTCTTGGTTTTTTTTATAAGATATTACGTATTTCGTGCTCCATTGAAAGGGAAAGCGTGATCTGTGTTTAAAGAAGAACTGAGTCTTTGTTTGTCTCGGGTAAAACAAAAAACGTGAGAATCTATTAGGTCAAATTCATAGAGCAGCATTAGCTCCTTTCCGCCCCTACTTGATACTCTGCTCAACTTCAGCAAGGTAGGATCGGATTAGAGTTTGTTTTATAAACGAGAAACAGGGACTAGTTAGTGTATATTATAAAGGAATAATAATATTATGGTTAGATCACTTTAGGAGTAGGTACGATCTATTTCCATCAATCTCATTTTAATTGCAGTCGTGGGTTGTAGTGTCCAACATTTTATCGTCTTATTTGATTTTTTTTTTATTATTTTTATTGTTATTAGATGATAAAACATGAATAATATTTTATATGTGACTTATTTTTTCATTTTTTTATAAACTTTTCAAATAAGATGGACGGTCAAACGTTGGACATAGAAATCTACAACTGCACTTAAAATGGGAGGTATAAGAACTACACTAAGCAAACAGTTATAAAATTTATCAAGCGGGTCTGATTCATAAAAAAAAATACAATTAATCTAAGAAATCCAACTCAGCAACAGCTTCATGAACAGATAAAATTAAATATATGGTACTAACCATAACTAAACGAAAACTCGTATAAACCATAATAAAATAAAGTTGTCTAAAATCATATAAAAAGATCTCATAAGTAGATGAGATAATGGTGGGCAAAATTATAAAAGGTCTTATGCAAATTCGAAATCATTAGATGAGATCATGAGATAATGATGAATTTTACCGTATAGTTTACACAAGTTTTCACGGAAGTTTGATTTTCACCTAAGCTTAGAATGTTGTTGCATTAAAGAGAGGATATGCGGCGAAAGGGGATATAGCCTAGTGATTACAAGAGTCTCGGTAGCACCAAGGTCCTAGGTTCGACTCCCATGAGAGCGAATTTTTCAGGATTTAACGGCTTTGTGTTTTCAGTGGTAGACGACGTACCCCTCGACAACGAGGCGCGAGCGTGCGTTCATTGAGTGGGTCGTAGTTATGAGAAACGAAAGATTAAATTGAATATTGTGCGCGTCCATGATTGTGGCATCGAAACTAATATTACTTCGAGCCAGATTTAAAGGGCGCTGCTATATAACGAGATTACCGTGATACTCGCGAGGTATCATGTGATACCTGTCAGTTATCAGACGATTTCTACCACGTATCGCGTGATACTCGCGAGGTATCATGTGATGCTTGCCAGGTATTAGATGATTTCTACCATGTATCGCATGATACTTGCGAGGTATCGGATGATACTTACCAGATATCAGGTGATTCCTACTAGATATAATTGGGCATCCCGTTGGAGGGAGGAGCATCCCGACGCGCGTAGCCGGCCCCCTGCAGCCGTCCCCTGTAGACGAGGACGGTGGCGGGGGACCGGCGCGGCGGTGGGTGAGCAGGCCTGGTGTGCATTGAGGGCTTCAGCCGCGTCGCATGGGTGAGAATCGCATTGTGGAGGAGGAGCATTCCGTTGAGGGACGGTTAGGGGTGGATAAAAAGCTCGGGCTCGTGAGCTTGGCTCTGGCTTGGCTTGAGCTCGTAAAGCTTGGCTCGGCTTGAAAACTAAACGAGCCGAGCCCAAGCTGCTCGCAAGCCGCTCGTGAAGCTTGTCGAGCTTGTGCAAAAAAATGGCATGGCCCATTAACAGCTGATTTGGCCCATGAAAAACCCTAACCTCACCGTTCCTCTCCCACTCCCTTGTCATTTCCTTCCCTAGACCCCTTCTCACACCGCCAGCCCGTCACACCGAGTCCACCGCCTTTCAACGCGCGCGCGCGACAGGCGACACCGCTCGAGGCCTAGGGCGCGACCGCGCGAGGCTCCCTGCGCCGCCTCCCTCCCCTGTGCTTTCCTCCCCAGCACTGCTCGACGCTCCCTGCGCCGACCTTCCCTGACTCGATGTTGTTCATCACCTCACCGAGACACCAACCCACCGACGGCAGTTTTCGCTGTGACGAGCCCAGGATGAAGAGGTTTTGGGATGTGTTTTCTTATTTTTCTTATGCATGTAGCAATAGCATGTTGTGGTCTGTGCACTTGTGGTCTATTGATCTTGTGATTGTGGAGCAATAGTACGTGTGGTATGTGCGTGATGAATTGATGACAGAAAGATTAAGGCAAATAAATCAAAATTGTCGTACCAGTAGTGTATGTATGATGTATCTGTGACTCTGTGTTACTGTTAGTGCTATACTTCACTCTTTTTTAGTTGTTCTTGCTACTGCATTGCAATTTGCATTATTTGAGGCCTACATGACCTGTAGGAGTTTGATCCTGATGCATACTTGATGTTTACTTGTTGAAAATTGATTGCTTTGTTGTTGTAGTGTTTACTTACTGCTAGCATCACAAGCCGGCTCGAGCTAGCTCGAGCTTTGAAACAAGCCGAGCCAAGCTGCTGTTTTAGTTCGTTTAGTTAATCAAGCCGAGCCAATCCAAGCCTGTTCTTTACCAAGCTTTCACGAGCCGAGCCAAGCTTGGCTCGGCTTGGCTCGTTTCCACCCCTAGGGACGATATTCCGTCCCCTATCATTCCCGGATTTGACCGGATTTGAAGACGGAATTTTCTTCTAGAACCGCTGGTGCCACTCAAAAACTGCAGTTTGTTATAGTGAGCACAATCCCATCCCCTAGCAATTGAGATCCCCTGCAGTACTATGTAGTACTGCAGACGACCTGTGTCCGTCCCCTAGGTAAGTTGACTATCCCATTTTTTAGAACCGTTTCATTTAATTTAATTAGTGGGTAGTTATGAAAAACCAAAGATTAAATTGAATATTGTACGCGTCCTTGATTAAGTTTATCACCGAAACTAATCTTAATTCGAGCCATATTTAAAACGGAATTTTCTTCTAGAACCGTCCAAAAACTGCAGTTAATTTGTTATAGTCAACACAGCCCTGTCCCCTTGGTAAGTTCACTATCCGATTTTTGAGAAGATAAATAAAGGGACCAACTATATAGTATTCAGCACCAGTCTTGCAGTTCCGCGTAGTATTAACTTGCGCGCATACATATGGATTAGCAATGAAGTAACTACAATTTATTTATATGACCAGCTTGTCGTATTCTAATCCTGAATTACGTAGTCTCGTCACAAGATCTCGATGTGGTCAATTGTGTAAGCACATAGTAGTTGCGGGGAAATGCAGAGCAAAAGCATCAAGAGTATTCGCCCTGTAGGAACTTTATAAGATTTTCTACAAAACATATGAAACTTCTCCATTCAAAAGAAGGTTGATAAAAATTGTAATGTCAGGATAACGGCCGGCTAGACGATGTGTGCATAATTTTTCCCCGTTGCTGAAAGAAATGTTTTATTCCATTCAACTCGTGCGAATCCATGATAGGCTAAAATTGTTGACATGCATTTTCATCATAAATCAAAAGAGTTAAACCGCCGGTATAGTCCATTGTTCCTTCCACTTACATTTTTTTTTTCGGGGATCCTTCCACTTACATTATGCTAGGCTAACCAGCTGCCACCCCTCTCCTCCCGCACTATACAAGCACCGACTTCTTGTTTGCATCACCAATTGCCATCTTCTCTCATGTACTGATGTGCCCATCATCCATTGCATATTCATGGCTCTCGACATCTCCAAAGTGAAAATAAGAGGAGACCTTAAGGCCTTAAGATCGACTTCATAAGGGAAGTTTCAAGTCAATCTCAAGCTAGGGCCTTGCCAAATTTGCCATGTGGAGCTAATAGGAGTCCCGGCCTTGCTAGATTTGACAGTGTAGAGGCCACCGTATATGAGGCTTCACAGACACCCGAGTAGTATGGGGGCTTAGGGGACAGGGGCAGCAGTGGAGATTCAGGCATTATGGAGATGGCAAAGAGGATGTTTCACGAGAGAGAGGAAGAGTAGGATAGCAAATTGGAGGGGATCGAGGGGGGAAGATAAAATTTGGCACTTTTTAGAGTGGATTACATTTTGGGCCACTTTTATTGCTAAAGTTTCATTGTGAACCTATTTTTTTACACCTAAATAGGTTTTTTTCCCTTGTTGTACTTTGGACCACTCTAATGCTTTTATTTAGTTACGTCTAATCTCTCCTCTGATAAAAGATGTGAGTTGCACGTAAATAGGAAAGATTGTTGATATGGGATGCCAATATGTTGGGGGCTATTGATGTGCTCGCGAAGAGTGTATGTTTGGACGGTCTAAAAGAAAAAAAAGAAAAAAATATAATTGCTGTTTTTTTAATAATAAAAGATGTCCCAAAATACAATTTGCTGTTTTTTTCTACAAAGGTGAGGATCTCCTTTTTTTAAGGCTGGTCCTATGAGCAGCTCCAACCTTAAGGCCATCCTAGCCTTACGGTTTCCTTTGGAAATTGTCTACTCGCCCTCTCTTCTAACCACTCAACTCACCAAGTATAGATGAGATATATGTTCTTACTCTATTTCTGACAATAAGACAACCGCCGTCGGCAAGAGCTTGTGCTTTGAGCTTCAACCATACTGAATAATTGGCAACGCCAAAAAAAAAAATGTCATCCATTTGTTTTACTTAAAGAAAAATTGGCAGTATCAAATTATTTGGTATATTGCCAATATTTTAACAAACAATCCAAACAACAAGATTGCCGAAATTTCTGGTGATTGCCAAATCTTGTCATCTGATAAAGATTTGATAAGGCTAGGAGTGGTACAGATCCAAAGTCCAAACAGGGCATGATCTTGCCGACTATTCCCTCCTGACATAGAAGCAACAGCAGCATTACCATTTCTGCCTTCATTTGAAGAAAAAATAAGTATTCACACGATATTTAGCGATTCAGTAATACGGTGTTAATGTATTGCCCCATGCCGGTCGTCGAGAACCTGTCTCTCGTGCTGCTGAAAGAGACGTCAAATCGGACACGGGAAGCATGCGGTGTCCCCTGACGAAGACGATAACTACAGTGCCATCTTTTGTTTCAATAGAGAGAGATTGCTACCTGTTTCGTCAATGCTTAATTACAAACACAGTCTGATTACTACTACTGCGGATCGATCTTCCTGATCTCCCGATCCAATCTGATCGCGCTGCTTACACTCGCAGGACTCTCTCCAGATTCGTCCTGGATTTTTGTATTCTTAATTTGATTTCTTTCGGTTGCGAATTGCGATACTTCCATGAAATTAATTGGAATTTCCACACTGTGAATTAGTACACAAGATTTTACACAAGGTTGACCGTTGAAGTACTACCCCTTGGCACTCTGAAGAGTTTTACGCAAAGTGAATCATCTGCAGTGTTGAGTTAATTTTTCACGTCTGAAAATCTACGTGTTGTTCCAACAAGTTTGAAACATCATGCCATTTTCCGAAAATTGAAAATGATAAATCTAGTGAAACTTTTTATGTAGCACGAGCCATAATTGATTTCTTTTAAAAAAAACAAAATCACACTGTCATTATGCGACATTAATCATTGTGCATATGTTTTTTTTAAGGAAAATCATTAATTGCATCTGGTTGAAAATAAGTTCGTAGCAACGGCGCTCATCCTTGAAAGGCCAACACCCCCCGGGTGCTTCCACTTTGATATTGATGGGCTATTTTTTTTACTTGGCCCATCGAATTGTTGTTTCTTCTTTTGTAGAAGGAATAAGTTCATCAGAGATCCCACAACTTAACAGCGAGATTTTTTTTTGTCCCTTAACCACAAAACCAGAAATCTCCACCCCTAAACTATATAAAACCGTTCACTCAAGGTCTCTAGGCACTCAAGTTCTCTAGGCAGTATATATGGGTGGTTTCGCTGACGTGGCATCCTAGTCAGCAAAAAGATTTTAAAAAGTATGTGGGACCCACATGTCAGCTGCACGTTTTTTTTCTTTCTTCTTCTCTTCTCTTTTCTCTCTTCCCTCTTCTCTTCTTCAGTGAGGAAGCCGGCGGTGGGCGGAGTGGCGATGGCGGCGTGCTTCCGCTGCGCGTCGTCCGCGACGCGGGGCCGTCCGGCCCCGTGGGGCCCAGCCTGGTGACCTCCGTCTATGAGACCCACCTCGACCTCGCCGCGCTATCATGGATGCGCACCTCCCTCGGCCTCTCACTCCGCGCCGTGCTCCGCCTCTCGTCCCCGGCCACCCTGGCATCCTCCTTAGCGACAGGGTGGGGATATAGTTCGACGAGGACACCGACAAGGAGACACTGGCCTTCCGCGTCCGTACCTGACTCCTCTGGCGGCAGCGTGGGAGGAGGCGGTTCCGCGCCGCCGGCGACCGCCGCGTCGACCTGGCGTGGGACCTCACCCGCGTGCGCTTCCCGGACTCGGGTTCGCCTGAGCCTTCCTTTGGGTGCAGCCGACGAGCCGCCGCCGTGCCGTGGTGCCGCCCCGCAGCCGTAGCAGCTGTGCGGCTGGAACAGCGACGCCGGCCTCTTCTCCTCCTCTTCCTCCTCCGGTGAGTATAGATGGATGGACTACGTCGACGTCGTGCGTGCATGCATGCTGCAATCTTGGCGTCTCATTTTCGTGCGTGGATCTTATGAAGGTCGAGGGAGGACGGTGATGATGGCGTGCCACGACGTCGAGATGTTGTTCCTGCGGGCGATCGATGTGAACCGGCTGGCGCCAGCGGCGGAGACGACGACGGCGAGGAGGGGAGCTGCAGCGAGGAGGACGAGGAGCCCGGCGCGACCTCCCCCAACAGCACGCTCTCTAGCCGGCAGCGACGACGAGGACTCCGGAGGCGGCGGATCTCGTGTACCGCGGCCGGGGCAGGGACGGGAGCAGCAGCAGTAGGGAGAAGAGAAGAGAGAAGAGAGAAAGGAGAAGAAAAGAGAAGAAAATAAGATATGCAGCTAACATGTGGGCCCCACGTGCTTTGTTTTTTTCGCTGACTAGGATGCCACGTTAGCGAAACCACCCATATATACTGCCTAGGGACCTTGAGTGAATGGTTTTGTACAGTTTAGGGGTGGAGATTCCTAGTTTGTGGTTAAGGGACCTCAAAAAAACTCGCTGTTAAGGGTGTGTTTAGTTCACATCAAAATTGGAAGTTTGGTTGAAATTGAAACGATGTGATGGAAAAGTTGGAAGTTTACGTGTGTAGGAAAATTTTGATGTGATGGAAAAGTTTAAAGTTTGAAGAAAAAGTTTGGAACTAATCAAAGACCTAAGTTGAGGAATCTCCAGTGAACTTATTCCTTCGTAGAACTGATGTCGGGAAATTGCCTGGCCCAGCCGGCCATGTTTAGTGCTTTCTAAGAGTCCACTTTTAATCTCACTACTATGGGTAAGTTTCATGTGTCCCTCAATCGCAAAACTGGATATAGTCTCCTAACCACTAAAACTCAAATTGAGTTTCTTGGCGGTTTGATAGCAGATTTCATCGTGCGTGTAGTAGCAGACACAGCTTTAAAAAAAATGATAAGGTGGAGATGCTTGCTCGATAAGAACAACGGAACCCAATACATGCCGTATTTATAATACAATCGCATTAAAAACATAGTATAATCGAAAATGGATCTTTCATGCATAATCTCAAATATTATCAGCTCCGGTATGTAGACCAAATAATATAATGCAAACAAAAGAATGGTACATTTCATTTATATTACAATCGCATTAAAAATAACAAGAACATCCAGGATGGTACCTTTTATTTTTAAATAAAACAACAATCTTAGCTCCATTAATAGTCTACGATACTTCTTGTCAAAACCTACAAAATCAAAATTCTAAAGAAATAAACATGTCACTTGTTGCTCATCCATCAATATTTTTAAAGTTCCACTACAAGTCTACCATACCTTGATTTTTAAACTTATTACCGATCATACTTTTCACATCAGGCAGGGCATTCAGACTCAAAGGCGTTCCTCACCCTCGACCAGTGCCGAGCTGGCGGCGATCAGAGTGTCCCTCCATCCTTATAGCTTGAACCAAAAGTTTCGCTAGCTTTGTTACAGCTTTGTTCCTCTTTAGAGATGGAGAGACCATGCAAGGAATGAAGGAACTCTGTAAACAGACAAGTGATAACAAAGCTTCATGCGCTTGGGACCTTACAGGTTCTGCCGGCCGGGCGCCGGCTACCACAGTCTAGTGCCACCTACACGGCCTACCTATGTTGTTGTAGCTAGCAGGACTCCATGGGGGACAGGGGATAGGCCTCAAGCGCTGGCGGATGGCCGCTAGCCCGCTATGGCTTAGCCAAAGCCGCTAGCCGGCGGAAGCAGCGTGAGATGGGCAGTGACCGGCGTGGACATGGGCGCGTGGCGGCATCGGCCGTCGGCGCAGGCACCGCGCGCGTGCAGATCGGCGTCGGCCGTCACATTGGCGTTAGCGAGACGTGTGTCGAATTCGAATTAGCAACATCACCGATTGGAAGACGATGCGGCGTGAGTGTCCAACTTGTGAACTTTGATGCAGGATGATGGGCTGGCTGGCTTATTTCCTTGATGGGCTGAGTCTGTTAGATTGTTTTCTCGATGGGCTGATGGATAGGAGGTTCTGGGAGGTAGGACGATGCAGGTCGTAGCTGGGCCGGTTGACCCACCCTACCCTGCGTGGTATTCACATGGCACGTTGGCTTAATCTCCATCTGTTGTGTGGTCCTTACGTGTAAAATATAGTTCACTTTTCCCTTTCTCTAGCTTCTCCTCCCCTCCAGCAATCTCCATTAAGCTCTCTGCATGTGTGTGTCGACGACAACTTTGATTGGTTGTAGTGTACAACTCGGTAAGGATTCTAGAGGTGCATGAGGTTGTGGCTCGGCGACCTCGACGGTTCCGGCCACACTCTATGACACCCACGTCACGGGAAGGGAGAACATTTGCACAACACTCGTTGTGCGTTCCTTCAAGCCCATGAATATCTCTTATGACCAGAACCACGTCGATGCCGGAAAGCCAAACATCGACGTCTTCGACGAAGTACAGCAAGAAATCAGCAACGATATCGTGGCTCGGGTCATCAGAGACGCTCATGGACTAAAGGCATGCATGACGGGGTCGTGCCGATGTCCTCCCATTCCCACAGTGCGGGCATTGCAGATATGGCGCCGCTAGGTCCTTGTCGACGAGGCCTCCTAGGCGCGCTCGCCTCCCTCCTCCTCCTGCATTGCCAAAATCCTCGCTGAGTCACACACTGCAACACTCGAAGCCACCATCGACACATGCAGGCAGAGCATGGACATTGGAGGATGTGAGGAGAAGAAAGGGGAAAATTAACTCTTTTTTACATGTAAGCACATATCAGACGAAGACTAGGTCAATGTGTCACATGGATGGCACATAGAATGAAATCATCATCCAAACCACAAAGGAACTTAAGTTGTAGATAGTTCGATGATCGAGATACACGATTTATAGTTGAGGAATGTAAATAAAACTTAGTTAAGGGATCTAGAGTGAAGCTTTTTTTCTTCTTTGTAGAATTAAATAGGTGCTTGGGCCAGCAGGCAATGTTTAGAACCCCTTTAATTTGTAGAAAAACATAGGGATTTTATAAGATTTCAATCCTATAAGAAAATTTATATAAAGGTCTTTGTTCAAAGGATTGAATCATATCATCTCCATTGAAAATCCTATGGAATGGATAATTCTGTAGAGATCTTAGAGGAAACTTAGCAAGAGCTTTAACCTTTTGATTTTTTTTTACGAAAAATCTCTTGGAAATTTTGCTGACTCTATCTCTCTCATCCGACTCATGTGGTTTTCCTGTTTTCCATTTGTATTTCTATCAGAATCCTGATTTTTTTATATTCCTCTATTTTTATTATTTCGTGATTCAAAGGGGCTCTTAGCGATGTTTTGTCCATGTTAACAATCTGCTACCACCACTGCTTCCAGAATTATTGACATTTTTTTTCCAATTACATGGAAGACATTTACACACAAATCACACGCTTGTACCTACCAGTTTGTCCCAAGGCCCCGTTTGTTCTGTACTGTTGGAGGGATATTTTCAGTGCACAGAAAACAAGAAAACTCATTAGAACATGATTAATTAAGTATTAACTATTATAAAATTAAAAAATAGATTTATTTGATCTTTTTTAAACAACTTCTACATCAAAACTTTTTACCAAAACATACCATTTGAAAAACGTGCTAATAGAAAACGAGAAAGTTCAAGTTTGAAGTTGAGAAAAAGAACTGGGCCGAGCCTACATGCTCAAAGATGTAAATTCAACGGCAAAATCCTTTCTTTGACAATGATGCTGTTGTGATTGTTAATCTAAAAATTTGGGTACTTCTTTAATTTGAATTTGCGTTGTTTACTTCAAATTTGCAATGATTATATTCCTTTGAAAATCCTCACAAGAAATTCGTAAAACTATTTTTCGAGTTTCTCCTCTTTGGCATTTTCTTTTTGGATATTCATTTTTTTAAATAAAAAGAAAATTTCAAATTGCGCGAGCAATTATTACTAAAGTAAAGTTTCACTTTGAATAATGGTATACACTGTATTTTCTCTTTGGACTATAGTTTATTTTCTTTCATTGCACATTGGGCCTCCTTTCCCGCGGACCAGCCCGACACTGCTGTTTTCAGGAGCTTTTGTCCAAGGGCAGATTCTTTGCATTGCAACCCTGGCCGGTACCCGAGCTTATTTGCGAGCATGTATACGACGTTATTGATTTTTTTTAGCAATATTTAACCATTTGTCTAATTCAAAATGTTTATGCAAATATAAAAACATTTAAAACATGCTTAAAGAACATTTGATGATAAATCGTCATAATAAATAAATAATAATTACATATTTTTTTAAAATAAGACGAATGGTTAAATTTATCTAAAAAATCAACGACGTCACATGTAAAAAAACGGAGGGAGTACTACTTTAGGGATTGAAATTAATGTTTTCATAGCAAAACTTTAACATAGTTAGATTTCTCTAAAAGTCACTGAGTCATTGTTTTTGCCGCATTGCACCGCGTCAGTGGTCCATCCATTACTACAAGCACCCGCTTGATCAGAATTCAACGAGTCAATCTCTTCCCTGATCAGTTCCCTATCTTGCTATATATACAAAAATAAAACCCTTGCTTGTAGATGCAGTGAAGGAATGTGGGATATATTCCTCCAGGCTTCCAGCGTGACCTCGAGTCATCAGTTCTGCTTCTACGTGACCGCACACCAATCTCCTTCGCCCTCTGACTCACTAGCTAGGAAACCAATAACTAATCCCCCTCTTGTCAGTTGCCATCTTAGAATATATTCTAACCCGTTTATTCTTCTATCCTAGCACATCAGACAGTAGATCAATTTTAATTCTCAATAGTCCGCGTTGCTAAATGCTAATAATGCGTGCACTTCAGAATCTAGCTTAGCTTGATCGAGAGAACAATCATTACCGGTGGTTACTGGTTAATGAAATTATTGATTCGACATGCGCAAAGCAAATACCGCCCATCGGCTTCGCAGTGTACGTTACGCTGGGCGGTCAAAGCCATATTTAGAACCATAGCTCCAATATCAACTTGTTTAGCCTGAAACGACGGATCGGCGTGCAGTCTAATACAACACGGTTCCGCGACCCCTGAATCCAGCAAGAATATACGCTTTTGAGAACGATCGAGAGAAGCTATATAGTGGAGTATAACGCTAAAACCTCACCGATCTCGTCTCGTCCAAGCCAGCAGTAGCCAATCCCACTGCACGTCCGCACGCAGCCACCACCGGCAGGCGGCAGCAGCAGCAGCAAACAGTATCTCGCAACCCAACGCCGGTCCGTCGCCCACCGCCCTCCGCGCGCGAGACGCAACGCCAGGAGGCCACGAGTCCCCTCCTCCCATATCTCCTCGTCTCCCCCCCCCCCCCCCCCCCCCCCCCCCCCCCCCCCCCTCCCCCTATAATTCACGGGACCCTGCAGCGAGAGAGAGCCAGCCGCTCAGCTCAGCTCCTCCCAACTCCCTGTGCCGCCCCAGCCCATCACGAGAGGGCACAACGACTAGTCGTCTACTACTACTGCACGACTTGGCTTAGCTAGTTTTAACATTTAAGGTTGTTATTACTAAACGCGCGCGCGCGCTCGCGTGCATGGCCGTTACCACGACGTGCCGAGGAGGCCACCACGCCGCCGTCATGCCGCGCCCGCCGCCTCCGCCGCCGCCGCTGTTCGGGCAAGCCGGACAGGACCAGCGGCGGCGCTACCTCGGCCTCTGCACCGAGGGGCTCGGGTCCGAGAGCTCGGAGAGCTCCGGCGGCGACGTTGATCTTGGCACCGGCGGCGGCGACGACACCGGCAACGACGGCGTCGGCCGCGCGCTGCCGTGCAAGCGGCAGCACCGTCCCATCGACGACGAGGAGGAGGAGGAGGAGAAGACGGTCGTGCCAGCAGCGCTGGCGCCGCCGCTCCCG
This sequence comes from Oryza glaberrima, assembly GCF_000147395.1. Taxonomy (NCBI): domain Eukaryota; kingdom Viridiplantae; phylum Streptophyta; class Magnoliopsida; order Poales; family Poaceae; genus Oryza; species Oryza glaberrima. The sequence goes on along the minus strand of NC_068327.1, from coordinate 19,379,488 downwards.
GCGTGGACGAGGGCGGCGTTCCCGCCGCCGATATCGGTGATCGGCGCCGGCGGGAAGCCGTGGCTGTACCTCCGGGCGCACCGCGGGGACGGCCGGCTGGTGCTCCGGGAGGTCAGGATACCGTCGCGGGAGCTGCTCCATGGGCGCCGCGAGGACGGCCGCTTCAAGCTCCACTTCGCCCACCCGGACGAACAGCTACAGCAACAACAGCTACTGCTACTAGCAGATGACCAAGATCCAGCAGAGAAGAACGAATAGAGCAAATCAAAGCAGGCTCATGTTCTTGGCAATGGGGTTTTGTTTAGTTCCTGTCAACAAGTTCGACAGTGGCATGCTAGTTTTCCCTACCAGAGAGAGATGTAAATATGGCGAAATTTTTTGTTTACTGTTGCATCGCCCGTCAAATGCAATACAATGCCACTTATTTTGCTTCTTTTTGCGCAGAATTCTGTTGTGCACTTTGATGATTTAATTGCTACAGGAATAAAAAAAAACAAAATAAAGTGACCAAGCACTGGCAACGATGTCCAAGCAGGCATGCAACTAAGCACAGCTGACATTAGAGACGACCTTTCCAGGATTCACGTGCCAGGGTTCACAAGAACCTTGGGTTTAGTTGATGGAAAAGGAGCAGATAGCACGTGAAAGCTAACTGATGGTTCTCTAAAGCCATCACGGATGCTATTCTGAAACAAAAGATCCTGATTTATTCTTCTAGTTATGATCCATTTCTTGAATCCAATAATTAAAATATTTAGCAGCAGCACAATAATGTTATCAGAAACTCCGTTTCAGATCGAAATGTTTCAAGAAACCCAGTTTCAAAAACAAAATGATTCGAGAAACATTGTGGTGTACCCCTCAAAAAAAAAAAAAGAAACATTGTGGTGCATAACATAGAGGTTTTAATATGTTATATTCTCAATTGTCTGCCAGAACGACACACCACGAGCATTTTATTGTGGAATCGGAAATTGGTGAAAAATCAATAAGCAGCAAACACAGAGAAGCCGTGTACAACAGAGATTCCTGAGAAGGGAAGAGGGGTGATCTACCATGATTGTAGTGGCAGCATTTATGGACCCTGTGTATGTCCTCCCAATGTTGTGGAGCTCATGTACCTTTTCAAGGATAGATGACTCCACAAAGGTGGACCTTATCATGATTTCTCGCCATCCAATGTTAGAAGCACTTTATATAGATCAGGACGCCGGTCCCTAAATATCCCCCAACCATGCCTGGTAGACTTGATCTCGTCCAAGTCGAACTCTGCTACAAGAACGTCTTCATCTTTGTCATTTGCAAGCTTCACAATTTCACCGGTTGGCCCTGCACAACCATATGGTAATGATTTTAGTTTGTTACACATCCAGCAGTAAAAGAACAAGATGCTGAAATTACCTGCTATGAATGAATTCCCGAAGAATGTTATAGTGCTTTCACCATGCTCAGTCTCAACGGTTTCCCTTCCTATCCGGTTAGAAGCAACAAGGGGAACCTGCATGATTGTTATGGATCCAGAATGATCAGAAACTACCGAAGGATCGTAAATAAAAATAGGTATAAATTTGATTTCTCAATAAAGCTGAGTAGCTGATAAAACATAAGGTATAACAAAACAAATAGCAGTACCAGGTTAGCACCAGCATGTCCTTGCATGACGCGCTTCCAGTGTTCTCGGGAATCTAGGTAATTATCCTGGGGCTCAGAACCAATTGCAGTTGGATAGAACAAAATTTCAGCCCCCTGAAGCACCATGGCCCTTGCACACTCTGGGAACCACTGATCCCAACAAATTCCTACCAGGATAATGGTTTAGCGATAAAAGATAGTCAGGTGATATTGCATTAGTTACTACCCTGCTCATGCTCTTTCAGAACCAAACATTAGTATCACTGAACAACATAAATAACTTACCAACACCAATTGTAGCATACTTCGTTTTGAAAGCCTGCATAGTACCAATTACACATTAACACCTAGTGAATTTTTACTACTAACAAGTGCAAACCTATCAAGATATAAATATAAAACCATGTTTACCTTGAAGCCGGTGTCACCAGGATTGAAATAAAATTTCTCTTGATAACCTAGCCAAAAAGGAAATAGCTAACTTGTTTAAATCAGATAGTCCATGACTAGTCTATAGTGAATCTGTCATAAACTATACATGGGCAATACCTGGTCCATCTGGAATATGTGATTTGCGGTACAGGCCAAGATCAGTGCCATCAGCATCAATAATGGCTACTGAATTGTAATGTGCATTGTTCGCCTCCTCAAAAAAGCTGACAGGTATTACAACTTCCAGCTCCTTTGCAAGTTTTTGAAACCTATCGAACAAGAAAGAATGAAGCATAGGGATAACTACAGAAATAGAACATATACATTGCTTGTGGACTCCTGACAAGAATCAAGTAATGAGGCAAGCCTACCTGATTATAGTTGGGTTCCCTTTATAAGGCTTAGCACGTTGAAAGAAGTCCAACCTTTGAGCTTGACAGAAGTACTGCCCCTCAAACAGTTCCTAAAGCATTGACATATAGATTCAGTGCACATAATCATCATTCCATTAATCTTTTTAGGCCCTGAACTGAATCAAACAAAACATAACAATTTAAACGAAATTGCAAATAAGAATATTCATCCAAACCCATTTGCTCTTTCTGGTTCAATTTTCAAAACAAGCATTGCAAGTTGCAGCTTGTCAACATCACTGAACACACATATATGTATCATATAAATATACCTGAACAAGGACAATGTTTGCTCCTTTCTTATGAGCTTCTCTTATCAACCTGCAATATGAATAATAAAGCCCTGAATGAGTTTACTTTCAGTAGATCTCCTCAGCAAAATCTCTGGTTTGTTTGGTATTTACTAACTCAAGGTATAAGAAAGAAACGTAGGGGGGAGAGAGAGAGAGAGAGTAAGATGATCAGGCCAAACAATTTTGGGTTTCTTTTCTTCACATTTATCATCAAGAAAATAAGACATCGCAGCCTATCAAGTTGGTCAATATTGAAATATAAAGCCTTTTACCACAAGAGTGCCACAAAATAAATTCCAAATGGCATTGAACTTCTCTGTTGCTATGAAAAGGAAAGTTGACTCGGTGTACATTGATATAGTTAATTTATTGAAAGTTATGTCGAAAAACATGCTTCAGTTTTCACGGTGTAGTCAGAAGTCAGAGTTACAACTACAATAATGATGTAACTAAAAGTTTATAACTCAGATTTGTGGTTAGTATAAGCTATTAACTAGAGAGGTATAACTTATTGCCATTCTATTTGGTTTAATGATAGCAATAGATGTGACAAAGTTAAAAAAAAAAAAAGAGGCATTATTCTTATCAGCGTCACAGAACCAAAAGGTACACAACACAATCACAATGTGAAGGACGGTGCCTCAATAATTGAATGAACAAAGGGAACAGTCTCAGATATCTCCATGAGAAAAGAATAAAGTAGAATGCGAAAAGAACGGCAACGGCTTCTGCAAAATCAGAAACACTAACTGGCATAAGGGTCACAGCTTTGCGACCAAGTAGAAGAGAAAGATAGCTTCAGATTCAATCTTAACAGTTTCTGCAATCCAGGAAGGGATTGAGGTACTGCTCTAGCTATCTTTTTCCTTCTTTTTTTTTATCTTCTAGTATGCTCGGGCTATAAATTTGTTGACAGTGTAGCCATCTCATGGCGAAAATGAACTCAATTGCGTAGGTTACTTTCTTTTTGCGGGAATTAATATAGGTCACTTGTGACTCAGTTAACGAGAACCGCTCAAAATTCAGTAGTACATAATCACCGGAACCTTCATAGCATTCAGGATTTCAGGAACAAAAAACCAGAGCATTCATCAATTCTAATAGTCAGAATCACTAAGCATAGCAGAGCGAGAACATCGGCGATCAGACCAAACAATTAAGCGGCCGCCGCGCTCGGTTCCTTCCTTCGGGGCAATGTACCCCTACAATTTGGGGGGGGGGGAGACGGGGACGGGGTTAGGGATACCGGACAACATACCTCTCCGCGGTGTCGACGTTCTCGGACTCGACGTCGGTGCAGGCGAACTGCACGGCGGCGATCGACACCTTCCTCCCCGCGCCCCCGCCCCCCGCCATCTCCCTCCCTCCCCACTCGCTTCACCTGCTCGACCTCGCGCTGTCGCTTCGGCGCTTGCTCCCCTCCAACTCCAAGAGGGGGGAAATGGCAGAGGAGCGTAAAAAAAGGAGTCGGCGCCGCAGGGCTCACTTACTCGCACTTATTCTGTTATTCACATGGCATTGGTTGCGTGGGTTGGTGAGGCGGTGGTCGCCGTGGACTCGGCGGCTGAGAGGCGCGCACCACCGTCCGATCCGCCGCGCGGTTGGTGGAACCCGCTGCACGAATCACTTCGCCTCGCGTGCTTCCGATGGATCGGGTTTGGCCGGGCCGGGAGCCGGGAGGCCCAAACTAGGATGGTTTAGGCCCAGACTACTCGAGTTGCTTTCCAAACCACTTGGCTTTCTTTCTTTTATCCGGTTAGTTCCGGCGTTCTCATCTCAATCCCATATTCCCATCCTTATCTTCGGTTTCGCGCCGCAAAATGGTCAGGATGAGAGCATCCGACGGACACTGACAAAGTGAAAAACCTAACTAGAAATAGTTGGGCGCCCCGCCCCCACGTCGAGGTCGGCAAGCTCCCGAGAGGGATCGCGATTCGCGAGTCATCATCCACGCGTCGTCGTCGTACTCTACTCTTGGGGAGCAAGAAGAGGAAGAAGAAGAGGTTCTTGGGGAGCAAGAAGAAGATGGCTACAAGAACGGCCGTGGCGAGGGTGGTGGCGCCTCATCAACCCGCGTGGGCGGCGGCAGTTTTGGCGAGGAGGATGGAGGGAGGCCGGCGCGTGGCGCGCTACTTCAGCGACGGCACCGGCAGGGTGCTCAGCGAGGAGGAGCGCGCCGCCGAGAGCGTCTACATACAGGTTGGTGGTCACCTGATCATTGATCGCCACTGCTGTTTGTGACTGACGACGTTTGAATGTCGAATTTGATCATGATTTGGTGGAGCAGAAGATGGAGAGGGAGAAGCTGGAGAAGGAGAGGAGGAAGGCGGACAAGGACAAGGCCGATGCAGCGAAGAGGGCGGCCGCCGCCAAAGGGGATAAGGTGAAATTAAAAACAAGCCAATTAGCCGGTCTTGATCTCCTCCAACTTAGGAGTATTTGGTTATTTTCTGGGTTATGAATGAATGATGAACTGATCCACACGGTCTGCTTGTGTTTTTTCGCGGCTGATTGCAGAAAGGCGGGGAAGCTCGCCCAACCTGATCCGCTGGGTGACAGTGAAACTGATGATCAATCACACGATCCGGTGCTGGTGTTCTGTTTGAATGCTTCTGATATGTTGATTTGCAGATACTAGTAGCTAAGTACTCTTTTAAAGTTTTTTTCTGTACAGTGGGAAAGGAGTCAAGAAATAAATAACAGCATGCCCCTGGGGTGTGTTTATTTTACTGATGTGAATTAGTAGGAGCTACTCTGTAAAAGGGAAATGTACCTGCTTGTGTTGTGACGAATCATATATGCCAGTGTAAATTCCAGATGTCTTTTTCGAACTTGTGTGAATGTTCAGTTGAAACTACATAAATAATGGTGGATAATGAGAGATTGCTCTGAGTGCTAATCTATTGAGTGATTGCCGGTTTGACGGCTGGATCAGTTTTTTTCTAAGAGCAGCTTTTGAGTAGGTTTTTTTTTCAGAAAAAAAGCCGCCCTTTTTTGCAACAGCCGGAAAGGCCGTTATACAAAAAGTACTTACCGCGAGAGGTACTCCCTCGTTTTATATGTTATAAGACGTTGATTTTTTCTAGTCAGTTTAGGTACCATCGAATTTATAAAAAAAAATAGCAACATCTACGATTACTAAATTAGTTCCATTAAATTTAACATTGATATATTTTAATAATATGTCTATTTTGTATTTAAAAAATTAGTATATTTTTTACAAACTTGGTCAAAGTTTGAGAAAAAATTGATTAGAAAAAAGTCAAACGACTTATAATATAAAACGGATGGTGTAGTAGTAACTTCTCGTCTCCTAAATGGGCCGTACTATCAAGCAACTGTGCACAACAAAGACCAAAAATAAGAAAATAACAACTTTCCCCCTTATGGTTGAGTTTTAATTATATTTATTAACCGTTATACCGAATATAATGCTTCCTTCATATTACAAACAAGGTCCCAACATGGTATTGAGCTTGCGGTGGCTGCCGATGAGCTTTTTATGTGTCGAAGGGAGGTCTGTGTCGAAGGGAGAAAGAAAAGCCCAATAACAAAATAGTTCAGGATGACATTTCAACAAAGACTCCTCGATTGAGAGTGAAATTTTATCTAAGCTTTAAGTAATGCATATGAACGAAGCCAATTTTTTTACAATGACATATATGCAAATATTTCTCGTGATAAGGCGGCGTATTATGTGCACCTCTTTCTGTAATTTCGTATCAATGCATTTGTACAGCAACATTTGGGAAACATTTAGCACAAAAGATGAACAAAACAGAGCGTGACATTGGAGAGGCATATGGATCGAGGCCCATTGGAATTCCAATTTGAACGGCCACCGTACTCAGCTTTCACGTACAGTCACAGGGAACTTAAAGCAGATAGACATTCATCGAGGAGGTGGGCCCACAATTCCTGACCAAACTGTACGTTTCGCCGGTCAGCCGTCGCGTACGTGGTTGCACGACCCCTGACCCTGCCGTCCGCCGTCGCGGCGTCGCCTTCGCCAAATTGCCTCTGAACTCGACGGCGACGCCTCACCTTTGCTTCCACCGGCAACCACCACCGTACCTACACGCGCGGTGGCGGGGCGCTCCAGCACCGGCGGCACGCGGCGCTCACCAACCACGGCGCGCACCACCACCGCCGCCTCCCCGCAGCTGCCGCGGCGGGACAGCACGGCTGCTGCGCCCGCGCCCGCGACCGGACGCCGCCGAGGCAGGACACCTTGGGCGACCCGGGCTCCGCCACCTCCACGGCGTCCCCGGCGAACACCCGCGCGCGGGCTCGGGCGCGGCCGAGCCGCCGCCGCCGCCGCTCGTGCTCCCTCGAGGCCTTCCGCGCCGCCGCGGGCATCCCCGCGATGACGACCGCCTTCGCCGTCCCGCCTCCGCCGGCGCACGTCGGCATCCTCGCCGCCGGCGCGCCGGCGCAGCTGCAGGCCGCGGCCGACTTGGGGTTGGATGCGCCCTTGGTGGAGTCCTCCCGCTCCAGCACCGCCCCGACCTCGCTCCAGTCGATGTCCTCCCCGATCCTGAGCCACAGCGACTCCGCTGGGGAGTACGGGTCATACTCGCCATCAACGTCGCCGCCCCATTCCTCAGACCCGCCGCCGCCGTCCTCGCCGTCGTCGTCATCGGAGCCGGAGAACTCGTCTTCGCACTCGTCCTCCGGCTCGCCGCCGCCGTGCAAGAGGGAGTCGAGAGTAAGCGGTGGCATCTCGCTGCGATATGTGTACTATGTGACGTGTGGGTGTTCTTTTCTTTCTTTGGTTGTGTAGTGTGTGATGTAGACGAAGACTTGATGGAGGTTTGGTTTTGAAGAGGGGTGAGATGAGGTGAAGAATGGAGGGGTAGAATGGGTAATTTGCGGGTGTGATGGGAGGCGCCAATGGTTTGGAGATGGGGATTTGAAAAACGGTGGCACGGTGGCAGTGACAATGCCAGTGACAGGCCGGGGTGGTTGGATTGTCGCTTAATTTGGAAGCTAATGGCGTTTGTTTAATTCGTTCCCCGAGATTCCAAGCCGTGTTATTTTCTGCTTGTTTTTTGCATCGAGTACTCTGCACGCTAAATAGAGGGGAGGGAAGTTTGAATTACTACCTCACTTGGCTAATCTTTTTAAAGGTAAATTCTAGGAGGAGGAAGACAGAGTTCATGTTTACTCACAACGGATGTCTGAACACCCTCCAATAGAGGGGGAACACCTACAGAGCAAGTTTTAAAGTGGAGGTGATAATAACCTCCTAATTTTATTCACATCATCAACTCATTAACTAAGAGTCAATGTATACAACAAATTACCTCTAGCACACTTATCCCAATACACGATATTAAATTTATTTTATTTGTTTCCTTTATTGACCTCTTGATCTCATCTCTCTTGGAGTTTGAAGATTGCCTCCTGCATAAGAGGTGGCTCATTCTCTCTCCTTTTAATTTTCTCATCCACCTCATCATGTGAGCTTAGATGGCACCTAGGGACAAGTGCGTAGAGGCTTAGGGCTTGTTTGGATCCAGGGACTAAATTCACATCGGATGTTAGGACACTAATTACAAGTATTAAACATAGACTAATGATAAAACTCATTCCATAACTCTGGACTAAATTGCGAGACGAATCTATTGAGCCTAATTAATCCATGATTAGCCTATGCAATGCTATAGTAAACATGTGCTAATTATGGATTAATTAGGCTTAAAAAAATTTGTCTCACGAATTAGCTTAGATTAATGCAATTAGTTTGTAAGTAGTCTATGTTTAATACTCTAAATTAATGTGCAAACATCCGATATGACAAGAACTTAGTACCACCTTATAGTACTTGCGGAGAGGGAGGAGCCCTAGCATATGGAAGAGGGAACCAACTCGTCACCATCTGAGCAGCCAATCGTGCATGTTGTGTCGACTGATCGAGCTGCCATCTTGAGTTGAAGTCACATCACCCGTCACCTCCTCATCGTTCGGCCCGATGGTTGTCTCTCCGTGCGACCCAACAGGCGCCACCTCCCACTTCCCGTGGCCACCTCTGGCCACTGTTACTCCTTGATGATCTCCATGCCTTCACCATCGACTCAGCCTCCTTGACAAGACACCGACTATGCGACTCCTCGTCGTTGGACACTTCCATCCCATCTAGTCTCCACTTCACTATGCTAGTATGCTCTGCCCATGCCCGTACTTATAGGCACCAACCTCCACCTTGCCTATTGTCACCGAAACCCCTTGCGTGAATGTTGATGGCCTCCATCCAGACCTGTAAACTAATGCCGCCGTAGCGACCCACCTATTGCTCGTGTTACTCTGGCGGATTGAGAGGGGATGACAGATCCATATAAATCTAGCCACCGAGCCCGCAGGGGAGGCCTAGTCATGACCTTCTGTTGCGCCCTATCTCAGCTGCCCCAACACGCGCTCCACTTTGGTGACCCTATCCACCGCTCCAAGACTCCTCACCAATGCACCATTGTGCCTTTGCCTCGTTTCTCCGCGCCAGATCTGGACATTGGATTGCGCTTTTGCCCCCACAGTAGCCATCCTAATTCCTCGTACGGTTTTCGCTTGGTCCCTCGAGTGGCGGCGAAGTGGAGGAGGAGGGTCGAAGGGGTGGCGGGGACTAGGGTAGGCTGCGGCCGTGTCACCTGCATGGGGCAATGCGGGGGCCTTTTTTATTTATCCAGCCACTCACTTGTTAACTTACTTTTTGTTGACATGATATATCACAATTTTTTAAACCAAATTGGTTACTTGTAGGGTAACTTGGAATTAGCTGCTTTTAAAAATCTAGTGCTTGTCTTATATATGACTTGCAACAATTCCAAGCTATGCCACCGTTTTAAACTTTTTTTTTTTAACTTTAGAGCTTAAATGCGATATATACTCCATCCGTTTCATATTATAAGACTTTCTAGCATTGTCCATATTTATATAGATGTTAATGAATCTATACACACATATATATATATATATTCATTAACATATATATATATATATATATATATATATATATATATATATATATATGAATATGGGCACTGATAAAAAGTCTTATAATATGAAACGGAGAAATTACTCATTTCTTGAAACACACCAAGCTATTCAATGAGTGGACCGACTAATGTTGAATTTGCTAATGGCATTATTCCTGTATAGTACTCCCTTCATACCAAAATGTTTGACGCCGTTGACTTTTTTGAAAATGTTTGACCGTTCGTCTTATTCAAAAATTTTAAGTAATTATTTATTATTTTTCTATTATTTGATTTATTGTTAAATATACTTTTATGTATATATATAGTTTTACATATTTCACAAAAGTTTTTGAATAAGACGAACGGTCAAATATGTTTAAAAATGTTAACGGCGTCAAACATTTAGGGAAGAAAAAGTTTTTGAATAAGACGAACGGTTAAACATGTTTAAAAATGTTAACGGCGTCAAACATTTAGGGAAGAAAAAGTTTTTGAATAAGACGAACGGTTAAACATGTTTAAAAATGTTAACGGCGTCAAATATTTAGAGAAGGAAGGAGGACAAGGCTACTCCTGTATTCCACGAGCTAGTAATAGTATACGTACTGTAGTTTGTTGAAGGGAGGAGGACGCCGGGTCCTTCGCGCCGCAATACCGACGGACACGAGTCTAAACGCTTCACGCGTGGAACTTTCTCTTGTTTTTGAGGCGATCTGGCGGCTGTGTTTCGATTCAGGTGGCTCCTTTTCTCTTGTTTTTGTGTGCGTGCGTTTCTGTTTGTCCTTTTTGGATAAGGATCAAGTCCACTCTCAAGCGTAAGCGCAGTCGTCACGGAAGAAATCTAGGCTCTATTTAGTATAGTGACAGTGAACTTATGAAATTTGCATTGATTATATCACCATCTCACAATAACTAGAAAAGACTGCCATTAAATTTATTTTAAGTAAATAAAAATCCGAAATAAATTCAGCAAAGGGTCCATAGCTCAGTGGTAGAGCATTTGACTGCAGATCAAGAGGTCTCCGGTTCGAACCCGGATGGGCCCTTTGAAAGTTCGACATTTTTTAAATTTTTTTTGCTAATATCCTTTGTGAACCTTTGACATTTCTATTTTTCTTCTATTTTTTTCTTAATTTCATTTCTGAAACTTTGACTTCAATTTTTCTTCTTTTTCCCTAATTCCCCCTTTCTGAAACGTTAACATGTCTATTTTTTTCCCTTTTCCCTAATTTCCTTTTTAAAAATTTGATATTTTGTTTCCTAATTTCCTTTTCCAAACTTTGTCATGCTTAGTTAATTGCTTTTTTATTTTTTCCCCTAATCTCGTTGAGTTGAGTGGTCTATCCTCTAATCCCCTAAAACTTTGACATATACTTTCTTTTTTTTCTCCTTTTCTTTAAACACTTTGGCTTATCTTCATTTTAATACTCTATCTGTCTCACAAAGAATTGATTGAATGTTTATCCTCGAATGCTCCATCCATCACACAAAGAGTTGATTTTTAGAAAATCCCACACATATTAACATCATGGTGTAATGATGTTGATATCCTCCTTCAAATCCCCCTAATTTGTGGTGCCTTTTAGTTATCCTAAGCAGGATTTTATTGCCATTGGTGAACACCTCCAAAAACCAAACATTTTGTGGGATAAATTTTAAACACTACAAAAATACTTCTTGTTTACACCCAAATTTGGCATATATGAACGAAATAGGAAAAAAATTATCAAAGTTTGAAAAGTGTCGGGTTTCCTTCACAGGGCCGGTCAGACCGCAGGTGTGTGGGCGGTTTGACCGGCTAGTGGGGCCGGTCTGACCATAGGCATATGGACGGTCAGACCGTCAGGGTCCGAGCCCGAGTCTGTTTTCGTCAGGTCTCGGGTTTACTTGCTCAGGAAGGTATGTTTCGTGTTTTCTTGCTTTCTATCCCGAGTTGACGTGGAGAAGGGCCTGTAGAGGGTAAGACCAACCCCTATTTAAGGGACAAGGCTGGTTCATTGTAATCCCCGAACATACAATATACTTGAATCGCTTTTTTTTTAACTTTTAGCCATGTTTTCTACTTTACTCTAGTTTTAATCCATCTTTATCGATTTGCGCTGTAAATCGTCCACCGACCGCGAGAGTGCGACACCTCTTTGTAGGTTTATCCTGAAAACCTTCCGTTTTGCCCGCGAGACAGGTAGTTATCCTCATATCGATCTAAATCGGCTTATAGGCTGATTTTTGATCTCTAAATCGGCTCCGCTAGCCGGTTTAACTGTTTTTCTACAAAACCCATTTTGATTTGGCCTTTTTGCTAGATCGAGGTGGTTGGCGACTACATATCACCGCAAGGCGTTTAGGTGTTGCGATCATGCTTGTCGACTGGTCAAAAAAGTTACCAACACGATTTTTGACGACTCTGCTGGGGAATCAATCTATTCGGTCAAATTACGGCCGAATTTAATTTACTCTGGTCGTTTCGTCGAATCATTGAATTAGTTTCGGCTAAACAGCCGAAATTAATCTACACTACTGCTGTCACCCGATCGTGCTATTCGGCGTCTTTTGGCTGTCCATCAAGCCGACCTAAGCTGTATCAATCTACTGCTACATCCGCGTGCAAGTAGGCCACAGAGTCGAAGCCACCGAGCAACAGCAGCAAGTTGTGTACGTATTGATGTGCAGCACGGCAAGAAAATTTTAATCTTATTCAATTCGGTTTGCTGACTATACGAGTTCTAGAAAAGAAAAAAAAAACATAGCAGCCGATCGAATCTAAGATCGGTTGATTTTTTGGTATATTTGCTACAGTACCAAATACCCTGTATCAATCAATAAAGGCTAGTTTTTGAAAAAATTGGATAAACACATAGACATATCAAGAAATCAAATTTATTCGATCAAGGGTTTCGGCTATGAGCTATATGGCCGAAATTAATCAAGGAATTTATTCATCAATCATAACAAGCGGAAACGAGATCGATAAGGTTACATGGGAGGATCTTGATGAAGAGCAACGTCAAGTCATGGAGGAGCACATCAAGGCGGTCACACAGGAGCTGTTGATGAAATCATGTATTAGGACCCGTCAAGATGTGGTTCTCAAGCCTGGTCCTCTTCCCAAACCCGTCTTTGACGATAAGGTAATCTCCAATTCACCCGATCCATATCTTGCCATTCGAAAATATATTCATGATACTATGGATAGATCAATGGGTGTTCACACACGAAAGTTGTCGACGTTTGATGTCGTGATTCCGGTATTTGCATAGTATAGGGATCGTTGGTAGCAGGATATATGCGAGATTGAGGTAAAAGAGATAGGGACGAGGATTTTTATACAGGTTCGGGCCCCTGAATTGTTAGGTAATAACACTACTCCTGTTGGCCGAAGCCGGTCGTTGCTCTTATTCATCATAATCACACCAGTACAATATTTGGGTAGACTATCTAACTGTTGTCGATATAGCAGTCTAAAGTTCTGACTCGTAGTCGACAACAGGGTAGTCTTCCTCCTCGAGTTCTTGCCCGGCGAGATCAGAGACAGCGCAAGATTCCTCTCTTTGGTTCCCGTAGGTACCATATGGGGTTTTCCTAGGCTTATCTCTGATGCTGATATCTGGCAATTTGTCTTGGCGTATATTGGCTTGTATGTTGATCTTGTGTCTTGATCTATTGCTCCGTGTCACCTCTCCTCCTAGGGGGCCTTGTATTTATACCCATAGGTGTCCTCTTGTCTAAGTAAAACTAGGGAAACCAATATGGATACAATCCGAGTAGTCCTTGTCGTTTCCATGTAGAACTCTATTCATCCTTCCTTATGCGAAACTCCTCCTATATCCGAAGGTTGTTTTCGTATAAGATATGGTATGTGGTGGGTCCGGCCGAGATTTAGTCAACTACTATTAGGTATGTGGTATCCATAACCCTGACAAAAGTCCTACTGGGTGAGCGATCGCCCGGGGCGATCGATCCCATCCCCCCTCCTCCACGTGGTTTCCTTTTTTGGCACCGCATTACTTTCCTATTTTAGTAAGTTTATACACCTAAAGTTTGTACACCTCAAGTTTACACATCTAAAGTTTATACACCTAAAGTTTAGAGAAATCCAAATTTTATAAGTCAAAAATGTATATATTCGATTCAAATTTGAATTTGAATTCAAATATTTTTTATTTATAGTATTTCTATACATCTAAAGTTTATACACCTAATGTCTATAGACCCAAAGTTTATAAGCCAAAAGTTTATATACCCGATTCAAATCTGAATTTGAATTATATCTGATTCAAATTTGAACTTGAATTCAAATATTTTTTATATATAGTATTTCTATTCATCTAAAGTTTATACACCTAAAGTTTATAAAACCAAAGTTTATAAGTCAAAAGTTTACACACCCGATTCAAATTTGAATTTGAATTCAAATATTAGTTTATAGACCCAAAGTTTATAAGTCAAACGTTTACATACCTGTTTCAAATTTGAATTTGAATTCAAATATTAGTTTATAGACCCAAAGTTTATGTCAAAAGTTTGCATACCTGTTTCAAATTTGAATTTGAATTCAATTTATATATATATATATATATATATATATATATATATATATATAGTTTTTCTATACATGAATTTTTCCAACTTTGTTTTTTTATTTTTTTTAAAATTTATGGTGTAGTACGAATAGAAGAAGGGGAGGAGGAAGGGGGAGAGGAGTGCATGGGGGGTCTGGGGAACGATCGCTCGATCGCCCATTAGCCACGCCCGTTCACACAGCCGATTCCAGAGGAATCGGTTATACAAAAAGCTTAGCCAACAGTCAGACCGCGCATCACGCCAGTCAGACCGCACTCTTTGCCGGTCAGACCGGGTGCTTGGCCGGCCAGACCGGGTTATCTATAGCCGGTCAGACCGGCACCCTGGAACCTCTTCCAGAGTTTTGTCCCATGACTAATAACACTGATTTAAATTGTTATTTGCCTCATGTTAGTACTGTTAGTCATGCTATTCCACATACACATGCTATTCGCACCGATAATATAGCATGTATAGCCGAACCAAGCGACAGTTCGGATTGTTCTAATAATTTGTGCAATGATGCCATAATAAGTATAGCTGAACCAAATGTTGGTTTGGATTGTTTTACTAACTTGGATAATAATGCAATAACCAATATAGCCGAACCAAACGATGATTCGGATTGTGTTACTAGTTTAGACAATATGGAATAGCCGAACCAAGTGATGGTTCGGATTGTGTTGCTTGCTTAGACAATAGCACCATTGAAAATATAGTAGAACTAAATGACGGTTCGGATTATATCACAAGCGAAAGTGAAATAGCATTGTCATATAAGACCGAATCACAAATCGGTCATGTGGATGTTGGAAAAGATGATGACAATGTCTTGCGGCATAGTAGTGAAATTGAATCCAAAGTAGCTATGCATACATATCAAAGGCCGTATCTTGAACACATAGATTCGGTCTCATAACCGCAAGGATTTGAGGTGCCCAACTTCACAAAATTCATAGGTGAGGATGTTAGATCAACAATGGAGCATATCGGCCAATTTATTGAACAATGTGGTAAGGTCGGTAGTAATGATTTGCTTAAATTAAAATTGTTTCCCCTTTCTTTGTCAAACTTTGCATCTACATGGTATAGTTTACTTGCTCCCAATTCAATTTCTACATGGTTGCAAATGGAGCATGAGTTTCATGATTATTTTAAATATGCAAGCTTGATGGAGCAAAGGTCGATTGATAATTCATCGGTCACTTGTGATACTATTTTGGTTACACCTATTGCTAAGACCGGAATTGTTAGTAATCCTCTCCCTATTAGTCCTATTGATTTAGACAATGAGAAAGTAATGATTTAGCCTAGTCAAGCCGAATCCACAAAAGGGAAAGGTGTTATTATTGGGGATCCTCGGCCCGAGACAATTAGGATCAACAATGCGAAGGCCGAAGATCATAAACTTGCAAAGGATGAGTCATCTAATTCCCAAAGACCAAAAAGCTGAAGCTCACTTTTGAGATGCTTATGGCTAAGTACAAGAAAGGATTAGCCGGTCAACGATTTGATAATCAAACTAGTGATTCGAAAAGAACAAAATCATCTCGTAGGAAGAGATTTGGTCAAACACTAAAGCAATCGGAGTCATCAACTATACCAACTCCATACAAACCTCTGGTTGTATGCCATGGTATCCATATCCAATGTCACTATATATACGGTTATCCTTTTATGTATTACATGTCGTGGATGCCTCAACCACCTATGCCCATAGTTATTAAGACCGGACCGGTGAATGAACCGGTGAAGCTCTCGGTTCACCGGTTTAGTGGTTGGACCACTAGTTTGGCTGGTCCGACCGCGATTCAATGTATAATAGGATGTATATGTCTTTTATCAACACAAGCAAAGAGATGGTGAGTTGGCTAGCGTGTCTTGCTCCCAACCAAGCAACCCAAGGTCGAATCCCCTCCACAACACCCTTTTCTAGCTATTTCTGGTCCAACCAGTCTGGCTCAACGTCCGGTTTACATAAAAACCGACCGGCTTAATTGGTTTTCCCCGGTTCATTTGCATAGCCGATCTTCTACGAGGACCGGACCGGCCGAGGCCATGGTTCTGGTTTTTCCCAGTCGGACCGCCGGTCCGGTCCGGTCCTAATAACTATGCCTATGCCATGTCATCAGAATGGAAGCAATCACCTAGGACAGTACCAAGTCATTCTAATTCAAGACAAGACCGTTTCCCACAAAAGAATCGGTCCGGTAGATCAAAGGTGAAAAAGGTGAAGACAAGACCGTTTCCCACAAAAGAATCAGTCCGGTGGATCAAAGGTGAAAAAGGTGAAGTGAAGAAGGTATGGGTGAAGAAAGAAGCCAAAACTCCGGAGGTCGCTACTATCAAGAAGGAGTCCCAAGATGTTCAAATACATACTAGAGATGCGGCGAAAACTATACAAGCGGAGAAGACTGAAGCCGATGCCATTACTGCCGATAATGGTGGTCTGACCGGGACATCTGGCCGGTCTGACCGGCGGCTTGTTTCCGGTCCAACCAATCCTCCTGGGCGGCCTAACCGCCAGCCTACGGCCGGTCTGACCGACGGCTTGCAGTCGGTCTGACCGGGCCCAGAGGCCGATCTGACCGGGGGGCATTGGGAAGAGTGGGAAAATTGAGAGTAACACGGGAGCTTCTACTTCAACCAAATATATCAAGAATCATTGCTTGGCTCCTGGAAAACAATCACAGCCGAAGTGGATACCTTCTGGATATCTCGCTCTCAAAAGAGGAGGCTACAACGTCTTCGAGCCATAGGTCAAAAAGAAAAGGAGGCCGAAGACATGAAGGATTGAACATGTGAGAATTTAGAGCCTCGGACAACAAGTAAGCGAGTGTGGAGACCCAAGGAGGTAAAAGTTAAGAGACCGGTGATTTCCCAGAGTAGTGATAAGTTCAATTTGATAAGAGAAGAATCATCGATCATTGGAGAAGACTCTTCTCCACATGATGCTATGGGTGTTAGTGCGGTATTCATCTTGCCTTCGAAATCGTGCAATCATGAAAGCCGATTTTGCTTGGGGGGCAAGACATTAATATGCTCATGAAGAAATCAAGAGAGATGAATGGCGACGGATACAACATCACATCTTTGAGCCGCCGTTTGTTGGATGCTAAGACAAGGTATGAGTTTATGATGTTCATCATTATATTATATGCCTATGCCATGTTAGAACATTGCTTGCTATTTAGCACATGTGTTTGCTCATCAAATTGATATTACATATACATGTTGCAAATGCCAGTTCTGAGTAGTGGAATTGGTAAGTTGGCAAATAATTTATTTGAAGCATGATTTGGTTCATGAGTCTTTAATATTTATTAAAAGCCAAATCATGTATGTTTTTATGGATCACCATATGAGATATAGATTTCATAATTATTGCACCATAAAAGTTTTGCTTATTAGTAATTTGGCTAATGTTAATGGTCAATGTGATGATTTGTTCTAGAGTTGTTTTCTTTAGGAACATTGGCATTGTTCTAGAGTTGTTTTCTTTAGGAACATTGGCATTGTTATTATTTTGCATATATGCTCAAGCCGATTACTTACATTTGTAGTTTATTGGAATCTATGCATGTGACACATACGACTTTGGTGGTTCATTATTGATCATACTTCAAGTGGCTAAGTGTTTTTTGATGCCTTGATGATTATTGTTTCAAAAGCCACTTGAATTAGTATCCATCTAGACATATTAGTTGTATATTGTAATTTTTCATATGTCTAGAAAGAAGAAATTTTGGTCCAATAATTTGATACACCAAGCATATGGCTATAATATGAAGAAATGAGTATTTTTTATACTAGAAAAGCCGGTGCTTGATTTTTAATCTTTGGGTAAAATTGGCAGAATCACAGACTAGGGACGGTCTGACCGGCATTGCACGGCCGGTCTGACCGGTGGTGACCGGCGGTCTGACCGGCTCTGCATGGCCGGTCCGACCGTGCAGATAGGGTGGTCTGACCGGCATTGCATGGCCGGTCTGACCGATCCCGGGCAGAGAGCTGGGGGGCACATTACAATTGATTCAAAGGTCGGATTAATTGTGAATTCGGACATTTGTGCCCAAGAGTTAGAAGAAAACTGGAGAATCCCTTTGAATGAAATATTTGAAAGATTCTAGTCTTAGGGTTGATCGGAAAATTCGGCGGCAAGCGTTCAAATACACTTTGCTTGATAGAGAATTATATCACCGAAAAATAGATGTAGTACTTTTGAAGTGCTTAGATAATGGTCAATCTAAGGTTGCTAGGGGAGAAGTGCATGAAGGGATTTGTGGAACTCATCAATCGGCCTGTAAGATGGATCGGTTGCTTAGGAGAGCGGGATTCTATTGGCTGAAAGTGATTGATGATTGTTTCAAGTACTATAGAGGATGTGAAGGTTGTCAACGTTGTATCGACAATATTCAGTTAGCGCTTACCATTGTATTGGATCCTATCAATCAAACCTTGGTCGTTCCAAGATTGGGCTTTGAATTTCATTGGTCAAATTTATCCTTCGTCATCAAAAGGGCGTTGGTTCGCGCTAAATGCAATGGATTACTTCACTAAGTGGACCGAAGCCATTGTAGGATCAAGGAGGCTGACTAGAGGGGGGGGTGAATAGGCGGTTTTAAAACTTAATGGCACTTAAACAAAACTAACTTAAGTTGCTAGGCAAGGTAAGGTGCAAGGTTAACTAAGCAACTAAATTAAGTTTTGCAAACCTAAGTGATATGGGCTCAAATATGTCTCTATGAATGTAAATAGCACAAATGTAAATGCAACAAATAAATGAGACAAGAGACAAGGAATTTTTCACCGAGGTTCGGAAACTCGCCGGTTTCCTAATCCCCGTTGAGGCGAGCCTAACTTCACCACTCAACCACGAAGCCACCGCACGCCCCCTTCGTCAAGGGGTAGGCAAGGCGGGAGCCGGCCCACGGAGAGGACTACCCAAGCTTCGATCACTCGGGTAGTTCTTCCTTCACTCCGAAGGTGGTGAACTCCAAACCACTCACAAACGGCGCCAGGCCTCCTCCACAATCTCCTCGGAGAGGTCACCGGGCAACACCTACACAAGCCGTCTAGGAGGCGGCAACCTCCAAGAGTAACAAGTCTAGGATGCTTGCCGAGGATGATCAAGTGCCACACTAGCTATAACAATGAAGCAATGCACTTGGATTGGCTTAACTCACTCTCTAACACCTCACTAGATAATCTAAGTGCACAAGGGTGTGAGAGCTCTTGCAAGGGTTCAAGATAATGCAATGGAGTACCAAAACCTTACCCTTGCTGCTGGGGAGTGGGTATATATATACCCCCAACCACCAAAACTAGCCGTTGGAACCGAAATCCCCAACTCTGTGCTCTGCCGGTCAGACCGCCGTTATGATGCCAGTCAGACCAGACTACTTTGTAACGGCTAGAAAACTAGCCGTTACAGGGCAATCATTGAGCCCACTCAACTTGGTCGGTCTGACCGCAGTGTAGTGGCCGGTCAGACCGTCCACGGCTCGGTCAGACCGCCGTCGGCTCGGTCTGACCGGTTGCGGCTCTGGCGGCTCTGTATCGCCACCAAAAACCAGACCAGTGCAACAGACCAGTGGCTAACAGGCCCGGTCAGACCGGCCTAAGGCCCACGGTCAGCCCGCAGGTCACTTTTCAGCTCAACCGACCGTTAGTAAAACAGCGATATCTCTTGACTCGGGTCTCAGAATTTGGCGTTCTTGGACTCTATGGAAAGCTTATTCAAAGAGCTATCCAACCAATGAACAATCCATCCAAGAAACACAACTTTTATCTGGGAGAAAGGGCTCACACTCCAAAGGATACTCCACCGGACATAACCACATGAGGCTACCCAAACCTATAGGATTTGCCCACATCTCTCTTTGTTTAGGACTTGAGAAAACTCACCACACTTGTCTAGACAAGCCCACCAAATACACCTACATGCATATGAACTAATATGGCACAAGATCATCCACAAGCTCGCTTCATAGACCCCTCTTGATAGTACGGTGCCTATCTAGCAAATCCGGTCTACACCAAACACTAAGACCAGGAAAAGACTAAGAAAACATTCTTAGCTCGCTCCATTATACCTTTGCCTTGCACATCCAACTTGGGGTCAAGCTTGAGTCGAGATCAACACTTGTGACCATTTGATTCAACCATGTTTATACCAAGATATTTACCATCATTTGTCAAGACTTTCTTCTCATCACAAGCTTGATTTCATTCTTGCCAACATGACGATGTCCTTGGCTTGGTGACCATTAACCCATGGTGTCATCCATTAGCCTCATCATAGTGAGACCTATTCCTTTTCACGTCTCAAAGGAGAACATTAGTCTCAACAAATCGGTTGTCATCCTTCACTTGATGACCAACCGGTTGCATATGAAAGATATGGATATGTTTGTTGAGTTTTCATTAACATCACAAGTGTCATATACTCGTATGCAAGCTCAAGTGCAAAGATCCGATATAAATAATAGGTGAACAACATAGATCTAGAACATGCACAATAAATGTATAGGATTTGCTCCCCCTAATTATATGCATACAAATAAATATACAAGAGATACAAGTGTATGCATAATTAGAGAATGACCAATGGGGGTTTATCCTATACACATAGAGAAGGCATTTGTAGTAATGATGTAGACCAACATAAAACATATACCTTCATGATCTCCATGTTCTCAATGTAAATGAGACTAAATAAGATAAGACTCAAGTAAACATTAGTCTCACACTTATATATCAATAACATGGAAATCATATATATGAACCTATCAAAAAGTAGGAGATAATAAGTGGTACATATTATTTTATCTCCATGCATTTCATCCTTGTCATGATTAGGGTCCATCACAAAAGAATGCAACTCTTCCACATCTCATTATCGGGAAATAACCTAGTAGACAACTTATGCAAAAGAGAGGTTAATCCCATATACATCGGTTTATCATCTATCACCAAAGTAACAATTACACAAATGGTTTAATCCAAGATCTTTCAATCTTTTCTCTCTTTGGTGATGGATAATAACCCGATATAAACAATATAGAGAGATGAGATGAAAGATGATTTCAAATCAAGATAGAAATCTTATAATAAACAAAATATAGAATAAGCTCCCCCTCAAGTGTACATACATATGGATATAAAGGAACACACATGCACATAATCAATCAAGATCAATGAGGGAGCTCACACTATATTTTGGATCCACAAGAGAGACCAGGTTAGAATATGTGAAGTTTAATACACACCTCTCATCATTTTTATTTTCATATCCAAATGAGACTAGTCAAAGAAAGGCTCATAAAAACGTTAGTCTCATATAATTAGATTTGTCATTAATCACCAAAACCAAATTAAGGCACTTGAACTTACAGCCGTGCTATTTGAGAATATTACTTACACGAAGGTAATTGACTTTATCTTGAAGCATATTGTTCATAGATTTGGTATTAGTTAAACTTTGATGAAGAAGCTTCTTTTATGTCCAAGGAGGTAAGAAGTTTTGCCGAATCTTATGATATTAAGTTGTCGAGTTCTTCTCCTCACTACGCTCAGGCTAATGGATAAGCTGAGTCGAGTAATAAAAGATTGTTAAAATTAGTCAAAGAAAAGATTGAAGAACGTCAAAAGAAGTGGCATGATGTGCTTTCGGAAGCATTATGGGCTCATAGAATATCTAAATATGGTGCTACCAGAGTCACTCCTTTTGAGTTGGTTTATGGACAAAAGGCCGTTTTGCCAATTGAGGTAAATCTTGGCTCTCTTCGGTACTTCAAGCAAGACGACTTGTCGGTTGAAGATTAAAAGACCTTGATGGGAGGCGATTTTGAAGACGTCATCGACAAGCGTTTGAAGACTTTGAAAGAGATGGAGACACTTCAAGGACAGCATTTTCAGAGGGCAATCAATGGAAAATACTTGAAGAAATACCTCCTTAGCGTTTGGCAAGATGCTTAGGGAGTCCCGTGGCCGATAATTGGATTATCGCCCTGAGATAACATGTTCTATGCTTTTAGGTTCACAATGTTCACCAAAAAGGTAGGGTGGGCATGTGTTTACACCCAAATTTGGCACCTATAGACGAAATAGGGAAAAATTACCAAAGTTTGGAAAGTGTCGGGTTTCCTTCACAGGACCGGTCAGACCGCAGGTGTGTGGGCGGTCTGACCGGCTAGTAGGGCCGGTCTGACCGTAGGCATATGGACGGTTAGACCGTCAGGGTCCGAGCCTGAGTCTGTTTTCGTCGAGTCTCGGGTTTTCTTGCTCGGGAAGGTATGTTTCGTGTTTTCATTGGTTTCTATCCCGAGTTGGACGTGGAGAAGGGCCTGTAGAGGATAAGACCAACCCTATTTAAGAGACAAGGCCGGTTCATTGTAATCCCTGAACATACAATATACTTGAATCGCTTTTTTTTAACTTTTAGCCATGTTTTCTACTTTACTCTAGTTTTAATCCATATTTGTCGATTTGCGCTGTAAATCGTCCACCGACGCTGCGAGAGTGCGACACCTCTTTGTAGGTTTATCCTGAAAACCTTCCGTTTTGCCCGCGAGACGGGTAGTTATCCTCATATCGATCTAAATCGGCTTATAGGCTGATTTTTGATCTATAAATCGGCTCCACTAGCCGGTTTAACCTTTTTCTACAAAACCCATCTTGATTTGGCCTTTTAGCTAGATCGAGGTGGTTGACGACTCCATATCACCGCAAGATGTTTAGGTGTTACGATCATGCTTATCGACTTGTCACAAAAAGTTACCAACACTTCTGTGCGATGGAGAGAGAGTATATTAGAGTACTGGATCAGAACATCATATTGGAGCTTACTGCGGTTCGTTTTCATCCATACTTTCGTAATTTCGTATGAGGAGCACATCATGGACATATTCCTAATGCCCTAATCAATATCATGTAGTTGCTTATTTCTTAAGAGAACCTTACTGATGCTAATGCTGATTGCTAAATTAATGTGAATGGTCCCAGTTCTCCTCGTCTAGAACAGGCAGCAACAAGAAGCCAGAAGGGATAAATTCCTCCATTTGCAAGTGATTAACAGTTAAGCGAACCTGCTTCTATTCCATTCTAAATTCCTCACTTCATTTCATAAAAAGAAGATCAAACAATTCCTATGAGGTCATGGTCATGTCCTCCCTCGATGCCGCTGTCTTCCTATGCATAGAATTCATACATTCAGGGTCTTCCCTGCATCCATGCCGTTATCCCCTTTCGGAGACTTCTCACAAAAGAAAAATGAATTATGTGAACCATGACAATGAACAAGGTTTTATTGCAGTCCATGGCGCCGATTACATTGACATTGCTGAACTTGGGTACATACTAAAGCACATTATTATCTGCAGATAGATGAGCTGCCGCAGGCTAAAGCATCTTTTGGATTACCGTTATGGGGTTACATGTAATTGAGCTGCACGGTGCGACCATTGAGAGGCTGTGTCGGCCTGCGGTTGTGCCTGTAACTCCCGTGCAAAGGGGCCCTCAAAGCAGCAGCCTGCTCTTTGGTCATTTCTCTTATCTGCAAAATTAGAAGCGTCAGTGAGTATAAAAAACATAACTCACTACGAAGTTTTCATGATGTTTCTATTACTCTGCAAGGGGAATAGTACCTCTCCAAAAATGTTCCAGATAACATTTTCGGTGCATGGAGGTGCCGTGAGGGATCCAACGTATCTGAAATACCTATCCGCGCCTTTCTTCAATTCCCTCATATCCACGAGTCCAACAGGAAGAGGTTCGCCTTTCTCCGCTTTACAGCCCTCTAAGTATAATGCAGCCAACTTATCCTTTATCTGCATGTCACCAAGACACCAACATAGCAAATAGCTAAAGTATGCATATGCTGATTATGAGGTGTAGTATATGAGAAAGGTAATCCAATGATGTCAAAAAAAAAAAAAACACCAAGCGACAGTATTGATCTGCTTCATAGATAGTACACATTTTAATGACATCAATTCCAGCTGTGAGCAGGTTATTGTTCTCAAGCCTACTCCTATGTATGAAGGATACAATATCTAGTCAGTACTGACGACTGCCTGTTAATCTGATCTATGCCAAAAAAAAAAAAAGGTTAAAACTTAAAATGGAAAAGGACTTTAGTTGATTGAAGTGGGGGATCTGATTTTTAGAGTCCTACAGAGTACAGTGTTTTGATCATTATAGCGAGTACTATGTCCTATCAGGGTGTCACAAAAATTCACCTGAAAAAGAAATGGATCAGGTTTCCCATGTCGATACAGGACTGCAATGACAGTAATGTTGCCATCATCAGAATGGTGAACCATGTGGAGCTCCACTGCAAACCTATCATGATATGACATGGTCCACACAATTAGAATAACAGATAACCATGATTCACAATGCACCAGGTTGTATGCAGCATTGTGCATGGATACCTTTGGCCATTGATGGTGTGCTCTGAGGGAGAGTGCCAATGCAATTGCCTCAGTTTATACTTTTTCCCATCCACCTTCACAGTCCCAGCAGTGTCGTAACGTAGCTACATCAATCAACCACAATTTAAACCCAGATGATTTTGAATTTACATACCCTCTACTTGAATAGGTGATGGCGTAGACAAAGTTGGACAAAGCATATTTCCATTTTTGTAGTAAATTTATTATTATAGTTATAATAGATTGGAGATCAAATCCATATGCACTAGTGGCAGAAACAGCAGCATGAATGGATAAGACTATTAATTCAAAGAATGAACAGAGTATTAATTCAAAGAGTATTAATCCATATGCACTAGTGGCAGAAAGAACAGCATGAATGGATAATTCAAAGAATGAATGAGTAAGTCATTGACAGCATATTAAAACAATCATATATTCTCCTAGAAAGAATTGACTAGGAATATTATTCTTGCATCTACACATTTTCTTTGTTAACACAAATAACCATCTGTTTTAGATCAAACCGCAATATTGAAGACATTGTCAACAATGGAAGTGTTTGCAGCAGTATAATCCATTTCAAGGGGCTCCAACTTTGGGTTGTAAACTGCGTCATCTTTCAAAATGTTGATTGGAGACTGGTACGTCCCTTTTGAGCACGTTGTGAAATTAGGACTTAAGCTCCCCCAATGCTCTGGACCAGTACTCCCACTGTATCCAAATATCACATCTGATTCAGGTAAAGGCAATACAGATCAGATATGAGATATCAGAAATAAGGTGTTTCAGGAAAATTACTCGTAACATGTGATTTTCCACTGAGTTTTGTTATCTTTGGATCATCCAGTTTGATATCTGATATTCTATAATGATTATAATATTTGGTATGACTGAGGAATTTGCATAAATTGTTTTTCCATTTTTATGAGATTTTGTGACTTTTTTATCTTGACTTTCTTCCATTCAATATAAATATCAAAATTGGTGTAGTTATTAAAGAATCAAAGGAAGAACTGAGAGGTAAAGGGGTAAATGCATCTCTAGTCCGAGTAAAGAAAAGGTCGCCACAAGCTGAAAAACTATAAAAAAATAAGAAAAAAACAAGTTTGAGGGACAAAGTTGTTCTGTTGTAGTCCTCAGGAGAGCAAAAATCTGTGCCATTGTCACATGGATGGTCAACAAATCACATATCATAAGATAAACTAAACAACACAACAATAGACTAGCTGAGGAAAAATGCAAAAGAAGGATAAACAGAATTCTTACCACTGTCACATGCATGGTTCACAAGAATGTGAGTGCACAGCAGTGCAACAAAGATTGCACTTTTCTTAGCAGTCCCCATTTATCATTTGATCCTCTGTTCAGAAATATAAACTCATATCATTAGGTGCAAGGAACTATAGAAGTACTTGCAGTTTTGCTCTCTCGCCACAAGTGGAGAGCACAGATATATAGGGCCTGTTGTGGTATTTTTACGAGCTAGCTTCCTCCTACCTGCAGAGACAAGTAGACCAGTTCAGAGATGTTGATGTGTTGATCCCGAGTGGCCTTGCCCTTTCAGTAATTAGAAAATAGCAAGGTCCTCTTTGTAGCATCACAGGATGAATGCATCAATTCCTCAGTCTTGTCCAGTGCCAGCTCCATCAAATAGCATAACTTCTGTAACAGACGTAAAATAAGACAACTGTTCTAAGCAGTTATAAATTTAACTGATAAAAACAATGTAGGTCACTTTACCACCTCGAAATTGATCTCGGCTATGCTGATAATCACACCTCAGCACCTTATACTATATAAAGATGAGTGGGACTCATCTCCAAGATGCCAACTAAGAGAATATTATAAAATCATGCCAAGAGAAAAGCATCCTATGTACAGATATGCCCATGACCAGTGAACGGCAAACACCTTCCCCACGCAAACGTGCACACGCACACAAAATGAAAAACCAACTAGGACAACAATTAGGCGAATTGTTTATGCTAGTTCACGATAAAAACAAGGAAATAGGAACGCATATAAGGAATATATCACCTGTAAATGTAAGTGACAAGCCAAATCATTAGATGATACTATGATAGAATATATCCCCTTTGCTTAATTTCTGCATAAAGATCACAGCTTTACAAGTTTAGAGTCCAAAACAGAATCCGGCTTAAAGAACCAATCTAAGAACCTTCAAGAACTCCATAATGAATTAATGATATATCCTACTGTTACTGATGCTCCCATGTACTACATGCTAAATTGGTGAAAATATGCCCATCAGTGTCAAATATGGCAGGCTCAAAACTCTGCTGAATGCATTATTTCTGTAGAAAAGACTTTCTAGGTTTGGTACAAAAGTTGTATGAGGAAAAAAAGGTCTACTTTAGCTTTGTGACAGAGATCTTAAGACAGGATGGCCTTCTATGCTAAAAATACCATATACAAATTAAAATATCAAAATGAACTATGATACTTCAACATTCAATTTTACAATCATGTAAATTTGTGTCTGATACACGATACATATGTATATACAATATGAGCAAAGAGAAGATTGAAGTTCTAAATTTGTAGGTGCGTGCATTTTTATATACACTGAAATCTAATAACTTATTTGTTAATCTAGGTCATCAGAAGTTTGCATCAAGCCTCTTAACCTCCAATGCTATTTCATTACGCCTTGTGAATGGAAGTGTGAAAGGGGGATTGTACTGCAGATTCAGTAAAACCCAGGATCAGTCAATGATCAATCTTATTTATGTAGGACATTAGAATATTGATCAATTATTTTGAGCAAGATTTACCTGAGCAATTTCTACCACTGAATCATCTTTCACCCGAAATTGAGAGTCCTTTTGGAGAGTTTCCCGCAATCTGGATTCCCTCTGGCTTATGTCATCATCTGTAACCAGACCTGTTTTACAGCAAATAGAGTATAAAAGATGACTTGTCAGTGTAGTGGATGATTGCCATTTTGGCAGGAGTGCATAATGTGCATAATTGCGTATCCTCTCGAACCAACAAAGAACGTTTTCAAGGTGTTTTCAATATCTATAAAACTTATATTACTTTAGCAGAAAGAAAGAGAGTTAACCTTTAGCTCAAAACATAATAAATACCATGAGAGATGCATACCATTTTCAAACTTTCTGTACTGAGAAGGAAAGTTGAAAATAAAAGGGGTAATGTATATCGAATTTTGGGTGATTTTGTATTATGTTGAAAACATAATCAAACATAAAGTCTAAATTATTTCTGATAAGATGATAATGTAAGTGGGTGAACCTTGTTCTGGTCTCATTACTTGAAAAAAAAAGTTTTTTTTTATTTTTTATAATAATGGAAAAGCTAATATTACAGATTGTTTTGATGATTAGTACGAATATGGGAAACAACAATACAATTTACATCAGACAATAATTCCCAGATGGAACCACATAGTACAAGTAATGATAATGCAAGTCGCTCTGTGCGAACTCATCGGTTTCAATTATGCATTTCTCCAGAGAACACATGATGGATAAGAGGTAAGCTTTTATCATTACTAGTCATGTGCCCGTGCATTGCAGTGGGATATGGGAACATGGCTCAATCTTTTCTGCCCTTGCAATGGGATCTGGGGAATGTGTTTTTTTTTGTCCATCGGCTAGTTTTTTAGTTGCACTGGATTTTTTTTGGAGTGGTTTTTCATACGTGGGATTGGGGGAGGGAAAGGAAGGACGACACCTGTGCTTTTAAAGTAGCAGAGGAAATGGAAAGGTTACAAATGTGAAAACGGCAGTGCCAATAAGCAGAAGATTGCTATTTTTAGAAAAACAAATAGGTTCATAAGCAAATGTGACAAAAATCATATCGAGATCCCAATGTTGAAATGGGTACACAAACGAAACTGAGAATATGAAATTAGGACCTGAAAAGGCTGCAACTGCTACGATTTTGGCGGGCACCTCCTTGATGGTCACAGAAGGGTCTTTTGGCAGTGGCAGGTCTGGACCATATTTTGATGGCATCACAAAGGACATCTTCCACTTGTTTTCATTAGCTGACTGCAAATGACAGCATCGATTAAATGGGATGCATAACTTCTCAACATATACATGCTAAGACCCTGACTCCATAATCACTAGAAGTGACAAATCAGAACAATGTCTCATGGGATTAACATACAGAACCCACCCACCTTCTTTGTTATTACTGGTGTGGTCATGTCCATCTTTTCACCATCGGGTTCACCCTTCCGAGTAAAAACAGGGGTTGTCATTTCCATTTGCTCAGAAGTCGTGTTCTAGAGTCAAAAGCATATATACCATTAATAATAATCCCTCTAACAATTTCCCGTTCAATTCAATTAGTCAATGGAACAATAGGAAGAAACTCTGGCCCAGGGTGGAACTGTATCAACTACCTTACCAAATAAGTAAGACGCCAGCACGTTGAATGACTGGGATGATCCACTGAAATCGAATCCGCTTCTTCCAGGCATTGTCGTCTCAGCGACATAGTAGGACTTATCAAGATTTACAACAGAAGGCAGTTGATATCATGTAATAGAATAATGGGTTCCATTTTCTATAGACGCGTAATTCCCAATTAACATTGTACTACAAAACAAACAATTCGATGGACGGGCAAACAAATGGTCACCTCCACTTCTCTGATCTCGTACTCCGCCTCGCGCTTCAGGACGCGGAAGGGGACGGTCTCGAGATCGGGCACTGCGAGAGCACATTCAATGTCAGTAAAGCAAAACCACAAACCCCTGAGAGCCTGAGAGGCTCTGGGCGAGAATGGATCACGAACGGCGGCGGAATCATCACCACCGACCAGACATGAGGGCCTCCTCGAGGGTGCGGGGCTCGAAGCGGCGCGGCGGGAACGCGTACTTGACGGCCTCCGCGGCGAGGCCTACCGCGCGGCGCTGCGAGGCGGCGAGGGCCTGCGTGGCGAGCGCCAGCACAAGCGACGCGCGCGCCTCCGCGCCGCCGCCGCCGCTGCCGATGACGCGGGCCGTCCCCCGCGCGGGGCGCCGCCCACGGGCCCCGGCGGCGAGCGGCGCCCGCGCGGAGGCGGAGCACAGGAGCGCCATTGCTAGCCCGTTCTCCGGCGCGGTGGCTGGGTGGGTGGGTGGCCGCTACCGTGTCCTCGTCGGCGCGCGCGTAGGTGAAGGGGGGAGGAGGAGGTCGCTCTGCGTGGTGGCGCGGCGCCCGCCGATATTTTTTTTGACGGTGTGCGGCGGTGCGGGAGAAGCGTGTCGCGGATGGCAGGAAGCCGCGGGGGCGGCGAGCGGCGTGGTGGCAAGCTGTTCGGGACTCGGGAGGGGAGATGGTGACGTGGCCGAAAGGGAACGAGGGGCCGATATTTTATTCCCCGGCAAAAACCCAAATGGTGGATTTTTATTTTTATTTTTTTTAGCTGCCGCTGCAAGAACCTGGTTCTTGATGCGAACGATTGAACATTCGTGGTGGTTGAGATCAATCATGCATAGTGTGAGAAGTTTGAAAATATGTGAGGTTCGTTCAAATACCATTTTGCATATGGGTTTTGTTAAAACATCACCTTTAACCTAACATGCTATAATACTATATGGGATTAAATTGTCCTCCACTCGTTTTCTTCCTTGCCTGCTTGGGACTAGCTAAGGTAATCGAGTCATCAAATTTTTCACCGCGCAATGGTCACCGCAAAGCTGCATGTCTCCGGCAACGTCCTATTCGGCCACAACACTCTCTCCCCCACAACTCACTGACCTCCCTCTCCATCTCCGCCATGAACCATGTCTTGATCGTGCAACTCTCATTCGTCGCCAATCCGCTCAACTGCCATTAGGTTTTTCTTCTCCAGTGATCTTCATCACCACTCACCGTCAAGCTCAAGCACTGATTTCATCCCCACCCATCCATTGTCAATTGAGATGCAGATCAAACCCGCAGACGACGTGAGGTGGAACCAAAGATATGCGTGTGAGCATGCGGCTAAGCCTTGCCACTAACGGTGGTGGTGGAATGAGCCAAAAGGTAGGAGAGGAGAGCTTTAGGAGTGGCGACGAGATCCCGTCAACCAATCCCTAGGGTAGCAAGATGAAAGAAGAGCGACATCTAGTGGTTGAACATCAAGGACGGAATGGGTTTCTCTTGGTGTCCGACGACAGTCGGAGTAGAAGAGAAGATGAAAAGGGAGAAGATAAGGGTAATTTGGTCTCAGATAGTATTCTGGAGTGTAGCACACGTTAAAAGTGACATTTAAAAAAAACTAACTGGGTGGCCCGCGCAACTGCGCGGCTAGCATCCAATCAAAATCATATTTTTTCAGTATGATTTTACTTAAAATTTATTAAATAGCTATCTCGTTGTCTTAAGACTTTAAAAAACCAAGCCTTATCATCCCCGTATTTCTAATTATATAATTTTAAAAGTCACACCAGCTGCTACCCATTACTTCTGTCATATCTTTTTTTATTTGTTTGCTCGATCTACCACTATTTATATTCATTCTCCTTGAAATCTTTAAAAATTGGATTTTATATTTTTTAGAGTTTATTGTCTCGTTGGGTTTCGTTTTTAAAATTTCTAAAAGTCCTGTCAAACGCTGCCATTATACTCCTCTACAGCCCATCCACTGTCTTCTCTTTATCGTCATTGAGATTTTAAAAATCGAACATAATAATCGTTCGGGTTCATTTTTTTACTTTCTAGAAGTCTCGCCAAACCGTCAGCGGCTTTACCACTGTACTTCTTTATGGCTCGCCCGCTGCTTCCCTTCTTTATTATCATTGAGATTTTAAAATTGAACATGATTATCATTGTTTTTTTTTACTTTTTAGAAGTTCCGAACCTTTAAAAATTGGACCTCGTAGTTTTTAGAGTTTATTGTCTTGTTGGGTTTCATTTTTCATAATTTTTAGAAGTCCAGTCAAACGATGCCACTATACTCCTCTATGGCCCATCCGCTGCCTATCTTTATTGTCATTGAGATTCTAAAAATCGAACATAACTATCGTTGGAATTCTTTTTTTTTATTTTCTAGAAGTCCCGCTGACCGTCGGCGGCTCTGCAACTATACTCCTATACACCCCGCCCGCTGCTACTCCTTTTTATTGTCACTGAGACTTTAAAAATCGAATATGATTATCAATGAGTTTTTTTTTACTTTCTAGAAGTCCCGGTAACCGTCTTACCCGTTTGCTACACGACCGGCCTGTCGTCCCTCCTTTTAATCGTTATTAGGATTATATTTGGTGTTTTATTAAACCACCATCTACTCCGCCTGCCTAGCGGGCTCCGCGCTCATTATCCTGACTGTTCTCTCTGCTGGGCCTCTTTATAGGCCTACTACTTAATTTATCTCGTCATATGTTTTAGATGGTTTTTTTTCACGGTCTTTATTTTTTATCACCAATTTTAGTTATTTATAAATTCTATCCTAATTGAAATCTTTTTTCTTTTTCTAATTTCATTTTTTTTCAAATTTTAATAATACTGTATAGTGTTCTTTTAATATTTTTATTTTTATTTTTGAATTTCAGATGTTTTAAAATTGTATTCCTACTTGAACTCTCTTTTAGTTTTTCTAATTTTGGATATTATTTTATTTTTTATTCTGAATATTAATTAATCGTGTATTGGGTTCTTATATGGACTCTTCTCTCAATATTCCTTATTTTTAATTTCGATTTTTAGTTAATTTTAAACTGTGTTCCTACTTGAACTCTTCTCTCTTTTTCTTTGCTAATTTTGGATTTTATTTTTATTTTTATTCTAAATATTAATTAATCTCGTATTGGGTTCTTATATGGACTCTTCTCTTAATATTCCTTATTTTTAATTCCGAATTTTAATTATTTTTAAATTGTATTCCTACATGGACTCTCATTTTCTTTTCTAATTTCTGATTTTATTTTATTTTTATTCCGAATTTTGATTAATCTCATATTGGGTTCTTATATGGACTCTTCTTTCAATATTGCTTATTTTTAATTCCGAATTTCAAATATTTTTAAATTGTATTTCTACTTGGACTCTCATTTTCTTTTTCTCCGATTAATGTGGGAATTTCTAGCCCCCACAGTGAACGTAGTGCCTCCTTTCAAAGCTTTAATCTCGTATTGGGTTCTTGAATGACTCTTATCTCAATATTTCTTATTTTTAATTTCTAATTTTATTTAATTTTAAGTTATGTTCCTACTTGAACTCTTCTCTCTCTTTTTTTTTGCTAATTTTGGATTTTATTTTTATTCTGAATATTAATTAATCGCGTATTGGGTTCTTATATATGGACTCTTCTCTTAATATTCCTTATTTTTAATTCTAAATTTCAGTTATTTTTAAATTTTATTCTTACACGGACTCTCCTTTTGATTTATAATTTCTGATTTTATTTTATTTTATTCTGAATTTTGATTAATCTCGTATTGGGTTCTTATATGGACTCTTCTTTCAATATTGCTTATTTTTAATTCCGACTTTCAGATATTTTTAAATTGTATTTCTACTTGGACTCTCCTTTTCTTTTTCTCCGATTAATGTGGGAATTTCTAGCCCCCATAGCAAACGTGATGCCTCCTTTCAAAGCTGTTTTAATAATATAACTAGGTGGGTGGCCCGCGCAACTGCGCGGCTACTACGCATACAAAATTATATAGGGGCATTTGTAAAATTGCCACCGATTTTTTCAACATTGCAAGGATGCTACTCGAATGATAGTTCTAGTGGCAGTTTTGCAATAACGATTCAAAGTAGTGGTAAATTTGCAATTGCCCCAATTATATATATTTAAATATGATTTTACTTAAAATTTATTAAATAGTTATCTCGTTGTCTTAAGACTTTGAAATACCAAACCTTATCATCCTCGTGTTTCTAATTTTATAGTTTTTAAATGTCACACCAGTTACTACTCCTTACTTCTGTCATATCATTCTTTATTTGCATGCTCGATCTACCACTGTTTCTATTCATTCTTCTTGAAACCTTTAAAAATTGGATCTTATAGTTTTTAGAGTTTATTGTCTTGTTAGGTTTCGTTTTTATGATTTATAGAAGTCCCATCAAAAGCTGCTATTGTACTCCTCTACAACCGTCCACTGCCTCTTCTCTTTATTGTCATTGCTTTTTAAAAATTGAACATAATTATCGTTTAGGTTCAATTTTTTACTTTCTAGAAGTTCCGCCAAAACGTCAGCAACTTCGCCACTGTACTCCGCTACGGCTCGCCCGCTGCCTCCTCTCTTGATTTTCGTTGAGATTTTAAAATCAAACATGATTATTATTGGGGTTTATTTTTTTAGTTTTTAGAAGCCCGAACCTTTAGAAATTGGACCTTATAATTTTTAGAGTTTATTTTCTCGTTGGATTTTATTTTTTATAATATTTAGAAATCCCGTCAAACACTGCCACTATCCTCCTCTACGACCCGTCCATCGCCTAGCCTTTATTGTCATTGGGATTGTAAAAGTCAAAGATAACTATTGGTAGAATTCATCTTTTACTTTCTAGGTGTCCCACCAACCATCGGCGGCTCTGCCATTATACTCTTCTATGACCCGCCCGTTGCCTCTCATTTTTATTGTCATTGAGATTTTAAAAAACAAATATGATTACCATTGGGGATTTTTTTTACTCTCTAGAAGTCCCGCCAACCGCCTTGACCGATTGCTTCACAACCGACCCGTCATCCTTCCTTTTAATCATTATTAGGATTCTATTTGGTGTTTTATTAATAGTCTTTAGATGTCCCATCAACTACCACCACTCTACTCATTTATAGACCTTTTATTTAATTAATCCCGTCATGTGTTTTAGATGGTATTTTCTTTCAATAGTCTTTATATTTTTATCACCAATTTTAGTTATTTATAAATTGTATTCCTAGTTGAAATCTTATTTTTTCTTTTTCTAATTTCATAATTTATTTTATATTTTGTTTCGAATTTTAACTAATATCGTATTGTGTTCTTTTAATATTTTTATTTTTAATTTTCAATTTCAGTTGTTTTAAAATTGTTTTCCTACTTGGACTCTCTTTTTAATTTGTCTAATTTCAGATTTTATTTTATTTTTATTCTGAATTTTAACTAATCTCATATTGGGTTCTTATATGTCCTCTTATTTCAATTTTGTTTATATTTAATTCCTAATTTAAGTTAAATTTAAATCGTACTCTTACTTGAACTCTATTGTCTTTTTTTTCAATTTCTATTTTTTTTATTTTTATTCTGAATTTTAATAATCTCGTATTGGGCTTTTATATGGACTCTTCTTTTCAATATTGCTTAATTTTAATTCCGAATTTCAGTTATTTTTAAATGGTATTTCTACTCGAACACTTCTTTTCCTTTTATGCTAATTTTGGATTTGATTTTATTTTATTCCGAATATTAACTAATCTCGTATTGGGTTTTTATAAGGACTCTTATTTCAATAGTGCTTATTTTTAATTCTGAATTTCAGTTATTATTTTTAAATTGTATTTCTAGTTGGACTCTCCTTTTCTTTTTCTCTCATTAACGTGAGAATTTCTAACCCCCACAGCGAACATGGTGCTTCCTTTCAAAGCTGTTTTAATAATATAACTAGCTGGGTGGCCCGCGCAATTGCACTAGCATCTATACAAAATTATCTACTCCCTCCGTCCCAAAATTAGCTCAGCCATGTGTTTTCATGTCCAACTTTAATCGTTCGTCTTATTTAAATTTTTTTTTGAAAAAAATAAAAACATAAGTCACACGTAAAGTACTATTCATATCTTATAATCTAATAACAATAAAAATAATAATTATAAAAAATTTAAATAAGACGGACGATCAAATTTGGACACGGAAACTCACGGCTGCACTTATTTTGGGACAGAGGGACTACTTTTTACATATAATATCACTTAAAATTTGTTAAATGGCTATCTCATTGTCTTACGGCTTGTTTGGTAACTCGAGGGAAGGGGATTGGGAGTTTTCACAAGGGAATTGATGATGAGATTAAGATGGGAATTTGATTTTTAATACCAATATCTTGTTTGGTAGAAGTGATGGAATTGATAGGGAGTCTAGTTGGAGATTAGGTCATTAATAAAAATGGATGGCTGAGATTTGCTTAGATAAAGTAAAGAAGGAATTCCCTCCCAATTACTTGCCCCTACGCAGGTATTGAAAAGGAGGGAGTTCCTTCCTCAATTCCCCATCCCCATCCTACCAAAATTCACATGTCTCCCAACCAAACAAAACACTTAATAGCCTCATCCCTCTAAACTCCCAATCCCTCTTAAAAACTCCCTCCAACTAAACGGGCCGTTAGGACTTTGAAAGACCGAACTTTGTCATCCCCTGGTTTCTAAAAGTCACACCAATCACTACCTCTTACTTCTCTACCACCCATTTATTTGCTTGCTTAATCTACCACAACTTCTATTCATCCTCCTTAAAACCCTTGAAAAAGGGACATTGTGGTTTTTAGAGTTTATTGTTTCATTGTGTTTTATTTTTATAATTTTCAGAAGTCTCGTTAAACGTCATCATTGTACTCTACTACAACCTGTTCGTTGCCTCCCCTCTTTATTGTAATTTAGATTCTAAAAATCGAACATTTTTATCGTTGGAGTTCAATTTTTTACTTTCTAGGAGTCCCGTCAATTGTCGGCCGTTCCACTATTGTACTCTTGTATGACCGGTCCACTGCCTCTCCTTTTTATTGTCATTGAGAATTTAAAAATAAAAAATGATTTTCATTTTGGTTTATTGTTTTAAGTCCCGCCAATCGCCATGACCAGTTGCTTAACGGCCTGACATCATTCCTCCTCTTAATTATCATTGAATTATATTTAGGGTTTTGTTTATAGTTTTTTCGATGTCCCAT
Source organism: Oryza glaberrima (assembly GCF_000147395.1). Taxonomy (NCBI): domain Eukaryota; kingdom Viridiplantae; phylum Streptophyta; class Magnoliopsida; order Poales; family Poaceae; genus Oryza; species Oryza glaberrima. Next base: position 19,342,911 of record NC_068327.1, on the reverse strand, counting down.
CAATTGCCACAACTCTACTCCTTTACGGACATGTTGCTTCTCTTCTTTTTATTGTCATTTCTCATCATTGTATTCTAGATGCAATATCTTTTAATTTTTTTTCATATTCTCATTCCAATATTTTGTTATTTACAAATTGTATTCTTACTTAACTCTTATAATTATTTTCTATTTTTACAATTTATTTTATTTTTTTTATTTTGAATTACAGTAATCTCCTATTGTGTTTTACATTGAGTGAATCTTTCAATATTTCTTATTTTTATTTCCAGTTACAGTATAGGTAAGTTGTCTTTATTTTCTTATTGTATGCAACTAAAGGGTTCACAAAGTGCTAGATTCTTTTGAAGAGAAGATAGAGACTCTGTTTTTTTCCTTCCTGTTCGAGCGAGCATGTCAATAATTATTACTACCTCTATCCTAAAATGTTTGACGCCGTTGACTTTTTTAAAAATGTTTGACCGTTCGTCTTATTCAAAAAATTTAAGTAATTGTTAATTCTTTTCTATCATTTGATTTATTTATTGTTAAATATACTTTTATGTATACATATAGTTTTACACATATCACAAAAGTTTTTGAATAAAATGAGCGGTCAAACATGTTTAAAAAAGTCAACGGTGTCAAACATTTAGGGAAGAAGGGAGTATTTGTTAAGGTGGTCTATTATGCCAAGAAATATTTTTTCTTATACAATTAACTTATATACTATATATGTTTTGTTATAACTTATTATAAATTAAATCAACCAATATTAGTGGTGTAGAATTTTTCAAATGTAACTGCGCATATTTTTTTCTAGTTCCATATAGTGAACAGACTCCTCAAATATGTATTTAAGTAGAAAAATTTTAATAAGCTACAAAATTGTTACCAGTAATCTGTGCACGTGGCTTTAGCGTGACGGCAAGATTATTTGGGCTAAGTGAACTTGAGTCCAGATGGACTCTTCCATGGACTGTGCATCTTTATTTTTTTTCTTTTATTCCACACCCAATCGGAAAACATCGTTGCCCAAAGAGTACTATTAGAAATCCAACATACATGTATGCTCATTATGTACGTAAAAAATTAGGGGTAACTTTCCTATCATGTATTGACTATCATGTATTAGTAGACTTTATTTCGTATTAATAAAATTTCTATTCATGATAAATCTACGCCCTTTAATCTATATTCACTATAATCTAACGGTGTAGCTTTTTTTTCTCTTTTTCTCCGATTAATGTGGGAATTTCTAGTCACCACAGCGAATATGTTTAATCTATATTCACTGTCATCTAACTGTGTAGCTTTTTTTTTCTCTTTTTCTCTAATTAATGTGGGAATTTCTAGCCCTACAGTGAATGTGGTGGCTTCTTTCAAAGCTGTTTTAATAATATAATAGGTAATAGATAGATAGATCGATCCAACTATAGTGATATTTGGACAAAACTCACGTTTCATTATGGCGTAATGTCAAATTTCTAGCCTGTGCAGGCCATGAACGAGACCGACCCAGAAATTCACCAGTTAGACCAAATCCGATCTCGTGGCCACGGCCAGCACACACCACCGCCTCTCTCCCCCCCTTCCCCTTCCGCCTTCCACAGCCACTCCTCTCACCGGAGAATGCCCACCTCGCCCTAAACCCCCACCACCTCCCCCCACCCATGGCGCCCGCCGCCTCCCTCTCCCTCTCTCTCCACCTCCGCCTCGCCCCGCCGCCGCCGCCGCCTCACCGCCGCGGCAGGCCGCCGCGCCACGCCCCTTTCCTCCCCCTCTCTCCCCACCACCACCACCTCCGCGTCGCCCACCACCACGTGCCGGACCCGCCGTGGCGCCGCGGCGTGAGGGCCCGGGCGGGGACCATCCAGGCGCCGGGGCTCGCGCGCCCCGGGGGCGCCGTGGAGACCGACCGCCTCCCCTCCGGCGTGCGCGACCGCGCCATGGAGGCCGTCGACCACTTCGGCGGCCGCGTCACCATCGGCGACGTCGCGTCCCGCGCGGGGCTGCAGCTCGCGCAGGCCGAGCGCGCGCTGCAGGCGCTCGCCGCCGACACCGGCGGCTTCCTGGAGGTGCGCCTCCTTAGCTCTGCTAAGTACTCCGTTGTCACCGCGTCCTTGGTTTTGCTAACCTCCGTGCCTTCTGTGGCTGTCTAAGCATGAAGCGGTTGCGACTTGTGTAGGTCTCGGAGGAAGGGGAGGTGCTGTACGTCTTCCCTAAAGACTACAGGGCGAAGCTTGCTGGCAAGTCGTTCAGAATGAAGGTCGAGCCGCTGATCGACAAAACTAAGGTGCTGGACTGCTGGAGAGATGAAACAAAAAGTTCATTGATAAAAATTGCGCGAGTCATTTTGTTGGCTCAGTTGTGAATTTTTTTTCTGTAACTTTTTGCAGGAAGTGGGTGCATATTTGGTGCGAGTGTCATTTGGGACGGCGCTCATCGCCTCCATTGTGCTTGTATACACTACCATCATTGCCATTATCTCAAGCTCGAGGTGGGCTTAGTATAACCAGATGGATTTTCAGCTAATTAATTACTATACTCTATTCTACTCAAAGCAATTCAGGCACAATGTCTTCATATTTATCAACCGTTCTCCTCAATTCCATCCATAAATATGTAATTCAGAATAAAAAATCTCACTCTATAGTCTAAGATTTAGTCATTACTAGTTGTTTCTATATTTTTGGGGACATTAGTAGAGATACTGTCATTTGCTTATTTCCCTTCCAGTGATAACACTTCTTATTGTATCAGTGACGAAGATAATCGTGGCAGGCGACGGAGATCCTATGACTCTACTATCATCATACCAACAGATTTATTTTGGTAAGTCTCCTGTAACTTTAGGACGAGTTTCAACATAGCTGGATTACCTTAGTGCATTCTTGGGTGAAGGAACATAAACAATTATAATGTCCATCTACTTTTGCGTCTGGAGGGGTTTCTAAACTTCATCGGCTATTGTACATTTATGGTTGAAAATTGCCTGGGCTCTGTGCAAACTGTCGTGCTAGTATTTCTTCTGAAACGAACCATCTCAGAATAAATGCCCTGGCAAAAATGCATTCAATTTAAACGTAGTCATACTCATGTATGTGTGTTTAGTTGTATTTATGCGTTCGCTATGCATAGCATGCATAAATCAACATGAAAATAACTCTATGTAGGGACTACATGAAAAATGATATCAAACCATCCAGCTGTTAATGCAATCTTTGATTTTGCACCGTGAAGACTTTTAATTTGTAGTTTGTACACATTGCTATCGTTCAGTCGTTCACAATAATACTTCATATGTCTTCAACAGGTACTTGGACGCAGATTACTACAGGAGGCGGCGGCGGGTAGAAAAGGAAGATGGGATGAATTTTATTGAATCTGTAATTTAAAAGGGTTTGACTTGATTTTTCATTTCCTTGGTGTAACTCTGTCATGTGTAGGTGGGTTAACTTTATGTTCATAAATCAATTATGCAGATCTTTTCATTTGTATTTGGAGATGGTGATCCAAATGATGGTCTTGAAGATAAGAGATGGAAAATGGTAAGAGCTTTTCATAGGCCATATAGCTGTTTCTGTTTCTAACTATCATGATCAGCTCTTATTTGTTACTAGTTTTTACTGTTACAAATTATAACTTCTCCTTGAATAAATATACAGATTGGGCAATATATTTCATCGAATGGTGGAGTTATCACGGCAGAAGAACTAGCACCGTATCTTGATGTGCCACCAATTTCAGAACAATCCAAGGTATATAACTTCTGTTCTAAAATGCTTATTAGTATTCTTGTTGTTATTGTTTTTTTTTTGTACTTTTCCATTCATTACTAAATAAATTAAATACTGTGATGAATTTTCCATGTAAGTTATGGATTGTTCGTTGGTGTGAAGCCTCATCTCATCATATGCATATGATATTCTGAACTACAGGATGATGAATCATTTATTCTTCCAGTTCTATTACGCTTCCAGGGACACCCAGAAGTTGATGAACAGGTCCATCTTTCTTCTCATAATTTAAGCATATATTGACTGCCACTAAGACATACCCCTACATTGTTCTTAATGTTTACACCATCAATCCCACCACTTACTGAAGGTGGCATTACATAACTGGTAGTGAACTTGAATACATCTCGATTGAACTGATCAACTTATAGTGTATTTTGATGTTGTTTTCGTATTCAGGGAAACATTCTTTATAGGTTTCCATCACTGCAACGTACTGCTTCATCAAAAGGAAGTGGGGTTAGAGAATATGTTGGTAACAAATGGTCTGCTATGTTTAGCAGCGTTGAAAAGTACTTAGAGGAGAAACCATGGAAATTCAGGTTCGCATTTTTTTTGTCATTGAGTTATTCAAGTAGTTTCCCTGTTATTGCATTTAACTCTAGTGGAACCTGTTCTACCTTCCAACATTTTACTTTGGCCTAGGTCCTAAAATATACCTTGAGCTGCCTAAAACACAACTCTGAACTATCAAAGCTGTCCGCATCACCATCTGTGACTTCAGATCAAATGACAAATGAAGCTCCATTATTTCCAATTCCTGCATTTAGCTCATCTACCTGGTCATCCTAACTTGTGCAGCTCTCTACCATGCACTACCTCTATCTATTTGGTCCATTTTGGTTCAATTCAAGGAAAGATTTGTTCAGTCTGATGCCAAAATCTAACTTAAGGGGGTTTTGTTACCTATAATGTGCATGTACTTGTGTTTGGATTGTAAATTTATTTTTTCTTGGAATCAAGTCACACATTAGTACACTATGGAATGCACTGCATTGGAGCCAAGAATTGTCTGTATTGATGCATTAGAGGGTAATTGCAATTTTTTATTTTTGAAATCTGCAGTTTGTCTTGTACCTCTGTATATTCATATGTGGTGTTGTCGTTTTGCAGCAAAGCAAATGCATCTGAAAGGGCAATGGTTGCTGGTTTGGGAGGACTCAATCTTTTTGGTGTGATCATTCTTGGGAACCTGTTGAAGTAGGAATTGTGATTCTGCCCTCAAATACCATTGATTTGTAATTCATTTTTACTATTTTTTTTTACATTAAACTTTGTTTTGTAGGCAAATGACAGTGCCACCTGGTGGACTTATCTCATTTGTTGCACAACTGTTTCCTTTGCTTCAGGTATGGCTGGGCTCTATGCGGCCTATTTAGTTGCATAAAAGTCGTAATCCCTTGATCTTTATACTCATGTTGAAATTTGAAAAGCACCTGGTCGAAATCGATCATGAACCCTTGGTTTTGTGAGGGGAACATCTGAAAGTCATAATGTGCAAACTGTTGGTTGTATTATGTTGTGAATGTATGATGAATGCATTGATGATATACTGATTACTGATAACATGTGGCCCTTTGTAGGTATATGCTGGTTCCTTTTTTGCAATACCATTGTTTAGATGGTTTCTACTCCGCAAGACCAACAATGGCATTGAAAGGAGGAACAAGGCCAGAGAACAGCGAGCTCAGGAACTTGCATTGCCAGAACCTTCTCTCAGAAGAAAGGTAAAACAACAGAAATTGCTGCATTTTTCATTGGAACATAAAAAAGGAAAATGAAACTATAAAATCAAGCAAACACTGCAAACATGATTTTTTGCTACACACGTGGACCTGTTTGGAGAAAGTCGTATAGGTTTGATGCATTTTGCATGAATCTGATAGGTTGAATCATGGGTAGATTCAGTAGTTACTTCTGTTCCTAACATCATATTGTTCTAAAGGGAACTCAGTTTGGAAGGCTTAGCCTACAACAGCAAGTGGAATATGGAACTCGTATATCTTGCTAATATTTGCACACTGAGGAAATTCCCATGCCAATCAGAGAAATAGTAAATAAATTTGGATATCCATCTAGGTGCAACTGAATTATAATGGTCTGGATTAAAAGAAGAGTTCATGTCAGTTACAGCTTGCTAAATATTGATATAGAATTTAAGAAATAATTTGATAAGATACTAAATTGAGAGGCCAAGACAGGTACAACTTCATATTTTGTTTTTTACAATTTGTATGCATGACCTGATAAATTGTACTACCTCCGTTTCATATCATAAGTCGTTATGACTTTTCTCTAAATCAAACTTCTTGTAATTTTGACTAAATTTATAGAAAAATATAGCAATATTTTCAACATAAAACAAAGAAACTATCAAAATATATTCAATGTTAGATTTAATAAAACTAATTTGGTGCAATAAATGTTGCTATATTTTTCTATAAATTTGATCAAACTTTCAAAAAGTCAAAATGACTTATAATATGAAACAGAGGAAGTACTTATTTTTTGCACTTTTGTCTCCTTTATTTTTTTATTTGAAGTGGCATTAGTTTATCTGGTTTTCCCTCTCTTTTCAGTTACTCAGTGCACGCGACATGGCTCAACGTAAGGTAATTACTCCAGAGGAGATCGTCTACACTACCGAAAAGGATCTTTTGGATCAGGATTATGAAGTCAAGGAATGGGAAAAGAGGTTTAAGGAGCTTGAATCAGACTGATGGAAATACTTGGCTTTCATGCTATCCCTTCATGGTCCTTTGGTCTGCTTGGATGGTCATTTTTATCAGCATCCAATTGATTGGTGGATATATCTGACTAAACCATTAAATCAAGTGGCGCAACGTCTAACTGGACTGGATGGTTCTGACACCCATTGATAGGCGCGCACTATTTCGACCTTGAAATTTTTGTGTAAACTGTTGGTCAATTTGCATTGATCAAGGTCTGCAGCTGATGTACATATCTGTAACGTTTAGCAGCATATTTGTATAGGTAGTTCAGTGCACAGGAGCAGTGAACCACAAAGTTCAGAATTCGACATGGGTACCAGGGACCATTCTTTATGGATGGAGAAGGATAGCCGGAAAAGTAAAAGATTATGCCATTACTGGGGCATCAGACTTGGTCATTCTGGTTTCTGTATCGCTGAAACTTTACTGGTGATCATGCACAAGTCTTATGCTTTACACAGGCATGTTAGAACATTCAGGGGAAAATCAATTCCTGATTGGTGAGAAACAGTAATTGTGTATAGGAGCTGTGCAAGAATATACGTCCAGATTCCAGACCTTAGATGCCAGAATAGAACAAGATCATTATAAATCCCAAAAGAATGTGATACGCTTACAACTGATGATTTGCTATGTATTATCGACCAATGACAATTCTTCTGTATGACTCTTCCTCTGTAACACTGTAAGACGAAAGGCAGTGCAAGCCTGGTGGGTTAATACTTTCCAAATTTCTGTTAGATCTATCCTCTAATCTAATATCACTGCGAAGCCATTTTCAGCTTCTGAATGGCACCCCCGTTAATTGCAGTTGTCACGACTCACTAAGTACAGTGGCTGATACTGTCACGATAAGGCGAAAACGACCGATGCGGTGGCGATAAGTAGGAACCAATGGATCACCTGCAAAAAAGACACAAAGGTAGATGACTTGTCAAGGCTCATGTAAAGGACAGGTGCACAAGAGAACTTAGGAGTACATAACATTGAGTTTGATGATGCATTTTGCTAAGTGCAAGCGGATGGGACGCTTCAATTGGTGGAGAATTCTATTCCTTGCCTGCCGCCAATGGCGCCGTTTATCTCTGTCACATTGCCACCTCACTACCTCAGTAGTACAACGTACATCACGTAGTAAAATGTTTTGAGAGCAATCAGGTGAAAGCATAGCTGACTGCCTGATCTAGGTGATGATTGAACGCAACCCACGCTATCCAGGTTCGTTATAGTAGGTTATGTCGAATCCTCACATAGGTTAAGTTTTTTAGACAAAAAAAAGTACGTGTCATTTCAGTATGATCTTTATAGAATAAGCACATGTCATGTGATGGTAAGATTATGATTTAAATTCTGATGTTATAAATATTATACTTACGCAAATATACTTTCATATGAATTTAGTGAGATCAGGAATGTACCGTCAGTTTTCATCTCTATTGGGAAACACTGGTGGATGTGAGTGTGAATTTGCGTTTGTACTGGTGTGTGCGCGTGTACCGTGTAATCAAGGAAAAAAAAACTTTGCACAATCAAGATTTTACCGCTGATCTATGCGTATGATGTCGCAACACACGTGTGTCTTCCATGTAATAGAAAAAAGAATGGTAATGTGGGAGTAATCCGTCTTACCTGGGTCGCTGCCCCGTGTGATGCCATGGGCGGTAGGTAGCCGCGGAGGCCGACGTTGTAGACCGGCGTGCCGTCGGGGTAGAAGAGGCCGTAGTTCCGCTCCGACGCCGGGCCGGGCTTGAGGTTCTCGTTGAAGAGCGCGAAGACGTAGACGTCGATGGGCGCCTGCGGCCGCAGCGGAGTGCCCTGCTTCATCTCGATCCTCCGGAGGAGGTTCCCGATGTACGTCCCGGCGTTCTCGGGCGTCGCGCCGGCCTCGTCGGGGTCGCCGCGGGACGGCCACCCGGTCTCCGACACCTTCACGTCGATGTCCGTGTGCCCCATCGCCTGGATCGCCGCGTACACGGCGTCCACCTGCGCGTACAGCATGTTGTCGTAGACGAGCCTCGTGCGCGGGTCGACGACGCCGGCGTTGGGCTGGAACAGCACGTACTCCAGCGGCACGCGCGCCGGGTCGTCCTTGTAGGCGAAGTACGGGTAGCAGTTGATGAGGAACGGCGCCCTCGCCGCCGACAGGAAGGCCAGGAACGGCTGCAGGTGCGGCGCGGCGGAGGGGTGGAATGTGCCGGCGGACGGCGGGTAGGACACGCCCATGATGTCCAGCGAGTGCGCGGTGGTGACGTTGACGCGGCCCTGGAGGCCGAGCGCGCCGAGCGCCTGGTGCACCGACCGCATCGCCGGGAGGAGGCTGGCCTGGAGAGCGGTGTCGTTGCCCTTGAACACCTCGTTGCCGACGGTGATGCAGGTGATGCGCGCGCCGGCGCGGAGGTGCGGCACCACGTGCAGCTGCAGCCACGACTCCGCCGCCGCGGGGCTGGCCATCGCCGGGACGGCCTCGTTGCCGATGCCGATCACGAACTCCACGCCCGTGCCGAGGAACGCGCGCAGGACGTGCGGGTCGGCGTCGAACAGCTTCACCTTGTTGATCTTGAGCGACCGGAGCAGCCACGACACCCGCGACGGCGACGGGAGGTTGTTCGCGATCTGCCCGTAGTTCACGCCGATGGACAGCGCCTCCGCGACTCGCACTTGCCCTGCATGCATGCGATTGTCACGGTCAGTGACCAACAATTGCATTAGCTAGGAAAATGTGCCATTATTTTGCTGCATTTTTTAATTTTCCGAGTGATCGTTATCATTGTTCATTTATTTGTTCTGATGTGCTATAGTGCTGAGAAATAGAAAGCAGTGAAAAACACGGAATCTCATTCATGTAATATTTTTGGTCATCCTTGAGATTGCAACAGCTAGCTCAGCTCAAACTTGATTATCATCATGAGTGCAATGAATGCAGGCATATCAGAATAAAAAGTACTCCCTCCATTTCAGGTTATAAGATTTCAGGTTATAAGATGTTTTAGTTTGACTAAATTTATAAACAAATATAGCAATATTTATATTATCAAATTAGTTTTATTAAATTAATAATTAAATACATTTTTATCATAACTTTATCTTGGGTAAAAAATATTACTATTTTTTCTATAAATTTGATCAAATTTAAAGTAAATTGACTTTGACTAAAGTCAAAACATCTTATAACCTAAAATGGAGGGAGTAGTATATACATTAGTGCTATCATGAGAAACATGCTAGGTTTAGGATTCAAACCCAAGTGGGTTGGGGGAAAACCCTTACACCACGTCAACGGAGTTATGCTCAGTTCTTAAGATACAATGTGTTTACAATTGGACACTATTATTACCCTGGACTAATTAATCCTGTAGAAGAATAAAGAATTTATTTCCCCGGATGAAGAATAAAGAAATTTTAGATATAATACAATATACAAGATACACAGAAAGTGCGCGTGATCCAATGGGAAGCAAGATTTCACTGGACCACATGGGCATGTGGTGGATGAGCCACCAAGGCATCCTGCCAAGAACTAATAGTAGTAATACTACGTACTAACCAACTCAATTATTCCAATGCCGGCGTGCAGTGTCGAGCCCTGTGCTTTGCTTTCACCTATATTTTCAAGTTGCAACTCGCCTATCAAACCAAATTCAGCTGGCGGGTACGAATAATAAATGATGAACAAATGCTCTTTCCGGAGGAACTTTGTGGAGAAAGACAAACCACATACAGCTCATGACCAGATAAGATGAGCAAAAACAGAATTGGAGGGGGGAAAAGTAAAAAATTGGAGCGGAGTAAAGGGAAATATACCCGACTATTGTTGCTTACTTTGCTTGTAAAGAATTGATAGAAAACTGAAGATTGATACCCAATAGAAGGATCTTCTAGAAATGAGATGGATTTTATATGGTGATTTAGTTTTGTAGCCTTAGTGGGCGCTGTGTCTTACGCCATGGAGCACCTATAGCTATAGTTGAAGTATTAAAGAGCTGCGCATTACTAATCACATGATATAATATCGGCAAATGCACCTGCTAATCCAGATAAAAACCAACGAAATGCAGCTAGCATTGTATCCCCAATTTGCAAGATGGAACTTAATTGTGAAATGCATGGCAACAAAAACACATAAAATTTCCATCGTCTCTTTCTGATGAACCAGTATAAGCTAGCTTCAAGCGGTCGAGACAGCTTAGCTGAAGGGGGATCGAGGAGAGATTAATTTGCAGAAGCACTGCTCGTGAGCTAGATTGAGCGAAGAACTCACCTGCCATGATCAAGACTAGGATGGGGATGACCAACACAGCGCAAGCGGCGGGGGTGCACGACGCCGCTCTCGCTGCCGTCGCCATCCTTGCCGGTCGATCGGGCACTGGTTGCCTCACGCGCGCGCGAGACCTCCAACTGCGAAAGGTCGAGGAGAGGAGAGACGACGCCTCTGTTGCGTTCCACTTGGAGAGGCTTGGAGCTGACAAAACTGGGTCGAGCTAGTAGTTTTGCTGCTATATAGGCTAGCGATCGAGCACGTGTGAGTACAGCGGCCTGGTTTGTGTGCGCGCGCGCGGTAGCCGTGCCGCGGTGCCGGTGGGAAGCAGGGAGGAAGCGAGCTAGGAGAGACGGATGATGTATCGGCGCGCGATCGCGTACGTGCGAGAGGCCTCTCTGTGGGTGGCTGCCTCGTCACCCCGCGCGCGCGCCAGTGGGCATAGTACGTATGGGCGGCCCGCGCTTCGTGTCAGCTGCCGCTCTCTTGACCGCGCCATGTCTGGGCAATATGGCCCCGCTACCGCTGCCGCTGCCGGCAACGTACGTACCTTCGCTGTCGCCTCAGCAGCTCCGGGCTAGCTAAGCTAGCACCGTCGCGTGTTGACGGAAAACATGTCGTCTCCCGTATACTGACACGTTGAAAACGACTTAACTACTTAGTGTTTGTGGTTGATTATTGGTGTGTAGACGACGCACGCTTTGTTACGTAAGAACACACGTGTTCCTAATCCTATACAAGTATAGTAACAACCGATCGAGTCAATCATATCGATCAACCCGTCCTCCCGAGCTTTATACTACTACTTGTCCTGTTTGCGTGTTATATATGTTAAGTAAGCTCGAATCGTCCTACATGCACCTGCGTGACTTTTCCCGTGGAGTCAGATCGATGGTGCGCCTCAGGCGTGGCACCACGCACGCGGCCGTATTACCGGATCTTGAGGCAAAAAGTGTGCGGGCGACTGATCTTTGACTCCACGATCTCGAGAGAGAAATCGACAAGAGAAACGGAAACCGGACACCGCGAACCGCCGGCGGCTAATCAGCGACAATCACCGAACCTGAGAGCGACGGGCAAAGAGAGAGACGACTAAGTATTAGCGAAGCAGTAAAGAAGGAAGGAAAACCGCTTTCCAGAGAATCCAGATCTGATCACCGGCGACTACTCTGGTGAAACACCGGTCGGTGACGCGCGCGCAGTGGCCCAGAACCGATGCGGCCCACGCTCGAATCACCGAGCTGTGGCTGGCTGGGAGAGTAGTGTCGGTGCGGATCCGATCGAGTGGGCGATACTGTGACAGGGCGAGTGGCTGACGCCGATCCGACTCATCGTCCGTCCGGCTCGGCGCTGTCTCCTCGCACGCGTTTCTCGTTGATCGCGCGCGGGCGCTGTGGGCCGGAGCGCGTAGTACGTTTTCGCGGGCAACAAGTCTATTTGGCCCGTACACAAGCCGACGTTCGAGACCCCGGCACACATCGACCGATCGGGTGGAGTCTTTGGCACCCTCGATTTTCACGAATTTGAGCACTGGGCTGCTGCGGTCCTGCATGCGGAGTGTGGACCAACCAGATCCGGACCGCTCTCTTCTCCGTGGGCTAGCTCCGTCTCTCAAGACAGGACCCCGATGTTAGGCCACAATGCATGTGGCCGTATAGGCCCACGATTAAGCTCGAGTTTGGGATTTGGAAAAAGTATACTTTTGACTCCCTCAACTATAACCTGAGTATGATTCATGACCTCCAACCACAAGGATATATTGACTCCTCTAAGTAACAAAACCGATGCAACCTATATCCCTGTATGGTTTTGAAAGCGGTTTTAACTGACGTGGCGCCTACGTGGCAATGTTGACCCGGTTTTCGTGCAACATGTCATTATCGTGTCGCTTATGTGGCATTTTAGAGCTAAACAAAAACCAAAAATACGTGGGACCGACAGTCATTCAATAGGAAAAAATAGTGGGACCCACCGACATGTGGGCCCCACATGTCATCCTCTTTCTCCTCCTTCCTCCATTCTCCTTCCTTTCCTCTCTTCTCTCTCTCCTTCCTCTTCGCCCCTTCCTCTTCCTCCTTCCTCTTGCGTCTTGGCAGTGCTCGTTGCTGCCTCCGATGTCGGACCCACGTCGTCGGTGCCGAGTTGTCTCCCCGCCGTCGGAGTCAAATCGCTTGCGCACGGCAAAGTCGCCCCATGATGGCTTGAGGACGAGAGAGAAAGAGACAATGCCAACGGTGTTGACCTCGACAGCCATGGTGATGGCTGAGGTGGTGGCGAGTGAGAAGCTCAGCGGCGCTGGCTCCATGAGAAGGCGGCGAACATCGGCGCTGGGGCGGTCGGCTCTTGCGTCGGGGAAGAAGCTCCCTTGGACGTCGGTTGGAGGCCAGCGGTGCAGCGGCGGCCCTCACCGGCGGGGTCCTAGAGGCGACGACAGTGGGAAGTCGAACCCAGTGCGCGGCGGTGCTCCAGGCGGCAACGGGACCGAAGTGGTTTTTGGCGGCGGCGCGGATAGACGGTGAGGCGTGCAGCTCCGGAGCTCGGTGGTCGGCAGGAACTAGTGCGGTGCAGCAGGTGGGCGGTGGCGCGCTTGGGCCAAGAAAAGAGAGCGAGGGGAGCGAGGAGGCTGAAGAATGAGGAAGAGAAGGGGAAGAGGAAGGAGAATGGAGGAAGAGGATGACATGTGGGACCCATATGTCGATGGGTCCCACTATTTTTTTTTGTATGTGAATGACATGTCAGTCCCACGTATTTTTGTTTTTTGTTTTTACCCTAATGCCACATAAGCGACACGTCAACGACCCATGGGACGAAGACCGGGTCAACACCGCCACGTAGGTATCACGTCAGCCAAAACCGCTTTCAAAACTACCTAGGAATATAGTTTGCATTGGTTTTGATAGAGGAATCGATATACCGAGTTTTGTGGTTGGAGGTCATGAATCATACTATAGTTTGCATTGGTTTTGATAGAGGAATCGATATACCGAGTTTTGTGGTTGGAGGTCATGAATCATACTCAGGCCATAATTGAGGGAGTCAATATACTTTTCCTTGGGATTTTGACTCGTAACTTCAATTCGAGTTTTGTGGTTGGAGGTCATGAATCATACTATAGTTTGCATTGGTTTTGATAGAGGAATCGATATACCGAGTTTTGTGGTTGGAGGTCATGAATCATACTCAGGCCATAATTGAGGGAGTCAATATACTTTTCCTTGGGATTTTGACTCGTAACTTCAATTTGAGCTGTTTTTTTTTAGAGAAGGGTATTTTTTACCCGGCCTCTATATCCAACTGGATGTACCATTGAAATAGGGAACTTAGCACCGCAAACAACCCAATCTGAAATTTGCTCCATAGGAGATTTGAACTCAGGACCTTGGGGTACTACTCAGGTCACTGTAACCACTAGGCTACATGCCCTTTCGTATTTGAGCTGTTAATCAAAAGGACTCATTAGATGGTCAGATTAACTGGAGTCAATGTTCCTTCGCAGTGGTGCAATCATAAAGAGCAATCTTAATGGGTGTCCATGGCAAATTAATGCCCCTGCTACAGTACAATTTTAAGGTGGTGCGATAATTAAAGGAAAAATAGATGAGGTGGTATTTTGTAGGGGAGAGAAGCTATAAAAAGGGAGCTGCTATGGTACGGAGTACACCGTCCAAACGTTAGAATGGTATCCCCATGTTTCATGTCACTAGCAAAATGCCCGTGCGTTACACCGGGTGATTGCAGAGCGTGTATATTGACTAAAAGTGTTGTTTGGTTTAGCAAAAGTGCCCGTGCATCAGAAAAATATGCAATTAATTAAAATACAAATTCGCTGAAATATTTGGTATTTTTAAGTAGGTATGTGTATAATTAAATAAATTTACAAGTAAAGCAAGTGTGACAAATAAAATTACATGGTTAAATTTAATTTTATTAAATTCTCCATGATTAGTTACGCTCTTTGGAATTTTATTGGAATTTTCAGAGCTTAATTGCTAATTTTATTAATACAAACATCATTTAACAATTATTTAATTGGAAAAAGAAAGAAAAATACTTCCTTTTAGGTTTGCTTCAAAATTAACATATTCAATATAACTATAATTGTAATGCTTCTGAAAAAATGAGCACTAAAAATGTACTTATTCTCTTTTTTTCGGCCCGAGGGACCTAAAATAGACTTATTTCCGACCCATGCCGATCGGCCCACGGCCTTTTGCGCAAGTGTGACAAATAAAATGACATGGTTAAATTTAATTTTGTTAAATTCTCCATGATTAGTTACGCTCTTTGGAATTTTATTGGAATTTTCAGAGCTTAATTGCTAATTTTATTAATACAAACATCATTTAACAATTATTTAATTGGAAAAAGAAAGAAAATACTTCCTTTTAGGTTTGCTTCGAAATAAACATATTCAATATAACTATAATTGTAATGCTTCTGAAAAAATGAGCACTAAAAATGAACTTATTCTCTTTTTTTGGCCCGAGGGACCTAAGATATACTTATTTCTGACCCATGCCGGTCGGCCCACGGCCTTTTGCGCACGCGCGGGCGCACTTTTCCTCCCCCGGGCCGCAACCTGGGCTTGGGCCAGAAAAGAGGCCTCACTCTCGATCCCTTTTGGGCCGATTTCGGCCCGGACGACACCGGCCGTCCGATCTCTAGGGTTTTGATCGGACGGCCGAGCGTCGATATCGGGGAAACAAAACCCCCTCCCTCTCAGCCGCCGAAACCCTAGCCCATTTCCCTCCCTCCCATCTCACTTCGCCGCCCTCCCTTCCGCGCCCCCGAGCGCCGGCGGCGGCGACGCCCCCACCACCCACGGCGGTGTCGGCGGCACCCTTCCCCACCACCGGCGGCGGATCTAGCAGGAGGGGAGGCGCCCCGCGAGCGGCAGCGGCGGCGGAGTCCTCCCCCACCACTGACGATGGCGGCGGCGGTGCTCTCACCCACCACCGGAGAGCGCCCTCCGCCGCCGCCGGCGGAGGATCTAGCGGGAAGGGAGGCGTCGGCGGCGCTCTCCCCTCCACCGGATCCAGTAGGAGGGGAGCCGCCGGCGGCCAGCCGTCCCTGCGGCGGCGGCGACCCCCTTCGATCTAATTTTTGGTTTTGTTTGGATATATATGTGTACATGCATCATGATTTGTGTGATTGAACTCCGATTGTGATTGTGATTTTTTCCCGGGGTTTGATTGGATTCGGATTGGGATTTTTTTTGTGGGAGGGGGGGGGGGAGGCGACGAAGCGGGACGAAAAACTGGTGTGACGACCGGAAAAATACGAATATTTATATTAGTTATAGATATGACAGTGGTGGCTCCAGAAAATTTTGTTAGGTAGCCCTATCCCATACTTCTAAATTATATATTGGCCCTGTTCGTTAGCTGCAGCAGGCAAGCAGCAGCGGGCTGCCAAGCAGCGCAACACGCAGCCGAACACACCCTATGTCAACATTACATCTATTTTGTCAAAATTTTCATCAAATTTAAAGGATGGGGTACTTCTATATCAAAATGGAGGGTGGTCCAAGGACCACCCTCAAAACCTCTTAAACCGCCACTGCATATGGCCTCCCGACCCCACTCCTCGTGCAGGCTAGGTTGTTTCACTAGGTCGACATGGCTATTGTGCTGGGTTACCATTCTTCTAGTTGGTAATCTGTGTTGGGTTACCAATTCTTTTAGTTGGTAGTGGTTGGCCTGAACAATAAAATCTTACCATTATACTCATTGTACATCTTTCTTAGATGGGTTTTCATTGATGTATCCTAGAGTATTATCAATATTATTTTTCTATATATATCATAACTGATAACCGAAGGTACTAAAATTAATAAATATCATAATATTATTGGTACATATATGTATCACCGCTAGTACCTGATAGGTATCATCATTGATAGCTATGTATATCGTCACTAGTAATTGTAGGTATAGTAACCGATAAGTGTTATTACTGACACAATTTCAACCGTTGAGTCTCGTTCAAACTCCAAGGTTTTATATGCCATTAAGAGAGCCACTATTAGTTTAATAGTAAGACAACCAAATTTTGATTCATTTTTCTCTTTCCTAACCTTCTTCCCACAATACCCACACAACTCTCCCTTATATCTTGTGCCTCACATCAACTCATCACAAAGAGTCAATGTTTCTCTCTCCTTCACATCAGCATCATGTCTCATTTATTATCCATACATGCCCTAAGGTAAAAATTCACATATCCTTCGGTCCTTCCACGAGCAATCAACAAAGTGAAACTAAATACATGTTTTCTCGCGAGCAATCATGTTACTCGTATAAAACCCCGCTTAATAGTTCATTTTCTATTTGCTAGTACAAAATTTGAAACATAAAACTAAGTAGAATTGTGATAAGCGGGAAAAAAAACTCGCTTGCCCACTTGGCCATCCCACTTACATCCCTCCATACAGTGCATACTCCCTCCGTCCCAGAATATAAGAACTTAGGATCGGATGAGACATTTTCTAGTACAATAAATTTGACTAGGAAATGTTACATCCGGTAATAGGTTCTTATATTATACGACGGAGGGAATACTTGAGTTTCTCTAGTAATTATTCTCAAAGTTTGTTATAGATGCTAGCCCATTTAATTATTCTAACACATACTCCATATACATCATAAAGCAAGGAGGTAGGAAAGAATCTGTTCCACAAATGGAAAGACGACCAACGAAAGAAGGGAACGAGGCCACGTCGGTGAGATGTTGATGCAGAATCATTTGCTGGTTGCTCATAGTAACAGATCGATCAAGAATTCAAGATCTAAACCTGCGATCCTAGAGCACAATTCCAGAGATACCGTACCTCTGCCTACTGTTATTAGATCTATGTGATGAGAGAGCTGAATTAATTAAGCTACTGCATATTACATGCGATACTAGCTAGGATTTTGAACTTAGACTGAACAGGAACAAATTAAGGTGTTGTTGTTTATTAGTGGATGATCAGGAGATAGCTAGCTCTTCCGAATCATTAGGATTTTTTTAAGTTCGGCAGTGTAGATTGGGAATTCAGCTATCTGATATGTGGAGATCGAAAGCTTATTCATGAATTTTTTTTGCTAATTAATCGATTGGATGGCCAGGTAAAGGTGAAGGATAGAGAGCGGATGAAATAATCAACAGCTAGCAAGCTCTTAAATTAGAGCAGACGGAGTATTGCTTCGAACAAGAATGGAACTTGCCGCAAATGGTGATCAATTATCTAATTAATTACATCCACCAGTAGTCAAAAGTAGTATACAGATTAAGTAGAGTACTTGACATCGATCAAATAATCCATACCCCGAATAGGTTTCGCATAGAAGACGAGTAAATTTTCACTTCGAAGAAGCTAGCAGGCGGCCGGGGGAGGCAAAAACTTGACGAAAGCACTCGATCGATCGATCGATGGAGATCGGAGGCGATCGATCACGATCAAGAGCAGCCGTTCTGCACCCGGAGCGGGCGGGCGGTGGGGCCGTGCGGCGGGCGGCGCGCGGGGGCGGCGCACTCGGCGACGAGGGCGTCGCGGGCGGTGAGCAGGCCGCGCGTGGCGGCGAGCGGGCGGTCGAAGACGGCGCAGTCGACCCAGTCCTTGAGCAGCCTCTCCTGCCCCCACATCTCCGGGATCCGCACCCGCCCGGCCATCTCCGTCCGGTGCCGCTTCAGCCGCTCCCGCGCGCTCTCCCTCTCCTCCCCCGCCGCCACCGACGACGGCGCCGGCCGCCTCGACACCGGCAACGGCGCCAGCAACGCCGCTTGCTGATGGTGATCCCCAGCGCCGCCGCCGCCGCCGCCGTCGGCCACCGCCGCCTCGTCCGGCGCCGCCGCCCCCCTGCCGCCCTTCTTCTTCTCCACCGCCTCCGCCTGCAGCAGCACAAGCTGGTGGTGGCGGTCCGACGACGTCCCCGCCGCCGCTTGACCACCACCGGCGCCGCCGCAGCTGCAGACCGCCGGCCTCTCGTCCGCCGGCCGCGCCGCGCACGACTCGGACGGCGCCATGCAGCTCCTCTTGCACATGGGCTCCTTTGCTAGCTATAGAGAGAGCTGATCCGTCCCCTTGATTCTCTGTGTGATACAGATACTGCAAGCTAGCGAGGCAAACCGTGGCCGCGGCTTAGGAAAAGATCGCGATTCGCGCGGCGGGAGAGGAGAGGAGAGGAGAGGCGCGCGGGGGTTGGGTGATGGGCGGGAGGAGTGCGAGGCAAACGAGAGGCTGGGACGTTAAAGACTGCGAGGGCGCGGGGGGCGGCCTATGGTGCGGGAGGCGGGAGCGTGGCCGGGGTTGTGTGGCTGCATTTGGCCGGCTACGTGGCGCGGGCGCGGCGATCTTGCGTGGGGGGGCGTCGTGATCAGATGTGAGGCTTGGGTTGGGCTGGGTTGGGTGGCCGCTGCAGGGCCAGTGGGTTGATGCAGCCGCGCCGCGGGGGGTGGTGGGATTTCGGGGGATTTTTTGCAGGGGCCACTTGGACGCCCCGCGATTGCGCTCAGCCTTTCGCTTCCAGAATCTCGGCGGGACGCGACGCGACCTTTTGAGGTGGGCCTTCCATATCACGCTTTGTGGGTTCGATGGTCTGACTCGTCTCCAGTTCCCAACAACTGGGTGGGGGGGGGGGGGGGGGGGGGGGGGGGGCGCAATTGGGGGATCCTAACGGGCGATCGATCGTCAGGAGATGGGGGTAGCGATCGATCCCCTCCCCTCCTTTCACCTGGTTTTCTTTTTTGGCACCGCATTACTTTTCTATTTTAGTAAATTTATGCACCTAAAGTTTATACACCTCAAGTTTACACATATAAAGTTTAGAGACGAAAAGTTTATAAGTCAAAAGTTTATATATCCGATTCAAATTTGAATTTGAATTCAAATATTTTTTTATATATAGTATTTCTATACATCTAAAGTTTATAGACCCAAAGTTTATAAGTCAAAAGTTTACATACCCGTTTCAAATTTGAATTTGAATTTGAATTCAAATATTTTCTCTATATAGTATTTTTATGCATCTAAAGTTTATGCACCTAAAGTTTTTAGAACTAAAGTTTATAAGGCAAAAGTTTACATACCCGATTCAAATTTAAATTTAAATTATATCTGATTCAAATTTGAATTTGAATTCAAATATTTTCTATATATAGTATTTCTATACATCTAAAGTTTATACACCTAAAGTTTATAAGCCAAAAGTTTACATAGACGATTCAAATTTGAATTTGAATTCAAATTTTTTATATATAGTATTTCTATACATAATTTTTTCTAACTTTTTTGTTTTTTTTAAGAAAATTGTGTGGTGTACTGTAGTAGGGGAGGAGTGTATGGAGTAGTATAGGGGAGAGGGCGGGCGGGTGATCGTTGAGCGGGCGGGGGAGCGATCACCCGCCCATTAGCATTGCCAGGCACAATTGTCTCGTCGAGTAAGGCACTAAGGCCCCGTTTAGCTCGCGAAATCTATCTATCTATCTATTATATTATTAAAACAACTTTAAAATGAGGCACCACGTTCACTGTGGGGGCTAGAAATTCTCACATTAATCAGAGAAAAAAAAAGGAGAGTCCAAGTAGAAATACAATTCAAACATAGCTGAAATTCGGAATTAAAAATAATGAATATTGAGAGAAGAGTCAATATAAGAACCCAATATGATATTAGTTAATATACGGAAGAAAAATAAAAATAAAATCTAAAATTATCAAAAAGAAAATAAGAGTTCAAGTAGGAATATAATTTTAAATTAACAGAAATTCGAAATTAAGAATAAGCAATATTGAAAGAAAAATCCATATAAGAACCCGATACGAGATTAATTAAAATTCAGAATAATAAAATAAAATAATATCAAAAATTTAAAAAAAGTAAAAGAGAGTTGAGTAGGAATACAATTTTGAAACAACTGGAATTGAAAAATAAAAATATTAAAAGAACACTATACGGTATTAGTTAAAATTTGAAAAACAAAATTCTGAAATTAGAAAAAGAAAAAAAGAATTCCATTAGGAATACAATTTATTGATAACTAATTGGTGACAGAAAATAAGGACTATTGAAAGAAAAGACCACCTAAAATACATGATAAGATAAATTAAATAACATGCCTATAAAGGAGTAGAGTGGTGATGGTTGATACGACATATAACTGTTAATAAAAGGAGGGACAACATGTAGGTCGTGAAGCAAACGGACAAGGAGGTTGCTAGGACTTCTAGAAAGTAAAAAAATAAACCACATTGATAATCATATTTGATTTTGAGAATCTCAATGACAATAAAAAGGAGAAGCAGTGCGCTGGGAGTATAGGAGTATAGTTGCAGAGCCACCGATGGTTGGTGGGACTTCTAGAAAATAAAAAATGAATTCCAACAGTAGTTATGTTCGATTTTTAGAATCCCAACGATAATAAAGAGTAGGCGGCAGGTGGGCCGTAGAGGAGTATAGTGGCATCGTTTAACGGGACTTCTAAAAATTATGAAAAATGAAACCCAACAAGACAATAAACTCTAAAAACTACAAGGTCCAATTTTTAAAGGTTCGGAACTTCTAAAAAGTAAAAAAACAATGATAATCATGTTCGATTTTAAAACCTCAATGACAATAAAGAATGGAGGCAGCAGATAAGTCACAGAGGAGTTCAATGGCAAAGCCGCTAACGGTTTGGCGAGACTTCTAAAAAGTAAAAAATGAACCCGAATGATTATTATATTCGATTTTTAAAATCCCAATGACAATAAAGAGAAAAGACATTGGACGAACCGCAGAGTAGTATAATGGCAGCGTTTGATGTGACTTCTAGAAATTATAAAAAGAAACCTAACAAGATAATAGACTCTAAAAACTATAAGATCCAATTTTTAAAGGTTCCAAGGAGAATGAATAGAAAGTGGTAGATCTAGCAAGCAAATAAAGAAGGAGATGGCAAAAGTAAGGGGTAGAAATTGGTATGACTTTTAAAAACTATATAATTAGAAACACGGGGATGATAAGATTTGGTTATTCAAAGTCTTAAGACAACGAGATAGGTATTTAATAAATTTTAAGTAAAATCATACTAAAAAATATATGATTTTGTTTGGGCGCTAGCTGCGCAATTGCGCGGGCCACCCAGCTAGTTTTTTTTATATCACATTAGATGTTTGAGTGGATTTTGGAAGGAATTTTTGAACACGAATGAAAAACTAATTTCATAACTCACCTAGAAACCGCGAGACGAATCTTTTGAGCCTAATTAATCCATCATTAGCACATGTGGGTTACTGTAACACTTTATGACTAATCATGGACTAATTAGGCTCAAAAGATTCGTCTCGCGATTTCCCACTAACTGTGTAATTTGTTCTTTTTAATCTATATTTAATGCTTCATGCATGTGTCCAAAGATTCGATATGATGTTTTTAGGAAAAAATTTTGGGGAACTAAACCAGGCCTAATTTAACACTCTAGGCCTTTTAGGTTGACTATGAGCTTCAGAGCCTATTTACAAAGGCCTTGTTTTGTTGGGGAAAATTTTTGGGTTTTGGTTGTCACATCAGATATACGAACACACATTTGAAATATTAAACATAGTCTAATAAGAAACAAATTACAGATTCCGCCAGGAAACTGCGAGACGAATTTATTAAGCCTAATTAATCCGTCATTAGCAAATGTTTACTATAGCAATATATTGTCAAATCATGGCACAATTAGGCTTAAAAGATTCGTCTCGCAATTTACACGCAAACTGTGTAATTGGTTTTCTTTTTCTTTTGTCCACATTTAATACTCCATGCATGTGTCCAAACATCTGATGAGATGGGTGAAAAGTTTTTGTTTTGGGAACTAAACAAGGGCAATGTTTCTCTCGTAGCTACAGTTTATCTCAGAATCGAAAGCTTCCCAAACAGTTTAACTTTTCGTCTAGATTCTGAGAAATTATAGTAGTACCATCTAGAAAATAAAATAGAAGCCAGGTTGGTCTATTGATTGATGTATAAGTGGAAAACCATACTAGATCTGTTCTAAAATATAGCAACATAGTATTAGATGAGACCCATTTTAGTACTACAAATATGGACAAACCATATCCAGATACATAGTACTTGTGTCACATCCCATAGTACTAGACATCTCATCCAATAATAGGTTGTTATATTTTTGGACAGAGGTAGTAGTGTATGAATTTTTTAAGACTCAATTCAATATTCTTTTTCCTAAATAACCCTATGAAAGGATTGGATAATATATTGAATCATATGAGTTTCATATAGGATGCTGCTCTCTATTCACCCGCGTCGCTCCCGTGTGGATGGCTCGGGGCGGCAACCATAGCCGTTGCCACCACCCCTCTCTCTCCTTCTGTCACGCCCCGAACTAGCCCTGAGCGGAACTAGCCCGTGACGCTCCAAATTAACCTGTTAATCGATACCAGTCCCAGGAAACAGTGCTAGTATCACAGGAAGACAGTATATCACAGCAACATAGGTCTCTTTATTATAGAGTAGGAGTACAGTCATGTTGGGCTGCGGACAGATCCCGAGCTCACAACTGCATTACAAAAGGGAAAGCGGAAGCCAAGACTTGGACCAAACATCACAGGCGCGACTTGGGAACTAGGCCGAAACCCTAAAACTCATCGTAGCCGACTTGCTCCTAGAAGAACTCCTCGTCAGCGGGATCCGCTTCATCTTCTTCAGCAAGTGGGGGGGATTCTTTATATAGAGCAAGGGTGAGTACGGGAGTACTCAGCAAGCCATGGGGATTAAGTGTTTAATGCAGGCTTCAACGGGGAGGCTGTTGTTTTTGCAATTTGATTTTATTTAAACTCTTTTCTGAAACAACTAAGTGAGTGCTTCTCAAACGACACGGATGAGACAGTGCGTCTCGTCCGGTCGGAGTATGTGCAAGGTATCAGTCTTTTGAATTGATCAAGGTTGGCATCCGGCCAACAGCTTTCAAACGGCCACCCGGGCCTGGCTGATCCCATCAGCCGCAGATTTTCCAAACATCGAACCCAATCCACAATAGCAAATCTCACAAAGCAGTAGTCAAACAAAACTACGCTGGGAATCACCTCACATCCGCCCATGACCGTGGGCACGGCTGTTCGAACAGTTTAATAACCTCTGCAGAGGGGGTACACTTTACCCACACGACGTTACTAACCCGGGTCACCCAGCCCGTGCAGAACAGCCACGTCTGGCGACTTTGAGGCTTTCACGACAAGGAATTTCCAAAGCCGACACAGGGTTGCCATATGCCAACGAGAGGGGTCCCAGACCAACAACAGGTTAGGTCCCAGACCATACTGTGCCAGGAAGCCCGGGGGTTCTCCCCGACACCACCCCGTTGAATCCACATGTCTCTTGGAATCAAGGCTCCCCTAATTAGCTATTTACTCAGCCAAGGGCGTCCCATTCCACCCATGTGGTCGCACTATTGTATGCTCGGATGAAATTCCAAGGAAACGGTCCTTAAGTGCAAGAGCGGGAAACCGTACACCCGGTACGTTCCCCGGTCCGCGATTTTGAAAATTCATTTAGTTCGCGAGCACCGACCCAGGTGTCGGGTTTTCCAAGTCTTTTGTAAAACCCAAGTTTTACCCAAGATATTTCTCAGATTTTAAGTTTGAAGGCGACCGTCGATACTCGTGCAGAGTGCACGATTACCGAGGCGCAACTAGGTGGTTACAAGGGAACATGGTAATACAATTAACAAAGGAAGGATCAGATGCAATTAGATAGATCTCGAGATTTGAGGAATTTTGGAAGTTGAATGGAGTCAAACGGTCTTACGGTTGGGAAGATATTGAATTTCTAAGATTATTGGATTTTTGGTCTAAAGGAAAAAGGATTTATTTAAATCCTTTTTGAAAAGAAAAGAAAAGAAAAGAAGGAGGGAGGGGAATTAGACTTCCCTCGGGCGGCTAGGGCGCGGCCCGAGAGAAAGGGGCGGCTCGGCCGAGCTTAATGGGCCGGCCGGCCCAGGAAGGCGGCCCAAGGCGCGCGCAGGCGGGGAGGAGAGAGAGAGAGAGAGAGCCGGTAGGCCGGGTCCATCCCGTGTGGTCCCGAGTGGGACCTGCTTGTCGGCGACTCGGCTCACCGTGAGCGAGGTGCATGCGGGGCGTGTTAGGGTTTGGGGAGGGAGGCGCGGCGCACGCGCGCGGCTCGCGGGGGACGCGGGTGCAGCAGGCCCACGCGCAGCCTCGCGGCTCACCGTGGACCACGCGCACGGGGAGGGCAGAGGGGAGCGGCGGACCGGGGTCGGCTCGACCCGGTTGCGGCCGAGGTGGCACCGACGTGGCGCCTTCGTGGCAGCCACGCGGGCTGGCGAGAGGAAGATGAAGGCGCCGGCCGTGAACGGACGGCGGGCGGCGGCGGTTTCTCCGGGACGCCGTGCGACGACGAGGGGCAACGGGGTGTACACCGGAATGACAAGGGGGGGACGAGAGGGAGCGAGCCAACGGCTTGGATTCGCCGGAGGATGCTCGACAGCGGCGAATTGCGGCGGCGGCAACCGGCGGCGAGAAAAGGGGGAAACGGCGACGAGGTCACGAGGGGCTGATTCCCGGCGGTGAGAGCATCTACACGGCTACGGGAATCCATCCCTTGCGCCGGATTAGGGGAAACGCACCGAGGGAGGCCGGCGACGAGAGGCGCTTCCGAGCTCGGGCGGCGACGGCGGCGAGCACATGGCGAGCGACGGCAGCAGTCGGGGCGGCGCCAGCTAGCTACTGGGGTACTACACACGCTACTAACCGAGTCTAAGGGGAGGAGATGGATCGAGGAGGGAGAACGGGGGAATGCACTACCGAGACGAGGCGGGGCGCTGTGACGAGAGGCCGACGGCACGGGAGTGATCTCTCCGGCCTCGGGCCGGGGAAGAGGAAGAAGAGGGCGCGCCCGGAGTCCCCTTCCACGTCCTCGCTCGTGCCGGCTCCTCCGACACGCGTGACGACGAACGGAGCACGGGAGGCGGCGACAATGGAGTGGAGGCGATGGGACAAAACGAGAGAAGGGAGGGAGGGCGTCTGGGCTTTATAGGATGGCAATGTCGGTTTGGGAACCGACCTAGGGCGGTCAAGGGAGGGAGCTAGCGCTCGGCGGTCGCGGCCAAAACGGCGACAAGGGGGAAATGACGCCGGCGGGAGAGAAAAGGGGAAAATGAGGAGGGGAAAGGGGGCTTGCCCCCTTGCCACTTTGGGGAAAGGAGAAGGGAGAGAGGGCGGCGCGGCAGAGGGGGGGAAGCTCTGCCTCCGTCCCTTGGAGGCTAGCGCACGGAGTGGCGGGGTCGGGTTGATGACGACGGCGATGACGGCCGGGCGGTGTGGAGCGGAGCTGCGACACGGGCGGCAGGCGCGGACAGGCGCGGCAGAGGCTGACGGCGGCGGCGACCAGGTGGTCGGCCACCACAGCGTGCGTGCGCAGGAAGCAACGGGCGGCGCGGCGATTTAGGCGGCGCGGCTCGGGCACGCGTGCTGGCTCGCGGGGCCGAGCGGCTGCGCGGCTACATGCGCGGTAGGGCAGCAGGGCCGGGCGGCGCAGACGGCACAGGCGCGGCACGAGCGGCGACCACGCGGGCGTGCGCCCGAAGCAACGGCGCGCGGGGGCCGATTTCGCGGGCGGGGAGCTCGCTGGGGATGGAGGCGGGGAGAGGGAGAGCGAGGGGGAGGCGCTCGGCGCGGCTCTCGCGCACGCGCACGCACACGCGCGGGCAGAGCGAGGGAGAGAGGGAGAGATGGGGAGGGAGGGAGAGATGGGCCGAGAGGAATTCGGCCCATCGAACCTGAGGAAGGAAAAATAGACTTTTGCGGAGGGATTTGATTTGGGAAGGATTTGGATTCGGGATTGATCTTGACGATAGATCGGGGATTGAGATCCGGAAAGGCACGGAGACTGACAGCAAGCGAAGAAATAATTTTCGGAATTAGGGTTTTTAGGAATTACATTTTCCCGCTAGGCGCCATGACGGAACGGGCGCTACACCTTCCTCCACCTCGCTACCGTTAGAGCAAGCCGACTGAGGCTAGGCGCGAGCTAGGACGGCAACTGCAAGGCAAAAGTGAAGCAATGGTGCCTCCAAGCCGCTGGTGACGTGGGTCAACGTGTGGGGGTTAGACAATGATGTCTTTGAGGTTGTGGTGGTGATGGGCCGTAGCTAGAGGTTGCCAGATCTATGGCCGACGATGCTGGATCCGGTTGGATCTTGGTGTGTAGAAACTACCATGGCGGCAGCGTGCAACATCCTTACAAGTGATGCTAGTTGTAGGGATGATGGTGCCGTGTGTAGTGTGCCTATATCAGGCGGTGTAGAATCCCTCCCCCGCCCTTCTCCCCTCTCTGGCTAGGCGCCCCTTCTTCTCCTTAGAGAACATACCCTCCTATAGCCGGTGTATCTAGATCTGGTCATAGGGAGCTCCACAGTGAGGGTGGAGGTGGTGGTTTGGAGGGAAATCTTGATGTGGTGTTGTTTAGGAGGCTTTGGTTGTGAAGCGCCAATATGCGGATACGAGGTGCTAACGCGGGGAGGGGGATGATACGGTGGTGGTAGGAGTGGGAAGTCCCGTAAGGACCATCTCAAGATGGGCATGGGCTAGCTAGGCGAAGGGCACCATTGTGGTGGAAATTGCGTGCTAACAAAGGTCGAATGGTAGAGAGGCGATAGTGTTGTGACCATAGGCAGGAGAGAGGTTACAAATGAAAGCCTAGCCCAATTTTGGTCCAACAAAGGTGACGCCTTAGGGTGCTGTGATCTCCCTTGTGGGCTCTATCAAGACATCTCCCTCCCTGCCTAGCAGGTTTCTCTAGGTGAAAACCAAGTCCAAGATTCCTTAGATGGCCGGTGGTGGCACTTCCGAGTCGTGACCTCCTTGGAGGCATCGTCTAAGAGACCGTGGTTCAGCCTTCAATCAATATGGTCTACCGCGGTGCTCTTAGATGTTGCCATCGGGTATGCATGAAGGATGAGTGTATCTTCTTCTCTCTCAGCTCTCTCCCTCGAGAAACCCATCTCCGTGGTGATGACCGGGAACTTCTCGGTGGCTATATGCTTGGATATGTGTAGGGCAGTGTGTTTGTGACTTTATTGTTGGGTGAGCAGCCACTGGTCACGTGTAATAACTATTGGCTTTGTGCTAGATTTTTCCCCGAGTTTGTGTGTAGGAGATGTCAACACGTAGTGGTGTTTTATTTTTCTTTTTCTAATTATAGCCTTATAGGGTGTAATCTTGTTCTTTTCTTATCGCTATACCAATATAAAACCTCACACTGTATAGTGCGGCTTGTTTCGAAATAAAATGCCTTAATCCATAGATGTATTGGAGAAAATTTAACATGGGTCTCCAACCTCATAGAAAGTTTATTTTGAATCTATATCTTTTCTCAAATTTATGTATTTTTCTTGTGGTCTAGTCAAACTATTATTTTTTTTCCATTTTTGCAATCCCTTTTTTATACATGTATTCCTACCAAAATATTTTTTTTTCATCCTCTGTTTTCTCAATTCGCTGTTGCAAGGGTGTTCTAGGTTCTAAAATGGAAATTTCGGATTAAAGTACTAACCAACCATGGCCGTAAAATTTTGCATAGAAATTATCGCTCATCGAGACCAAAAAAAAAATGACGTTTTATGTAAAAAATTCTTAACTTCCAGCAAATAGTTGCATGGCAATGGTGCTGGAGCCGGTAGGAGCTGGAAACACTACATAATTAATTATTTGTTGAAGGAAACCAGTGTTTTTTCGTTCAAATCTTGCTAAAGCTACAACATTTTTTTTTATATATGTAAGGAAAACAATTCTTGTAGCTATTAATTTTGTACGTAAGGAAAAAAATGAAGCATGCCCTGGAGGGATTACATTCACCAGTACATAATTCATTTTTCAGTGTGGAGGTAGCGCCTGTCTGCACCCAGAGGGGGTTTGTGAAAATAAATATTTTCGTGCGTGGGCTGCCCAACCACACGGGATAAGTGCGGTCTTGTTAAGTTGACCGCACGGGACAATCGATTATCCTGTGCGGTCAAGTTATACCACTCGCACGAAAAAAAAAAGAAAAATAAACCCAACAAAACCCGTCGTCGTCGCCATGGTCGCGCAACCGCCGCTCGTGGTCACCGTCGTCCTCGTCATTGCCGTCATTACACCGCCGCTGCTCCCGTCGTCGTCGTCATCGTTGCGCCACCGCCGCTCGTGGTCGCCGTCATCCTCGTTGCCGCCGCCGCTCTTGGCCTCTGCCGCGACCGTCAGCCGTCGCCGCCACGCTGCCTCTGCCAGCAGCCGCCGCGCTGCCTTCCGCACCGTCGGCGGTGGCGGCAGCGACGCCTCGTGCGCTCGGTGGGGAGGGGAGGAGAGGAAAGAGGTATAGAGAGAGAGGAGAGAGAGAGGGGGGGAAGGGGAGGAGAGGAAAGGCATAGAGAGAAGAGAGAGAGGAGTGAGTGAGGGAGAATAAAAGGGAAAAGGAAGAGAGAGGATGTGAAAAATTTAAAGTGCGTGAGAGGAAAAAGAGGGAGAGTTATTTTCCCGTGCGGTTGACTTAAGAGGCCCGCACGCGAGAATCGATTTTTCCATGCAGTCCTCTTAAATCGATAGCACGGGATAATGAGGATTATCCTATGCGGTCGGATTAAGACGCCCGCACGGAATAATGCATTTTTCCGTGTGGGCGACAGTTCGGCGCCAGTTGCTTACGACCCGTTTGGAATCTATTGGGACGGACATTCAGAAAAATCATTTCTGTACTAGTGATTAATCTATCTTTACTTACCAGTATGTACATGGGAGTGGTTGCGAGGCCTTTCATTTAGAGTAACCGCCTTGCGTCCAGTTGCGACGTTACAGGAGAGGCATTTCCCCCAACAAAACACAAGGAACTATTCCTGATACGCCTGTTTTCTTTTCTTCCGATAGCGACCCCTGTAATTTGAGAGGTGGCCGTCCCCTTTTTACCTTGACTAACAGCTGAATCAGAATCACCGTAAAGTTTGGTGCTTCCTGTTTATGTGGTGGTTTGGTGACCTTCAGGGATGTTGTGGCCCACTGCAGAATCGATATAAGTATGTATGTTTCTGAGAGCCAGAATGGCTCGAACAGTCTAGTACGAGCAGACGATCAATTCATATACAGATCTGCGGTATCTGCTTTTAGAGCTCACAATCAACAGAGAAAAGCATGTGAAATCGCAGATGCCAATCTTGCAAAAGTTAACGGAGCTTTCTACTACATCAGTCCTAAAATATAAGTGATTTTAGTTTAATAGGGCGCATCCTAGTATTACGAATCTGAACAAATAACTTGTTTAGATTCGTAGTACTGAGATGTGTCACTTCCAAACAAAATCACTTATGTGTCACTTCCAAACAAAATCACTTATATTTTGAGACGAAAAGAGTAGCATATAAAAGCAGGAATTTGTCATATCTAGAGCAAGGATGAAGACCTGCAACAACTTGGGGCTCCAACATGCATAATTATGAGCATATAATTGAACTTTCACACATTTTGCTCTTTTATTATTATTTTTTTAGAGAAGTATATTTTTTACCCGGCTTTTATATCCAATTGAATATATGCAGTCTTTTTTAAAAAAAAATAGAAACTTAGCCAATCAAATATGGAACTTAGCCCTCAAATAACCTAATCTGAAATTTGCTCCTATCTAGATTTGAACCCAATATGAAATTTTGCTCTTTACTTGATCATCATATATATGTAGCACTCATGGCAGGTCTGTGTTGCATACGGAATTAATGTGCAGTGTGAGTTCAATTATATGCATGCTTCAAACTTGCAACTGGGAGCTGTGCTGCTAAAAAAGGTAGCCGCTGATATGTACAAGGCGAGTCATGGATGGAATCCTTGCATCAAGAGGCTGGAGAATGGTGTTTAGAGAAATAGGGTGGAATCTGTTCTCTCTGTTCTTTTCAGAATGTTTAGATTGGTAGTCATGTGCGATGTTTTTGGAAGTTTCAAACTTGGAGTTGGGTTGTAAGTAGTTTGGATTGCTTGTAGGACTGTTTTCATTTCTCTAATGAAATGAGAGATGTGAGCCTCTCCTTCTCAAAAATAAAAAAAAGAATGCATGCTTCAAACATAATTATGATATTGGAAGTGGATGGCACAGTTTTTGTCCTGTTTGCTTGCATTCTGCCCAGTAGAACAATAGAACTTGAAAGTTGCTTCCACGTTCAAACAAAGAAAAAACGTTCGTGGCCTTCATGAAAATTTTTGAAATAAACTTGCCGCACTCAGCCAAAAAAGAAAAAAAAAGAAAAAAAAACAGTATTGTCTACATCCGCCACTGTGGGCTGTGGCTATATAGAAGATGGTTTCCCTCTTTATAGAGGTCGATCTCACAATTTCTTTTTACAATCATGGAATAATACGTACATTCAGGCATGCTATTGAAGTCAGATAATTTCAGACTTTAACTACTAATTTATGGCCATGTTCACCCTTTTAGTAAATAGTGAACGTTCACTATACACCCTCATGAAAGTAGCTGAACTATGTCAGCATATATACATATATATTATTAGATGAGGAAACAATATACTACCTCCGTTTTTTAATAGATGACGCTGTTGACTTTTTCTCACATGTTTAACTATTTGTCTTATTCAAAAAAATTTACGTAATTATAATTTATTTTGTTATGAGTTGTTTTATCACTCATAGTACTTTAAGTGTGATTTATATATTATACATTTGCATAAAATTTTTGAATAAGACGAATGGTCAAACATGTGAGAAAAAGTCAACGGCGTCATCTATTAAAAAACGGAGGGAGTATATTTCAGCATATACAGCCTCAGGAAAACAGTAGCTGAACTATCCATCCACCAGACCACCATGGTCTAATATAATGGCCAAATATTACACATGCTGCACTGATGTGCGCTTTGATCACGTTCGTTGGTTAGGGATTTGCTGCTAGCTAGTCTCCATTATTAATTTTGCGTGTATTTTCAATAGAAATTTAGAGAAGTCAGAATTTGTTGTTGAATGTTGATATTCGTATCTTTGAGTGTTAGGAGATGCAATCGTCTGTCCTCATTATATGTACGTGCACTACTAGAAAAATCATATTTATCCGGTCGGTTAAAAACTACAATAGTCCCGGTTGCAATAAAAACCGGGACTAAATATGGTTTTTAGTCCTGGTTTATAAGCAGAAAAGGACTATGTGATCTTTAGTCCCGGTTCACATGCTGTCAGGGCCCTCCGGGATCTTTAGTCTCGGTTGGTAACTCCAACTGGGAAGTCCTGGTTTGTGTTATCAACCGCCGGTTAGTGTTACTAATTGGGACTAAAGATCAAAACACACTATATAATCCCTAGTACTTATCATCTTCTCCCTCCACACAAACTCCTCTCTCTTATCTCTTTTTTTCCTCTCTAACTCCTTATCTCCTTCCTTCCTCTTAGCCTTATCTCTTTCCTTCCTTCATAGCGAAGGAGTGGCTGAGCGAGCACACGTGAGGAGGAGGGCGGGTCGGCCGCGCGGCGGCCGACGCGGAGGGGAGGAGGGGAAGCGGCAACGGCTGAGCGAGCGCACGAGAGGAGAAGGGCGGGCCAGCCGGGCGGTGGCCTGCGCGGCGGCAACCGGCGTGGCGAAGCAGCGGCGCGGCAGCGGCCGGCCGGCCGGCGCCTCTGCCGGCATTTTTTTTTTGAGAACTTGTGATTTATTGCATGATCCTGTGATGTATTTGATTTGTGTGTGATGTGAATATGTGATGTATTTGTGATGAATTTTTTAGAACTTGTGATGTATTTTTTTTAAGAATTTGTGATGTATTTGGAGATGATCTATTTGAGGATTTGAAGATGATCCTTTTGATCTGTGATGATTTGGGATGTATTTAGAGATGATCGATTTGAGCATTCGGGATTTCTTAGGTATGATTTGGGGATGGAGTAAAATCAATATTCGATGTTAAAAACAATGAAAAAAGAAAAAAAAAAGAGCAACCGGACCTGGCCTAGCTCCATCTTTAGCCCCGGTTGGAAAATGGATTTTTACTCCCGGTTATTTCACCTAGGACTAAGTCCCGGATTCGTACTCTCGGTTGCATAACCGGGACTATAGGTGGGGTTTCCAACCGGATTTTTACTCCCGGTTATTTCACCCGGGACTAAGTCCCGAATTCGTAGTATCGGTTGCATAACCGGGACTATAGGTGGGGTTCCCAACCGGGACTAAAGCCCCTTTCTCCAGTAGTGGTGGTATCACCTCCTTGCTGGTATTGATAACAATCAGGCCCAGGTGGGGTTGGCCGAGACCCAATAATTTAAGGTTGTCTATAGGGGGGTTCCCAACCGGGACTAAAGCCCCTTTCTCCAGTAGTGGTGGTATCACCTCCTTGCTGGTATTGATAACAATCAGGCCCAGGTGGGGTTGGCCGAGACCCAATAACTTAAGGTTGTCCGGATCCTAACAGTTCATAGGCACACCCACTCGGGGAAAGGCCCAATCTCCCTAAAAGACTAGTACAATAGGGAAAGGGTGGCTCTTCCTTTTAAGGTGGCTTCATCCTCCCAAGCTAAGCAAGGTGGGATTATTCAGAGGCTCACATGGTCGCCGCCTGACTTTTGCGTCTTTGCTAGCGGGTAATAGTGGAGGATGTCCTCATCATTCCCACCCCCTTAACAAGGGCCCAACTCTGATACCAAATGATAACAATCCGGCCCAGGTGGAGTTGGCCGAGGCCCAATAACTTAAGGTTGCCTGGACTCCAACAGTTCATAGGCACACCCACTCGGGGAAAGGCCCAATCTCTCTAAAAGACTAGTCCAATAGGGGAAGGGTGGCTCTCCCTTTTAAGGTGGCTTCCTCCTCCCAAACTAGCAAGGTGGGATTATTCAGAGGCTCACACGGTCGCCGCCCGACTTTTGTGTCTTGCTGGCGGGTAATAGTGGAGGATGTCATCATCAGGTATCTGCTGTCGTGTGATGGCAAGAATGGCAGAGATGGGGTAAGTGCACTCATTGATCCTAGTGGCAGCTGCCCTCTAGTCCATGCTTGCCAGTTGCACTCTAGTTGGAGGGCTAGCTGGATCTAGTTGGGGGTTGGCGGTGGTTGTGGGTCAAGCCGGTGGTGTAGTGGAGGTGGAGACAGCGCGAGGCTGAGGTGGTGACATGGGGGAGGCACGCACACCTGACATTGGTGATGCCTGTGGGGCCACATACTTTCCTAGAGGCGATGTCGCAATATCTTGCCTCACCTTCTTGCTTTCGAGTGGACACTTTAGGTGAAACCCTAGTTTCAAATGTCCGGAACAGCAATGGTGACATCATAAATATCGCGACTTTCTTGAAGGCGTAGCATTGGAGGTCCTTGTTGGTGCACCTAGTGCCAATTTCGATAGTTAGAGCGATGCTAAGATTTGGGCGAAAGGTTGTTTTACATCTTAGGCCCTGTTTAGATCCTCTAGCAAAATTTTACACCCTGTCACTTCGAATGTTTGGACATATGCATGGAGTATTAAATATAGACAAAAAAATAACTAATTACACAGATTGCGTGTAAATTACGAGACGAATCTTTTAAGCCTAATTGCGTCATGATTTGACAATGTGGTGCTACATTAAACTTTTGCTAATGACGGATAATTAGGCTTAATAAATTCGTCTCGCGGTTTACAAGCGGATTCTGTAATTTGTTTTGTTATTAGACTACGTTTAATACTTCAAATGTGTGTCTGTATATCCGATGTGACAAGCCAAAACTTTACACCCATAAATCTAAACACAGCCTTAGTTACTCTCCGACTTTATCTTCCGTTATGGTTTCGTCGGCGGTGATGCTGATTTCGATCGGTAATGATCGACTGATATTTTTGGAGAATTTGTTTCTCGATGTGATGAAGATAAGGACTACGTATAACATATAAGCCAATGGTTTCATCTTGATCTTTAGGTTGGTAATCTAAGTAGTTATCTTATTTTTTAATCAAGTTGTGGTTTTGTAATTTGCTTTTTTTTCAACCTATAATCTTTGCTAATTGGTTGTAGTTTTTTGAAAGCAAAGGTCGACATGAATTCCATTATTAGAAAAAAAAAGATGTACTCGTTGCTCATAGAAATAGGTCAAGCGTGTAAGAAAAAAATAAATAAATGAAGTGACCAGGGTTTACCCTTTCGAAATAATTTCGAAGTAGAAACCACTCCTCACAGCTTTACCAAAAACGGGTAAAAACCGATGATTTAGTCAACACCGTACAGAAACCAGCTAATACCGACCGGTTTTCACAAATCGAGACCTAGCAGTTTCACAAAATTCCAGCAGTTCTGGGAACCCTGTAAGTGACCCAAGCAGGAAGTATATTTTAAGAAGAGTATATTTTAAGAAGAGATTAATTAAAGGCCAATATATGCATCTTCTGTGATCACAGATCGTTGGTTACTCAGGGCAAACTCGTAATTTGTGTGCTAAGGGATCTGCAATTGTAGTTCAGTTTTTAGTTCATTAAAAATCTTAGAAATGGACGGTATGCTGTCAGCCATTTGTTCGGCCGGACCCTCCAAATGGAACAACAGGAACTTGAAAGGTACACCCACGTTCCAACAAAAGCATTGAATTTAAATAGGACTAATAAAGTATGATCTCTCAAGAGATTTCGAAAGGAATGCAAGCTAGCAATTCAACCACCAGAAAAAAAAAACCCAGTTCTATTTGCATCATGCAATCCGCCATTTATACAAGTCACTTTCAATCTTCTGTTCTTCGATAGCATTGGATAGTTCAGTTCCAGGCACGGCAGCACTGAAGTTACCTCCGGTAGAACCTGAAACGAAAAAAAAAACAGTAAGGCCCCCTTTAATTCAAAGGAAATTCATAGTAATTTTAGAGGAATTTATTCCTATAGGAATTTTTTCTACAAAGCCCTTTGAATCAAAGTAATGAACCCTATGGAATCCTATGAAATTCCTATGGAATGCCTTTCCCCATACAAGTTTTGGAGAAATTTTAACAAGAGGTAGAACCTCATGGAAGAAATCCTTTAAGTCTTTATCTCTCCTCAAATTCCTATGTTTTTCCTGTGGTCCAATCAAACGGTCATTCCTATGTTTTTCCTATGTTTTGCAATCCTCTATTTTTACACTTTCATTCCTGTCAGAATCCTATATTTTTCATATTCCTCCGTTTTTTCATTCCTGTGATTCAAAGGGGCCCTACCAGAAGATTTACAACTTGGAAGATGGCCATTATTTGATGTGCTATCGTGGGCCAGAAGCCCACGAAATTGAGGCCCAAAATACCGTTAGGCAGATCATGAGACAAACTTGTTGGTCGAACTCCTACAAAAATAAAATTTAAGGGAAATCAACTGAAAAGAACTCCATAGGATTCAGATTGGCCTCATTTGGAATGGAAAGAAATGTTTTTTTTTCTTGAAATGATACTAAATCCAACAGAAATCCTATAAAATTCATGAAATATCTTTTCGTGAATAACAGTTGGATGAATGTAGCAACCTAATACAAAGATTAGACATCACATGTCTAATATTATAGTTTGCTAATGGAGCTCTCTGCTTATAACTTTTCTGTGCTATGATATTCCAACGCATTATTTCTGTTAAGGAGGGGCTGCGCTGGCCGAAGATGCAATGATGCAGGGGTGCGATTAAGTTGCGTCAGCGGCAAGGGATTATTACCCCTTTCTATATCCGGCGGCGGCGCGCTCCCGGCCGGTTGGAGGCGGCCATGGACAACCTGCTACGCCACGAAAGCATCATTATCTCTGCCCAGATGATTCATACACATATATGATCTCAAAAGGCGATCGATGTGCGCACGTACATACAGGTCACAACTGGTCATGCCTACGATAGATATGCCGTGCAACATGCGTTGCACGGAGCACTTCAATTAAGATAGAGGGAACAAATGTTATAAGAAAGATTTTCATCGGTAGTCGACTGTTGAGAAAAGATGTGCATTCTATGTATAAACACAAGCTATTGAACTGAGCCGAGTATCAAACCGGTTATCGGTATTACTAATGATCATTCCCAAATTACTCTGTTTTAGGGTGTGCTTAGTTCACGCTAAAATTAAAAGTTTGGTTGAAATTGAAACGATGTGATGGAAAAGTTGAAAGTTTGTGTGTGTAGAAAAGTTTTGATGTGATAGAAAAGTTAAAAGTTTGAAGAAAAATTTTAGATCTAAACTCAGCCTTGACCAGCCGTGGGAACTATTGGCCAACTATGCTGGATCCTTTGATTCCTCCATGGTCCTGAGTTTCTGGGAAGCCTTATCTACAGGTTCAATGCACGCACGCACGGTTGACGACGACCTGAACGACTCTTCCGGTCAATAATGCCAGCCCATGTGGTCCTCTGCACTGTGCTAAGTGTGCAGCGTGCCAGCGTCCACTTGAAAATCCACAGAAGCCACCATTCTTCATAGCCTCCCTCCCCTGCTTCTTCAATACATTTCCATAAACTTTCCCTAGTGGGAATGTTCGATTTAGAGAAAAAGTAAAGACTTTGGATTTCTGAGGATGAATTTCTATATGAGTTATTCGATTTGTAAAGATGAGGTATAAGAAAGCCAAAATAATATTTTCTTTCCTACGAGTTGTATAGAGAAAAAAAATCCACTCAAACCTCTAAAATTTTTTCTATAGATTGATATGTACATCTATTTCTATCCCTTCACTTTTCCTATTCTTTTCCGCATGAAGAAAAAAAAGAGAACTTTTCTAACCATCTCTGCACTTCCGGGAAAGCGGCCGACGCTTTACAACTGCTCGTGCATGACAAAATACAAGAATAACCAACGGATCAATACCTGCATGATTACTGACAATGATCAACTCACCTACAAGACATCAGTGCTCGACTACATATGTACTACTATGTGCAAAGCAAGCAGCTGTCCACCGACGAACGAGTGACAGAACGAGCGTAGAATCGATGGCGCATCGTCGTCGTTGTCTCCTCCTCTTGCTCGCCGTGCTGCTGCCGGCGATGGCGGCAAGGGGCGACCCCGACGCGGTGCAGGACTTCTGCGTGCCGGACGCCGGGCGTGGGCGGCCGGTGGAGCTCGCCATGCTCCCGGCCTACCCGTGCAGGAGCCCCGCCAACCTGACGGCGGGCGACTTCGCCTTCTCGGGCGTGCGCGCCGCGGGGAACTTCTCGCCGGAGACGGGGTTCGCCGGCGTGTCCGTCACCCCGGCGCAGTTCCCGGGCCTGCACACCCTGGGGATGTCCTTCGCCCGCGCCGACCTCTCGGCGGCCGGCGGCGTCAACCCGCCGCACTACCACCCGCGCGCCACCGAGACGGCGCTCGTCCTCGCAGGCCGCGTGTACGCCGGGTTCGTCGACTCCGGTGGCCGCCTCTTCGCCAAGGTGCTCGAGCAGGGGGAGGTGATGGTGTTCCCGCGCGCCATGGTGCACTTCCAGCTCAACGTCGGCGACACGCCGGCCACGGTGTACGGCGCCTTCAACAGCGAGAACCCCGGCATCGTCCGCATCCCGGCTACGGTGTTCGGGTCCGGCATCAGGGAGGCCGTCCTCGAGAGGGCGTTCGGGCTCACTCCGGCGGAGCTCCGGCAGCTGGAGAAGAGGTTCGGCCCGCCCAAGAAGGCGGAGATGGAGGATTAGCTAGTTGCTTGTGCTTCATCGGCCATGGCCGGCGGTCGTGTGCATGATTAGGTTACTCCCCGTTAGTGATAATTAATGGGTTATGTCTTTT
The DNA here is from genome assembly GCF_000147395.1 of Oryza glaberrima. Taxonomy (NCBI): domain Eukaryota; kingdom Viridiplantae; phylum Streptophyta; class Magnoliopsida; order Poales; family Poaceae; genus Oryza; species Oryza glaberrima. The sequence goes on along the minus strand of NC_068327.1, from coordinate 19,304,469 downwards.
CATTTCATTTGGTTAATACAGTACTGTATCATTTGTGGAGGTGGTTGGGAATGGTGATTATAGCCTGGTAATGATTTGAGGTGTAAGGTTGGTAGAGAAGTATAAGGAGGCACAGATGAATGGAACAATCGAGAGGGTAACTCAACTTCAAAATATGCTCAGTTTTGTGTTTTTTTTCCGGAAATGGTGTTTCGTGCAGAATGTTTGTACAGAACAGTTTAGAGAAGCAATCAAACATGTCGATGATGTGTACTGTTCAGGAGGCCAGGAAGCTAAATGATGGACATGGATATCGACGCATTTGTACAGATCGATGCTGTGGTCCTAGCCCAACTAGAACTACTGTCAGCCACATCCGTAAGGACCAATATTTGGGCTGCACGTAAGCCGAGACCCGTTTTCGGCCCAACTGACATGGGCCCCAACGCTCTCCATAATTACGTTCCGGCTCAGATAATTGAGAGACCAATAGGCATAAGTTAGGCACAAAGAAATCTGGTAGATGGAACGAGGCAAAATGACTCCGCAAAATATTATTGTCATTTCTCTATATAGGATAGGATCATAGGAGCAAGCAACTACGCGTACCACCGTACATCGGTACGTGACAGTACCCAAAATTCCAAAAACCAAAAAAAACAGAGAGATGCGCATTTGGGTCGGTCGGTCGGTGATCTCACTCGTCGGTGAGCAGCATCGACCTGACGATGAGGTCCGGCATCCCTTCGGTGATGGGGAACAGGTGCCCCGCCGTGGGCAGCTCGTGGTACCGCACCCACGGCAGCCGCTGCGCGATGTGCCGCGACAGCTGCACGGGCACGATGAGGTCCTCCGCGCCGTGCCACAGGTGCACCGCCGCCTCGCCCGCCGGGAACGGGTTCTCCATCTCCAGCGGGCTCCACCCCCACTTCCCGAACCCCACCAGCATGTCCCGGTGCAGGCTCTCGTGCTCCCCCTGCTGCCTCACCTGCCCCTGCAACCATCTCATCCGTCCCCCATGCAATTTAATTATTCAGCACATCGTCCATCCATTTTCACGCATAAAAAAGTAGGAGTACTATGGATCGATCATGTTTGCTTACGGCGTAGGTGCGGTAGGCGAACTTGGGGATGACGGTCAAGTCTTCCCGGGAGAGGATGGCGGGGTTGAAGGAGATGACGCTGGAGGCCGGGAAGAGCTTCTGGGTGTTCCACCAGTAGGCGAGCCAGGGGGCGTGGTGCGCCACGCGGACGGCCCACTGGTCCTGCGGGAGCTGCACGTACCACGCCTCCGTCGACACGTTCGACGGGTAACCCGACCACCAGTAGTTCCCCACCGGCCCCAGGATTGACACCCCCGCGAGCCTGCACGCGCACGTACAGGACAAATTTCACTTTTGGTTAATTTTCCCTGCAACAATGTTCAGAAAGCGGCAGTTGGTGTATATAATGTACACTGTATACATACCTGTGAGGGATGTTTTTGAGGCAGCTCCACATGATTTCCCCGCCCATGGAGTAGCCGATGAGGTAGAACTTGGGGCCGAGCTGCAGCCCGTCGGCGAGCCCTTCGATGTCGAACGCAATGCTGTCCTCCGTTCTACCGGGGTGTGGGTCGCTCTCTCCATACCCAGGACGATCGAACGAGACCATGTAGACACCCAGCTCTTCTGCGAGCTCCTGTTATACACATTCAGCTTCCGTTCAGTAACCCAGGGGCTCAGCATTTTCAGATTACTGTGTGTTCAGTAATCGATCGATCGCGACTTACAGGTGACACTTGGAGAGCGTCGTATCTGCAGGAGTCGAAGCCATGGACGAAGATGATCTTGTGCTTGGCCTGATCCTTAGGGACGCCGTACTCGTGGTAGGCCAGGTGCCTCCCATCCTTGAGCTGCAATCTTGGCCCGGTCACCGGAGGGCCTCCCGGAGTTCCACAGATTTTCGGAGCCGGAGGCTGAAGCTGCCGGTACAGCAGCCCCAGCAATAACACAAACACGAGGAGGGGGACATTCTTGGAGAAACCTGCCAGGAAAAGAGGCACATCAATATATATATTTTTTTAAAAAAAGCACATCGGTATGTTGAAAATATTGATGAATCTATCAAATTTATTATTATAAAAAAATTAAAATCAATTTGGATTTAAATTATTCCAATTTGGTTATTTGGCCGATTTATTCTGGCAGACCAGTCGTTAATTGGCCGGTTACCACCGGTTCTACTATAAACCTTGCTACGTACTGATATACTACTATTATCTACTCCCTTCGTTTTATATTATAAGTCGTTTGATTTTTTTTATAGTCAAACTTGTTTAAGTTTGACCAAGTTTATAGGAAAATATTATATTATTTTCAACACAAAATAAATATATCCACGGTTAGTTCTAATGAAACTAATTGATATTTTAGATATTACTAAATTCTACTATAAATTTAGTCAAACTATTTATAATATTAAACAGAGGGAGTAGCACCGAGTAGGATGTAATTATAATCCTAAAGGTGTCATATAAGATACTACGTTGACTTTGCGAGGTTCAAGTGTCGCATGTCGGCATTTATATAAATATATCCTTATCAATGGTCAATTCATTACAACATGACACTAAGATGTGTTGAAAAGTCATGCAGTTATAACTATTGTAAGAATTAGGAGCAGTTCACACTTCACACTGCTTTGATATACTCAGTAAGTTGGACGTGGGTGCGTTCTGGAAGACAGAATAGCAGAATACAATCATGGGACGGAAAAGGCATTGTCCAACGATTAACCATAATACAGATGATTAATCAAAAATATGTGGAAATTTTAACGTTTGCAAATATACGTACATATTTTATAACATTAATATGCCATTCTTTGGAGATTTAAATGCATACAACTATATAAATCAAATACATCCCTCTTCTATTATTCGATGAACAACTATATATAACTTGGCATTACCTCAAAATACAGACAAGTATATGTTCACAACGACATTGCAACAAAAATCACGTTGATGTGACAGTTTTCTTATCGTTTCTAAGTGGCCAGTACTATGTCCATTTGCCACAAGACCAACACGCCCATCCCCCAAGTATGTGATAATTGTCTTGACAATACTATTATGATTTGAAGTAATGAGCTAGTTTATCTCTAGTCCCTACGGAGGTGATAATTAAAATGGGCTTGAAAACATGATAATCTTGTTTCGGCTGATTAATTTTGTTGCAAGCAGTGTTTGAATATTGCAAGGAACATATGCACGTAAAGTCGTTACACTTGCACCACCACATTTGGAGTAGTGCAATATTTGCAAAATACTCACTCCGATTCTTAATATTTGACGCACATATACATATATTTACCATTCCTCTTATTAAAAGCATTATACAAATATAAAAAAATATAAATCATAAGTAATGCTTTAAGTATATTTGATGTTGGGTAACTCATCTTCTCAACCCGCTGGCCCAGGCAAGGTGTAGCCCAGCTGCCAAGGAAGACCCAACATCATTCGCTCATGCATGTGGAGGCAATGTACTTAAAGCATGCGATTTTTCTTCCTCATGCTGGGAGCCTGCGATTTTTCTTCCTCATGGCTCCAGATTCTTCTCTTAAAAAAATTCTTATATTTTTTTCTCAGGAAATCATAGATTTATTGCAAACTGATTGAAGCCACGTGGCCCAATCAAATTCGGGCTAAACAGCCAGCTTTAGATAAGTAGATAGGAGTAGTACTTGCGTGCGTGAATGCCGTAGGCCCTATCGATCATCAAGTTGTGTACAGTTGCGTGTCACCTGTTCGGAACTGTTGATATTTATGTGATCAAGTCAGAAGCGTTAATTTTTATGAGCCGCCCGGCCCACAGGGTCAATCTGCACCTGTTATTTCGGTTTTTCTTTTTCTTTTTACTACTACTACCTACCTTTTTGATGGAAAGGCCTTTTTACCTTGTTCACGAAGCCACCCAAAAATCACAAGGCCTACACGCAAACTCCAACTATTCGAGGACAGAAGAAACGTGGATGGAGGCGTATAAATTAGCTTCGGGATGAACGAAAAGGACAGATGGTTAACGCCGAAAGCATTGGGGTCACAGCATTGAGTACCCCGACAATCGACATGCATGCAGACAAGAGCGCGCGACCTCTCGCGGGCTCGCGGCCCGTTGGCCGATCTTAAACAATGACGCGGTCATATCATAATTAATTTATGTGAGATAGTGTCAATCTTGAGATCGAGACCGCAACCGAGCTGATTATACAGCAAAATTGTAAAAACAGGGAGCGGTGGCAAATCACGAACAGGCTACGACGACGTACTACGAAACAAACGCTGCGTTGAACACGAGAAATTAACAAAGCAAAAAGGCGATGGACGCACGCAGGCCGCAGCACGCGTGTTCCTAGAAGGAGGGAGGGGAGAGGACGAACGAACGACGAACCGGATGTGGAGGAGGACGGCGGCTTCGGCGTCGGCGACGCCTTCTTCTCGGCGCCGTTGGCCGACCCGTCCCGCTTCTTGCCGGAGTCCGCCATTGATACTTGCTACTGGAGGTGGAGGCAACGCGCGAGCGACGCGGTCCCGGGGAGAGGAGGTCGATGGCGCGGGATGTGGAGGATGGGAATGGGAGTGCGCGAGGGTGAGGGCATGGAGACGACGCGGCCCCCGTGAGTGTCTATATAGACGTGAGGCGCGCCCGATCTGCCGGGTGCCGGCTCGGCTCGCCACCTGCCGCGCATGCGCACCCTCCTATCGCCTTCGCGAGTTACGAGTACTATCCCTTTTTTACTACTACAACGGACGGAGGCAGGAGACACAGGAAGGGTGAGGAGGAACCTGCAGGAGCCAGGAGACGGCGTCCAGATCAGGCCACGGCATATGCAGGAGATAAGACGGCATACGCACGAGTGCACGACACGACACAGCACGGCTCATTGGACGCCCGCCTCGTGCGGCCGCAGATGCGTGGTTGAAGGGCTCGAACCCGCAGGATCGGTGAATTAAATTTGAAAATATAATGTTCGATTCGTTTTTTTTCATAAATATTTGGGATGTAAATTTATTAGCAGAAATATACCATCGATCTTATACAACCGTTTCGCGAAAATGACGTGAACGTGACGACGCGAACGATCTCGCACAATGACAGCGTGAGACCGCACGGTGTCGCACGGTGATAGCGCGAAACCGCACGGTCTCGTACGATGAAACTGCGGCACTAAACTGCGAAATCGAGGACGTGCGTGGTGGCGGCGTCAGACCACGCGGTCTCGCACGGCCAAACCGCGAGACCGAGCAATCTCGCTCACTCAATGAGCGATAGCGACTGTTGAAAATTGTTAATAAGCAATACTGATGGACAAGACATGCGGTCTCGCTGATTCCTTATGCGAGCCGTTCGCTCTCGTTGTTCCATCTCGCGATACCGCATGCGTCCTCACGCTCTCGTCACTTTCGCACAACGATTGTGCGAGATCGACGGTATATTTCTGCTAAAAAGTTTGCATCACGAATATTTCTAAGAAAAAAAGAATCAACAGTATATTTTTCAAATTTAATTCCAAGATCGGGTCGGGTCCACATCCAAGTAAAGCTGGAGGCATGTATCGTTCTTTTGAAGTACTACTCCCTCCATCCCTAAATATAAGGAATTTTGATTATATCCAGATTCGTTGTATTAGGATATGCCATATCCAACTAAAATCTCTTATATATTTAATAACGGAGGCAGTAAAGTCTTAGAACGGACGTGGACAGAAAGGGCGAGCCCAGGAGAACGAGACGACGTCCACAGCATATAAGCGCAGGTCGCTGCACGGCACACACGAAACACGACACGAGAGCACAAACACGAGCACACGACACGGCACGCACAGAACCCCGAGCGTCTGACGCGGGCGCATTGGCCGCCCGCCTCGTCCGGGGCAGAGCAGATCGAGCAGCATGCGTGCGTGCGTGCGCTGCGTGGTTGAAGGGCTCGACCGCAGGATCGGCCGGGGTCGAGTGGGTCCAAGAAAAGTTGGAACGCAGCAGGTAGCAAAGCTAGTTAGCGCAGGCGGCACGGCGCGGGCTTTCGGGTGGGAGAGCGGGACTGCGTGCAGCGGACGGGATCGAAATCACCGAATCGACCCCGCGTGTGACGGGTCAAAGGCCGTGAAAGAAACCGATCGATCGATCGGTGAGATGCATGCGTTGATCGAGCTAGCTCTGGGCGCAAGCGGGCGTCGCAGCTCGCATCGCAACAAGCCGGGTCTTGGTTGGACCGGTCGCTGGTGCGTGGCCCTTATGAGCATGTGCATGGTCACTTTTTTGTTATTTTTAATTTTTCTCGACACCCATGTGATTTATATTTTTATTTTCTTATATAGATGTGGACGTCACTCGAATACGATGGCTGGTGTAAAATCGTCGAGGTGATGGCACCAAAGACAGATGTGATGGAGAACGTAGCCGAAGATCGTGTTTCTTGCAACAACGGAAATATCGCGTAGGCAACCTCTTTATTATGTGAATAAATAATAATGGTTTTCTTAGCCGCCACTGTCCTGATCTCATATTGATTTTTAAGATAAGGGTGATGGGATGAGCCTCCACATTATAGATACACAGTGTCATCAATTTTCAAATAGTTGCAAGTAGTCAACTTACGAGCTCTTACCATTAATAGGTGCCTTTGTCCACTGTATGCACTAGTGAGTTGTTCTCGTGCAAGCGACATGTTGGTTGACAAACTGTGCGCAATGTGTCTATGTTCATTCTCTTTGGTGAGTTCTTAACAACTCATCATAACCATGCTAGTAAGCACCAATATTGCCCAATAAACTTTATGTTTTCTGTCCACTTGCCAAACGCTCTTTCATTAATTAACATAATTAAAAAGGCTGGTTCTTTTTAGGTAATGGATAATTCATTGAGCAATGAAAGTACATCCAGCTTTTGCCCTGAACCTGCTAAAAGGCCTTTGTTCGGATTATGAATTCACAATTACTTTCATTGCAATTCTAAAATAATTGTAATTCTAGATTGTTTAGCATATATTAAGGTTTGAAAAGAAAAACTATGATGCCCCTTATTAAATGGTGTATATGTAAAAGTGGAAGGGTGGTTAAGGGTAAAATAGAGATAATTTTGAATGAGAAGTGATTAATGAGACCATTAGTACTATATTGTGACAATTATTTTGGGATAAATTCGAATATTAGAAATACAATTATTATGGGATAGAGGTAATACCAAGTATACGTACAGTGCCAACTTGATCAGTTGATCATTAGCTAGACTCCCAGGAGTTTTTTTTGGTTTTGGTTAATGGATTGCCTTGCCAAGAGTTTAATCTACACAAGACGGTTCACTTAACACGGTCAACGACCATTGTGGAGCTTACAAGGCATGCAATGATGAACTCTTCTACTGGATGGCCTGATGATGCGTGACCATCTCGAATGTCCAAGGTGCCATTCAACGATAGAGGGATCATATTTTCTAAGGTTTTGTTTGGAAACATAGGGTCTTCACAGAAAGAAATCCCTAAAAGGCACAATCTCGCATCAACCATAGAAAAAAAAAAAACTCCCACGTTGACACAACGGCGGTTGGCGTCCAGTAATGCTAAAAAAATGACGAAATGTTTTATCAGAGTGGGAAAAAAAAAACCACAGTCTGTCTGAATTTCCGAATGATGATAGGTTGATACTAGTAGTAGAGTAATGCAAAACGCCCTCCTGTAGCACATTGAAATATTGAACTATTTATGTCATTGTCATGAATGAGACAATATTGTATATTTCCTGAGAGTACACACTGTACATGAAAAATCAATTAATGCAGCATGGGAATAGGGAAAGGAAAACCCAAGTTCTTTGTATATGACGGCATTTGAAAGATTTTTTTTTTCAGCCATTCGCTATCATCGGTGATCTTCTATCAGCTGTCCAAGAAACAGAGTGGAGATCTTTCTCTAACATTGACTCAACATTTAAGGTTAGTTCTTCCAACTTCAAGCACCAGTGTGTAATATGGAGATTCTGTTCTCTGAATGGAGAAATGACAACAAAATCAAAGTCAGCTTACAGGAAATATAGCAAGTGCACCATTGGATTGATCATTGATGCTCACTGATCTGATCGGCTATTTACTTACATAAATAAGTAGCCAGTGAGATCATACTATGCTCTAAAGAAAGTAATTGAGAAGTGCCGATTACTTTCTTGATATATATGGTTTAGGAGAGAACAGAAGGTCAACAAGTGCAAATTAACACAAGAGGGGCGTAGACTACTAGACTCTGTGACATATGACTTTGTCAAGTATAGCTGGACTAGCATGTCAGTTACGTATGAAAATGAAGAACATTTGCTGTGATCGACTTCTATAGCGTTTTCTTATTCCTTTTTTTTTGTTGCTTCTAGACTCTGGAGTCACTGGGGATAAGTTATCTTCTTATGATCCTATCTAGCAGTGCGGGGTGTGTGTGTGTGTGTGTGTGTGTGTGTGTGTGACAACTGACAAGTGAAAAAGATTGTCTGCAATTTTGTTTACCTGATGCAAATGACAGACAGGTTAATTTGAAACACATGACGGAATCAGAAATATGCGCTATATTTTCTCGTGCCTCGAATGGACAAATGCAATGGAGTACTGAACCGGTCCATGATTTTTTTTAATCTCAATATCTTAAAGGGAACATCCCTTCAAGTCCTAGATTATTTGCTCCATTGTCTAGAAAACACCCCTCCAGGTCCTAGATTGCTGTTGGTGTCTGTCTGTTAGATGTGGTCATGTGGGTGGGTTCTTTTATGAAAAAAAAAGACTTGATTTTTTCCCTTGTATTATTCTGCCTTCTAACTACGAATATTTGGATATCCTGTCATTTTCACAAAACAGATTAATGTATTGAACTGCTCCTCTTCTTTTCCCTGTACAAGGCTACGAATCTACAACAACTTAGACCTGTTCAAGAGTTCTGAACCATGTTGCATACTACTTGGAGTTCAGGGTGAAACCAACAACTACAAGTGTTGAAAAGTTTACATTGTGCTGAATGCCATGCCACCGGTGAAAAACTCAGACCTAATATTGTCACATCTGCGTACTAGTCAAGGCTAGCAATCCCTAACCATACTTACATCACTTTCTGTGATCCTGGATCCTTTGTGTTTACATTAGCATAAGATGAATACGGACCGTCATAGTTTTCTGTTGTTTCTAGAACTTAAGCTTTGCCATTGTTCTTTCTATCTCTCTCCCTCTCTCTCTAAATTAATGTTCTTTCTCATAGTGACATGACCCTTGCAAAGTTAACCTTGGACTAATGGCGTCGCATCAAATCAACTTTGAAGACTGATGTTGGCGACTGTCTGAACCTGAGCCTTTGCTTCTAGATTCTGAAGAACATTTCTTTCCAGTCCACATGCTGCCTGCTGAAAGTCATCATAGAGTAGTAGTTGTAGTAGGCTGCGAAAAGGAGCTCACGAGAAATTACTACTTCGAATTTGGGCCGTAGAATTTAAGCTTCAAACTTGAACAACCATGAGGGAATCGTTCAATGTCCTACTGACTAAACAAGCTTGGATGCGATCATTCAAGAATATACATGACTTTCAGCAAATATCACCATCAGTCCATCACATTCTACAAGTTCATAGAGCACACCACTGAATACCAAAAGAAGAACAATGCAAGCGCGGGAATTTCCGTATAAGCTGTAAAGTTTTTTCTCATGCTCTATTCAATGAAATTGACACTGTCTTGTGTCGGTTCGTTAAAAAATAACATTCTACAAGTTCATTGGTTGGATGGCTAAAGGTTGGGTGGGTCTTACAAAAGCCCAGTGAAGTCCACTCTAATGCATAAGGCCCAACTCGAAAGATAGGATTGGTTCTTGCAAGTTAACACTTAACAGCCCACGAGAAAAGGGGCACATAACCGAATAGGAATAAGTTCATACAAGGTCCCTTAACTTGTCAACGAATCCGATTTTCATCCTTCACAACGGGTCCCTCAACTATCAAAATCGGTGCAATATAGGTCCCATGGTGGTTTGGAAGGTGGTTTTGGCTTATGTGGCGCCTACGTGGCAAAATTGACCCGGTCTTTATCTGACGTGGCATAGATATGGCATTGACGTGGCAATTTGATTTGAAAATTAATAAAAAGAGTGACCCCACATATCAGCTACACCAAAAGAATTAATTAAAAATAGTGGGGCCCACGTGGGCTCCACTTGTCATTCACTCCCCTCATCTTCTTCCTCCTCTCTCTCCCCATCTCCTCTCTCCTCTCTCCAGCATCCGGCAGTTCGGCGATGCGGTCGGCCGGTGGCGGCGGAGCCAGGGATGACCTCGGAGACGAGGATGCTGGGGAGCTGCGCCTGGACAGGGACGCCGGGTGAGCGCCTGGGTGTAGACGATGAGGAAGGCGAAGAGGAGGTTGGCGGCGACGCCGGCGGAGACGACGAGTAGCCGGTCGGGGACGGGGCGGTTGCGCAGGAGGTCCAGGTCGTCGGGCGAGAAGCCGGAGTCCGGCTCGTCGTCGGGGAAGCCGACAGAGAACTTGGAGACGTGGATGCCGCGGGAGGTGGCGGAGGCGATCGACTCGACGCTGGCGAGGAGGTCGGACGGGGGGTCGCCGCGGCGTCGCCGGCCGCCGAACCTCCCTTGACGCCGCATCGCCGAAAGAGCAAAAGAAGAGATAAACAAAAACACCATATTTTGATCTGATCTGATATGATCAAATGCACCTCAAGCTCGATCCCATTAGCAACAATGGCGATATCGTTGATTTTCACGACCTGCTCGCTGAGGAACGGAGGTCCAGTTTCCGGTGCCATGGGTGGAGGTGTACGCTAGCAGCTTGGCGCGCGTCCTCCTCCGCCGTCCATGGCCTCTTCTTCACGTTCGCCTTGTCGCAGCACGGCGGCCGCCCCATCTCTCCCTCTCCCCCTCTCCCCCTCTCAGCTCCTACCACGGTGAGCTCAACAACAACAACACCAACTTTGATGAGATCACTACAAAGGAACGACACATATAGAGAGGATCTCACTGACGAAGAAGGCATGGTAAAAACATGGCAGGAGGCAAGCGAAGCGAAGCCATGCGACGGAGGCGTGAGTCCAGTAACAACAATCACCGTCAGCGTCCCCGTCCAGGCGCAGCTCCCTGGTGTCCTCGTCTCCGAGGTCATCCCTGGCTCCGCCGCCACCGGCCAGCCGCGTCGCCGAACCGCCGGCTCCTGGAGAGAGGAGAGGGGAGATGGGGAGAGAGAGGAGGAAGAAGATGAGGGGAGTGAATGACAAGTGGAGCCCACGTGGACCCCACTATTTTTAATTAATTCTTTTGGTGTAGCTAACATGTGGGGTCACTCTTTTTATTAATTTCCAAATAAAATTGCCACGTCAATGCCACATCTATGCCACGTCAGATGAAGACCGGGTCAATTTAGCCACGTAAGCTAAAACCACCCTCCAAACCACCATGGGACTTATATTGCACCGGTTTTGATAGTTGAGGGACCCGTTGTATCTGGTTTTGTGGTTGAATGATGAAAATTGAATTCGTTGACAAATTAAGGGACCTTGGATGAACTTATTCCTAACAGAATATATTTTTCTACTGTCTTATGGGCTCTTTATTTGGGCTTAGATTTGTTGCCTTAGATTTTTGGTTTATATGTATTAAAGCCGATGGCTTTAAAGCATTAAGTCTAATGGTAGAGTCATACCTTCATTTTCAAATAAGCCAAATAAAACTTATCTAACATAACTTTTGACTTAACGGTGTAAAAGTGGCTTTTATAGCTTTAAAAAAGACAAAAAAAATACTTATTTATTTAGACCTAGCCTTTTTGACTCATAAGATGGTTATAAACCTAGAAGGGCCTTAATCCTACTTTCCTTCTCACCCCAATTCTACGCAATTCTACGTAACCGGTGTACCAATAAAAACTGACCACCACTATCTTAAAAGCTGAATCATTCCCATTCATTTCCCATGCTAATCTCATGTATAAAAGAACCGTACAAAAATAGGTGTATAAGAAAAACTGATTAAGCGAGAGAAAAATATAAGAGAAGAAAAAAAAAAGTAAGCCACGTTCACCAGATCTGAGATTCCGTCTTAATGTACCACACGGGCTATGACTAGGGCTGTCAACGAGCCGAGCTCGAGCGAGCTCGTCTGCATAAGCTCGAGCTCAACACAAGCTCGAGCCGAGCCTATCTCATCTTCGAGCTTTTAGACAAGCTCATTCGAGCTCGAGCTCGGCCATAAATAGTATAATATATATTTTAATGATAATCTTTTGATAAGTATAGTTATTTTCTAGTTAATCACACTAATAAAAGAGTAGAAAATGATTAAAATAAATATATTGCGCTAACACATGGTAATTTATTGTGTAAATAGATACTAATATACATATTTATCTATTAGTTTATTATATTAATAAGGTGAACATGCAATATAAACTATACATAGTCAAGCTCGGCCAGGCTCGGTAGAAGCTCGAGCTCGGCTCGGTAAAGCTCGCGAGCTTTTGCTCAGGCTCAGGTTCGGCTAGTTTGAAGCTCGAGCCAAGCTCGAATCGAGCCTAGGATGAGCCAAGCTCGAGCTGCTCGCGAGCCTCGAGCTTTTTTTGACAGTCCTAACTATGACTAGTTAGATCCCATCTTGGTATACCACACGAGCTATGACCGGTCAGACAAAACACAAGAAAAATATATCGTCCTAGACATGTTATTGTGTTAATCAATCGTCCGATGTACTCTACAATTTGGGTTTGATCACCAAACCATAACCCTTGTGAAGATCTTTATAGCACGGAACAAGAGTCCTACTCCGGTGCGGAGTCCTACTCCGGTGCTCTCTACTTGTAGTAGAGAATAATCCGAATCGTTGATCGTATTTGATCGAACGGTTCAAATATATTTCTACTACCACCACACTTGATGATAGTAGAATTGTGGAGGGATATTTTTGTCAAAAAAAATATATGCGGAGAGGTATTTTTGTCTTTTTCACTCTCAAACTCAGACGGTCGGGAACCTCTCGCCCTCTCGCGCTCTCGGGCGCCGCCGCGTCCTACTGGAACGGCAGCAAAGAGGACGAAGATGACACAGGGGAGGAGGAGGACGACGACGGAGACGAGGACCGCAGCCTGGACCTCCTGGTCCGGTTCCTGCACTCGGTGTTCAGGAAGGTCTCCCGTCGCGCGCGCCGCGCCGCCAGGTCCATGCTGCCGCTTTCCGTCCCTGCTGAGCGGGTCCGTTCAACCTTCTGTTTGCTCCCTGTTTCATCTTCTTTGTTCGAAATGAGCGGATCCTTGTTTGTGTTGTGTGTGATCTGGTCTTGATGTGTTTAGTTTATGCTTGTGCAGGTTAAGTTCTCGGTCAATGCGGCGTTCTTGTTCTCACGTTTCTGTGGATCCTAAAGGGGCTACTTGAGGAGTCGCAATCAGTGGTCGTGCATTGGGCGAGATGTGGTGCCTGCGTCGGACCTGATGTGATGCCTGCGTCCGACCAATACAGATAAATCAGCCCCTACGGAAATTACCCTTAATATGTATTACTTGATTACTAATCTACCCTTTAAAATAAACGGTTGAGTTTAATTCTACTGGTAGTATAATAATAAAAGTAGAGAATACCGGAGCGTTGCCCCGGAACAAAGGAAACATGGTAATATATTCATACTTCTTTTATATAGTTACAACTCACAAAGCACTAAAACTAAACATGCAAACATCGAGTATAATAATTATTAGTACACCGTAAAGCCTAACGTACAAACATGCCACATTAATCCAATAAACACTCGATTATTTAAAGGTCAACAAAAAAGCATAGTAATTATATCTATATTTTATTACATTCTAAAGCTCAACGTACAGACATGCTAAATCATCATTCTTATATCATTTTTATAATATTTGAATTCAAATCCATTCATCATATCTACAACATTTAATATATATTTGTCCATATATCTCGTGGTAATGCGTTAACGTTAGATGCCACGAAGTTTCAACTATAATTTTAGGGTTCATGCATTTTATCTTTTTTAACTCCGCCTATTAAGCGCGGTTGCTAAGGGAGCAGACTTGAGGATACAGGGGTTCCCATTGGCTGATTCTATCCAACTAAACAAACGCCATTTCCAGTTCATCTTAATAATGATACACAATAGAATAAATAATAATTATCTACTAATTTTTAAATAATGTAAATGGTCAATCATATATTAAAAATCAACAACATCATATTAAGGCAGTATAATATGTCTCCCACAAATATATCTTCAAAAACAAAACACTGGATCGATGAGCTTATGATGGCAAAACAGCTAAACATCTAAAGAAGAATGAACTACAACCACAAGGAAGGTTGGAGACTAGGCCACCAGGGAGGTCTCATCACAGATGAGTGCATTACAAAATTCTATCTTTTTCTCTTATGCAGTCTTTCCTTATCTGAAACATAAACTGATCTTAACTGTCGAATAATAATAACTAAACCAATTAGAGAAGGGTGAATGGTTAGAACGCCAAAAACCAAACTTTTAGCAGAATTAGAAGTTACACTCGAATTCGATGGAAATCGTTTTGTGCCGGTCTGTCCGCTTTTTGTGTCGCCTCCTCCTATCATCTCCACCGATCTAACCGTAGTGGTGTCATCGGCCTGACTATCGGACCCAAGCAACCCCAAATAAAAAAACTCTTGAAAGTATATTGAACTTTATGCATCTATTTGTTTTTACAAAGTGCAATAACAACACTCCTCTCACAAGTTTCTCATGAAACCCTAATACAAAGTGTTATCAACTCTCTAATCTCTCAAACTTAGCTTACCCTCAAGGCATAGCCTCCCGCTCTATTTATATAAAAACCTCTTACTCAAAAGTAGAAGTAGAACTTCTATTTCCAATAGGAATCTATCCCTAAATTCCTAAATCAAATTACAATATACCAAATCTGATCCCATCTTCTGTTGACGTGCACGAATTCTCCATCGACATGTATTCGTCTCCATACCAACAACCTAATCTTTTCGCTTATGCTTATGCTTTCATCCAAAATTTGAACTTTTGATCTTAAATTCGAAGTTGATTTTGGGATTTTTTTTATCGTAGTTTATTTTTCAGCCTTTGCTTTTAGATCGTTAAGAACTCATATGTAAAAGTTTAATTCACAAACTATTTTTTATTTATACTAGCAAAAATGCCCATGCGTTGCAATGGGTGAAAAAATTCTAATGATAATATACGTTTTACATGCATAATGATTTCAATGACAATGTTTGTATTTTAATGAGCGGTTTGTTTTTTTTTATAAACGATGTTCGTGATTTTCTCAAACTATTTTTTAGAAATGGCGCATTTCTTTCTAATATTTTTTCTTAGCATGTTTTTCTTTGCCTTTTTTACTGACGACGAAAACCATATTTTTCTCCCCCTTTTTTGCTTTTTTTTCTCATGTGTTTTTTTGCCTATTTTTTCTGATAATTATTTTCTCGCGTGTTTTTTTGATTGTATTTTCGAATGTTCTTTTTTGCCTTTTTTCTAATACAGGAGAATATATGATGAAATAAAAGCCGTGTAGTAGATGGCAAAAAAATGATGGATTCTTTCTGACTCAAGCGTCCATCAATTTAGCGTTTTTCTGATAGTTTTTTCAGAGCGATTTGTTTTTTAATAGACGGTGTTTTTTTTCTTGTGAGGTTTTCTCAAACCATTTTTTAGAAATGTCATGTTTTTCTGGCAGTTTTTTCCTCGCATGTTTTTTTTTAAAAAAATTTACCGACGATGGAAATAACTTTTCTTGCACGTTTTTTAGAGTGTTTTTTTTTGCGTTGTTTTCTAACTTTTTTCTCACGCGTTTTTTGAACCGTTTTTATTTTCTCATGCATTTTGTCTTTTTAAATAGTTAGACTGTTTTTTTAAATCAGACTTTGTTTCACCCATTCTATTTTTTTTCTCGCGTGCATTTTTTAATTCATACGAACGAGCTTTTTATTTTTTACGAACCATTTTTTGCCACTTTCTTAGGGAATCGGACGAACTTTTTTAGATGTTTTTTTCAGATTTTTTTCGCCTTTATAGGAATCAGATTTTTTTTTCCGTTTTTAAAGAAATTGGATCTAGCTTTTTTTCACCACTTTTTGTTTGCCTTTTATAGGAATAGGATTTTTTTTGGTTTGGATCTATGGTTTTTTTTTTGCCACTTAGGAGAAACAGACTTTTGTTATTGTTGTTGTTGTTTTTCTTTTTTCTTTTATTTTTTTGCGGCTTTTCTTTTTATTTTTATGCACCTTTTTTCTTTGTTATCTCCCTTTTATTTTTTTTAAAAAAACGACCCCAAATACTTTATTGCAGGATTATAGGGACTTAAATATAAATATAAAAATTATAGGGACTCAAATGCAAAAGTACATACCCAAAAATTAAAATCATATAAAAATAAAAATAGAATGCTCTCGACATGTAGGTTCTGTTTTTGTAAACAGATCTCCAATCCGGCACATCAATTTTTTTCACCAAGATATATGGGATATCACGGTATAGATTAAAACCGAGCGGAGTGGTGCTTGGGATCTCGTACTCAAGCCTAGAGGAGAGGTGCCTTTTATTTTTCGTTTTTAAGGGGGAATTGGATCTAGAGTTGAATTTTTTTTGTTTAGAGATAGAGAATCGGACATATTTTTTTTTTATTTTTTTCGTCCTTCTTTTTACCCGGAGTTGGATTCGTTTTTCTTTAATGGACTGATCCGGTTTTTTTCTTTTTTGGATTGGACAGGTTTAGATTTTTTTTCACCCGGTTTTTTCTGGATCGGATAGATTTGGTTTTTTCGCTCGGTTTTTGTTTTTTTTTTTCGGACAGGTTTGGTTTTTTTTTCCGCCCGTTTTTTTTTTCGGACAGATTTGGTTATTTTCGTTTGGTTTTTTAACGGATGATGAAAGCACCTTTTATTTTTTTCTTATTTTTGTTAAGCAGCAGAGATAGAGAAATATACCGTTTCGTTTTTCCTGAATCAGTCAAACGACGTGGCTGCAAATCTCGCGTCCGAGTCGGTCTTCTGCCTCTGCCGCTCCTGCCATGTGCCGTGTAGGCCTGCTCGGCTTGGCTTCCAAGCCAACCAATTCGACCAACACACAAAGGATTATTCTTTTCTAGAGGGTGTTTTTTCCAAAGCACGCTAAGGGGCACAAATATCACTGGGTCGACTGATTTCCATAATAATCCCGGTTCTTATTCTCAGTTCTAATAAGAACAAGAACTAAAGATTGTTTTTAGTCCCGATTAAAAAAAATGATCTTTAGTCCTGGTTCATCCCTTGTTATAGGTCTGTGGCCGAGGATCTTTAGTCCTGGTTGATACTACCAACCAGGACTAAAGATTACCACTCGAGTCCCGGTTGGTACTACCAACCAGGAGTAAAAATTAGTCTCGGTTGGAGTTACCAACCGGGAGTAAATATTTCTCTCCCATCTCTCATCCATTAAGTTTCATACAAGACTTTCCTCCTCAACGAGATATTTAAGATAAGATTGCATCGATCTCATCCCATCTCCTCCTTTCAGATCCCCTTCCTCCTCCTCCCCTCCCATCTCCTCCCCTCCCATCCGGCGGTCGGCGGCGGCAGGCAGGCGGCCAACGGCCAGCGGCTGGCGGGACCGCGCACGGGCGTGGCAAGCGGCGGTAGGCTAGCAGGGCTGCGCCCCGCGGCGGCGGCGGGCAGGCGGCCAGCGGCCAGTGGTCGGCGGGGCCGCGCACGGGACACATAGCGGCCGTGGCGGGCGGCAGTATCCTTTCTTTTTTGTTTTTGATAATTTGTGATTCACGCTTTGATGTATAATTTCTATTTTTAGAATTTGTGATTCATTGCATGGATCTGAGATGTATTTGATTTGTGTGTATTTTTTTAGGATTTGTGATGTATTTGATTTGTGTGTATAAGTAACTTAGGATTTGTGATGTGAATGATTTGGGATGTTACTTTGATTTGGGGATTTGGGGTTTGATTCGAGGATATGCAGGCACTCGATTTGAGAGAAAATACAGGGATTAACACTGTCAATTAGCAAAGAAACAATGAAAAAAAAAAGAAAAAGGGACCAACCAGGACTGCTCCTACCCTATCTTTAGTCCCGGTTGGTAATATACCAACCGGGACTAAAGATTCAACTTTACTCCCGGTTATTTCACCTAGAAGTAAAAATGGATATGTTTAATCTCGGATTCGTAGCCTCGGTTGAAAAACCGGGATTACCGGGGATTCCCAACCGGGAGTAAAAAGGGTTTCCGCAGTAGCGTATAAAATTTCCAGTATAGCTTATTAACTCAATGATTTTGCAATTTAAAAATATATCATATAAATTTGAATGAAATCAAACTTTATGTTAAAATGGTAGAGATCGAGGAGATATACAAGAACTTTTTCATTTAAGATTGTTTCGATGTCCAAATATTCGTTAGATAATCTAAAACATATTTTAACATAAATCTTAGATCCACATTGTAAACAACATCGGATGGAGATGAACTCTATATAAAAGTTATAGATCTCGATGAGACCTACAACTTTGTAGCTTATTACTTTTCCATTTAAAATCATTTGAGTGTTGAATAAGCATTAATAATTTTTATGCAATTAAAACCAACGAAAAGGGTTTGAATACAAATAAAAACTTTACATTTAGGTCCCTTAATGCTCTCTAGAAGGACGCCTTTAAAAAACACTTTTTTAGAGGCGTGAGACGTCTAGATTTGTAAATTTTTGAAACGGAGTTTTTTTTTAAAAAATATTTTAATGAAAAAATAACAAAAAATTCCACACAGAAGCATGCACCCTCCGTTTCACCATTCATGAATCAATGCCATATATATAATATGCACCATGGAGTGTAGCAGTCAAAATACTCCTCCAGATTCTCCATCAATTTCTTTCGTGAACACCGACACTTGCACATATGTACACCTCGTGAAACCCATTGCGAAAATCTTTCTACACGGTATTCATCTAGTGTGTGCCATATACTCCCTCTGTTTCACAATGTAAATCATTCTAGCATTTCCCACATTCATATTGATGTTAATAAACATCAATATGAATGTGGGAAATGCTAGAATGACTTAAATTGTGAAAAGAAGGAAGTAGTATCCAACTTTATCACATGGTATCATTGATTTTTTTAGATAATGGAATAGAATATCCCGGCTTTTGCTCAAAACAAGCTACAACCAATTATTACAAAGTTGCACTAAAAAAAGAGTATAGTTCAACAAAACAATGAGAACACACTTAAAATAAAAAATTACCCATCTAAGATAAGGAGAACACGTTATTGAAGTCTATTTGTGAATCTCCAACCATAATTGGCAAAAAGTTGCATAACTGTCGTCTCAAGCCTATGGCATGCAACCTTCGTAAACTCGCCATCTTCATCACACCTTTTTAACTGAGCCCAACACCGGAGCCAATATGTTGCCCTGAAAATTACCTGCATATATGTACTATATGATGATTTGTCAAAAACCAAATCATTCCTGCTCAACCATAGAGCCCAACATATTGCAGAGGCTCCCACAAGTATAAGCTCTTACTCCTTTTCTATGATCACATGGTATCATTGATAGTCTGTACCTCAACTTCTCTATGAGTATAGTCCTGATCCCACTATTGATCGAAGTTGACATTGAACAATGCTAACTCTAGTCACTTTCTCACATGGTATCCCAACTATATCAGACCTCCGCTCCTTTCGAGTATGGTCCCGATCCTTACCATTGACTAACACTGACCTCAGACCTGCAGAGTGATGCCCGGATCACGCAAAAGCTAGAATGGCAACCAACCATACTATAATCGGACTTTTTTGGTGAAAAAAAACTGATCGCATGGTGCACACAAACACGCCTGGAATTGGAAACCGAAACGTTGCGCGCGCGCCCCTCTCGCTCGGCTTCTCGTTTTTCAACCCGCCGCCCGCATTCAGAACAGCAAGTCCGCCGCGTCGGCCGCGAGGAGAGGAGCCGACTGCAGCCGAGGACGGAGAACCGCGACCGCTTGATGCCTTGACTCCGCGATCGAGACCCCCGCGACTTCGAGAGCTCCAACCGCCGCCCACCTCGGTGACTCGGCGCCGACGACTCTCCGTTTCCCGTCTCTCCGACTCGGCGACCGCGACCGATCGACGACTCCTCTCGTCTCGATCGTTGTCGTCTCACTGACTTTGGGCTGACCGCCGCAGCGGCGCCGCTAGCTGCCTTGATGATTCGGCGACTCTCCGTTTCTCCGTCTCCTCGCCTCGGCGACAGCAACCACGATGGCGCGACCGGCGTCTCCTCTCGTACGTCGATCATCGTCGTCTCACTGACACTGTCTCTGGGCCTCATCAAGTCAAGCAGTCAGCAACCGAGTGGCACTCGACATCGAGTTGTCGATGCCGCTTCAGAGTTCTCCAACCACCAGAGATCAGCGATCGGCGGCTCGGCGCGGTGGACGGCGTGGCATTGTTGATCGGCGGTCGGCTTCAACTTCTAGGTCTTCTACTTGCGTAGCTTTTTTAATTTTCAATTTTAAGTTTTAACTCTTGTGTATTCTGATATTAAATTGTAGTAATATATTGTAAATTGTTGATTATTGAAACATGAAGAAAGATGTGTGATGATCTTTTGATGATTGTATAGTTTCATTGAGCGGGATATTTTTCGTTGAAGTGGATGAAGATGATATGATGAACACTTTCAGGTCATTATAAGGTGTAGACCCAATAGTAAGAAGAAGTATGGTAATCTTCTTCAAACTTTTTAAGCCATATGAGCTTTTCTAAGTCAAAATTTTACTTAATTACTAATTCTATATGTTTAAGATACCTTATCGATATATCTTGGTACACTTTTGATCTATTTTATTATCTATACTTGTATTGTATATATTAGTATAGTTAGATTTACGATGTTTAGATTTTCTTTTTTTTAGTCGGAACACCCATATCCTAAATCCTAGATACACCACTGACATTGTTGTCTGAACACAATCAGATAAAACATCCGTTTCTGAGCATAGATATTATAAGTTTATAACATGATCCACATTAGTCACACACACTCACACCAACATCCGCATATCTTTTCAAATCAAGTCATTGAATAAATCATTTGCAAAACCAAATATTTATCACAAATATTAATCATGACAATGATTTCATATTAAGTACCATCTTCGGCTGAAAATATATGCCCCCAAAAATGTTTCAGAAAATTGTTCACCATTTGAGGGAAATTACTGACCTCAACACTCCAATGCAGATGAAATATAGCAACATAGCTTTTTATCCCCTGCTCACTTCTGGTGATGAAGAATGATAAATATGTTCTTCGCATCTTCTCATCCATTATCTTTTGAAAAATAAATTCTTCTTATCGTCCATTCTGAAGGGAGAAGAATCTGCAAACTGACATGTTGCCACAAAATGATATATAATTAAATTTGCCACTGATGCTTGTCCTTTCGGCTGTTAAGCTCATCAGCCGATGACAAATTGACAATATGGCGCTCTGCTTTGAGGAAAGCATTAAGCATAATTTCCCCCATGGAAATCAGCTTACCCTTTTTCCATTTGCTTTTGCATTTGAGAAGAAGAGAACATTCGGCAAAGATGTCATGTGCCCAGAAATGATAAAGCATTTGGCATTTTGTACCTTCACCTGGTACATCTTCCAGAGTATGTAGGGTGTGTGATTTTTCAACATCCTGAATGGTTGTCTGTAAAGCAGCGTTTAATGCGGATCTAGTCCTCCTTATAAGAAACAAGTCTTTTCCATTTTTCGCACCAAGTGATGGTACACTGATTACTGAAGTAGCTATCTACTGATCTGTACACTTCTTTTGCACTGGCAAACTCCAAAGTCCAAATGACACAGTAGGATTCAGTAGAGGTCTTCTGGCTAGCTCCACAAGGTGGTAGGTCAGTCGGCTTGGGTTCGAAGTCACACCACTTCTATTTGTTTGATATTAGATCATTTCCTAAAATTCGCTTCTTCTTCTTCTTTTTTTTTTTTTTTTTTTTTTGGGATTCAGTGATCTATGGCCATGAATCATTATAAGCTAGCTAGCTTACACACGTTACACCAGCCTCTATATAATTTAGTGTTGGAAGATTGTACATTGACCAACTCTATCTATATAATTAATTGAAGATTCCTCTAGGAACATCTATATGGTAAAAAGCAAAATTCTCGCATTAATCTATATGATCAATGCATGCTGCTATAGATTCAAATTCTTTCACCATAGATGTAAGAAATTAATTAGATCTGTCAGGACTCAGGACAAATAAAAAAAATATGTAAAAGTAGAAAATGGAAGTTCTAGATTGATTTTACTACAAGAGACCACCGTAAAAATTGTCGGTACAATATACATTCCCAATTGAAAATTTTAGTTCTTAATTGCAATATAAAAAGGAATTTACTAGAAGTTCAAACTACAATTCTTTGGATGCAATTAAAATTTCTTTGAAGTTTTATTTCTTTTTATATTGCAATTAATAACTAAAATTTTCAATTGGGTATATATATTATACCTATACTTTTTGTGGTGGTCTCTACTTGTAGTAAAATCAACCTAGAAA
This sequence comes from Oryza glaberrima, assembly GCF_000147395.1. Classification (NCBI taxonomy): domain Eukaryota; kingdom Viridiplantae; phylum Streptophyta; class Magnoliopsida; order Poales; family Poaceae; genus Oryza; species Oryza glaberrima. The sequence continues at coordinate 19,281,870 of NC_068327.1, read as the reverse complement.
TTTCATTCTCATCTAGTAGACCAAATATATGTAAACTACCATCTCAACTAGATTTTTTTTTCTATTGGTAGTAGAACTCATAAATTAATGGTTTAGATTATTTATACTGATAATAATACAGGTAGTAATCATGTCAAAAAAATAATACAGGTAGTAAAATAATAACAACAGAGACCACAGTAAAAGTATCACAAGTACCTTGGCACCTTGCCCCTTCAAGGCTTTGTTTGGATAGGCAAATTATACCTAACTCATGTGCGATTTCCCTATCAATTCAAATATATCACAGCTAATTCACATCATTCCGAACATGCCCTCAAATAAGTGGAATTTGTGGCTGCAGTGCCTCACACTTGAAACCATAGCCAATAAAAGAAAGGTTGTGCCCTACTCTTTTTTTGTTACGTACTAACTCTGCTTTTAAATATATGATGTTGACTTTTAGAAAAAACGTTTGATAGTTCATCTTATTAGAAAAACTATGTAAATATGATCTATTTTATCATTACTTGTTTTATTAAAGGTATTTTAAGCGTGACTTATACTTTTATATATATGTATGCACTAAATTTTTGAATAGAATAAATGATCAAGAGTTATATCCAAGTCAATATTGTCATGTATTTAAAAACGAGGGAGTACTATTCCAGAGTAAAATATAATTAAAGTTACTCAGACCTCAGTTGGCTGAGCAATACATCCATGTAAACTGTAAAGAGAACACATACAGAACATCATAATTCATCCATAACGTAATTTGACGTTTCCCAGTGGCAGAGAATGCGGGTTAAACTTCTTTGCTTCGATTTGAATGTTAATTAGGCAATTGTAGTTTACCAGTGTGGCTCCAGTTAGCTTAGCACACAGCATGCAAGCACGAGTAGCTGCTACATGCAGCAGGGAGATGAGATGACTATACTAAATTGCGATGTGCAAAGAACATGGATGTACTTGGAGGTGGCTCCACCATTTATGGAAATAAGAGCACTAACCTTTGCCTAATGAAGAGCTCATAATTGAGGATCTCCTTTTCCCTGGAAAGAAGTGTTTGTTTGTTGCTGCTGCAGGCAGAGAGAGAACACATTGGCACAGGGCCACTTTGTGAAGTAGTGGAGGAAGGCCTCCTTCAACCACTTGAGCTTAGTTTATGGCCGCCTCCTGCACCCAAGCTGAGCAGCTGCAGATGCAGGAAGGAATAATCACCTGGAGTGGCAACTCCTTGCTAGTGCAATGCCGTTCAGGGCATGGCCTTTTGCAATTCATAGCCCATAACAGCAAGATGATTCGTCATGCTCTGCCTTTTTTACCTCAAGAGAAAAATGGATGCTTGTGGGTGGAGCTGTGCTGTGCTGTGCTGTGCAGCTTTGAGAATGTCCAAGCTTGATCACTCCAGCTGCAAAGAATGAGATAAAGAAAATATACATTTATACATAGTTTAATACAAAGTAATGTACAAGCAAGTAAAAGGATAGCGTGGACATGGAGAATTTACATTGACATTGTATATATGCTCCTTTTTAAAAGGAGGGGCAAAAGAAAAGAAGCAACCACTTAATTAGCATAATCAAGCTGCCATCTCTGACATGTGCATGGGTTTGTACAATCAACACCACAGATTAATCCTTGAAGGTTTTTTCAAGACAAAACAGAGTGCACGTCCTGGGTATGATGATTCCATAGTAAAGTGCTGAACATTGAGCTATTTTCCATAATCTAATCGATTTTAATACATTAGTCATCAACCCGTAAGTTAATGGACTATTATTACTGATACTATATAAATATAAAATTCTAATAATTTTTAGTTACCTTTGAAATTATAAGTTGCTTATATTAAAAAGAAGTGTCCATGTCAGTTACAACATGTTAATTATTAGTTTTGAATTTTAGAATTAAATTAATAAAAGACCAAATTGTGATACTAAGATTGGCACATATCATATTTATTATTTATGAATTTTATAACTATTAAATTAGTCTATGCTACTGTTACGATAATGCGATCCATCTAATCAATGGTCAGATTTTTTTAAACATGTGAGCTTCTATGAAGTGCCTAATTAGGGCTATTTTAGAACGGAGGATTTGAAAAATACAGGAATCAAATGTCACGTATTGTTGAATCCTACAAGGAAGAAATCCAAAGTAATTAGCAAAATATGTTGTTTGGTAACAGCATAGGAAAAAATATAGGAACTCTATGACTCAAACAAGAGAAACCATGAGGTCTTAGCTCATGTTGGTTTTTTTCTACAAATTCCTATGAAATGGCCCATTCTGTAGGATTTTTAAAGAAACTTAGTATAACAGCGTCATCCCTAAAAACGAGATTTTCTCTTCTTCATATTATATTTGTTGGAAGTATAAGGGGTTTTCCACAAAATTTATAACAAGGCAAGAGCAGTTAATTGATTGTTTCAATATTTATCAGAGTATTAAGGTTTTTATGGAAAACGTGAAGGACGGTGTAAGTGACTTACATGCACGCCAGAACAGGCTGCCTACGGTAAAAGCTACCGGACGCAGCCTATTGCCGGTTCGTATGTATGTTACGAGGAGTTTTCACACCTAAGCCTACACGTGTCATGCGTGTGAGGAGCAAAACAAATATCGAAAAATTGAGAAAAACGGAGTGGGATGAAGTGTTATTATCTTATGATTTGGAAGAGCCATTCCTTTGATCCAAATGATCATGTAGGAATTATTTTCATAGGATTAATTTCAATCGTCCAAATTTCCTCCACCTTTTCATTTGTTCCGAAGGAGAGCTTAGTGTACCTGTAGAGATGAACATTACTACATTAGCATGTTTATGAAGTTAATGTTAAGGATAATGCTTAGCTACCCTTTTCTTACATGGATGGATTATGACATGTACATGAAGCAAAACAAAAGTACATAGATTTCACAGAGAGGGTGCTCATTGTCAACTTGGAAACTGTTGGCGTATGGATGGCAAGGGCCTTTTCTTCTTTTGACAAATGTGAGAGAATCTATGCACAAATAATTGTAACTCCATTGCCCCTCTATATCTTCTTCACAGAATAAATATCTTTAGGATACATCCAGTTAGGAACTTTTACGCCGCAAGTGCCTCAATACTATAATCAAAACTCCTGAAAGAAAATGACCGCAAGGATTAAACAATTTGACATGCTAATGTGATCTCTGGTGTGATAGACATGCCCCTGAGCTTTTTATCCGATACTACTCTCCTATTCGAAAATATGTGTAATCTATGATCCATCACACTCAGCTTGCACGATCAGAATATAGCCAGCCAGGACAGGACAAGAACAGATAGGCTCTTCTCGCCTCTTGGCATCTATAAATATCGCCCCCCTGCGCCTTGCTCTCTTCACCATCCTGAACTGAATTGCCTGCACCTAGCCACATCATATATTCAGAGAGAGAGCTGAGAGAGCAGTACAAGAGTGTATACTACACTTAGCAGCTCATCAGTTATTAGTTCACTAGTTCAGCCACTGACCATCGAATCAATTCAGGTGAGATAATCTTGAGATAGATATACGGCCATGTCGAGGGTGCTGGAGCCTCTCATTGTGGGGAAGGTGATCGGCGAGGTGCTGGACAACTTCAACCCCACGGTGAAGATGACGGCCACCTACGGCGCCAACAAGCAGGTGTTCAACGGCCACGAGTTCTTCCCCTCCGCCGTCGCCGGCAAGCCGCGCGTCGAGGTCCAGGGCGGCGACCTCAGGTCCTTCTTCACATTGGTGCGTATGCCTGTCTCATCTGCTGCTCGATTCATCAGACTATCGCACATCTATACTGTAATATGTATGTGTCCATTACGTGCTAATTGATCCTTTGTACTTGTGTGCTTAATTCAGGTGATGACTGACCCTGATGTGCCAGGGCCTAGTGATCCATACCTGAGGGAGCATCTTCACTGGTAATTTATACTACTACCTGTACAAGTTAATATTGCTCGGTCTTATTCAAGTTGATTAGACATTATTAGGTACAAGTGTCACCTACATAGCCAGACAAATTTGTATAGGTGGTCACTGGTCACGCCATGATTGATTGCTTGCAAAGATTCTGTCATGCATGCTGTTAATCATTGTTTTTCCAGATTAATTTTCAATCAATGCATTCTATAGAGTATGTGTAGCTAATCAGGTGACCTTTTGATTGGACCACCTTGCTGCAGGATTGTTACTGATATTCCTGGGACTACTGATGCCTCTTTTGGTAAGCCTTTCCCCTGTACATCCTGCTTTAGTCTTTGCCAGTTTTGAACCTTGATGACAATTGACTGATCAGAGAGATCCAGAGTGAACAATTAGCCACAATACAAGGTCAATTAATTTGTGGTAAACTGGTAATGTAGTAACTATTTTTTTAAAAAAAAATTATGTACTAATTAATCAAAACAATATTTATTTGTCTTATCTAGGTTATAGCTTTCTCTGATCTCTCTATAATTAATTTTGTGTGTGATCAATGGTGATGCAGGGAGGGAGGTGGTGAGCTACGAGAGCCCGCGGCCAAACATCGGCATCCACAGGTTCATCCTGGTGCTGTTCCGGCAGAAGCGCCGGCAGGCGGTGAGCCCGCCGCCGTCGAGGGACCGCTTCAGCACCCGCCAGTTCGCCGAGGACAACGACCTCGGCCTCCCCGTCGCCGCCGTCTACTTCAACGCGCAGCGCGAGACCGCCGCTCGCCGCCGCTAATGGCTACCGACGACGGCGACGACGACGACGACCCTGACACCGCGACGACCGATCTTGCATGGACAAAACAATATAATCGAGCTTAATTAATTACTACTACTTCTACTGGCATTTTCTATTAGTTTTCCTATTTCCCCTACATTAATTTCACTGTCAAATAAGGCACACTGTGATTAGCTGCAGCTAGCTAGCTTTGCTCGTGTGTGTGAGCTAGCTAGCTCGTAGCTACAGGGCAGGCCTACAGACTACCAGTTCGTGCTTGTTTGCATGCACATTATCAGATTATCCTAGTTGATTTGTGAATTAATCAAGGTGATCATAGGATTGTGAGTGAGCAATCGCAATCGCAATGTGCAAGCTATGGTTGACTAGCAGCAGTGAGAGATCTCTAGCTAGCTACACTAGTTGAAGCAATGGCCATCCATGGCAGGAGAGTCCTAGCATCCCCCCTGCATATATGCCTACCTACTATTCAACTGCTGTTCTTCGATTCAATTCGCTGGTGCTTGCAGTGTACTTTGTTTGATCCTGTGATCACTACTTCTTGCCGCTTGTTTTTGTAATCCGATCGGTGTCACTTTTTCTGTATCCCTTTATCTCACTTTTTGGTGACATGACATGGATATATATATATCTGTTTATATATGTATGCATGCATGATGCATGTATCTAATAATCTTGGGCGATTAGGCCGGCATTGTTCTCGCCGAACGTATCGGCTGTGAGCTTCAACGGTAAGCTGGTGTGTAAATGTATGGAGCTGGAAACATTCAGAGGCAGCGTAGATTCTTGACCTCCCGATGGTTTGGCTCTCTTTTTTTTTCCTGTGGATGAGTAGTATACTTCCTCCGGGCGGATAATACTTATCGTTTTAGACAAGGGTAAAAGATCAAACTTTAGAATTTTTGATTATAAATTATTTTTAAAATATTTGTCTTTCAAATATGATGACTATATGTATAGATTAGTCTTAAAAAATACATTAATAAAATCATGTATTTGTTAACACTTTTATACATATTATAATAAAAAATAATGGTCAAAATTTTTTTTAGAGATCGTGTCCTTATTCAAAACGATAAGTATTATCAACCCGGAGGAAGTAGATAATAATTGGACATCATGAAGATGGAGTAAAAAATGAATTGGGGAGTAGATCTTGATCAAATATTCTCTGTATGTATCAATGTGTGAAGACATTTTTGTTCTCTCGAGTAATACGAAGAGCTAGATATGGCTACAAAAACTGTAGCAAAATTAAAATCAGCTGGTTACCTGCAAGAAAAGGGAAGATTCGGCTCGTTCTTTTCATCAACAAAAGTTAGATGAAGATTAAGATTTTCGTGGCACGCTTTTCAAACTGTTAAACGATACGTTTCGTGTGAAAACTTTATATATAAAAGTTGCTCTAAAATATCATATTAATCTATTTTTTAAGTTTGTAATAATTAAAACTCAAACAATCATACGTTAATACCACCTTGTTTTGCTTAAAAAACTTAATCTTCATCTTCATCTTTATCTTTATCTTTATCTTTATGTAAGGAGATTCAAATACCACCGAAGTGGCCGGGCTCCGCTAGCTGGTTGCTGGGTTCTTGTCAATAGTTCACCCCTACGTCCCCGTCTTGTCCACACACTTTCAAACAAGCTTGTATATTAGTAGAGCTCAATTCCTGAACTTCGTGTACTAGATCATGGATTTTAGAGTCCCAAATTATATTGTACGACCGATAAACCAACAAAAACACTCCGTCCGATCTTTTAATCATTGTCTTTTTAAAATTTTGCTGCAAATATGTAAGAACATAAGTCACGCTTAAAGTATCTGAAACCAAGTTACAACATATTAAAATAATAATTATGTATTTTTTATAAAACGAATGATCAAATGCATATCTCAAAATAATGGTGTCGTCTATTAAAACAGGAGGAGGTCGTAGTAGGTTTTAATTTGGGGTCCCTTAAAATGGAGATAAAACGGTTTTGGGTGAAATGAAATCATCCAGAAGTAAAAGTTGGAACCCAGTTTCCCATTTTGAAACTGGAATTCTGAAACCAAAAATGTAATTTGAAATCGGCAAAATATATAAATTTCATGACTCTGTGCTTTTAGTACATATACTGAAAATATGACAGAATTAATGGGCTCTGTTTCAAACATCATGCTTTTGATGTCGTCATCGTCTAATTTTGGATGTCCTGCAACCTATCAGGACTCACACAAACCTTTCGGATCAAATTCACTGTAGCCAGCAACAATGTACTTAGGCCTCTCACAGTGCGGGACGTGGCGTGGAACCTCGCGTCGCCAGCTCGGATTTGTGCGTGCGTAACACTAGAGCATGGAGCTCTGTTTGGTTGCTCGCCCCCTATCTGGGCGACAAGTTATCTCGTCGAAAACGAGGGCGCGTGCTGCCGTTCCTTGCGTTGTGGAGGTCGTTCCCTCGCTCGGCATCTTGCTCCCGTGCTGGAATCCTTGATCCTGTCCAGCTCCGGTGAGGAAGGGGAGAAGCTAGAGGACGGGATGAAGAGAAATGCGACGGCGGTGACGAGAAAGATCAACGCGATCTTGAAGCGAGGAGGAGGCCACCTCCGAGGTTGCTGTCGTCGGCCAAGCCGCCGCCGCCGCGTGGGCTCAGGGAGGCTGCTGTTGTTGCTGCTGCTTCTGCCGTCGGCGGAGGGAGTGCCAAGGACGCCGCCGCCGCCGCTCGGCCCCGAGGAAGCCGCCGCCTCGAGGACCTCTGCCGCCGCCTCGAGGACCTCTGCCGCCGAGGCCACCATGCTGGCCGGAGACGAGTCCGAGGACGTCGAGCCGCTCGAGATTGCCGTGGACGTCGCGCCGGCCGGAGACGAGCCTGAGGACGCCGCACCACTGCTCCAGATCCGCGGAGGACGACGAGGCAACTGCTGAGGTTACCGTCGTCGGCCGAGCCGCCGCCGCCGTCGCGTGGGCCGCTGCGTCGCCATCTTGAGGCTACCACGCCGCCTCCTTCGTCGTGGGGATAAGGATGAGGAAGGTCACGAGATTTTTTTAAGGCGTGGGGTCACAAGATTGGGTCACCAGCACTATGGTATGGGGTGCGTAACCTAGAGATGAATTTTGGGCCAAAATCCTTGCTTAAATGGGTTGGAGGCACGTCAAGCATGCCTTGCACTGCCACTGGCCTTACATATATACATGTACATGTCCGGGTATCCGCAAGTTCAAGTACGTGTACACGTAGCTATGATGTACATAAAGTACCTGCTCGGGTGTACTTTTTCGACAACCAGTATCTTCATGTAACTGTATGCCCCCTCTGTTCATAAGCAATTGCCGACGTTTAGAATAAAATTTTATTAAACCGTTAGAACTTTAAAAAAAGAACATATGGATTAACCTGAAAAGTACTATCGTAACATTATTATAGGCTTTTTACATTTTATAAATTTACACCTTCCATAAAAAAAGAAACAATTTCTGGTTGACCCACAAATAATCAATTTAGATGCTTATAGAAATAAGTGGTCAAACTTTTAGAAGTTTATATTTGTCATAAAAATTAAATATTTATGATCGGATAGAGTATCCGGTTATATATGGTGGGTTGCCTGGAGAGCACCTGACTTGGACCAACCAGAAGCAAGCTAGCAAAGCAGTCTAAGGGCTCCTTGATTCGCAGGATTAAGAAAGCGTAGGAATAGGAAAAATGTAGAATTTAGACATAAATGTAAGTGTAAAACAGATGATTGCAAAACACAGGAAAAACACAAGAATGACCGTTTGATTGAACCGCAGAAAAAACACAGGAATTGGATGAGAGAGATAGACTCAAAGGAAAGTTACCAAGAGGTTGAAGCTTTTGCTAAATTTTCTCCAAAATCTCTATAGGATTGTCCATTCTATAGGAATTCCAAAGGATTGGATATAATTCAATCATTTGTTTCAAAGGGCTTCATAGGAAATTTTACTATAGGATTGAAATCCTCCAAAATTTATATGTTTTTCCTCCAATTCAAAGGAGCCCTAAAATAGGCTCCTTCGTTCCTCTTTGCCCGACCCTTTTCCTCCATCGATTCCAACGGCTTCAGTTGCCAGCGAAGGGAAGGGGATTAGGTAGTAGGATTTTTTCGCTTTTCTTTTGGTGATTTTATGTAGTGCAAGAGTTCATCAACATCGCTTTTTTTTTATTCCCATGGCTTTCTATTGATTCCAGTCAAATTCATCCATGGAATGGTCTCTGGCTTTACCATGGACGCTCCCTTAGAAGTAAGATAGGTTTGCTTCTTCTTAGGAGATTCCACCGGCCGTCATATTCATCTTAGGTGAGGCAACCATAAGAATGCAAGCCTCCTTCGCCACCAGTGGTGGATCTTAAGGGAGAAGCTGAGTTTTCATCGTTTTGCCATATAAGCCTCAACCTCCAAGCGGAGGTCTCTTTTAGGTATGCTTCCTAACATTTTCATCTACAACCACTTTTTGTTTCTTTGTCACCGTCATCAGCGTGGATCTAACTTGCAACGTGGTAAAGAAGAGAATGATCACTTCCTAGCAAGTCGTGTGTTTCTTTCGTGGATCACCGTCATCACAGTTTTTTTCTAGTTTCTTACAAGCTCTTCCTAGCGAATTTTAGGAGTTTATGTTAATTTGACTATCTTCGAGGGTTTTTTTAAAAAAATTACTTATAATTACAGGTAAATAACTCATGTGTGATATGTACCTAGTTATATCTATAATCAACAAAATATATGAGTTTTAAAAAAAATCAACTAAATTAAGTGACAGAGAAACTAAAGAGAGAGTCGTGGCCAAACAGCACTCTTACGAGCTTAGCCAAAGACGGCAGCTACCACTATACGTTCCATTATGCCAAGCGTACACCGCACTGTGCCGGCCAGGCCGGCCGGTCGCCTCCCAGTCCAGGCGGCACATGTACCCGCACATGGCGATGATAGCGCGTCGCGCGTACCAAAAACCCCACAGGTCGTAGAAAAGACGTTGCATGCCGGCGCGCCGCGAGAGACCGACCGATCGCCGAGACAGACGACAGACAAGCGCCGCTACGGCGCGCGCGCACTCTCACACGGATTTGACGCCCTCTGCTCTCCCCCGCGGCGCGGACGTGTCGACCCCCGCGCGCCGGGCCCTCGCCGTGTCCTGCCCCTGTGCGCGCCGGCGCCGTGCTCTCCTGGAGCAGAGGCGGCTTGTCATTTGTGCCTGCGCGGCTGCGTCCGCCTCGGTCTCGATCTTGGTGATTCACTGTTGTGTTCACGAACAGAATTCCATGGCACAGAAAAAGGGTCTGGCAGGGCAGGGCAGGCACCAGCTGGATGTGATGAGGATATGGCAATGGCAGCCACATACACGGCCGGTACAAGCTGGAGGTGACGGGGATGATGATGTGTGTGCAATGCAGTGCAAGCCCATGTGTCGATACGCGATCGTGGTACAGCGGGCAGCGGCGAGCCCTTCTTTTTCTCCTCCTACAGGGTCACTGGAAACAGGGCACCGACGCGTCCATGTCGCGGCACCCGCGCCCCCACGGGCCACGGACCGGTCAGTCCGCATCGCCTGTCCAGTTGTCCATTCCTCACACCCACCCACTGACCCACCCAATACTCCCAGTACAGCGACACGCGAAACAGTTCATCGTCAGCTCAGCACAGGGGCTCGTACCCAGGTGTACCAATCAAAACACTGTGAGAAGGCCGGGTTGTCTGCCAAGAGCCCATGGTTCTGGATGAAACCAAGCCAGTAGACAGTAGGTCCATGGCTCCATGCTATTCTTGTAGGAGCACGTGGGTGGTAAATGGTGTTACGGCCACGTGCATTTTGGGAATTTGGGCTTGTGTATTTTAGGAGGATGATAAATACTACTTGCTCCATTTCACAATGTAAGACTTTTGTCCACATTCATATAGATGTATATGTGTCTAGATTCATTAACTTCTAAATGAATATAAGCAATGCTAGAAAGTTTTACAATCTGAAACGGAGAGAGTAGTAAATTATTCATCCGGTAGGGTGTAAACCTTGAATAATGTTTTCTTTAATAAACTGGTTTCTATAGTTTGCCAATTTCATTAAATGTAGCCATTGTAAACTGACCTGCACAATTAACAAAAAGAAATGTACGAGAAAAAAAATAAATTTAAGAGGACAAGATCAAAGAATCATTTTACTTGTTAGGGCATAGATTTTGGCATCCTCGATCTTCGTCGCGCTATTGCTAAACATTTCTTATGTTGGGATACTCTTTAGTTTCTCCCCTTTCAGATTTCACGTGTTGTAAGTAAAATGATGATGCAAACACCTTTTCTTTGGTAGACCCGTGTTAGCAGCTAACGCCTTCCACCACTCATGGACTATCAAAGCTATGCTCCACATTATCAGTTTGATCTGCTCAAGCGAGATCCATGTTCTCTTTGTGTATCTTTGTCCCGTTAGAAGATGGAAGGACATCACCAAGGTATGCCAACAAAGCAAGCAATAGGTATTATTTGACTAACCGCATGTATCTAGTTTTTTAGATGTTCACACTCTATTCTGCACGATTAGCCAAGCAAAGATCTTGCATTTCTTCGATGCTTAGGGCTTTCAGATAATCATCTCGTAGTTCGTGTTGATAGAGCCAAAAACGATGCTTTGTAAGCGGATCCTGCCTTATACTCCCCATGGCTTGTGTGAGCTTCCAAGTGATTCCATCATGTTTGTCGGCAGCAAGGTACGTGCACTTCTTTTATTGTGCTTCATAAGGTGATCAATTAGTCCAAGAGCACGATGGTCATACCCCCATTAGGTAAGAGGTTGAGATCTTGTATCCATGTGTTGTGTTTACTGGCCTACTTCAAGGCTCTATTTTTTTCTTCTGAAGAATGCATATACTCTTGGTGCAACATCCTTTGGACACGTGCCATGCATCCAAGCTAAATCTTACAAGTTGGCAATGGCCCCATCTTCTATTATTATTGTTGTGGCTGCTGCGGATAGAAGTATATCAGGACCTTCACATGTGGTGTCCAATTCAACCCATGTCTGTGCATTCATTCATGCCATAGCCTCCTGATCACTTATAACATCCTTGCAAATTTCTCCAGGTTTAACACCCCTAGTCCACCGTGTGTAGTTGGTAGACACGTTCTCATTTAATTAACCTTGCATATTTTTTCTGATATGTTTTCTGTCCTGCTCATAGAAAACGCTTTCTCTATTTGTCAAGCACTTCTATGGATTTCTTGGTGGCCTTTAAGTGTCGTAAGGGGATACATTGGTTATGAAGAGAGTACTGGTTTGGCCAGTGTCGTGTGATCCGCAATTCCCATATTCCTTCCCTGCCATCTGGCATTTCTAATGCGATAGGTGAGATGACAATCCATTTTATCAAAAATGATTTTATATTTTCTTCATAGTTATGTGGATGAGGATAGTGGAAGGCTTTGACCAACAATTGTGGAATTGTACGGTATTAGTTGTAGAACTTACACGATTATACTTAAATGCTCATCAACGATTTTATAAGCTCTCCTTTGGTCCTTATCTCCCCCTTGTTCATTTAATTGGATCTGGCAAAGTAAGCTCAACATGAAAATCAAAGTCTTTGGGTGGCTGCTGTTGATGGATAGAGTGAATACCAAGGATCTTCTTGACAGGAAACATTGTATTCCTTTGAATGCCACTGCTTATTGCTTGACGTGTGGGGTTAATGCAAGAGAAACAAGGGAACATCTCTTCTTTCAATGTGAGTTCAGCAAGTCATGTTGGAGAAAGTTGGGCTGTGTTTGGAACTCTTCATTAGAATTCCATCAAATGTTGCAGGTTCAGAGAAATTTCTTTTCTCAGCATAGTTTTATGGAACTATTTCTACTAGCAACCTAGAATATATGGAAGGAAAGAAATGGCCTTATTTTTTAAGGTATTCAGCCATCAGTTCACAATTGGATGAAGGGTTTGAAGGAGGATTTGAGCCTACATTTAATTAGGTTCAAAGAAGTTTATAGACCCACGGTTCAATCATGGATTGACAATCTGTAATCTTAGCTTTCTTCTTTTGCTTTTTTGTGTACTTCTTATTTTTCTTCTTTAATATAATTTAACCGTCGGGGCTTCCCCCACGGTCTTTGAGTAAAAAAAAAATGGCTAATAATGTTTCTTCTACCTCCAATTTCTCCTACCATGCATGTTTTCTCCCCAATCTCTGTCGCCTCCTAGCCAGTCAATTTCATTTTTCCTCTAACTGCAATGCCGCTCAACACTAGTTCTTCCTTATCCACTGCTCTGACGTACCAGTTCCCGAATTCTTCCTTACTGGGGTAGGTACGAAGACATGACCAGAATCACCAGATCTCCTGATGCTTTGTATGATTGTTTTGCTAATAAAATTTTATAGCCCCATTTATTCCATACAATTTGGTGTTGGCTACCTCACCGCTGGTAGTATGAAAAAAAAATAAACGTGGGTAAATGCCACATAAAATGCACTTCATGGTATTTTCTTTTGAAAGGACACTTCATGGTATTATAAGAGTTTCAAGTAGATTTGCTCTTTCCCCCCTTCAATTCTAATGGTTTTACATTTAGATTTATTGGTTGTTTATTTATTAAGATATACTTCTGTTCTTCGAGAGGTATAGTACCTCCCCATTGTTTTAGTGATAAAAAATTAAATTGATTAAACTGATTAGAAGATAAATTTATGATTGGTAATGAAAACCGTAGATGGATCTTAGTTGTAGTTACTTGCTTTCTCAGAATTAACATGACCACCCTAGTCTTGCTAAAACAATAACAATCCATAATATTTTGGAAACACTTTCACGGGATTATACTTTTGTTCAAAATATATATAATTGCTTTTGTCAAAAGCATTTCATAGAGATAAGATTTTTATTTTCATTGTGTATTTTGTGGCAAAGGAAATAATCTATACTTTCTATATAGTTGGTGCCCACTAATAATTATTAGAAGCTAAAGCTCAACATGCAAGCATGCCACATCATCACCCACTAGCAATTACTATTCTAGCACATTTAAAATCCCATGCAAACATGACACATCTTCACTTACTAGCAATTATTATTCTAGCATATTTAAAACCCATGCAAGCATAACACATCATCTACAATATTATATTATAGAGATCAACAAGTACTACCTTCGTCCCAAAAAAAGACAAATCCTGGATTTCCGTGTTCAACGTTTGACCATCCATCTTATTTGAAAAAATTATGAAAAAATTAAAAAGGCAAGTCACACATAAAGTATTAATCATGTTTTATCATCTATCATCTAACAACAATGAAAATACTAATTATAAAAAAAATTCATATAAGACGGACAGTCAAACGTTGGACACGGAAACTCAGGGTTTGTCTTTTTTTTTTACGGAGGGAGTACTATATAGTTGGTACGCACTAACAATTATTAGAAGCTAAAGCTCAACATGCAAGCATGTCACATCATCACCACTAGCAATTACTATTCTAGCCCATTTAAAATCTCATGCAAGCATGATATATCTTCACTCACTAACAATTATTATTATAGCATATTTAAAACCCATGCAAGCATGACACATCATCTACAATATTATATTATAGAGATCAACCAGTACGTGTCAAATCATCTTCCTCACATTATTTTTTGAACATTTCAACTTTTATCATTTCGATAATATTTAACATATACTCATCCATGAATCCCGTAGCAAAGAACTGGGTATCACCTAGTTGTTTATCATGGGGTGACCCCAATCAATTATGTGAACAAGGGTCAAGTTTATTTTGGGTCTCAAACTTTCACTTTAATCCAATTTTCACCCTAACGTTTAAAAAAGTTATTTTTCACCCCAAACATTTAAAAACCGGACAAGTTTCACCCTATGACTACCTTTAGTGGTAGCTTTTGTCACATCAATTGTGACGGCAGCATTTTATTCTATTTTAGCTACTAATATGACATTGGCTCCGTGTGCCAAACATTTTCCACCTCAGTAGAAAGGAGGGGAGGAGAAAAATAGGGTAGGAATAAGTGTATAAGGCCCCGTTTAGTTCCCCAAAAATTTTTCCAAAAAACATCACATCGAATCTTTAGACACATACATGAAGCATCAAATATAGATAAATAAAAAAAAACTAATTGCACAGTTAGGGAGGAAATCGCGAGATGAATCTTTTAAGTCTAATTAGCCCATGATCAGCCATAAGTGCTACAGTAACCCACATGTGCTAATAACGGATTAATTAGGCTCAAAAGATTCGTCTCGCGGTTTTCCGGCGAGTTATAAAATTAGTTTTTTCATTCGTGTCTAAAAAGCCCTTCCAACATCCGGTCAAACATCCGATGTTACACCCAAAAATTTTCTTTTCGCGAACCAAACAGGCCCTAATATGTAGAGCAATGCCAGGTTAGCAATCAGCAAGGTGTAAAGAAAAGCCATTGTGGTTTCTTACATAGTTTGCCTCTTGTATAATATGTAGCTTGCCTCTTGTTTAGGAAGTTTAGAGTGACAAATAACCGGTTTTGTGATTTAAGAAGACAAATAACCGGTTTTGTGATTTAAGATAAAAAGGGACTTCCGTGAGAATTTGAGCGCCACAAATAGACTCTACCTTATCAATGACGGTGTGCACGGAAGGTTTCTCAAACTCATGGTTCTATATATCTGTATACATTTGATGGTAGAATTAGTTTCAAAGAATGTCAGCCTGTGTAATAATCTCAATGGATCACAATATCATGTTTGCAATAGAAGATACGATTTTAAATTTATTAGGTGAATGCAATTTAGTATGTAAACTTGTACAATGTTTGTTTTGGTGCACGATCATTATCTAGTTCGGACCAAAATAGCTTGGCATGGTTAATTTTATCAAGTTGATGTTGATTAGAACTATGACATACACGCATGTAGTGAGTATATATAAAATATGCTATATATAATGAATTTCATTTTGTAACCCTATATTTTTCTCTACAATCACTATGCCTCATTATATCTTTTTATTAGACAAATGTATGTCTAAAGAGCAACCTTCTGAGATGTGTTTACGTAGTATCCTTATCAACATCTAAAACAAGATTACAAGATTAGCCATATAGTATCCTTTTGGCCTCGGTTAGCATACATCAGACGATTTCATGCCTATAACGAATATTTTACAAGTTCTTACACTATATTACACCCACCCAACAATTTGTGTAACAACAATGAAATTTACAATTTTTTATTTACCGTTCTAAAATGCATTAAGAATAGCATGCGTAGAATTTATATTATCCTTTTTATTCTATCAACCAAAACTACCGAGTGATAGAAAATGGAATACTCCCTCTAATTATACATATTTGACATTTATGACAAGATTCGATCAAACTTTAAAATTTTGACCATCAATAATTTCTCAAATACTTAGTTTAAAACATATATAAACATATATATACACACACACACACACACACATAGATTTGTCTCAAGAAGTACCACCATAATATCATAAACATATTCCAATATGAAATTGATGGCGAAATTTAAAAGTTTGATAGAATATTGTCCTAAACATTGCATATTTATGACTAGATGGAGTATAATTGATGCATAACAGAAAGTGCTCCATGGAAGCAACTCAATGAACTTTCTACACAAAAATAGTTTCATTGTTGTTTCCTACGGAATCATAAAAAACTAATATGCTGTAAACTCAAAGGGCATCGTTGCCAAACGATTTTATGTTACTTGCTACTTATTTTTTTTGTTTTACCCATTTTGAATTTATTTTGCATTAGCAAATTGTTGATCTCTTTGGCGCCACCAATTTACTATGATAGAGTCGATAATAATCTGCAAAAGGATTTATCCATCAAAAGCATTTCCTGATAGAAATAGAGAGACATCAAAACTACATCAGCAACAAGTACCTGGTTAATATGTGCAGCAACACATGGGATTACCAGCAACCCTGATTCTCCGAGAGCACCTCCAAGCTGCTCAACCACGGCAACCAGCACTGGCAATGTTTTCTACAGAGCATCAAGAAAGAAGTCAGTTAACTCAAGGGCCTAAAACATATATAACAATATCAGTGTCATGAAAAAAGAATGTAATAGCAACACACGAAAACGACTTATGAGGAGACTGCATGTAGCTCATAGACTAATCTGCATAACTAATCTTGTTTTAGGTGATGCATATCATGTCAAAATGACCACATGACACTGATTATGCATCCACATTAGCAAAATAAGCAACCAATGTACATGCATATTTGAGAAAATTTTAAAAGACACTAGCATGTAGATGTTATCTTGCAAAATAAGGTTCATAACAGTCCAACATGGCATCCCCAATCAGCGCCATGTGTGTGCATTCCATTGCGACAGTATGATTTGACCTTGAATGTGCTTAAACAATATTGGTGACTAAAGTGAGCAGTTATCGGTTCTATGGCCAAGATACACCTACCTTGTAAGTTGTCTTTTTACCTTGTATATTCACTCGACAAAAGAATGTGAAACTTAGGATAATCATATGTGTGCACTCATCAGCCAAGAAAGCCAGCATAAAAGAATTTAAAATTGCATTTCCTTAAGTACCTGGGATACCAATGCTCTAGCCAGCAATGGTAGTTTCCTAAATCCTAACCCCCAGCAAGAGGCAACATATCAAAAATATAATTTTCTGCTAATCAAAATAAAGACTGACCTGACTGGCCACTAAAATGACAGCTCGAGCATACTCATTCCTTGCAAAGACAGACACTCCTCTTTGTTCAAGACGTGACAAGATATGCAATGCTGCAGCATTGAAAGCCAACAGAGCAAAGTGCAAAAGCCTATTACAGGAAATATGCTTCTGTCAAATAATATACACAGCAGAAGTATATTCAAGGAAAAAAAAATATAGCACTGGTAGCAAAAAATTTAGTCTACTTAAGAGTGTCTGGATCCTATCTCCTAATCAAGCCTAAGTCTTAGCCATGCTTAGCAGTTTAGCACGACAGAAATTATCTCGTGCTAAACCCAAACTAACACTGTTAGCAAGAAAATAAATGTAATAGCATCACACTTTTTACCTAACACTGATAAGTGATAACACCAACATATGAGTATATGACTCTTATGTCAAAATTCTACAAATTAGAATAACTTTTCCATGCATGCCTTTGAGGACACAAGTAATAATAATACAAAATATGCTATCATGAAAACATGATGTCAAGGATACAAGTTCATACAGTAAACAGCAAAACAAAATCACATTAAAATATTATTTTGTTTTTAAATTCCATATCAGTATATCAAGATTTGCTATGACAAGATTACGAAATAAACGTACACTCCAACAGTGACAGCAACAGCAAAGGCTTTTGGTTGAACAGATAAGAGCAGTGATCTTGATCTGCTTACTTGTATCCATGGGACCTGCGAAACGAAGGCATTTCAAAATGCGTCCTACAAACATTGTGCATGCATAAAATTGAAATTGATTCGTCACTAAGGTGGTGTTCTTTTCTAATGAAGATGAAGTTAGGGCACGCAAAACAAGAAAGCCATTAGCTCATGATTAATTACGATTTAATTATTACAAACTTGAAAAATGGATTTATATGATATTTTAAAGCAACTTCTATATAGAAAGTTTTCGCATGAAACACACTCTTTAGCCGTTTGAAAAGCATGCTAACAGAAATCGAGGTAA
Organism: Oryza glaberrima; assembly: GCF_000147395.1. NCBI lineage: Eukaryota > Viridiplantae > Streptophyta > Magnoliopsida > Poales > Poaceae > Oryza > Oryza glaberrima. Next base: position 19,263,494 of record NC_068327.1, on the reverse strand, counting down.
AATCTGTATCTTAATCAGAAAAGAACACCACCTAACTAAAAAGGCAATGTAAGCTTAGGAGGAACAACGAAAAAGCATGCTAACAGATCATGCCCAAAACCGCTCAGTTCTGCTCTAGTTGAAATGATGTCTGTTAGGGTCCTCTCGCTCTTTGAAAAGTATTGCCTATCAAGTTCAAAATAAGATACAGTCCTTTCCAAACCGTACTAAAGAGCATCTACCAGTTCATTAGAATTGTAGATAACATCTTATTTGAGATTTTTTTTTTTCAGTTCATCAATTGACATGTCTTGATTTAGTGGATTATTTTCATCAATTGACGTGTCCTGATTTAGTGGATTTTTTTTCAGGTTGCATATTCATTGCTATTTCTCACTACCTTGAACTTACTATATGTTCCCTCTTTTCAAATTGCTACAAATACAAAGAAATTTCCTTTGTCCATGAGCCCTGTTTCATATTTCAAATCATTTATACATAATCTGGGTGAGCAAAATTTTTGGAGATAACCCATGAAAATAATTTATAGTATTCATGACATGTGTACATTTCTCTTTCTCCAAAGTAATAGACATTTGAAAATTTGATGCCAAAGCAGCTACAATACTAATAACTCCCTAGCTTGTCCACTGTCCACCCTCTTTCAATTAGTCGAGAGTTCATACATAAACTTATCCAACACATGCTTGAAACAGGAAACCATATTGAACCTTTTTTTTCTCTCTTGGTCCAAGTAAGCATCACCTTTATTATAACCTAATATTTTTTAAATTCAACAAATGCATGCAAGAAATGTATTAAACGAAATATTTTTCTATGTTAGAGACATACTAAGCTGAGAAGAATAGCACTTGTAACTGAAAAGCCCTGCTTATTTCCATCAACAAAGCCAGCAATACCTACATGGAAATAAATCAATAATAAGAACTAAAATTCAACAAACTGGTAATCTACAGTCAAAACTTTCTTCCGAAAGAAAGTAGATTGCATACCTTTTGATGTTTCTCGAGCAACCTGACAAACAAAAGACATCATAAGTGCCTTCAGTAAGCTTCCATCATTTCAAACTTGGACAGTAAAAAAAAAATGCATAGGTCTGAAGCATAATAATGAGAATGAAGTAATTAACAAAGAGTTAGAACTGCAACTCTCTATGGATGGACATTGATAGGGAGTACACTCAATATTCAGAGTTGGATGGAAACTAATGACAATGCATTCAAACGGAGAGCGGTTCAGTTAAAACCTATGAGCTTTCCTGCTATTTACTGTCATGAAATAAATGAACAAGGAACTCTATTGTCTTTTTAGGAATCTCTACTGTAAATTCTACTCAAACAGGTGGTGGCTAATAATGTAATCCTGCCAAAACCTTATTCAGACAGACCTCAATCCCAGCCCATCCACGTGGATAGGCCAGGGAAGGGAGCAGAATCGCAGCCTACCAAACAAGGGCTGAAAGTAGATCTAGAACACATTGGGCCTAAACAATTGAATGTTCATCAAAAAACCTGCTTATAATGTAAGGTAGTTGCATAGATATGGTGCAGAACAAGTCCGGGTATTATTTCATCAGAAAACTATAAAATCCAGAAAGAAGACAGGCACATAATTATGCATTCATATTAGCTATCTTGTGCAAGATAAGAAAAGCAACATACCTTTCCTAAAATAATGGGGATAAGAAGGGTTGTAACCAGACTTTTAAATAGTTTCTCTGTGGGCAAAGACACCCCAGCTCCAACACCAATGTACTTTGCAAGAGAAAGAGGTACCTAATTCCATGGTCACAAATAAATATGAACATATTTTACAAAGAAATAGGAGTTTTGGCTTTTGGAAAACAGGGAAAAAGTCATCCTTGATTATTATCTAAAAACAATAAGTTGATTGCTCAATGCTCATTATCTGAAAATACATACGAAGATTAATGCCAGAATTAGGAGGTTCAATGCTACTTGGAAGTCTCAAAGATAATTTGTTTCATAGTCAATGCTGGATTTTAGCCTACGGCCCAGGCAATGTTATAGATATGTTCAAGGTTCTACAGGGATGATGGATTGCAATCAAGTAACCATCTCTGATCAAGATAATTTCTATTTTTATCTAAAATAATATTTTCCTCCCATAATCAGTTCAGCTCAGGAGAAAAATAACTTGCTTCTCTAATGTTATTTTCAATACTAAAAAATATATATTACTTTTAATGGCATCAAACAAAACATTGTGTTGCAATGAATCAACAAAATTAAGTCGGTAGTTCGATAATGTGTTTATAAGTTGTTAGTTATAAGTAATGCTGGTAAGTGGTTCAGAAGACAAACTAGCAACAAAGCTTTGCTTACAATCATAATGCCCAGTAAGTTTGATATAGCCGTCATTGCGAGAGCAAGAGCAGTGTTACCACCAACAAGCTGCATAGCAGTGATAGAACTTGATTAAATTTGAATGCCTGGCTATATGAGAAAATATGCACATTATAAGCTATTAGTGAATAGAAATCTAGGAAAAGTTAGTACCTGAGTTAAGGTGACTCCACTTGATAATGTTGTTGGCATGCAACAAAACATAGCCAACCCTGTGAGATGTGTTGTCAATATCAAAGCAAACAAGCTATAAATAACATGAAGGCATGAGTTACTACATTGCAACAATAAATAATATAATAGGAACAGGGAAATGGGGAACACAATGAGAGCCAACATACCAGTGATAAATTCATGAGGGAAGAACTTAATTTGCATAATAAACTGAGCCAAAAAGGGTGTAAACAGCAAGATTGAGGCCTGCAAAAGAATGAAAATATGTACCAATAAATATTTAAGCAAACATATTTAGGCACTCGATAACAACATAAGAACTTGAATCTCGAACAAAAATCAGACAGGCAGCATGTGACCTCAGCTAAATAATTAAATGCTAGAAAGTAAATTGAATAATCAGTAGCATGAATGTGATATGCAACCCTATCCTGGACGGCTGGATCACAATGCAGCAAGCAAGAACTATTCTCAGCATAGATACATTTACAGATCAGAATAGTACTAGATCATACAGGTACAATTGTAATGGAACAAAAACTGGATCATACAAGTCCAAAAAGCCCTGCAGGCCAAGCTTCTAGTGCTGCACCAAGTTCCTTGGTTCGCAGAGTCAGTCCTATGCAAGAGGACGTCATTAGTGTGAGGTCATAGCACCACAAATATATGAATTGGGTTAAAACACTAACCTGAGATAAGGAATATCCCGAAGGTGCTGTACTTTGACAGTGAATATTTGTGAGCAAGGCATCCGAATGTAGGATCCATGAGGGCCAGAGCAATCCCAGCAATTAGAGCTTAACATAAGAAACACACAAGCTAAGAAAATATGTACTTGAGCTTGTCTGAGGGATGCACAGACACATCTACGGTATCATCTCCATTGCAAGTTTGCAGCATAGAGCAACTAAAAAGCACGTGCAGAGGAACTAACTAGTGCATAATTGGGTTCACAGAAACTTGTTGAATTTGGTAACTGGACCCGTCTACCCTAGCATTTCTCTTGTCTAATGAAATATCAGGGTAATTAACAAGTAAACTAGCTGGAGGTAATACTCCTATTGCATTACAATTTATGAGAATTGGAATTTCAATTGTTCCATGTTAGGCCGTGAAATTTCGCAACTCTACATCTACCTGTAAGGCACACTGCGTCCCACACACAAGTCCACCCAACAGCAGCAGCAATGCACGAGCTAGCTGAGATCGCGTAGAAGCAGAAAACTCACCTAGCGGGAGGAAGTTGCTACGCGCGAAGCCGACCAGCGCGGCTCCCAGCGAGGAAGACGCCGCCGCGGGCGCGGGGCGCTTGGCCCCATCAGCGCCATCCTGGAGGAGCGAGAGGGGGGCCACTCTCGGTCAGCAGCTGGAAGGGAACGAAGTTTACGGGGGCGAGGTGGGGTGTTCCTCGGTTCGGGGGGGAGGGCGTTACCGGCGAGGCTCCTCCGGCGGCGGCGGCGGCGCGCAGTGGCCGCAGGCGGCGGAGGTGCGTTGGCCCATGATAGGAGGAGGCGGAGGCGGAGGCGGTGGGCAGGCGGGGGTGAGGGGGAGCCCGGGGTGCACGGAGGCGGACGGGAACGGAGAGGACGGTCGACCGGAGGAGGCAGAGGTGGTGGGTGGTTACCATCGCGAGGCGGAGGCGGAGGAAGCAAAAGCCGGCGGCGACTGCCGTGTGTGTGGTGGAGCTCACTCAGGTGGGGAGGGATGCGAGAGAGCCGGCATAGTGGCACACGGCTAGATTCCTGGATCCCGGACGCTTGGAGTCGGATCCTCTGCCGTTTGGTGCATCACCCCGCGCCCCACCACTAATCTGAGGCCCCATTTGATTTCATGAAAAAAAAACGTAGGGATTCCAATAGTATAGATTTTACAATTTTTCTCCTATATAGCCCTTTAAAACAAGGGGCTGCTATACAATGGAATCCCGTTGGGACAGGATGATACCGGTTAGATATTAGGTCCTAATATCTCTGAGGTATCATGTCATGATACCTAACCTTTATCAGACGATACTTCTGAGGTATCAGGTGATACCTATAAGGTATCAGGTGATTCCTACCACGTATCATGTGATACTTGCGAAGTATCAGGTAAAATCTGTTAGGTATCAGGCGATTCCTAGCACGTATCAGATGATACTTGCGAAGTATCAGGTGAAATCTATCAGGTATCAGGCGATTCCTACCACGTATCAGGTGATACTAGCGAAGTATCAGGTGAAACATGTCAAGTATCAAGCGATTTCTACCACGTATCAGATGATACTTGCGAAGTATCAAGTGAAACATGTCAGGTATCTGGCGATTCCTACCATGTATTAGGTGATACTTCCAAGGTATCAGGAGCCAGGCACCAAAAGAATCGTCGCCGGTGATCCCACCGTTCACGTCTCACGTCGGAGCTTGTCACCGGCGGCGGCATCATCCACGGTCCACGCCGGAGATCGTCACCGGCACGGCCACATCCTCCGCCATCCACGTTCCACGTCGGAGCTCGTCGCCAGCGGCCGCGTCCTCCTCCGCCACGCCCCACGCCGGGCTCGTCGCCAGCGGCCGCGTCCTCCACCGTCCATGCCCCACACTGGAGCTCATCGCCGAGGCCGCGTCCTCCACCGTCCACACCCCCACATCATCAAGCGTTCGCATCGGCGCGGTCACAGGCGGTAGTGACGAGCAGGCAACGACCACGACCATGAAGCCATCATCATGTCGTCTTGCCGCCGACTCGCCGTGCACATACTCATTGTCTTGCCGTCTCGCCCCGCCGGGTGTCGTCAACGCTCCTCATCGTCTTGCCGGAGCAAAGCAACAGCAATAACAGGAGTCATGCATCAGCAACAGCTCTCACCGGAGCAGAGTAACAACAATATGAGGCACACCATCAGTAGCAGTGACGCACGTGGAGAAGACATGGCTCAAGGAGATAGTGCGGGAGGAGGCGATACCGTCCCACGCACTCGGGACAGTATCCCGTGGTATAGCATTTCCGTTAAAACAAAGAATTAAAAATTATTAAATCCTATAAAATTTCTACTCCCTCCGTTTTAGGTTATAAGATGTTTTGACTTTGATCAAAATCAAACTGCTTCAAGTTTGACAAAAAAAAATAAAAATAGTAATACTTTCGACCCAAGATAAATTTATTATAAAAATATGTTTAATTATTAATCTAATAAAGCTATTTTGGTAATGTAAATATTACTATATTTGTCTATAAACTTAGTCAGACTTGAAGCAGTTTGGCTTTGACCAAAGTTTTTTTTTTCATATAACCTGAAACAGGGGAGTAAGGGATACCTCAATTAATACAAGTTTTGGATAATTTTTAATATGATGTTCAACTTCATAAATAGTTTCCTATGAATATCTTTCTCATCCAAATCCTATGTTTTTCATATGGTCCAACCAAACGATATTTCCTGTATTTTTACTATGTGTTACAAACCTCTTTTTGCGCTTGTCTGCATGTCAAAATTCTATGCATTTTCTATTTCTCTGTTTTCTCAATCATGCAGAGCCCCCAAATGTACTTCTTTTTCATGTTGAGTCTTATATAAGTTTTATTTTTTACATAGAAGATACATAAATACACATAACGCTATACACATTTACCATATGCATACTCAGAAGCGTGCCTCCTAACATACACAAAACACTAGAAAGGGGCGGTGGTCACAAATTCATAATCATACTCACAAAGGGATAGAGGGCTTAAGCCATGTTCTAAACTACATTTCGGCTAGGGCACTTCTTTGATTTTTATTAGCACATTTTTCAAACTGTTAAACGGTGCATTTTATACAAAACTTTCTATATAGAAGTTGCTAAACTCGTTTTTAAAGTTTTTAATAATTAACACTCAATAAATCTATTTCTCGTTTTGTGTGTGGCTAATAATCTGTTTCAAAACGACTTTAGAACACACCCTAAGTATCTTTGGACGATATGATTTTTAAGACATTCAAAAAAATTTTAAAACGCACGAATAGGAAAACCGTAGAAATATAGTCATATGCTACACAATACTACAAGATTCTAAAGGGACGCTGGATGTTTATGGTTCACAGGAATCTGGAGGAAATCAAATGGAGTGTGCATTGGACTAAACAAAACAAAATGAAATATGATGTGTGAGCTTATGCTAAATTTACTGCATAACGAATGCGTAGGAATTGCAGTTCGTGAGATGCTATTGCAATTCCTTTGTTGCAAATGTTGTTAGGGCATGTACAATGGTTATTAATAGTGGTCTCTTAGCGGTGCTAATTAGAAATACTTGTTGACATGGAAGAAAAAGAAAGAGAGAAAAACATCATTGTTATGCATAACAACGGCTCTTAATCACTATAATATAAAAATATGGTTGCATGAGTGTAAAAAAATGGAAAGAATATTAATAGAAGGAATATTTTTTAAGTTAATCATTAAAGCCTTTGTCGTATCAACTATTGTAAACATACGGTCTATAAATAATCTTGTATTGTCTAAGACACCATACTCGTCTCTACCATTGAACATGCCCTTATAGATTTTTTTTCCTAAGGATGGCAACCCTTCGAAATTACTACGATTTTCCTTCTATCAAAGAGCCCTTGGGGCTAATGCCAACTCTGCCTTAAGCAAGTGCTAATACAAAGGATCTCAATCTGTGTATACGGTTTATATCAACTTGAAAACAAATTTTGAGTTGAATAACATAACTTTGTGATCCTATTTAGTTTAAGACCTAGTACAATGTCAAATTTTACATATTGCTATTTTTTTTCATTGAATAGGTTGGGCACTTTCAAATTTTGAGTAGTTACCAAATTCTAATAGTAATCCCACTGTTTTAAAATATAAAACCTTGTTAACTTTTATACATGAGTTTGATCATTCATCATAAAGTATCTTTAACGATGAAACAAATCGCAACAAAATAAATCACATTTACATAGTTTATTTTAATAAAGTCAATAATGTTGTGTATTTATAAGCAAAGATAGTATTACCACACAATTATAGTGCAATTTGATTGGGCTTTATCTAAAGCAAGTCTTTAAATCCTTAAGCAGGCCACATGTCAAGACATCTATCTATACTCCTTTAAAAAAAGTAGCGGTGGTGGTGAGTGGCGAGTCTGTGACCACCCCTACCACCAACTTCCTATCCTTTGGAGGGAAGAAAGGACATGCGGGGTCAAAGAGCCCACGTGTCAATCAAAGGATATGAGGCCTCGAATTTACAAATACTCATAAAAATTTACACAATACACCAAGGATATTCCAATTTTCACTTAATGCCAGACAATTTGTTTAGGGGGTGTTTGGGAGAGAGGGGCTACCCCTCTCTCCCAAACACCCCCTTAGTCCCATCACCTACCATTATCCTACTTCTTTACAGCCCTCTTATTTCCCCCCTCTTTATTATTATTTGTCATCTTTATATTTTAGATGGACCATATTTTTATTGAAATTCCATATTTTTCATTTCGATATTTTGTCATCTATAAATTGAATTCCTACTTTAACTCTTATAGTTATTTTTCTATTTTCGTAAATTATTTTATTTTTTATTCTAAAATTTAATTAATCTCATGTTGTGTTTTAGATGGTCTCTTCTTTCAATATTCTTTATTTTTTTCTTTATTTTTTATTACTAGTTTTAGTTATTTATAAACCAACTTGAACTCTTATCTTTATTTTTTTTCTAATTTTGGAATTTATTTTATTTTTTATTTCGAATTTTAATTAATCTCCAATTGTGTTCTGTGTGGACTTTTCTTTTAATATTTTTTTATTCTGGATTATAACTATTTCTAAATGCATTCATGCTGGAATTTTTTTCTTTGATATAATCCTTCATAATGGACTTGATATCTGGTTTCAAGTATGTTTTAATAATATACTGTAATAGATATGTGCACTTTCTGCGGAGTCTGCAGGAAATTCTTGAGTAAATTTCACAAAACTACAGAATTTTGATCAAATTATCCAAAAACTATAGATTTAGTGTGATATATCATAGAACAATAGATTGAACACTAAATTTCTCACATAACTACATACTTAAGATGGAGAACCGTAAAACTACAAATTTAATAATAGTATTATCACAAAAATACAGGTTTAGTGACAATTTAATCACAAAACTTGCATGTTTATAACTCAAATATAACACTAGTGCTAAGGATTTAAACTCTAAAATCTGTACTTTTGTGATAATTTTGTTACTAGATCTGTAGTTTTGCGATACTCCACCTTAAATATGTAGTTTTGTGATAAATTTAGTGTTAAATATGTAGTTTTGTGATACATAACCTTAAATCTAAAGTCTTGTGATAATTTGATTAAAGTATATGTAGTTTTGTAAAATTTACTCAAAATTCTTCGAAGAACCTGTCAGGGTTACGGATAAGGTATACCCTCTACCCTTGGATGTATGCTATACGGCAATACAGTATATCGGTGCATATACGGACATTCTCTGAACACGCTAAGGAAATCCATCACGAAGTCTGCTAATGGAAAGGTTACTACCCGTATAGGACTGGGTCGTTACTATATCGTGCAGGGTCCGGTGTCTCCGAGTCCTACTTGGAGACCGTTTGACCTACGTTATAAAAGGGACCCCCCGAGGAAACTTAAGGGATCGAATCTCAGAGCCTACACAACGACCATAGCCTACGTAGTCGGAGACTACAGGAGCCGAGTCGCCGGGTGATCTAGTCGAATCAACTTGACTACGGTCTCATCGGTACCGCCGAGTTCTACTACTCCCTTTGTAATCTGTGGTTCTTTCCATTTAATCCCATATCAACTGGATTAGGGCTATTACCCGCTAAGGGGCCTAAACCAGTATAATCTTTGTCTCTTGTTTCCTTGATGTCGTATTACGTAGATCCTCGTACCAGCGTACCCCAATACCCTCTATATCCGGTCTACGGGTACTCACCGTCGACAGTGGCGCGCCAGGTAGGGGCACTTGGTGCTCAAGGTTCTACTACTATGACATCGAGCTTCGTCGACAATAGAGTCAACACCGGCCCCATCCAAGGAATCCCTGCTTCAACAATGCTGGTGTGGACTCAAGTCGATGAAATCGTCTTTCCGGTTTACACCACGGTGCCAATCTCGGCTGGTCCATCAATAACCGGAAACGAGAACGCCGTGGCTATAAACCCGGACGGTCCCATGTCGAAGGATCCTCCTGCCAGGGCGGAGAACGGAACATCAACGTCATACGAGCCTGAGAAGATTCCTAGCACAGCCGAGCCTTGTCCTTCCGACAAGGACTGCGAGCCGACGAGGACAACTTCCGAGGTCACCAAGTCCTGTTGTCCTATCCACAAGTCCAGGAAGCACAACTTGCAAGCTTGCTGGGTTTTTCTCAACGTACAAGCCGAAATCTGTGCTTGCAAAGAGCGTGGAATCCTGCGTACTTCTCCAACTCGTGATGTCTATTATCCTATTCACAAGACGAAGAATCACGACTTCTCAAGCTGCAAGGTGTTTCTCCGCGCCATGAAGACGACGCTTCCCAAGGTCCAACAGTCAGGAACCTCTCTCGAGGAGACAGACAAGGAACAAGGAGCGACGTTGACTTTGGATCGTTTCGTTGGAGTAATCGACATCAATCCCCGCGAACCATCAGTCCTTCACTTGCTTGAAGACTATGGCTCGTCATCTTCCAGTACACCACGCGACGTGTTTGCCATCGGTGGAACTAGCACGTATGCACAGGCTAACGCAGAGGCAGAGAACCAGATGGCCACGCCAGCCCAACATTTCGGCACCGTCAATGCAATATTGAGAGAAGCTCCCTATGACCCCGTGCTTAACGATGACCTCGCACGATGGACGGAACGACTACGGGAATCGGTGGCCAATCTCAGTAACGCATTCGAGGAAGCTACTACCAGAGCACAACCGGAACGACCGACAGCTGGCGGTGCCGATGGTGAACCACCGGAGTAGCGGACGTAGCCTGCACGAGCTACCCCTCCACCTCGCAGCACCGGCGATCTCCGCGACCATCTGAACGGCCGCCGAGAAGCACGACGCGCGCGAGACAACGAGAATTGTTCCCGACATCGTGTTTCCTCACGACGTCGTGAGAACGAGGAGCGAGGAGGCCGCTCGAACGAGGACCAACATCACCGTGATCGTCATAACCGCCGCGATCGCGATAACCGTGAACAGCGGACACCAGAAGATGAGGTCGGGGGCATCAACATGAAGAAGATGATAATGGTGACCGGCATCAGGACAACAATGGTGGACGATGACAGATTTCTCGAGAACCTGAATGTCGCCCTCGGAATCGCACGCCGGAGTCGAGTGAGCCATCGTCGTCATCGTCATCATCATCTTCGTCTTCGTCATCCGATAGACGTCCACAGAGGACACACGATTGCCAACAACCCGCTGCCCCCAGCGCTGGGTGTAGAGCTTTCAACCGTTCTCTACGTGATGTCCGATGGCCCGAGAGATTCTGACCCAGAGCAATAGAGCAGTACGATGGAAGTACTGACCCTGAGGAATTCCTCCAAGTCTACTCCACGGTACTATATGCTGTTGGGGCAGACGACAACGCGTTAGCAAACTATTTGCCAACGGCGTTGAAAGGTTCTGCGCGTTCGTGGCTGATGCACCTCCCACCTTACTCGATCTCTTCATGGGCAGATTTGTGGCAACAATTCGTCGCGAACTTCCAGGGAACTTACAAGCGCCACGCGATCGAAGACGATTTACACGTGTTAACACAGAATTAGGGTGAATCTTTGAGGGACTATGTTCGGCACTTTAATAAGTGCAGAAATACGATCCCCGATATCACCGATGCTTCTGTGATCCGCGCTTTCAAAACAGGTGTCAGAGATCGCTATACTACCCAGGAGTTGGCAACAAGGCGAATCACTACTACTCGAAGGTTGTTCGAGGTTGTCGATTGATGTGCCCACGCAGACGATGCACTGAGACGCAAAAACGACAAACCAAAGGCGGGAGGAGAGAAGAAGCCAGCCAAGGACGCACCCGAATCAAGCAAGAAGAAAAGCGGCAAGAGTGGGAAGAGGAAAGCTCAAGCAGAAGTCCTTGCATCTGAATACGAGCACCCGCCCAAACACCCAGACCCACAGGGCGGTGATACAAAGAGAATATGGTGCCCCATACACAAGTCGGACAGACATTCTCTGGAGGAGTGCCTCATCTTCAAAAAATCGTTGAAAAGGCAGCTGGCTTTGGAGAAGGGTAAGCGAGTACGTGTAGTCAAGAAGGCAACTGAGACAACTACTCAGGACTCGGATTCCGCGTACCCAGATTCCGATCTTCATGTCTCGCACATCTTCGGAGGTTCCACAACGTACTCTTCAAAGCGAGAATACAAAAAAGTGGAGCGTGAGGTTTGTTTGACATGGCAGGGGGTCTTCGGAGGTTCCACAACGTACTCTTCAACCCAAGATGAAGTGGTCTGAACAGAAGATTGAGTTCTCAAATGAAGACCACCCCAAGGCTGTTGTTATAGCAGGACGATATCCGATCGTGGTCGAACCCACTATTCGGAATATCAAAGTAGCGCGAGTCCTCGTCGATGGCGGCAGCTCCATCAATCTTCTCTTCACCAGCACTTTGGACGCAATGGGAATTCCACGAAGCGAGTTGACACCTACTGATTAACCCTTCCATGGAATCACCCCTCAATCTTCGTCCAAGCCATTGGGCAAGATTATGCTCCCAGTGACTTTCGGCCAAGCAAGCAACTTCCGAACGGAGCAGATAACATTTGATGTTGCTGAATTCGACACAGCATACAACGCCATCATTGGAAGAACGGCACTCGCGAAGTTCATGGCCGCATCTCACTATGCGTATCAGGTACTTAAGATGCCCGGGCCGAAGGGAACAATCACTATCCAAGAGAACGCAAAGCTGGCGGTCCAATGCGACAAGCGGAGCCTCGACATGGTCGAGCACACTCCCAACCCACCCGCCACAGCCGAGCCACCCAAGAAAGTGATCAAAACGACTAAGACGCCGAAACCAGACGGCGCAATCAAAATCGTCCCACTCTCCTGTGCCAACCCCGACAAGACGGTCAAGATCGGGGCATCACTGAACGAGAAATAGGAACTCGCGCTCATCACCTTCCTCCGCGACAATGCGGACGTATTCGCTTGGCAGCCGTCCGACATGCCGGGGGTCCCCAGGGAGGTGATTGAGCACAAACTTATGGTGCGACCCGATGCCAAGCCAGTAAAGCAAAAACTGCGGAGATTTGCACCAGATCGGAAACAGGCCATACGAGAAGAGCTCGATAAACTTCTTAAGGCTGGTTTCATCAGAGAGGTACTCCATCCAGAGTGGCTAGCCAACCCATTCATGGTGTGGAAGGCCAACAGGAAGTGGAGGATGTGCGTCGACTTCACTGACCTCAACAAGGCGTGCCCCAAGGATCACTTCCCTCTTCCTCGAATAGACCAACTGGTGGACTCAACAGCTGGTTGTGAGCTGTTAAGCTTCCTTGATGCTTACTCCGGCTACCACCAAATCAGCATGGCAAAAGAGGACGAGGAGAAGACAGCATTCATCACACTGTTCGGTGTATTCTGCTACGTCAAAATGCCGTTTGGACTCATAACCGTAGGGAACACTTTCCAGCGCACGGTCCAAGGGGCACTTAGCGATCAGTTGGGTAACAATGTTGAGGCCTATGTCGATGACATCGTTGTCAAAACCAAGACAGGCGACTCATTGATTGACGATCTACGGGAAACCTTCGACAACCTCAGACGATATCGTCTCATGCTCAATCCTGAAAAGTGCACGTTCGGGGTACCGTCGGGCAAACTGCTCGGATTCCTCGTCTCTGGCAGAGGAATAGAAGTAAATCCCGAGAAGATCAAGGCAATCGAGAACATGAAGTCGCGGAACATGAAGTCGCCCACAAGGCTCAAGGACGTACAGAAGCTAACCGGATGCATGGCGGCGCTAAGTAGGTTCGTCGCTAGGATGGGAGAACGAGGACAACCTTTCTTCGCACTGCTAAAAAAGCAAGACAAATTTGTATGGACACAAGAAGCCGAAGAGGCGTTCATCGCACTCAAGTGCTACTTGTCAAATCCCCCTGTACTTGTTTCTCCCCAACCTAACGAAGAATTGTTTATCTATATTGCTGCTACGCCCTACTCTGTGAGTACTGTCATTGTTGTCGAAAGAGAAAAGGTGCAGAGACCAGTCTATTACGTCAGCGAAGCTCTACACGACGCAAAGACAAGGTACCCACAGATCCAAAAACTGCTCTACGCAGTAATCATGACGTCAAGAAAGCTACGCCACTGCTTCCAAGCCCACAAGGTCACAGTTGTCTCCGCCTTCCTTCTTGGCAAGGTCGTGAGAAACAAAGACGTTGTCGGCCGTATTGCGAAATGGGTAGTCGAGGTAAGCCAGTTTGACGTCCACTTTGTACTACGAACAACCATCAAGTCCTAGGTTCTCGCCGATTTCGTAGCCGATTGGACTATGCCTGAAAACAGGTCAGATAGTCATATCGACAACGAAACATGGACAATGGCGTTCGATGGCGCGCTCAACAGCCAAGAAGCAAGTGCGGGGTTCATCTTGACATCACCTTCGGGAGATCAGTTCAAGCATGCAATTCACCTCAACTTCAGGGCGACCAACAACACAGCCGAGTACGAAGGACTACTCGCTGGGATGAGAGCTGCAGCCGTACTTGGGGTCAAGCGACTAATCATGAAAGGGGACTCCGAACTAGTCGCAAACCAGGTGCACAAAGATTACAAATGCTCTAGCCCTGAGCTGTCCAAGTATCTCGCAGAAGTCAGGAAGCTGGAAAAAAGATTTGATGGGATCGAGGTCTGACACGTATATCGCAAGGACAACATCGAGCCAGACGATCTAGCACGGTGTGCGTCTAGAAGAGAACCACTCGAACCCGGCACCTTTCTGAACATCCTGACAAAACCATCAGTGAAAGAGGCAAACGACGAAGATAGCCCAGTAACCCCCGACATCAGCCCGGGGGCTACAGAGGCAGAATGCGCCGTTGCCGACATCGAGACCACGGACGACTGGCGGATCCCACTCATTAAATTCATAAACAGCGACGAGTTGCCCCAAGACGACGCAGAAGCCGAGAAAATAACCCGTCAAGCAAAAATCTACTGTATGATCGACAATGATTTGTACAAGAAGGCACCGAACGGGGTACTTCTAAAATGCGTCTCGTCCGACGACAGCAAGCACCTCCTCCTCGACATACACGAAGGGGTCTGCGGGTCACATGCCGCCGGTCGTACATTGGCCGGAAAAGCCTTTCGACAAGGATTTTTCTGGCCAACCGCCCTCAAAGATGCTTGTGACATGGTACAACGGTGTGAAGCTTGTCAATTTCACAGCAAACACACAAAGCTACTAGCGCAAGCACTACAAACCATCCCTCTCACTTGGCCGTTCTCATGCTGGGGGCTCGACATACTCGGTCCATTCCCACGAGGACAGCGCGGCTACAGATTCCTGTTCGTGGCGATCGACAAATTCACCAAATGGATCGAGGCAACACCCACGGGAGAAATCAAGGCCGACAACGCCATCAAGTTCATTAAGGGGATATTTTGCCAATATGGATTGCCTCATCGCATCATAACGGATAACGGCTCCCAATTCATCAGCGCCGATTTTCAAGATTATTGCATCGGACTGGGAGTCAAGATATGCTTCGCCTCGGTTTCTCACCCTCAGAGTAACGGATAGGTCGAAAGGGAAAACGGCATAGTACTACAAGGGATCAAGACCCGTGTCTACGACAGGCTCATGTCACATGACAAGAAGTGGGTCGAAGAACTCCCCTCGATACTATGGGCCATGCGCACCACACCGACAACGTCCAACAAGGAGACACCCTTCTTCCTCGTGTACGGCTCAGAGGCCATGCTCCCTACCGAGTTACGACATCAGAGTACACGAGTACAGAAGCACTCCGACGAGGATCAGGAGGAACAGCGAAACGATGACGTGAACCTACTCGAGGAATATCGAGAACAGGTCGCCTTCAGAGCAGCTAGCTACCAACAGGCCCTCCGACGATATCACGAGAAGCGCATCCGAGCACGCATACTTTCGATCGGCAACTACGTCCTCCGACGAGTTCAAAGCCAGGCAGGGCGAAACAAACTCTCGCCCAAATGGGAAGGACCGTACACGATCACACAAGTCTTGCGGCCAGGTGCATTCAAGATTACAGACGGCGATGGTCGCGAGTTAGCAAATTCTTGGAACATTGACCAGTTGCGTAAATTCTATGTATAAGTCAATAGTGTCCATACTTGTAAGACATCTTACAAATTCAATAAAGTTTGTTTCAAGGAACAGATTTCAATCACAGTGCCCCTTCCCGATTATCCCTTACCCAGACGACTGAAACCTATCCTCATGTCCCTTTACACCATCTTGACAAGGCCTCCGAGGAACCTAAGGGAACTTCGGCTGGGGACGCCCAGAGCTGATAAGGCCTTGTCGGATCCTTTAGAGACGAAAGACCATGTAAGATCTAGTCGTGTAAGAGTTCTCGCCGTGCGTATTAACCAAGCCGTGTAATCGGAAATGGATTTTTCTAACTTCACGGCTGGGGGCTAGGATCAGTGCTTATTCAACTAAGGCAAGTCGAGAGTCCAAGAGCCTTATCTTTCGAGAAGAATCCTCCGACGACAAGGCTGGGGGCTAGGGAGAGTATATAACTCAAGTGACTGATCGAAGTCGCGAAGTGAGAAGACACTCCTGCACACCACATCCAGAGTAAGAAAGCTTAGTTAGATAGATTTCCCTTCTATTTCACAAGCATTCCTTACAAGTCGCAAAAAATTCCAAAATATATTACATTTTTCTTAAGATGTTTTGTCACAGATATACAAGCACTACCAGGAAGGCCAACGCCAGTCCATTGATTGGAAGATTTTCTCCGCTAGCGGAGCCATCGACTTTGCTAGGTTGTCTATCTCCGCAGGATTCCTCCGAGAATGGGAAAACCCTTCGTGAAGGAACTCGAGGTGCAACTGCGGACGATGATCTCGTATACACGCCAACATGTGCCCTCCGGCGTATCAGCTCGATCAACGACATTCCTGCTTCAGGGCCTCGTCAATACACCCGCCGATGCCTTCAAGCTGAGCACAAGCCCCGTTCAGCCACGAGATGTAGCCAGCCGCTGACTCCTCGGGACCCCCGCGAGGTACTCGGAGCTCTCTGCAGACAACGGCCATGATTGTGCAACAACTCCTGAGGTACGAGTTGAACCATACCTCGCGACCTCGGAGCGCTTCCACAGCTCGGTCCCTCTTCACCTCCAATATAGTTCTCTCAAGTTTGGCGACCTCGAACTTCGTCCTCCAGTATTGAATGCGACGGTCGCGATCAGCAAGCACACTCTCGAGGTCCGCCCAACACGCAAACACCTAAGTCAAACTAATCAAGACAGACAAGGTAAAGGAAAGGGAGCCGACAAGAACCAACCTAAAGAAGTCGATGCCACGTCCGTCTCCTCAGGCGGATCCTGGTCCATGTCGTCCCGCGGCCCGTACGGCTCGAGCTCAAGTGCCGGAGCGACTACAGACAATTCAGGTTGCCCGCGCTGCTGGACATCCTCGACATCAACATCTCTACAAACAACAGACAAAGTACCCGGAATCAAAATGCCAAAGAAGACTAAGGCGACGGTTGCACACACAAAAGCAGTCGGAACCGACGAAAAGTTTTACATAACGCGATTGGTTAAGGGGTACAGACAAGCGGCGGCCCTACTCTTCAAAGAGCGGGAGGATAGACTCCCCCAGATCGCCGACCTCTTCCATCACATCCTTGCGCGCGTCGCTAGCCGCCCCCTGATCCAGGATCTTTTGAAGATCGAGTTCAGGATGCGCCAGCCTCACACACGCAAGGACATGGCACGCCCCGGTATAGATCCCGTTGGACGTCTCCTCTCCGATCCTAGCCGCATGCTTGGAGGGGATCGCCTCCATCGCAGTCGCCAGTTCCGCAAGCGAAGACGTCAGCGAGAACTCGTCGGGATTCGCCGAGATGGTGGTCTTGACGCCGCACTCCCCGGCAAGCTGGTGCAGACCGGTGTAGGTGACCCGCAGCAAGCCACGGATCTCCGACAAGTTGTTCTCAAGCTCCGACATATGGCGCTCGAGCCCTTGCCGTTGTCGCTTGTTGCCGGCCACCAGCTCCCTCATCTTCTGGAGGTCCTCGCGAACCTCCGCCAAATCGCGCGTCAGCCTGTTGGCGTGCTCATTCGCCGCCGCCTCCGTCGCCGCCCTCGCCTCCGCGATCTCGCGACTAATGCCGCGAGCACCAGCCTCGAGGATGCGCCCCATCTCGACCTGGAGCTCTTCCCAAGTGAGGACGGCAGCTGGCGGGACTCGACCAGCCGCGATATCACTGGCCGGGCCGCTGGGCGTCACCTTGCGGCTCCTGGGCATGACCACGACCTCAGTTGAGGCCACTGCAGGAGATGCGCTGGAGTTTGCTCCAGACCCATCTTGCGCCACCTTCGCCCGCGCCCTACAAAAGACGGTCACGTCGATCATCGCAACGAGATGATAAAATCTGATTATGTCAAGAGCCTCAAATCTCGTCCACTTACTTCTTGCCGAGTGTCACCAGCCTCTGCCGTCGCGGAGGCAGGGGAGACGCATCCGAGGCCTAAGTAAACCGAGCACGACATGAGGGCGACATTCTCCGACTACGTAAATCAATGACCTGGGAAGCTTACCGATGGAGTGGGCATCTTCCGGCGGTTGCCGAGCACGGAGGAAAATTTCCTCCCCGTCTTCGGAACCTTGCCGCCGCTAGTCGTTGCAGCAGCAGCGGTAACAGCCGCATTGGACGCCTCCCGGGCAACGTCCTCCTTCAACGAAGCCGCCGTCTGATGGTCCACGAGCGGCCCGATGACGTCAGTCAAGGGGAGAGCCTGCGCGACATGAAGTCACGATGCGGTCTAAGTATTGAAAGGGAAAGGACTGTCGACTACACTCACGTTGATCGCGGCTTCACGCTCAGCCGCCTCCCTCTCGCAAAAAGGGGTGGGGACGTTGCTCGTCGTCGTGGGACTGCTAATCATCACCTGGGCAACACGGTGTTCCACGGTTGCGCCGCTCAGTCCTGCAGATCGAGAACCAAGTTTCGACAAGTCGGGAGGAATGTGCATAAAAGGAGAGGAACCCAAAATACAAGAAAATACCCCGAGAAGAAACCCGGGTCGCGTCCTCCGGCCCAGAGTAGCCAAAGGCTGGATGGACTCGAGCCTGGAGCGGCTGGATTCGTCTACCAATGAAGTCGGCAGTGACTTCATACCCCGACAACCCCCGTTCTCGTAGGTCATCAATGATATCGATGAAAGATTGGAGGGATGGGGTCAAGGCGGGTTTGGCGGTCCAAGATGGAATCTTGTCTGGTTGCTCCTCAGGAACAATGAAGACTGGATCCGAATCTTCTATCTGAAGATAGAACCACCTCCCCCGCCATTTGCTGCGAGATGAGGGGCACTGGAAGGGGATGTATCGCGACTTCAGGCCATCCCGAAGTCGGAAACCGACACATCTGGACACCTTTTTAGGTTCCATCCAGCGCAACTCATAGTAAAAGCGGAAGAGGTCGAGAAACGGCTCTACCCCAATGTAGGCCACACAGAGATAAGAGAAAATGCTAAGGGAGGCTATGGAGTTGGGGTTCAAATGAAGCAGAGAAAGACCATAGAAGTTCAAGACGAGAAGAAAAAACTCGGAAGGCGGGGGAAGAAAACCACAAAGAATGTAGTCCTCAACCACAACCATGCGGCCCAGGACGGGTTCAGGTTCAGTACCTCCCGTTTCCCTCTCCATGGTCCTGCGACCGGGGAGAGCACCCTCCTCTTGCAATTTCTTCAAGGACACGCGGCTGGAGGTGGATTTGTCGAGATCCATTGCCGCGGGAGATCGCCGGAGAAGAAGCCACAGCAGGCGAACCTAGGGTTTGTGTGGGAGCGGAGAAGACGAAGAACGTTTGGAGGCAGGAAGTTTCTCACAAACGCCGGACTCTAAAATGTATTCTCAAAACTCCCTTAAATAGGCGCACTACCGACGGTGCGAATTCCAAGGAAAGGAGAGAGGTGGCCGCCGGAAATTTCTAGGTCCGTTACGCGAGGCGGTTTCTTGGACTTTAATTTAAATTCACTCATAACCGTTGGACTTCACATGGTGTTGTCAAACGCTCTTTGTCTCTACGGCCCTCACACCGAGATCGACCAGTCGGGAGCGACAACAATTCCGATATCAGAAGTCGCGATTGGTTACATGAGTTCATTTAAGTTGAAGTCGGGGACTACTGTCAAGGTTACGGATAAGGTATAACCTCTACTCTTCGATGTATGCTATACGGCAATACAGTATATCGGTGCATATACGGACATTCTCTGAATACGCTAAGGAAATCCATCACGAAGTCTGCCAATGGAAAGGTTACTACCCGTATAGGACTGGGTCGTTACTATATCGTGCAGGGTACGGTGTCTCCGAGTCCTACTTGGAGACCGTTTGACCTGCGATATAAAAGGGACCCCCCGAGGGAACTTAAGGGATCAAATCTCAGAGCCTACACAACGACCATAGCCTACGAAGTCGGAGACTACAGGAGCCAAGTCGCCGGGTGATCTAGTCGAATCAACTTGACTATGGTCTCGTCGGTACCGCCGAGTTCTACTACTCCCTTTGTAATCTGTGGTTCTTTCTATATAATCCCATATCAACTGGATTAGGGCTATTACCCGCTAAGGGGCCTGAACCAGTATAATCTTTGTCTCTTATTTCCTTGATGTCGTATTACGTAGATCCTCGTACCAGCGTACCCCAATACCTTCTATATCCGGTCTACGGGTACTCACCGTCGACAGAACCTCACATGGAAAAAAAAGGAAATTCTTGGAGTAGAATAGACAGTAGAGATGCATGGTTGAATTTCGTGTAAGATCACTATGGTATCGACGATTTATTTGATTAGGCCTTCTTTAAAACAAAGGAAAAACATATAAATTCCAAAGGATTTATACCCTATGAAAAATAATCCTATAAGACCCTTTGAAATAAATGATTGATTCCTACCAATCCCTTTGAAATTCCTATGGAATAAAGTATTGTAGAGGAATTTTGGAGGGAAATTAGCATGATGTCTTATCTCGGGTCTCATCTTTTCGCTTATGCTTATCAACCAAAATTTCAATTTTGAACCTTAAATTTGGAGTTGATTTTTAGGTTTTTATTTGAAGTTTATTTTTCAACCTTTGCTTTTAGTTCACTAAAAACACGTATGTAGAAGTTTTATTCATAAATTACTTTTCGTTTGCAAATATGCTGTTTGAATAAGCGAAATGATGGCTCCGCTCGTGTTTTCTTCTTCCCGTGTCTTGAATTTCTACGTTTTTCCTGTATAACTATCAAACGGTAGTTTTAAAACTTTTATGTGTTTTTAAATCCCGTAGGAATCCAAACAGTCAATTCCTACTTTTTTTTTTCTATACCCGTATTTTGACAATCCTGCGTACCAAAGTCCTATATTTCCCGAGTACAAAAATCCCCAACACAGCGAGGTCACATGAGAGAAGGGCCCTCAGTGCTCTCATTGACTCATCCAACGGCTGAAATGCTCACCGACCTAATCGAACGGGCGAGAACGCGGACACGAATCTTGGGAAAACCCCAACCAATATACACATAGGAGTTGTACAAGAAGCAGTATAGGAGTAGTACAGAAGCGGGTCGTGGCGAACGGCGAGCGCCGGCACGCCGCCGCTTTTCATCCGACCGCTTCCACCGCCCCCCAAACATCCGAGCCTCATTTCCACCGCATCTCCGCACCCCCACGTCTCGCGTCTCCCTCCCAGTCCCACCCCCACGGTTCGCGGAGCCCGAGAGAGCGGCGCGCGCGTGCCAGCGTCTCCGCGTCCGCATGGGGGCGTGGGTGGGCTACGTGTCGCCGCGGCGGCAGGCAGGCGGAGGAGGGCAAACACCTGGAGCGCGGCCGCGGCGACACCCACTCCGCCAGTCGCCACCGAGCGTAGCGAGCCAGCCCGTTTATATTTAACCGCGGAGGGGGGTGGAGAGATGGTTCGAGATCCCTGATGCTCGCCGCCGCTCCCTCCTGTTCCTCGCCCACGCGTCATCATGGTCTGCGCTGTTGTACTTGTGCCTCCTCTGCTCTTTGCATTGCCGTCTCCATCTTTTTCTTTAAACTTTTAATCCATTATTCATAGCAGCTTTGATCTTATAGTTTGCAGTTGTTTGTGTGGACGGATTGTTTCTTGGTTGGCCCTTAACCTTTGTGAGTGTTCAATTTGTAGTAGACTAGTAGTAGCTCTTTGTTTTCTCTGAGATTATTGAGTATTAGTAGTGTGCTTTGCTTGCAGCTTGCTAATCAGGTTCGCCAATTGATGGTAAAGATTATCTAAGATTCAGTAGTTTTGTTGGGTAACTAGTTTATTAGTTGCTAGTT
Organism: Oryza glaberrima; assembly: GCF_000147395.1. Lineage (NCBI taxonomy): Eukaryota > Viridiplantae > Streptophyta > Magnoliopsida > Poales > Poaceae > Oryza > Oryza glaberrima. Next base: position 19,241,438 of record NC_068327.1, on the reverse strand, counting down.
CAACGATTCTGAATAAGTAGATTCATATGTGTTGGAATCAACTTCACTAAAGCTTTAGCCTTCAGGAATTAGGAGTTAAGACATCTGTTTTTCCAATCATGAGGGAGACCCCCAACCCCAAGTCGTCTCCAGTTTTAACAATTGGAAAGTAGTTATTTTCAAAATAATCACTTTCCAATTGTTTGTGCGAATCTCATTTTGAACTGTTATTATCTTTTCAGGTACACGAGACAAGATCACGCACACTAGCGGCTTCCCAAGAAGAAGGGAAGGCTGCTCCGAAGAAGCAGAAGACAGAAAGCAAAGAGCAGGAAGGTGGCCAGCAAGCGCCCTCCAAGAACAAGAAGACAGCCGACAATGAAGAGCACGACGGGGAGCAGGAGCCATCAAAGAACAAGAAGCTCAAAGCGGAGGAATCTGACCTGAATGGGAAGGCAACAGCCGTGAAGGAGTTCTCTGAATTCTGCAAGGCCATAAGGGAACACCTCACGATCGAGGACATGCGCAAGATCCTCCAAGCCAATGAACAGGATGCATCTGGATCAGAAGATGCAGTTGTCCCAAGATGGTATTGTCTATTTAAAAATATGAAACTATTCTTTTATCAAAATATCGAATTTAGTCTTATGGTGGATTCAGTGTAACGATTTGCTCCATCGCTGCAGTGAGGATGTGATGTTTTATGGGCCTCTTGACAAGTGCCCCGTATGCGGTGGTCAGCTCGAGTGTAAGGGATTGGAATACAAGTGCACTGGGACTCACAGTGAGTGGGCATGTTGTAGCTTCAGTACTAACAATCCTTCGAGGAGAGGTGGTCCTATAAAGGTCCCTGATGATGTCAAGAATGATTTCGTGCGCAAGGTAACGAAGCTGCATTTTGAGTATTTATTTGCTATCTTTGCTGCATGTCTTGGGTTACTGTATATAAGCTGCATTTTGTTTCTTCTTCTGCAGTGGCTGAAGCAACAAGAAGGGAATAAGTACCCTAAACGTAATTTGGATGACGAGGGTATCTTCTCGGGCATGATGATTGCATTGTCTGGAAGGATGTCACGCTCACATGTAATTCCTCTGAACATTGCTTCCAATTCACTCTATGTTAATGGGTTTCAGGAATCTAATTCTGTTGGTACTAAAATGGACAGGGTTATTTCAAGGAGCAGATTATGAAGCATGGAGGGAAAGTCAACAACTCCGTGATTGGTGTGTATCTTATCTATTTAATCTAGTCTGATCTAGTTCATCATAATGCAAGATAACACAGTTGGGAGTCCATTCCTTTGTGCTCGCAGGTGTCACTTGTGTAGTGGCTTCCCCAGCTGAGAGACATCAAGGTGGCTCTGGAGGATTTGCCGAAGCACTGTAAGCCCTTGCCTTCTGTTCTTTGATATATTCCTTCCTCTGAACAGCGATAGAATGGATTAAGATGGTTGAATAAAAATACTTGCGACACTGGATGATGGAACGTATTACTGAATATTGATTTCTTCTTACATCTGGGACCATACCACAGGGAGCGTGGAACTCCTGTTGTGAGTGAGAATTGGATAATTGATAGCGTCCAGAAGAAGGAAAAGCAACCTTTGGCTGCTTATGATATTGCATCTGATGTTGTTCCAGAAGGCCGAGGGCTGCCGCTGGGCAACCTTGATCCAACTGAGGAGGCTATCGAGACCTTGGCTGCAGAGGTTGTTGCCTGGTCAAGTGCATTTCATAAATTGCACCTTTGGTTTTAGTATCTCTAGTAATTTGCTTGTTTTTTCTTCAGCTTAAACTTGCAGGCAAAAGAGCAGTGCACAAAGATTCTAAACTGGAGAAAGACGGAGGACATATCTATGAGAAGGATGGCATCATCTACAATTGTGCCTTTTCTGTGTGCGATTTAGGAGGCGATATTAACCAGTATGTTTATATTCTCATTACATATTAAGCATTATGTTCTCATTACATATTAAGGGAATGGGTGGCAGTCAAGTGTATCTGGATTTAGCAACTTAAGACGGCTCTTTGCAGGTTATGCATTATGCAGCTGATCATGGTGCCTGAGAACCATTTGCACCTATACTACAAGAAGGGTCCTATTGGACATGACCAGATGGCAGAGGAACGGGTTGAAGATTTTGGTAGTCGTTTCAATGATGCTATCAAGGAATTTGTCCGTCTTTTTGAGGAGGTTACTGGAAATGAGTTTGAACCATGGGAGAGAGAGAAGAAATTTAAGAAGAAGTGTATGAAGATGTATCCCTTGGACATGGTACTTTACTCTTCTAGCTTATTTCTTTTTGATTTCATACCTGTATTACCCATGAATGTTGTTGTATTTTGTTCTCCTTGATAGGATGATGGTGTTGATGTGCGCCATGGTGGTGTGGCTCTTCGTCAGTTGGGAGCTGCTGCAGCACACTGCAAGCTTGACCCTTCTGTTACTTTTATCATGAAACAACTATGCAGCCAAGAAATATACAGGTCTTATATAAATCACTACTTCTGAGTCACTCAGTTGAGACAATGTGGTTCTTTTATTATTATTTTTCCGCTTGGATAATGAACTATCATGTGTTTCTTATGGAGCTTACTCTTAGAGCTTCTTGTCACAGGTATGCTTTGACAGAGATGGGCCATGATGTGCCAGACCTTCCTATCGGGATGCTTACAGATCTCCATCTGAAAAGAGGTTAGGTTATCTTATTTATTGCATTTAGCAGTTCCTTCATCATCGTCGCGACTCATGGCGTGCAGAGTTCATCAACTGTTCCATTTGGCAGGGGAGGAGACGCTACTAGAGTGGAAACAAGATGTCGAGTCTGCTCCAGAGTCTGGGCCTGCTGCTGACGCATTCTGGATGGAGATCAGCAATAAGTGGTTCACCCTATTCCCCACAACTCGTCCATATACAATGAAGGGATATGAACAGATTGCTGACAATGTACGATGCACAGTGCATCTATACTCACACTGTTATTTTTATAGTCTGTTTAATCTGCTTTGTTGATCTTTCTTTCTTTCTTTCATAATTCGTATGGCATGCAGGTGGCTTCTGGTTTGGAGACTGTTCGTGATATAAATGTCGCTTCTCGTCTTATTGGTGATGTGTTTGGTTCAACTTTAGATGACCCACTGTCTCAATGCTACAAGAAACTAGGCTGTTCTATCAATCGTGTTGTTGAAGACTCGGAGGACTATAAGATGATCCTGAAGTATCTGGAGAAAACCTACGAGCCTGTCAAGGTTGGCGATGTGGTAAGATGCCAGATTGTGCTACATTGGACTCCCATTCATTTTGGTTTAGAAAAAAAGAATCTTCGTTTAAATTCGTATTTTTCCTTTGAAATATGCCTATTTTCATCAGGTTTACAGTGCTACTGTCGAGCGGATATATGCTGTTGAATCGAGTGCTCTTCCTTCTTATGATGAAATAAAGAAACTTCCGAACAAAGTTCTCCTCTGGTGTGGTAAGTGTTTATAACTTTCTACTCAACCCCCTCGCAGATATTAAATTTGTCACTTTTTGGGTACTCTAGGCAATGGTTTACCAATTATCACATGAGCTTCTTCTCTTTTCCACAGGAACAAGAAGTTCAAATTTGCTCAGGCACCTGCGCGATGGTTTCGTGCCTGCTGTCTGCCATATACCAGTGCCGGGATACATGGTAATAATTCGTCGGCCATGCAAATCATTTCTCATCCTAGCATTGTGCTGAAAGATTCTAAAAGACTATTCGATCCATGGACGCAGTTTGGCAAAGCCATAGTTTGCTCAGACGCAGCAGCCGAAGCCGCGCGCTACGGCTTCACGGCGGTGGATCGTCCGGAGGGTTACCTGGTCCTGGCGGTGGCATCTCTGGGGAAAGAGATCCAGGAGATAACAGGCACGCCAGGCTCAGAGGTACTCTCTGATCTTTGATCTTTGATCTTTGGATCTTTGACATGTTTACTAGAATGTTGCCATTATCTAAAAAACTAGAATGTTGCCATGGTTGGGTCCTGACGCTGCTGCCGTGTGGTGTTTTGCTAGGACGTGAAACGCATGGAGGAGAAGAAGATGGGCGTGAAGGGAGTCGGGAGGAAGACGACCGACCCGTCGGAGCACTTCACCTGGAGGGACGGCGTCACGGTGCCGTGCGGCAAGCTGGTGCCGTCCACGAACAAGGACGGCCCGCTCGAGTACAACGAGTACGCCGTGTACGACCCCAAGCAGGTAACAACTACATATTGGTTTGGTGTGGTGATCAAATCTCAGCAGAAGTCAAGAGTCTTACCTCGCTTTTTCGGCTTCGGCTGACGACGATTTCCTTTGCCAATCTGTGCAGGTGAGCATCGCGTTCCTCGTGGGCGTGAAGTACGAGGAGCAGAACATGGAGGTGGTGCCGGACGAGTGATCGATCGCCGGCCGGTCACCCGACCGAGGCCGGTGGCGGCCATCTGCCGTTCTGCAGCTTTTTAGCTTAGAGTAATGGTAGCGAATGCATTTTGGGCCCGTGTCCCATTTTGGGCTGTGTACTTGCTGGAGCCCGGCAGCGACGGTGGTGGCTGGTGTGTTCGACGGTGGCAGCCCGTGTCCCGTTTTGGGCTTTGCCTTGTTCTCTTCTCTTCGTCGTTTGCCGTGCGGGTGTGCAGTGCAGCCACGCTCTGTAGGCTGAAAGAACCCGTTGTCGCAGTGTCAAAAGTTTGTACATATTTGTTATGTGAATCGTAATGGGATGTCGGGGTTATCAGTTATCACTTACTTTTCAACCCTTCGTCCTTGCAAAGCCATGTGCAGCGTGCTTTCAGTGTAGTACGTTTGTCTCCGCCATGAGAAAAACGAAACGGAACCCCCCCTTTTTTTTTTTTGCCTTCTTTTCTATGGCCTTGTGCGATTCACCGTAGGTGTAACATGTGAGGGCCACGCTCTACTCGACATCGTTGAGTTGTTTCTCTGCTCGATCTGTCTGTTCAGCGTCTGCTTCGTGTTGCCAAATGATCATCATGTTTTTCAGTGAAGTGGTACTCGGCATGGTTTGGCGCTTGGCATAATGACTCATGATCAGGTGCTTATAACTGCTGGATGCATGTGTACACAACGTACTCAGTACCATTTGGCACTGGGCATTATGACTCATGATCAGGTGCTTCACATGATACATGTATACAAAATTCCCTGCTTTGTCTGGTTATTCAGTGCTGGTCCCGAAGCTCTGCTTGAAGCCCATATACAGTCATGCTCATTACAAGGTGGCTCTCGGCGTTTTGCTTGGAGTGTGATGACTGTCAGATAGTAACAGCAAAGATGTTGGATACTCCTTCCTACTAGTTCCTATGGCTAAATTAACTGAAGAACAACGAGAGTAGATCTTGGGGAGTTATTGCTAGCGCAGCCGCGGAGGAGGCGGCGGTCTGAACTCTGACGTACGTGCAGCCGGCCTGCCCATCTGAGCAGCCACCCCCATCCGGCCGCAAAACTAGCTGCGAGATAAGCCCTACGCAACTCGCCACCCTTTCTTTTTCTCTTTTTATCCGTTTGTTTCCTTGCTTTCGTTGCTTGTGAAGGTTTAAAAGAAATTTCCCCTCTTAATACAAAAGAGCATGTTCTGCCAAAAAAAAAAAAAAAACTGGAGAAGCGGATGGTCCAAGGCTGATGGACCAATTTGATGAATTTATTATCTACATTAAGATATTTCATAGAGAAAATTGTATTGTCGGTACAAAGTAGGTACAATTTAGTATATGAACTTATAGAATATTTGCTTCGGTACATGAACTTGTCTAGTTTGTGCGAACTATAACTAAAATGGCTTGGCAATGTTACTTTTACAAAATTGATGTTGATTAGGATGTAATGTGCATACGTGTAGTGAGTATGCATAAAACGTGCTATATTTATAAATCGGGTCTCTATTCTTCAATGGAAATGATGAATTCCATATATTCCTAACCCTTGTATCGATGCTCGATTTTTCCTATCTTTCTCTAAGATAACTAAGGGATTGTTTACTTTGATGCCATTTTCAACTATACCATTTTTTGGCAAATTTACCAAAAAAAAAATGTCTACGTTTAGTTTGTTACTAAATTTGGTCAATAAATCCTGCCAAAATTTTGAAAATTTTAGCAACATTGTCATCTTGTCAAAATTTTGGCATTATCAAAACTTGGTAAGATTTATTTTGGCTACAATCTAAACAGGCTCTAAATCCCATTCTTTTATTAAAGAGGTGAAATCAATAAGTTAGCCATGTAGTGTTTTTTTAGCCTTTCTCCACACACACCAAATAAGTTCATGCATCAAAACGAGCATTTTACAAATTCGTATACTAGATTGCACCCACCTAACAAGTTCGGCTACCGCTGATACTACTATATTTGATATCACAAAATCTAAATCGAGAGCGCTCTCGATTTAGTCATAACGAGCGACCTCTATCTAGATATGTGTTAACTTGAAGAATCTTACTTTACTATAGTACTAATCCATTAAGTAAGTAGGAGAAATATTTCTATCTATGCTTCAAATAAAATTTTCTCTTAAATTACTCATCCGATTTACAATCCGATTACACCGTTGTGTTCATAATAATTAAATCTTTACAAGAAGATCTTACATGATTATATTTTAATGAAAAATCACAAATTACTTTTATGATATGTCTAAATTACTTTTAGATTTCACTAAGTTACTTCTTAGACATATAAAAGTAAATTAAGTAAAGCCTAAAAGTAATTTACATATATTATAGAAGTAACTTATAAAAAAAGAAAGTAACTTTAATTAATGCCTTTTTTTCATTGAACAAACTATCATATATATAATTATCATATATACAACTTACTTTTAGATTTGATTAAAATACTTCCTATACATTCATGATGCTCTGAGGTGATTACTTTTATTATTGTTTTTAGTTAATTACATAATTTGTGCTGATTAATTTAATTTCTAGGTAGTCATGTTTTTATCTCTACAACAGATTTACTTCAAATGACATGCCAAAGTTACCTTCGTTTTGCTCTAAGTTACTTCTATAATATATGTAAAGTACTTTTAGGCTTTACTGAATTTACTTTTATATATCTAAGAAATAACTTAGTGAAATCTAAAAGTAATTTAGACATATCATAAAAGCAATTTGTGATTTTTCATCAAAATATAATCAGGTGAGATCTTGTTGTAAAGATTTAATTGTTACGAACACAACGGTGTAATCGGATCGTAGATCGGATGAGTAGTTTAAGAGAAAATTGCATTTGAAGTATAGGTGAATGGTATCTTTTATAGATGGAGTAGTAGTTGGTTTAGACAAACCAGCTACCACTAGCTGTGTAGTTACATCCATTTGATATGCATGTCAGCTTGGAGTTGGAGTGATACTCTACATGGAAGAGAATATTGACGAGATATATATGCTTATATTCCTTGTTATGGTTCCATTAACAGGATAAAAGCTGTAGCACGTTTCAATTAAATAGATTATGGACATAGGAAAATTGCAAGGAACTAAATATTATTAAGGCTAACAAATACTCCATTATTTATAAAAAAAAATTATAAGCAATGTTCATAGAAAGTTATCTTTTTTCGAGATTATAGTTTTGGGTGCACGACACAAGATAATGTTATAACTTTGACTATCAATAACTTTAAAATACTAACTATAGGAAAAGTAAAAATATATTTGTTTAATGTATATATTATAATAAAAACATAGTAAAATATATATTTTAAAAATTGTGTCGTCATCCAAAAGGTCAATAATTATGGAACCGAAGACGGTATTGTGCTACATCGATATAGTAATTTTGAAACTTAATTAAATCAATAATTCACAAGTTATAACCAATATGTTGATATCAACTTCTCTAATTCACTACAGTTAGATTCCGGCTAGATATTCCCTCCATTCTTATTTACTTGACACCGGATACTATTTGTGCACAAATTTTAACTGTTCATCTTTTTAGCAAAAGAATATAAATATTTAAGATGTATTATCAAACCACTTTGCATGCTAAATACAAATCTATACTACTTGTATTCTTTAAAAAATTTAAAAGTTTTTACTGGTCAATAATATAAACGTTTTTATTGTCCATAATACAATCATGCATTGGTCAACGGTGTCAGAGGGAGTAGATAGTTTAGATGGCAAAATTACTTACTCCCCCGTTTCAAAATATTTGACACCATTAACTTTTTAGCATATAAGACGAATGGTCAAACATGTGCTAAAAAGTCAACGGCGTCAAACATTTCGAAACGGAGGGAGTATTAAACTACCCCATCGCTCTAGTTTGAGATTCCACCCCATCATCCATTTTGTTGCGAAATTTCATCCACCCAAGACACATGAGTAGTTGGTTTGTCTCATTTCTTCCGACGTGGATTCACAGTGGATCATATCAGTCAGGTCAGGCTCGTCCAGCGTGGCTACGAGGTAAGTCCAATTCGAGTTAGCTAGTTCTCATGCACAGAGGGAGCAATTTCGACATGGCAGTGTTGGTGGGTTAGCTTTTGTAACAACATGAATTAATTATAGGGTGGAGTCTCAAAACTAGAGTGATAATTGGGGTGATTTATGTAATTTTTCCAATTTAGATTTATCCACAAAGATACATTCAAGACTATTAGCCCATAATGACCTGTCCAAACTCGTTATCGTCACGAACACTATAACAATATTCGGAGCTAGTATATCTCTTGATTTGTTGTACATGCCGAAACAAGGTGAGGAGCTATGTTCTTCACGTTGTCCATCATATTGTTGAAATGGATTATTTAATCTGAATTTAGAAAAATGTGTTTTCTCAAAACATTTTTTTCTACTACATTATTTATATCACCTGTTTTATGCTATTTGATAAGTTTATTTTTTAAACTACTCAATTTATTCCCTAGAAATAATTAATCTGTCTAACAGTCTAAATCAAACATGGTCATGGTCTGATAGTAGCTTTTAGCGGAATGAGTGAAGAACACATCCTCACGTTTTAAGTTCTTTTCTTTTCCCATAATCAATATTTTATCTAATGTGGGATTGAATCCAAATAAGACGTCAAGAAAGCTCCTGATTCATGGTTTGGTAGGACAAATGAAAAGGCAGGGTACTCAATGCAGAATGATGATCGATGCTGGCGTGTGCAGCACAGGGAAGATGTGATTGCAGTGAATACAATCTTTGGATTACCTATTTTGCACGTACACAGTTCATCTCTCTTTTTTTTCACGACGTCTTAATTAGCCATATCATGCATGGCAGAAAAATATGTAGCGCAACTTTCATACTGAGTGTAAACCTTTTTTTTTAATAAAAAGTAGACGTTTAAGATTTATTCATATCACCGTAAGCAAAATTTTTATTTCTTGTAGTTTTACTAGAAGTACTCAAGATAGCGTGAACAAATCTTAAACATCCATTTTTATATCTAATTGTTGGTTTACACTGCATTTTAAATTTTTACACTATATATTTTGAATTTTTATTATATTTTGAACATTTTATTTTTTTTAATTTTAAATAAACCAATCTAAAAAATTATTTTTCAAAATCTAAACTCTTTGGCCATGTCATGCGGATGGCAAAATAACACTGTCATGCCAACCGTAGTAGGCATGACAATTTTATCCTGCCACGCCACCACATTCAGACCGGCCTGATAATGTTGTTTTGCTAGTTGTGTTTGCCTGACCAAGATTCAAATTTTAAAAATAAGTATTGGAAAGGCTATTTTTAAAATTAAAATTTAAAAAAGTTCAACAAATAAAAAAATATCACATATTTTTCCATGCATGATGCATTGTAGTATCAGCCACGTGAGGTAAGTGTTGAGCATAAACATATACTAGTACTATGTGCTAAAAAAACAAAGCTATGTATATGTACCTCCAATTAACCTGGCTATCCATTACAAGGATATCATGTTAAGACTACATACCAGTGAGCAGAGAATCCAGAATTCAGCAACTGAAAGTAATTAAAAACGCCTTCCTAGTTGACATCCACGGCTAAAGTTAAAACACACACACCCCCAAACACCTGCAGCACCATCACCATGCATCCACAGTGGCTCAAGCAAGCATCCGCTTCTCTGTGACCAAGCAGCTGTGAGCTCGTGGCTATAGCCTACTTGGACTTGGAGGCTGACTTGTCCTGCACCGGAGGCGGGCCAGCGTGGCGGCCGGCGGCGGCGGCGGCGGCGTTCTTGCTGTCGTTGGCGACGCCGGGTGCCGCGGCGGCCGGCGACGGCGACCTGGCGAGGCGGTGCTTGAGCTCGGAGAGCAGGGCCTGGTTCTCCTGGTTGAGAAGCACGGCCGCCTTGCGCAGCCGCTCGTTCTCCTTGAGCATGTAGCAGTTCTGCAGGTACAGCTTCGTGTTCAGACTGTCCATCGCCTGCACACACAAACTAACACTGTCAGAGTTCATCAGACAAGAAGCAGTAGCAGTAGTAGTAGCTTCTGCTCCACCATTTCATGGGCCAAGGGATTCTTCTTCTATTTCTTTGTAATAAAAGAATGCATAGATACATAACGTATGCATCATTACATCGAGATTAGAAGAAAAGATGACACCCACTCACTCGTCTCGAGCACATAATTAAACAAAGACAGTGGAGGCACTCGACCAAAAAACAGAGCAGAGTAGACAGACAGGCGGTGCAGTGCAGTGCAGAGAAGACTGGAGGTATACCACGCCGTGGCCGGAGCTGATGACGCAGACAGTCGGTGCAGAGCGAGGAGACCGGAGCTCAGGTTCGCGGCGGCGGCGGCAGCGTGAAAGGCAGAGGCTGACGACGTGTGTTGTGCGTGGGGGCAAAAGGGCAGGTGGTAGGAGGGGAGCAGAGCAGCAGCAGCAGCAGCAGCTGTGATTTGTGTGCTTGGTGCGGCGCAGTGGTGGGGTGGGGCTTTATTTATAGGCGCCGCTTGTTCCGGTAGCGGCCTAGCGTTAGCGAGCTCACGCTCACCGGGAGAGGCATTTCGGTGCATGCCATAAAATAGTGCGACAATTTTTTGTGAGTAAATTTCACAAAACTATATGTTTTATATATTTTATGTTTTATCGTTCAAGTTGCAGAAAACCACACATATTTTGACACTTGGCACTTAAGTACATATATTTTGGTAGTTTAGTTTCACAGAACCACACTATCAATGAATGGATTTACCTGTGAGATGACATGATTGTTCCATCTAGGATGAGGACGTGGCATCCTATTAATTTCGTGCGATTGCTGGTAATAGGATGCCATGTCTTTGTCCTAGGTGAAACAGTCACGTCATCTCGCAGGTGAATCCATTCATTGATAGTGTGGTTTTGTGAAACTATACTACCAAAATATATGTACTTAAATGCCAAGTGTTAAAGTGTGTGTGGTTTTCTTCAACTTAGACTACAAAACGTGCAGTTTTGTAAAATTTACTCATTTTTTTTAAGACAGTGGAGCCCATTGGTTACCCTAGTAAGTCAAAGCAAAAGTTTAATTTTAATTTTAAATTTTGAAATTGATTCTAAAATGTTTTCAATGTATGTTTTTTTTCAGCATTAGCTTTTAAGTCACTAAAAACATATATTAGGGAATATGGGCAACCAATAAGAACTTGGAATCCAATGATTCAATCCAACCTCTACATTGAGATGTATGTAGCCAAAATACAGTTAAAAATGATTTATAAAAGGTTTTTTAAATTATTTAAAACCACTGAGCCAAAACTATCGTCATGTCATATGAGTTATCAGTTTTCTCATAAACATTTATAGCCATGTGCACTACATTCTCAAGCAGCTAAGACTTTGCGCGCGTGGAACACCGCAGAACTTTTCACAAGAATTTCGCAACATTTCACGGGGAAATGATAATTCTTCCGGCCCTCAGTGGGATGGGAAGATTGATCAAGCTACAGAAGGTGCAGTGCAGCCAGCGGCTAAACGAAGCTTAAACTGAAGTTGATCATAGCAGTTGCTGAAAAAAATGGTCACAAACGCGGGAGCTGCAAAGTCCAGCCTGTCGGGCATCATTGCTGATGATTCTCCTCTTTTAATTCAAACAGTGCCCTCCTCCTACACCATTGGCGCTGCCACTGCATCATCTCAATCTCATCTCGCCAACACGAGACATTTAACATCCCATATCAAGCAATATGCTAATTGCAAAGCAGAACGGACCGAAAGTGCAAAATAAAGAGAGGCATGGTAAAAATCGAAGAAAAGCTACCGCTGCAATAGTGAGGCACTCGAATGGGAGGAGGAGGAGATCATGATGGGTGGAGATGGTGGTAAAGGAAGAGGGAGATGCAGTAATTCTTGTGGGAGGAGGAGGAAGAAGAAGGGATTAAAAGATGGGGAGAGGAGGGAGGGAAAAAAGGAAAGGAGGAGGAGAAAACAGAGCAGGGCGATGATGATGAGCAAAGGAGAGGAACCCGGAGATGAGCCATCATTACGAATCTTGGGCCGGCCAATCGAGGCCCATCATCATCATCATCACTGGGAATCCAGCCCTCTCTGGCTCTCTTTGCTTGGACGTTTTCTTCCTCCTCTCTCTCTTGAGCTTTTCTCCTCCTTGTCTGCCTTCATCCCAAGTCTACTGCGAGTAATTGGCATTTCTAAATATACTAGATTGTCCATGACAAGTATTTCTAGATTGTGAATTGTTTGGAGTGATCATTCATTGGTCATATTTTTAATTGTTTGAATTTCACTCCTAAGAGCACCCGCAATGGTAAAGTAAGGTGCTATCTACAAAACATGTACATCTCAGCAATAGATTAGATTAATAGTAAACCACTTCAATGGTATGTCTACATGGGTATCTATAGCTCTCTAATCCATTGTCTCGTTTTTCTCTATAGACTATCTCCAGGTTAGTAGATAGCTTTGCTCTCTCTCTTTATTTAATCTCTTCCAAGTAGGAAAATATGCTGACATGGATCTCTTGTAGAGAGCCTATAGATAACTATTGTGGGTGCCCTAAGCATTTGAATGACTTAGGCTCTGTTCATTTGTCCAGGTTCTCAACCCCTCCTTCTCGTTTTCCGCGTGCACGCTTTTCAAACTATTAAACGGTGCATTTTTTGCAAAAAGTTTCTATACAAAAGTTGTTTAAAAAAATTATATTGTTCCATTTTTGAAAAAAAATTAGCTAATACTTAATAAATCATGCACTAATGAACTGCTCCGTTTTCCGTGCCGGAGGGAACCGTCCCCAACATTGAGTGTCCAACACAGCCTAAAATGCTTAGATTCTCGAGTGTTGGAATCAGTGTTCTGGAGATACTATATCTCTATCTCTACTATTATAAAAAAATTAAAGATATTTTTACTGGTACTTAGGGGCGGATCTCGAAAAAAATAATATTGGGGGCTGAATAAACTACATCAGCATAAATTTGAACCTCCAGTCCCCACATTCTATGTATCTATGGAAAAAAATTTAGTGGGGGCTTAGGGGGGTCTCCACTGTCCCAGGGGCGGTAGTGGGGTCTCAAGACCCCACCGCCCCCATTGTGAATCCGCCCCTGCTAGTACTTTGGTACGTCATCCATGTATGAGTTGATTTTTAAGTTTGTTCGATTTTGAATATACAGATTCGTATTTGAGTCGGATTTTAAGTTCGTTCGCTGTTAGAAATACAGAAGGACTCGTATAAGATATCGCTTTAAAAAACTCGCATGCTAACATAAGATAATTGGACTACTAATTGCAGCTTATGATTTTCTAGAAATATATATATCCAATCGCATTCCCACAGTGAATTTCAACTTAACTAAACCATATAACAATAATAAGATTACAATAACATTCATCCGTTGCAACGCACGGGCATTTTTTCTAGTTACATACTCCCTTTATCCCATAATATAAGGCGTGCACACATTCCAAGATTCAACATTAAAAATATTTGACCAATAATTATTATAATATAAATTAAATTTTATTGCAAAAATTAATATCATTGGATTGACATTTAAATTTACTTTAAGATGGTTATAATTTCGTGCAATAAACCTTATAGTATATGAGAAATTATAAGTAAAAGATTAGTTTTGAAGACCGTGTCAAGTTTGACCATGCCTTATATTATGAGATGAAGGGAGTATAAAATTTAAATACTAGAAATATATCCGAGAACAGAGGAAGTACAAAAATGCCAATTCCTAAACATGTTAATTAGGTTTTTTTTTTGGAACGTGGTAATTTCAGTACTTAATTTTGGCAAAGGATATCCAAAACCATGCACCTAAACAGATATGAAAGATGCTTGAACCATCCCAATATGACTTGAATCAACTATGCGAAATACTTAAAAAATCCATGCACAATTTATGTGTTACAAGAGTAGCATAAGGACATACAAAATGTGGTGCCTTATCGAGTAATATAGTCGGTCATATAGTCGGGAGTAGTTATGGGAGTAGTTATCTCGTAGGGTGTTAGCGTGCCCTTTGTAAGGCACGAGTGCCTTAAGTAGATAAAAGTGCAGAAGCAAGACTGCAAGAGGCACTTTGTTGTGATTCCACGTGTCCTTGACGTGGACAAGAAAACATAGGACACATGATCTATAAAATCAAAGTTCAGCGGCACCGGATCTAAGATCCACATTGCCGCATAAGAGGATGATGACATTATTAGGTCAGAGGTTGGCAGCGATCCTGAGTTGGGAGGGATGACGTGGATGAAAGAGGTCGTTGGGATGCCATGTCTCCCTATTGAGACAGCAAGCTCAATGGGGGTGGCAAGTGAAGAGAAAACGGCAGTCGTCATTATTACTGGTTCCGTTATCGAGCGCCATCCCAGGCAGATCTGCTAGAGAGGGGAGAGATCCACGGTGACCCTGTGCCGCTATCGAGGCCACCACTTCGAGTCCCCGCACGATGAATTAATCCCCACAGAGTATCCGTCGCCAATTATATGTGTAGCACAATACATATAGTCATATTTTATATCAATATATATCCACTAGTTGACATGATAAAAACAAAATATTGTTATTCATCAAAGATCACATGTAACATAATGACATGACGTGAAGAAAAAAAAAAAGAATTTAGAGCCCCTTTCTGTGTGTCTCCGGGGGAACCGGGTACGTAGGATCATCCCCATCCCCTGCAAAACAGGAGAATTCTTCGTGGGAAATTTTTTTTTGAAAGGAATTCTTCGTGGGAAATTAATTTCAACCATCCCCTCTATTAACAGGAGAATTTCCCATGGAAAATGGGGGCAACTTGCCTATGCTGATTTGATCGAATCTTGACCTGAAGATCTGGTCTGGAATCGGGATCGTGTAAAATCTTGACTGGAAGAGCTCCCCACAGGGACACCAGTCTCATTTCATTTCATGATTAGTACGTGTGCACTTCCATGCCCTCTTAAATTTCTTTTGTAGTACTATTAGTAGCAGCGGAACTAGAAGCCAGTCCTGCTTATGCCTTGTTTTACGCCCTGTCATATTAAATGTTTAAACATATATATAAAGTATTAATATAGGTTAAAAAAATAACTAATTACACATATTGCGACTAATTTGTGAGACGAATTTTTTAAGTCTAATTGCTCCATGATTTGACAATGTGATTCTACAATAAATATGTACTAATAACGGATTAATTAGACTTAATAAATTCGTCTCGTAGTTTACTGACGGATTCTGTAATTAGTTTTTTTAGCGCCTGAACACACCATGCGATACTCTACGTAATACCCGATATGACACGCCAAAACTTTATGGCCCCGTCATCTAAACACCTCCTTAGGGCAAGTTTAATAGTATAGCCAACTACTAGCTTCAATTCATCTATATCCAATCTAATAACTCATTCATACAATAGTTACATGCTACACTATTAATACCTGGTCCCACTTGTCATCCACTCACTGTGTCTTGGAGTCCGTGCTACAGCTTGCTACAAATCTGTAGCCCGCTGCTTTTCTCTCTCCTTATTTATTTTCTTAAAATATGTTTGTAGCTGGTTGTCTTAGTACTATTCAGAAACATAGCAGGCGATCGGTACACCATATCGATCTGGTCGTCGAATCCCTGACACTGCAATCTTCACCAGAAAAACACTGTAAAACAGATGCATCATCATTTGTTCATACGCCACGCATACTGCTGCTGCTGCTGCTGCTACTGCAGTGCTCCAGCAAGGCATGGACAGTGTGAGAAGAGACCAGCAGCAAGCAGTGGAGCTGTGGAGATGGCCGGCCAAGCGACGACTGACTGACTGACTGACTGGTATCATGCGCATGATTACAAATTAAAAGTAAAGACATCATTTGGGCTTTCCTTTAATTATTTCCTCATGCATGCACATGCAGCAACGACGTTGCCGATCGATCGATCGATCGCAGCAGTGCACACTGTTCTTCGTAGTAGCTTTCTCGATCTTTGTTGGTGCTGCCGAGCGAGCAGAATTATTCCAGAGCAAGTCTCATGAATTGTTTGGTTCACTGCAAACTTTATCATACTTTTGCCAAACTCCTTTGGTCTACTGTTTGGTTCAATTTAGTGTGCCACGATTTTTTAGCTTCAGACCACATGTGTGTAATACTTATAATTTTAACAACTCTTATCTAAAGTGTGATCAACAATTTGTTAGCAAAATGCGTGGCTCGCAATACTTTAGCATAATAAGTAGGTGTGGCAATGTAAAATGTTCAACCAAACATGACCTGATAATATAGCTAACTGCTTACTCTAAATTTACCATATTGTATATTATAGATATGGACATTCATGATTTTTTTTTTTTGCTTTTTCTCACTTCCCCTTGCATAAGCCGGTCTGTCTGATTGCGTTGTATAACAAGTTTCACTTCTTCTAAGTCTCCCAGGTGACTAGCATGCCTAGAGATACGCTTTCTCCAGCGGCTAGCTAGAGGCCAGTACTGTCAACTCCCACTACCGCTATTGTTTTATTATGATATACAATATGTTTTATTTTCTCAAGTGCACTAAAAAGTGCACACTCGCAAAAATAGCAAAAGATCCAATATATCTAGCCCCACCTGCTAGATATATCTGGCTAGACGGGAGGAAACCGGCAAAGGTGACTTGTAGCGACCGGTGGCAGGAGGGCCTTCGAAGGGCTCCTCCAATCCACTCCCCTCTTAGATTTGGCTCTCCCTCTACCAGATCTGACCAGAGGGGAGGAGACTAGCCGTGGCTGCAGCCTGCGATGACAAGAGAAGAGGAGCAGATGGCAGCAGCACAGCGGAGGAAAGTGGACTAGACGGCGACGACAACTGCGAGCCATCGATAATGACGACGGCCTCAAGTCCATTGCAATCAATCGCTTCATTGCAGTTGTTGTGCGGCTTCGTGTTTTTTCTTGTAAATCTTGGTTGGATTTGTGAATACAAAATTTTGTGGAGCAGCTTGATTTGCAAATATGATGAATCGATATTTCCCTTTTTGCTTGATTTTTGGATTGATCTATACGGAAATTGATGTGGCAACTGGCTGCATGCAAGGGAAATTATTTTTTTATTGAAAATTATTATTTCCAACGAACGGTATAACTGAACCGGCTAGGAATATCAATTTTCACAAACGGGCAGATGCTCACCTGCGAAAATAATTGACTTTCATAGGCTTTAATTCGTAAGCGACGTGACGGGTTACCCATGAAAACTTGTTTCGGTCGCCTGGAAAAACGTTTTCATATCACTATATTTTGTGAAAAGGTATTGTACAATACTTGAGGTATCACCTTTTTTAGTTTTAATTTTGATATCTCTCAATTAATACTTCCTAGAATTAAGTTATAAGGTTACCATAACACTGGAAACCTTGGCCACCTCTTGGCCGGCCGATACATGCTTACTGTAGGAAATATTTTATGAAAATATTCAAGGGGGGCATGGCTATAGAGGCCACTGAGAGGGTTGAGTCCAACGCCTCTGGTTAAAAATCTATATATATCATCCGTAGTTGGTTTTGGTACTAGTCAGGCAAATAACTTGAATTTTTTGCGATGCCCAGAAATTCCAAAGCGTGTTTGTCTGTCGCGACCCAAGGAATTGGACATCGTCCACCCGTGTGATTTCATCTTCCCTATCAGCATGTAGCATGGTATCACGCGTGCTTGCTCACAAGGACAGAGAAATTGTTGGATAATCATAATGGTTATTCCTCTGGAGGATATGTTAATGGATCCATTTATTTTGTAGAGTAGTAGCATTTTTAATTTCTAGGTTATGTCCTCCTGGCGTTTGTCCGTCCAACCAAGTTGAATGCCATAAGGATACTTTTGCCCCATCACCAAATTGTGTCCATCGATATTATTTTGACAAAAAGTTGTCGGTCTATCTCGTCACTGGGTTTCAGTTGCCACTCATGGTAGGAGTGTGTGAGATGCTACGTGAAAGTTTGGAAGATTGTCAGTGTATGGGTGCTGATGTGTTTAGGTTATTGAGGTGCTCGAGAAAATATTTTGCAGTATAAAGAAAAAATAACCTAGTCTAGGGTACAGGGTGATCTAAAGCCACTACTAAAAAATGTTTTTTCCTGATGTTACCTATTTTTTTCTCGAGCGGATAAAATGAAAAACGCTAGTGAAAATACAACCGAGGTCCCTAGTTAGTAACTACTTGCGAAAATCTATTTTTACAAATGATTGTCCTAAAGTAGCAGCTTGTGAAAATAACACTATTTTTACATGTGACCGGTTAAGAGAACCGCTTGTGAAAATATAGATTGTCGTAGGCAGTTCTCTGAGACAGTCATCATAAAAAATTCGAGGTCGATATGAAAACTTCCCTCTCCCCATGGTCCCCATTCATTCTCTCCTCCCTCTCTATCCTTCACCTTGTTCCTCTCTGTCTCTCCAACCCTCTCTCAGATCCCGTGCCTTCATCACCTTTCTTTCTCTCGGTTTGATGGGGGTTGTGGCGGTAGCTCGGCAGCAACAAATGGATGGTGGCGGTGGCTGGTGGTGGCCAAGGAGACGGATTGCGCACGCGGTGGAAGACAGGGAATGGTGGAGGCAGCGGTGGCGACGAGGTCGAGGACATGGATTCGAGGCGGATCTATCCTAGCCGCTCCCCTGCCTCTCCCACACCTAGCCGGTGGCGGTGATGGTGGAGGGGACGTATCAGGCGGCGGCGATGCTTGAGACCGCTAGATCCGCCTCCACAGCAGCAAATGAGAGGGGCGGTGGCGGTGGAGGAGGTGGATCCGGCGGCAGCAGTACTTAGGACCACCGGGTTCGCTTTCACGGAAGCGAAGGTCAGGCACAACGGTGGAGGAGGTCAATCCAGTGGGGCGGTGCTCAACATCCTGAGGTCAACTTCAATGGCGAGCTCAAGGATGATGACGGCTGCCACGACAATGACAACGACAATAGGGCCTTGAGAAGGTTCCGGCGGCTCCTCC
The DNA here is from genome assembly GCF_000147395.1 of Oryza glaberrima. NCBI lineage: Eukaryota > Viridiplantae > Streptophyta > Magnoliopsida > Poales > Poaceae > Oryza > Oryza glaberrima. The sequence continues at coordinate 19,222,098 of NC_068327.1, read as the reverse complement.
ACCCCCTCTCCTCTCCCAGATCTCTCGAACACGCGGCGGCTCGGGCCCCGAGTGGTGGATCCGACAGCTTGAGGTGGTGGGGTCACCATAGGCGGTGGAGCTCGGTCATGGGAGGCGGGTGACGGATCCGACAATGGCTCGGGGTGCAGCGGATCTAGCGATGGCTCAGGGCGTGGCTAGCACATCCAGCGGCGGAGCTCAGATATGGGAAGTGGATTTGCGGATTTTTTTTTTTGTGCACGCAAATCATTTTTCCTGGGAGTCAGCTTAACTTAGCCGCTTGTGAAAATCAATCTTCACAAGCGGTGAAGTTCCACCTGTGAAGATTGTTCATTTTCATTGGTCCTTAGTTGTTGGCGGCAGAGCCGACCACCGTAGAAAACGCGAACAACCGTTAGGAAAAATCCATTTTGTAGTAGTGAGTGAAACTTTGTTAATATAAGATAACCTCAAAAGCAATTCACTCTTTTTCTAAAATACTTTTAGCACTGCTCTTTTATTTGCGGTGAAATGTAGATGGTTGTGTCATTTGTGTAAAGAGATGCTTGAATACATTCTACCGCATAATGTACCGAATTTTCAGTAACCTGAAAATTTTCACAAATTTGAATCACTTTTAAAAGGCTCAGATTGAGCTAAGATCCGTGCCACATAATAATGCCTATCTTGTTCTCCCCTTTTCCTCACCATGATGTACTCGAGCTTGACCACTTGCCTCCTAACCCAGTATGCTGCCCCCTAACCTCATCGGCATTGGAAGCCACCAAACGCGTCAGTGTGCCAAGCCAGATCGACCGCTCCTCCCTTCCTTGTCCCTATGGTCCTCCTTCCTAAGCCTGGGTGATGGCGAGAGGTGTACCCTCCCCATCTATCTTTCTCGTCATTGGCTACTCACATTGCCAAGACGCTCCCAATTCCCATCGCCCCCTTCCTAACCAATGCAGATCTGATGCTGTTGTCGTCGACCCTACCAACCAGCCTACGACTCAGATGGTACCGTTGTTGTCTCATCGCCCACTAGTGACCATCAACCCCGCGGCTTAGATGGTACCGTTGTTGCCTCGCCACTCATCCGTGACTACCAACCACCACATGTCTGCTACCTCCTTGGTATCCCTCTAATACTTTTGTCACTGTTACTAGTGAGTCTTTCGTCGCAAACCCTTCTTCTCTCCCTCTCTCCTAGCTAGAGCTTGAAGACAACTCCTAGCCATTCGATTTCAATCCAACGGCCGCGGGCCAGAGAGTAGGTTGATTGAGATTTGATGAAATCTTAGTCACCTTTAAACTAGCAATTCTTTAGAGTATCTCATTTAATTTCTACGTCAATAGATGCACACGCACCCCATCTATGCATACGTGAACGTGGGCGATGATGCGTTGCATTCATGGGGATGTACGCACATGTCGCCTTTGAATCAAAAGCTACCCGGCCACTTACCCATCATGGCAGATCGTAGATGTGCAAGGATCGATCGAGTTCGATTGCGGTGTATGAAACTCGATCGATACGTACTGATCAACATCATGACGCGAATGACGTACGTGAGCAAAACGAATCTCAACTTTTGTAAACTTCAAATGCACAGCCTTTTTTCGTTTCAAAACAAAAAAAAGCACGGACTTCTTACTTCCTCCTTCATGTACATGAAAGCAAGCACAACAATTGTTGATGATTTGATGCAGATCATATCAATTAAGCTACTCTCTTCGTTTCAAAATATAGCAACTAAGATTAAATAAGCATGTAATATTATGAATATGAACAAACCCCTATATATATCCAGATTCGTTGTATTATGGTCTGTTTGATAGAATTCTAAGTCCTAAATTTAGCTTTAAGGGTTGGGTTTGAAGTGTAGTTGTGGAGCAGACTAAATCCAGCTATACATTTCTAGTTCATTTTTTGATAGTACTCCATCCAACTTCACTCCCCATTTAGGTGGAGCTAAAACTGTTTGGCTGAACTCTAGAGCTAGAGCTGAAGCTGTGTTAAACAGACCCTTAGAATAGATCCTATTCGATCCTAGCTAGCTTATTAATTATGGGATAGCCATCCCGATTAATTATATTTTAGAATGTAGGGAGCAGCAACTCTCTCAAATCCACGAGTACACCTACCACTAAAACTTGGATGCTCGTTGCTACCGATGGAAATTAATCTATCATCCATTGGCCATTGCACACACGTACATGTAGACAAGTAGGTGGTTGCCTACGTACTACGTTGGTGGGAGTTAATTTATGGGCGATTCGATCGATCGGGAATTCGGGATGGAGCAGAATGATACGTGACGAATTGAAGGTAGCAATCGATTGGCTTTCGACTGTTTCAACCACAACGAGAACTACTCCCGCAATTATTCTGTCCACGCACCGCCAAATCGATCGCCGGAGAGATCCATTATTCGACTCGATCGATCGGCGTTGGATTGAAAGAGGCGTTTTTTTTTTCTTTTGGACAACTAATGTGGCGTATGTACGGCTTGATAAATCGGGCCACTCATGGCCCGGCAAGGTGGCAAGGCACGCGTACGTGTCGTTCATCGATGTGAGACGCGACCGCGCGATCGATCCGCGTATCCGGCGTACTACGACGGTACCTGTGGAAGCGTTATGCCTAGCAAGAAGTCTATTTGCCTCCCTCATCTCTTCCGCTTAATCATATTCCTGAACCATATAACCGGTTATAAAGCCTCCCTTATCTTTAAAAACCGGTGCAAATCAGCTCCTTTTTGGTGGTTTAGGAAGCGGTTTTCATAAGTGGGAGTGTGGGACCCACGTGTTATAGAGACATCGCAAACATAAGCGGTGAGCCCACATGTAAGTTGCTTTTCTTATTTCCCCCACTTCTCTCTCTCTCTCCCCCCTCTTGGTGGCAGCTGTAGATGTCACCTCTCGGTCTCTTCCCCCCATCTTGTGCGAGAGAGTGTGGCCATGGAAGCACGCAACGACACTACTCCAATGCTCGGTGCTGCCACTACTGCTCCATCGTGCCCCTTACCGTCTCGTCCTCCTCCTCTGTGGATGGCACGGTGGTGGCCAGCAAGGGGATCGTTAGAGATGGTGGCTGCCGCCCTTGAGGAACGTAACAGAGATTGGGAAATGTGGCTAACAATGGCGAGATGGAACCAGAGAGCGAGCTATGGAGATGTCGAGGATGGCGGGCACCGAGAGGTGGATGTGAGATGGAATCCTCTGTGGCGGATGTGTATTGGAGGGCGCTGGGCATAGCAACGATGGTATAGACCGTGCGTGAGCTTTGCTCCATCCTCCATGCGCGGTGCCCGAGAGCCCACCTTTTCATCCATGTGCGGCACCACCATCACCGAATTCCCTGTCCTCGTTGTCCGTCTCTACCCACATGCTTCTACTCCTCCTCTGGCTACCTCCTTTCCCCCTCTGCGCATGTCGTGCGTGTGGCTGAGCTCCGCCTCAACAACTTTCGCAACAACCTGTCTCCGTTCCCGGCCGTCGACCTTGAGGTTGCGGCTGAGGAAGGTGGTAAGGCGGAGATGGGTGGCGGCGACGGTGACAACTAGTGAGGAAGGCAGTTTGCAGCGGTGGAGGAAGAGAGGAGGGAGGCGACGAAGAAGGGCGGGGAGGAGGGAGGTGAGAGAGCTGGCGATACGTCGTCGCTGACCCAATGTTGTCTGCCATCCCGATGCACATTCTGTCCACCCACATCCTCCCCTGATGTTTCGTGCTCTAGGAAGCCAGCGGCAACAGCGATGGTGACACAGCGTGTCGGGGAGGAGGCGAGCTTTCAAGAGCCGGTGTGGAGGAGGGAGCGGAGAGCCCGTCGGTGGAGGCTGTGAAGGCGGCAAAACGAGAGAGAGAGGGGGGAAGGAGAGAGAGAACGGATAACATATAGGTCCTACTATTATTCTTTAACGTTTTTTCTACTGACTCATCCTAAACCGCTTTCTAAACGACTGAAGGAGCTAATAACTTGCATCGGTTTTTGAAGCTGAGGAAGATGTTATACCCGGTTTTATAGTTGAGAGATGAGATTCAATCTAGGGCAAAAGATGAGAGAGATAAAATAGACTTTTACTCCTATGCCTATCATCCTAGAAAATCAAACATGACTGGGGTCCAATAGTTCTACTCCCACCGTTTTAGGTTATAAGACGTTTTGACTTTGGCCAAAGTTAAAATAATTTAAGTTTGACTAATTTTATAGTATATTTTAGAAGCCCATTAGTGCAGGAGGGCGAGCAACAGCCCTCTCTTGGCTGGTTAGGCGGTTCGAAGAAGTTAAGTTTTGCGTTGCTTCATATTGTTTGGTGCTTATAGGAATTGACATGTCCTGAAGGCTGAAGCTTATAACGTTGATATATGATCATATAACCAACAGATTTAGGTTTAGTGACTCATATCAGAGGACAATACATGACATGTGAAAAGGCTAACGGGCGATCGGTCGCCCCTAGCGATCACCCCCCTCCTTCACGTGGTTTCCTTTTTTGGCACCGCGTTACTTTTCTATTTTAGTAAATTTATGCACCTAAAGTTTGTACAACTCAAATTTACACATCTAAAATTTAGGGACCCAAAGTTTATAAGTCAAAAGTTTATATATCCGATTCAAATTTGAATTTGAATTCAAATATTTTTAATATCGTATTTCTATACATCTAAAGTTTATACACCTAAAGTTTATAGACCCAAAGTTTATAAGTCAAAAGTTTACATACCCGATTCAAATTTAAATTTGAATTCAAATATTAGTTTATAGACCCAAAGTTTATAAGTCAAAAGTTTAACTTTTATATATAGCATTTCTATACATAAATTTTTTCAACTTTATTTTTTTTAATTTTTTTTAAATTTATGGTGTAGTAGGAAGAGAAGAAGGGGAGGAGGAAGGGGAGAGAGGAGCGTATACGAGGGATGGGGCCATGGGGGTCACCCACCCATTAGCCACGCCCCATGACATGTCCCTATTTATCTAGGGACCACCTATACATTTGTCGACAAATTTTCTCCTAAAAATTTGACAGATGTAATTATAATAGAATCGTAGTGTAATTACATTGTAACTTATATGTAATTACACTATAACTTGCACGTAACTACAGAGTAACTTGTATATGTGTTTCATGTAATTTTGAATCTTTAGATCTATTACAAGATTTGTTTTGGTGAGAAAGAAAAATAAAATCACAGCACACACATATGTGTAAGGATTTGTTTCCACAACCTCTATTTTACCGAAATAACATATTACGTAGAGATTTTTGAAAGTTAAATACAAGTTACACTATAGTTACAGTGTAATTACATGATAGTTACAGTGTAATTACATTACGATTGTGTTGTAATTACATCTGTCAAATTTTTTTAAAGAAAATTTGTCTACAAATATATAGCAAAAATCGTTTATCTATCCTAAAATCTGAATGAAGCGAAGGGCAGAAGACGACTCATTTTAATACTTGGATGTTATTATGTTTTCGTCATGAAAAATCATGATGCTTGTAAACATAGCACATGTATACCCATATTTGATTCTCCTCTCGTGCGGTCTTTAATACTGTCAACGTAAACATTACATCGTCTAACGAACAAAAGGCCTGCTTTCTTCCGTCCAAAAGAAAAAGGCTGCTTTCTTCCGAAACAAACAAGAACAGCTAGAGGAGAAGTTTGGCCACCATCTTGACAAACTGACGGTCTCCCTGTACGTGCAAACGTAACTTCCGGCAAAGTACACGGCGGAGCAAAAGAATTGACAAACTCCGCTTGATTAGGCGCCCGAATTCCATTTAACAAATCCACGCTCTCAGTTTCTTCCCCCGCAGCGCTTGTTAGTTGTTAGTCATGACGTATACGGTACACGCGAGTGAAGTGTGTGGACATACGCGCTCTCATTTTAACTTTTTTTAATCCAACATCTTTGTAGCTTGCGTGACCGGCCACCCGTTGTTTCCATCGAAATGTTGTCATCGACCAACTAATCCTGCGACTTGTTCGCCCTCAAAGAAAACTACCGCTGCCTTCATAAACTAATCTCGTAGTATAATCGTACATCAAATTTTCCAATGTTCGGTTCGGGTTTGGTCACGGTGCGCTGTAATCTAATCTACCTGACCTATTCTGAGTTCATCGCGTTCGCAGTCGATTTCATTTCCAATTTCGAGTTGGCATTTGGCAATCGGGCAATCGGCTCTGAATAGAAGGAGCAGAGATATGAACTCATTTTCATTTCAGTCGCATGCATGCATGGCTGGCTGGCGATTTCACCGCCGGCCGGCTGTAGCTTACATAATAATATAAGCGTATTTAATTTGGAATCCAACCGCGCGTTCTTCCGGCGGCGACGGGGAGCACGGCAGGTGGGGAGGGATCAGATCTTGTCCTTGAGCTTGTCGCCCTTGATGAGCGGGTTGGCGCGCGCGATGGCGTCGCGGCCGGCGGCCTTGAAGTCGAAGCCGCACGCGTGCCGCTCCGGGTACCGGTGTGCGCCGCAGAACGTGCCGCCGCACCGGCACGCGAACCCCGTAAGCCCCACCCGCTTCCTGCAGCTCGCGCACCTGCTCGCCTTCGCCACCGCCGCGACGACGACGCCAGCCTCGGCGGCAGTGGAGGAAGGCAAGAACGCCGGACAAGACGACGAGGATGGCGAGGAAGGATGAGTAGCCGGGCAGGCCGAGGCTGCGGCGGCGACGACGACGGGTGCAGTACTCTCCCGGCCTTGGCGGTCGCGGTAGCACTTGGAGCAGAGGTCGAGCGTGGCGGGGCTACCGAAGAAGCCGCAGTTGTTGGCGCACAGGCGGTGGCAGCCCTCCTGCCACCTCTGCTCCTCCGCCATGGCTGCCCACCGGCGGCTGTAGCGATCGCTCTCGCTCTCGCTCGCAGCAACCGGAGAAGGTTGCAGAGCGGATGGATGGATGGATGTAATTGGAGTGGACGAGATCGACGACGTGGGTGGAGGCAGGGGCCGGAGGGAGGCGGCCGGGGAAGGGGTTAAAAAGGGGAGGCGTGAGGCGGCCGAAAGGCGGAGACGGGAGGGAGGGATCGATTTGGCTTTGGTTTCAAGGGACGGGAAGGGATCGCGACAACGGTACTTCAAACAAATCGAGCGCCGCAGCGCAGCGCAGCTAAAGCCGGCCTACCGGCCCTGCGTACGCAACTGCGCAGGCGTGCGTGGACAAGGGACCCGACCGCCGAGCGCGACGGGCCGCTCCGTGCTGCGACCTGCGATGCGATTGGGCAGCGGCAGCGGCAGGGGTGACGAAGACAGACGGGCGTTTGGTTTGCTGCAAGCCCACTTGCGCCTGCCGACTGATTGCCGCCTTTTTGCTCTGCACGCACGCCGCACCGCCCAGCGGGTTCTCGTCCCTGCTACGAGCGTCGTTCGGCTGCGAATCAACGGTTGCTAGGCCGTGCCATCGTCCCAATGGTCCAGTCCTAACGCATCGATGCAGGCCTCTGACCGCCTGGTTGGTTTAGAAAACCGTGCAAGCTTCGCCACTGGTACTTGTCAACTTGAAGAAAGGTTGATTTGCTGCGTGCGACGCATCGCCACAACGAGTTCAGGCGTATGCTACTTGGTCTATCCGGCAAATGGCTCTTCTCGGCGTCAGTTATCCTCGAGGAAAGCAGGCGCCACACACAGCAAGAGATAAGGAGGAAAAACGGGTAAAGTATGTAGCTCTAGTTCGTGTTTAGTACAGTACTTACAATCTTCCATCCTGCAGTCAGAGCCTGTCACTGTAGGAACAATTTAATCTCATGGTGTTTCTGGATGATCGCGATCGCCCTGTAATGAATCACCGCTGATCAAATCTTCAGTCCAAAATATTTTATAGAATTATAGTAGTAGAAACTTAGATGATGGCTAGAATGTTGCTGCCATTCAGAACGGGGCTGCTCGATTCAATTGTTATGACAAAATTAGTCTACGCCATGTAATTGATCTTTTCTCAAATCTCGTTGACATGCAGTGCTCGGTACAAGTTGCGCAATGGCTCTCCACACGAATTCACGTACTTATTGCACGAACTGTGATGACATCACGAGCACATCACGAGTTCCGTGTGAACTCGCCGTGACTTCGCACACTCATCCGTGGCAATGGGTATACTTCTACCAAGTCATGCTAAACATGTATATTCTATAAAATCGGTGAAAAAGGGTATTATTTTCAATTTTTTTCCCTCTTCACCTAGGATATGGAGATAATATTCTCTTTTTTGACCGGCTCATCTATCTCGCCTTTTAACTAAACACACAAAAAAAAAATCGAACGATCATCCTCCGTTCAGTTCCATCCACCAAACCAATCAAACGCATTCTATCCTAGTTGGCATAACCAAATGCAGCCATAGTTTGAATATAGTTATCGAGATCAGAGAATGCCCGATTACTAATCATGCAAAAAGGAGTTTAAATTTAGACTTTCAGTAAACTCCCCACATCATCATGTTATTATCGCATACTATGCATGTGCATGAAGATGTCCCAACTAGTATAGTAACTCCCAAGCCAGCAAAGTGGATCGTACTGAGGAGGAAAAAGTTCATTTGACTCCTTAAAAATAACCCGAATCTAATTTATAAACCATAAACCGCAAAACCGGATATCTCGACCCTTAAACTATTGAAACCGGTGTAATTTGACTCCATACACGGTTTTGGAGGGCGGTTTTGCTGACGTGGCGCCTACGTGGTGGTATTGACCGGGTCTTTTTTACACGTGACGCTTAAGTGGCATTAGAATTAAAAAAATATGCGTGGGACCCATTAGTCATTCATACAAAAGAAAATGTGGACCCACTGACGTTGGGCCCCCCTGTCTCCTTCCTTCTTTCTCCTCCCTCTCTCTCTCTTCTCTCTCTCCCCTTCTTCTTCCCCTTCAGCTGATGGTGCGTGGCGGCAGGCAAGCCCGCAGCGGCGGTGGGAGAGCAAGCGGCGACGGACGGCGGCGCAGGGCAAGGGAAGAAACAATAACGTCAGGTTCGTGCAGCCGGACAAGCCGCGTTCCGGTCGCAGCCGATCCCTGGCGGCAAGCCGGCACGCCGCGCGACATCGAACCGCGGCGGCCGGATGATGTCCCGGGACAGGCGCTACGACTCGTTCAAGACGTGGTCCGGGAAGCTTGAGCGGCAGCTCGCCCATCTGGCTGGCGCCGGGCCGGAGTTCCCCGAGGAGGAGGAGGACGGTTGCGACGCCATCAGCAGCCACCACACCAAGTCCATGCCTCAGGTTGATCGCTTCTTCGCCGCACTGGAGTGCCCCGAACTGGACAAACTCCGGGTAAGTTTCTTGAGCTAATTCTTCTGTAACCACACATCGATCTCTGTGCTTTGATTTGCTGGAACACTGGAGAGAGCTCACGGTGTGTACTGTGTCGCATCAGTCATCGGAGGAGCTGGTGCTTCCGTTGGACAAAACGTGGCCGTTTCTGCTCCGGTTCCCGGTGTCGGCGTTCGGTATCTGCCTCGGCGTGAGCACCCAAGCGATCCTGTGGAAGACGGTGGCGACGTCAGCGCCGACCAGATTCCTTCACGTCACTACCAAGGTGAACCTGGTGCTAGTGCGTTTCCGTCGTGCTCATGTGCGTCATCGCAGCCATCTACGCTTGCAAGGTGGTCTTCTTCTTCGAGGCCGTCCTTGAGCGGCAAGGGAGTTGGGCGGCAAGCGGGGGAGGAGGTGGGCGCGCTCACCGCGAGGAGCGGGGCGATGTGGTCGCGGCGGCAGGGATCCCGGCGAGCCGCGCAGACGAGGGGGAGCGGCGATCCAAGCAGACTAGGGGTAGGAGGCGGGGGCGCAGCGGCGCGAGGGCGGAGGCGGAGTACATCGCCGGCCTGCACGCCATGGCGATGGCGGCGGCGGCGGCGGTGGCGAACGTTGTCGGGGAGATCCCCCACCTCACCCTATCCATGGCGGCCATCGCTGGATGCCGCCGTCTTCGCTCCCCGGCGTCTCCGCCGCTCGCCACCGTCTCTGCTTGCCCGCCGCCGCCCTTCCGCCGTCTCCCGACCGCCGTCCCGACCGCCGGACGCTGCCGCCATCCCCACTGCTGCTCCGGGGGTGAAGAGAAAGGCTAGGGAGAGAATGAGAGAAGGGAGAGAGGGAGGAGGAAGAAGGGGAGGAGAGGATGACATGTGGGCCCCACATGGTCTGTGGGTCCCGCATGTCATCCTATGTGTGAATGATAAATGATTTTTTTTTAATTCTAATGCCACTTAAGCGTCACATCAACGCCACGTGTAAAGAAGATCCGGTCAATACCGCCACGTAGGTGTCACGTCAGCAAAACCGCCCTCCAAAACCGTCAAGGGAGTCAAATTGCACCGGCTTCAATAGTTCGGGGGTCGAGATGTCTGGTTTTGTGGTTTAGGGTCATTTATTAGATTCGGGAAAAAGTACACCGAAGGTCCCTCAACTTATCAACGGGATAAAAAAACGTCCTCGAACCGCAAAACCAGATATGTGAGGTCCCTTAACTATACAAAACCGGTCACCCGAGGTCCTTCGGGGGTTTTGACCCCGGTTTTGATCTACGTGGCGGCTGAGTCAGCGTGGGTCCCATATGGGCCCCACATGTCAGATGTCCACGTTAGCCTCCTCTCCCCCTTTCCCCTTTTCTCTCCCTTCATCATCTTCGTCAACGTCACGGCGAACCCGCGGCTCGGCGAGGCCGCACTCCGGCGGGTCGGCACGTCGGCGGCGGCGGTGGACTGGCAGGTGGAGATGCTCACCTGGAACGGCGCCGCCGAGGCCGCCGCCAGGGCGTCCGCCGCGCTCGTCGTGTCCAAGCTAGCCAGCAATTAAGAAGCAGAACGCGCTCCGTGTCGCCGGCGTCCCTGGCGATATCAAGTCTGCGTCGTCGCTGCTCTACGTCGCCGACGAGGAGTGCAACCTCCTAGGCCTCCTCATCATCAAGAAGCTGACGCGCAACCACGATACCTGCAGCAAGATTGGCAACGCAATGTATTTGATAGGTGGAGCACATGCTGTCAAGAAAAAACCAAGTTCCATCACAATTGAGTTCTCCCGTGGGAATTATAATAAGATTCCATCGTGCCTCTTCTTTATCAGTGATTTGGAATATCTACAGATAGAAAGATGCATCATGAGCTTGCCTCGAGAGTTTGAAGGTTTTAAGCAGCTAACTGTTCTGAATCTGCATACACCTAACCTGTCCAATGTGTATGTTCCACTCGACAAAACAAAAGTTGCGGACAGGAGTAAAAACTATATGATGCAAAGCTTTTGTCAGCCTAACTGAAATAGAAACACTTGTTATGAAAAGATGTATGGTTGCGTTGCCTCAAATGTTTTCTTTTTTTTGGATGAAAGGCCAAGGCCCAGCTTTCATTAGAAAAGCATAAGAGTACATGTAACTACTGGGGATTCCAGTTTACAACTAGCGCAGAAACAAAGACAAAGGCAGAAGCATGAGATGCTGACGCAGCAGCAAAACACACACCCAGTAGACAGACAGAAGAAGCAGGAAAAATAAATCACTGAAAAACTCCTAGCTGCTTGAACCTCCTGTCCCGCGGACACTGGCAAGCAGTGATCCTCTGGCCTTCTCCATCTCGTCCCTCAGCTGCAGCGGCAATAAGGGTCCCCACTGTTTCAAAAATGACAGAGCTTTGTGAGAAAATGAGACCGTTGCCTCAAATGTTCGAAGGTTTCAAGCGGCTATCTGTCTTGAATCTGAAATATATATACTCAACATACGCCTCCTTGACAATATCATCGACTTCTCCGCTATCGGCGCCGGATCAGTCGTGATCACGCCGTCGTGCGCTAAGGCTGTGAAGCGATCATGGAGCCGGGCACCTCGAGCTGGAGCGGCTCGGCGTCAAGGTGCGCCGCGCCCGCGTGGGGCGTAGCCTGCCGCCACCGCCTCCGCTTCGCTCTCACGCTACCTCCACCGGCAGCATCCTCCCGTCCGCGCTCTCCGCCGTGGAGAGATCGAGTGCCGCCGCATCCTCCTGTCCTCCCCCTCTGCCGACTCCCTCCTCGCCGCATCCTCTTCAATGGAGAGCCAAACGAGGCCATCTGGCGCGAGGCGGGAGAGGAGATCCAGTCGACGACACGGCAACAGGCGAGGCCGACGCTAGTGCCACCCGAGCTCCTCCAGCAAGTGCCGCTTCGATGGCGGCTACGTCCCCCGCCGGTTGCCGCCTGTGCAGCTGCTGCCCCTCCGCCTCCGCCCACCCGTGCGCTGCTCCGCTGCCTGCGCCCGCCGGCTACCGCCCGTGGAGGAGAGAGAGAGAGAGGGTAGGAGAGGTGAAGAGGAGGGGAGAAGAAGAGGCTGACATGTGGGGCCCACGTGGGTCCACGCTGACTCAGCCACCAACAACCGTGGTCAAAGCGCCACGTAGGACAAAACCGGGATGAAAACCGTCGAGGGACCTCGGGTGACCGGTTTTGTATAGTTAAGGGACCTCGTGTGTCCAGTTTTACGGTTCGAGGATGTTTTTATATCTCGCTGATAAGTTGAGGGACTTTCGGTGTACTTTTTCCTTATATTCGGGTCACTTTTAAGGGAGTCAAAATGAACTTATTCCTACTGAGGAGGAGGTCCCCTGCCACAGGTCCAGTATCTCCGGTTTGCTGTGATTGGGTCGTTTGCGCCAATGGGCTTCCAACTATCTGGGCCAAAATGGAAAGCCCGGACAAGATGCAAATCACATTCCTTCGGGCTAGCAAACATGCAAGGAATAAGTTCACTTGTTGTCCTTCCATTTGTCGCCAAGCTTAATATTTGTTCTGGAAACGAAATACCACTTACTCCCTCCTTGCCTAAATGTTTAACGTCATTGACTTTTTTAAACATGTTTGACCGTTCATCTTATTTAAAAACTTTTGTGAAATGTGTAAAACTATATGTATACATAAAAGTATATTTAACAATAAATCAAATGATAGGAAAAAAATTAATAGTTACTTAAATTTTTTGAATAAGACGAACGGTCAATTTTTTTAAAAAAAGTCAACGGCGCCAAACATTTTGGGATGGAGGGAGTATAACCCATCCCCAACTCACAATACCATGTCAAATTTGGCCCCTCAGTAATATAGTGACCAGTTTTTTATGACGTTGCGAGTGGGACCCATATAGATCCACATGTCAAGTGCCAACTCTTCTCCCTCTTCCCTCTCTTTCCCATCTCTCAGATTCTCAAGTGTTGGAGCAGGGTGTTTGCTAACTGGTGAGGAGGGGGCTGCGATGGTCTGCCCCCATCCAGCGAAATCTCTTCACTCTCTCCTATCAGTTCAGTCCTATGGTGGCGGCTCAGTGGTGAAGCGATGCTCGGAGGAAGGCGATTGGGGCGCCGCCAACATGTTTCTGGCTTTGGGGCCGGCACAGCGTCAGTGGCGGAGCTCGTGAAGGAGAAAGGTGGCAGCCGACGGGGTGGTGGTGGTTGGTAGTGGATCCTCGGCTCCTCGCCGGTTGTTGCTTCCGCTACTGGTGGAGAGATGGTTTGTAGTCCCGGTTGGTAACCCCTTGTAGTCCCAGTTTTTCACCGGGAGTAAAGATCTATCTTTAGTCTCGGTTGAAATAATCGAGACTAAAAATACATCTTTAGTCTCGATTGGTGTTAGATAGCAGCACAGTCCTGGTTGGTCACCATTTTTTTTCTTTTTTTATATTCTCATTGTTTCTTTCCAAAGAGTTGCTCCTTTCCCAAATCTCCCCAAATATCCCAAAATCAAAGTATCATCCCAAATCAATGAATCATTCACATCACAAATTCTCAAAAAAATACAAATCAAATTCTTAAAGAAATACATCACAGATCAAACATCAAATACATCACACATCATATACATCACAGATCCAAACATCACAAGTTCTTAAATCCAAATATATCACAAATTCAGAAAAAAAAAATTGTGCTTCCGTTGCCGCCTCCCTCCTCCGGCAGAGGAGAGGGCGTCGCCGGCTGCCAGCTCCCGCCACCGCCGCGCTCCCTGCCGCCCGCGGCCAGCCGGCAGCCACCGCCGCCCGGGCTCGGCCCCCTGGACTCACTCTGGTAGAGGAGGAGGAGGAGGAGGAGGAGGTGGGGAGGGGGTGGAGAGGGGAAGGGGAAGGGGAAGGGGAGAGGAGAAGACTTGCTAGCCAGAATGCCAGATCCGATCTGAGGACTTGCTGTTCATGAGAGCGTAGGGAGTAGAGAGAGAGGAAGGGGAATGGATCGATAAGATCGAGACTCTGGCGCGCGCGGGTGGTTTATACCAACCGGGACTAAAGATAATTAGGGCCTAAATTCGACCCGACAACTTTTTGAACCGGGACTAAAAATGATCTTTAGTCCCGGTTGGTGTTACCAATCGGTACTAAAGATCAAAATTTTTTATTTTTAGTCCCAATTTTTAATGGAACCAGGATTATTATGGAATTTGGTGGACAGACTAAAGATGATTTTTTCACCAGTGAGCTGTTTTCCGATCAAGGATAGTTCTCGGTCATTCATCAATATTCAGATAAACACATCGATAGTTGAGACTGAAAAATCAAAAGAAAATCTGAAAAAACAGTCACAACGTGCTGAAGTTAGCTCCAACAGATCACATCAATCATTGCTAATTTGCTATAGCCAACAAAGTGGACCAAGGACTAGCGACGGGGGCGATAGAACTAGGCCTAGGTGATGCAAGCAAGAAGGATTGAGGCAAAACGAAGCTAGTTGAGCAGATCGAGCCCGAGACGGCTCCGGCGGTGCAGATCGAGGCACGCATGCTTTGCCCCACGCCTTGGGATGCAAGCAAATCGACTGGCAAACCTACTTATATGTTAAATAAAAAGTAATCGCTACTGGAGAAGAGGTCTTTGGAGGGTCGGCTAATTTCCACAATAGTCCCGGTTCCAAAACGAACCGGGACTATGGCTTATTAGTCCCGGTTTATTACTTCAACGCGGTTCGCCTCCTGACAGGGCATGTCAGACCTCTGTCGGGGGGCTTGGGATCTTTAGTCCCGGTTCGTGTTACCAACCGGGACTAAAGATCATATCTTTAGTCCCGGTTGGTAATACAAACCGGGACTAAAGTGATTTGAGATCTTTATGCCCGGTTGGTGTTACCAACCGGGACTAAAGTTGCACAGCTTTATATACCCGTTCTTCCTCCTCCAGCCCGAGCCATTGCTTCAAAATTAAGCTTTGAGGGAGGGAGGTGCTGTCAAAATTTTAAGCAAAATTTTTTGGTGGTAATATACAAATTTGAGGTCTTCAAAAGGTTAGCAACTTTATCCTACTCTTTGTTTTTCTTAGCATCTACATTTGGAGCTATTTTTTTTACATATTTTTCCCTCTAGAAAATGTGATGGAAGATGATGAGAGAGAAAGTGTGTGTAGGGAATAAATAAGATTATAAATACTTGTTTGAATAATTACATATAATTTTGTATGCAATTATAAAACTAAGCTAATTTAATATTAAAATAAGAAAAACATATTAAATATTTGTTTATAATGTAATTAAAACATGAAAAATATGTACAGTGAATTTAATAATAATGATTAATTGTATGAATAATTATATTCAATTATTGTATTATTATGTAATTACCTTGTAAATCTTAGATTTTGTATAATTACAATTTATATGTATTTCATATAGATGGATCGGCAATGGATGTACGCGGATCGGCGGTCGAAAGAGTTTATTGACCGCGTGCATTATTTTTTGGGTGGGGCCAATGATAACAAGCGTAACGGTTTTATAAGCTTTCCATGCGACAAGTGCAAAAACCAGAAGGAGTATTCCACCACACGAACTATTCATGCCCACCTGTTTCAGTGGGGGTTCATGCGTAGCTACAATTGTTGGACCTCGCATGGAGAGGTAGGGGTTGCAATGGAAGAGGAAGTAGAAGATGAGAACATTCTAGACTGGGCTCAGTATGGCGGATTTGAAGAAAACACAATGGGCGAGGCGGAGCTGGATGTTGAAGGGAATGACGGTGCTGATGAACTTGGTCAAATATTGCGGGACTTACAGGAGGACTGCAAAAGTGAAAAGGAGGTGCAGAAACTGGAGCACATGTTAGCGGACCACAGAACAGCGTTGTACCTAGGTTGCGAGAAGGGCTACAAAAAGTTGAGTACCATCCTAGAATTCTTGCAATGGAAGGCTAAAAATGGTGTGAGTGACAAGGCATTCGGCGAGTTATTGAAACTCGTAAAGAACATTCTTCCGGAGGGGAACGAATTGCCCGAAAGTACGTACGAAGCTAAGAAGACAGTCTGCCCTCTAGGTCTGGAAGTACAGAAGATTCACGCGTGTCCGAACGACTGTATCCTGTATCACGGTGAGTACGAAAACCTGGAAGCATGCCCTGTTTGCAAAGCATTACGATACAAGATAAGACGAGATGATCCAGGTGAAGTTGACGGACAGCCTTTGAAGAAGAGAATTCCTGCTAAGGTGATGTGGTATTTCCCTATAATACCAAGGCTGAAGCGGTTTTTCAGGAACAAATCACATGCTAGAATGATGCGGTGGCACGCAGAAGAACATAAACAGGATGGGATGCTGAGACATCCCGCTGACGGGTCGCAGTGGCGAAATATCGACAGAACATTTAAAGACTTTGGCGAGGATGCACGAAACGTGAGGTTCGGTTTAAGCACGGATGGAATGAATCCGTTTGGAGAGATGAGCAGTGGCCATAGCACCTGGCCAGTCACCATGTGCATCTACAATCTTCCCCCTTGGCTATGCATGAAGCGGAAGTACATCATGATGCCGATTATTATTCAAGGCCCGAAGCAACCTGGTAACGACATTGATGTGTACCTAAGACCATTGGTTGAAGATCTGAAAGTGTTGTGGAGGAAAGAGGGCGTCCCCGTGTGGGATGAGGACAAGCAGGAGCAATTTAACCTACGAGCGTTGCTATTCGTTACAATTAATGATTGGCCTGCGCTTAGTAACCTATCCGGACAATCAAACAAGGGGTACAACGCTTGCACTCACTGTTTGGATGAAACTGAAAGTACTTATCTGAAGCATTGCAGGAAGGTTGTGTACATGGGCCATCGTCGATTCCTTGCTGCAAACCACCCTGTACGGAAAAAAGGCAAACACTTCGAACAGAAGGCAGACCATCGTACTAAGCCTAAAGATCGCAACGGGAAAACAGTGTTCGAAATGGTGAAGGATCTGAAAGTAGTATTTGGAAAGGGACCTGGCAGCCAACCTATAGAGAGCAAAGATGGTCACGCGGCGATGTGGAAGAAAAACTCTATTTTTTGGGAGCTACCCTATTGGGAGGTCTTGGACATTCGCCACGCAATCGACGTGATGCACCTCACTAAGAACCTTTGCGTAAACCTGCTGGGCTTCTTAGGTGTATATGGAAAGTCCAAAGATACACTCGAAGCACGCAATGATCTCAAGCATATGGAACAACACGAGGGCGTTCATCCGGAACCGAACGAGAAAGGAAGCCATTACTTAAGTCCGGCGGGCTACACCCTAAGCAAGGAAGAGAAGGAGAGTATGTTTCAATGCCTAGAGAGCATCAAGTTACCGTCCGGATATTCCTCGAATGTAAAGAGAATAATAAGCACGAAGGATAAGAAGTTCACAAACCTAAAGTCTCATGACTGTCACGTGCTTATGACACAGGTGCTTCCTGTTATAATTCGTGGTATCCTTCCTGATAATGTGCAGGCAACAATAACGAAGCTTTGTGCTTTCATGAACGCAATTTCACAGAAAGTCATCGATCCAGAAAGTTTAACCGCTCTTCAGCATGACGTGGTGCAATGCCTTGTTAGCTTTGAGTTGATCTTTCCACCGTCATTCTTCAATATAATGACACATCTTCTGTGCCACCTTGTAAAAGAGATCGGTATTCTCGGTCCTGTGTACCTACACAACATGTTTCCTTTCGAGATGTACATGGGCGTTCTAAAGAAGTACGTTCGTAACCGTTCTCGTCCGGAAGCAAGCATCGCGAAGGGTATGGAACAGAGGAGGTCATTGAGTTCTGCGTAGTTTTTATTGAAGACCTCGAGCCAATCGGGGTACCCGAATCAATCCATGAGGGGAGACTACGGGGAAATGGCACACTTGGAAGGAGAGCAATTATGACTGTAGACAACAATTTATTCCGAAAAGCACATTTCACGGTTTTGCAACAATCTTCGTTGGTTGCTCCTTACATCGATGAGCACCTTGCGATTGTTCGCTCAGAAAACAGTGGCAAGTCCGAAGCCTGGATTACACGCCATCATATTGATACTTTCCCCGCTTGGCTGCGAGAACACCTCCTGGGTAACGAGACGATTGACCGGCAACTAGCCTTCTTGGCTAGGGGACCCTCCGGCTCGGTAACTACATTCCAAGGTTATGAAATCAATGGATACACTTTTTACACAAGAGCCCAAGACAAAAAGATCACGAACCAGAACAGTGGTGTTCGTATCGATGCCATAGGACACGATGGTCCAACTAGCACGTATTACGGTGTCATCGACAACATTTGGGAACTAGAGTATGGACCCCTGAAGGTCCCTCTGTTTCGGTGCCAATGGGTTAGGCTGATTGGTGGAGGCGTAACGATTGATGATAGCGGGATGACAACGGTTGACCTAAACAAGGTAGGATACTTAGAGGAACCATTCGTTCTAGCCAATGATGTAACGCAAGTTTTTTACGTGAAGGACATGGATAGCAAACCAAAGAAGGGGAAAGGGCCCGATGAGTCAAGACGCCATGTTGCTCTCCCAGGCAAGAGGAAAATCGTTGGAGTCGAGGATAAGACTGACGAAAATTACGATCTGTTTGAGGGGCAACCTCCGTTTGTAGTGACGGTTGACCTGAGCATCATACTATCAAAGGAGGACACGCCGTACTCACGCAACGATCATAGCGAAGGAACAATAGTGAGGAGAAAGTACGTGAGGAACACAGTGACCTAGGTTGTTTGATGGAAGATGTAAATTATTTGTATTGTATTGAAGGTCGAACAATTTGGATCAATATATTATTCTCAACTGCTTAATTTGTAATGTATTACTATTTTTCAACCATATGATATTTATAAATGGTTACTTCCATTTATTTACACTTTGAATACAATTAATTAGGCAATATGTTATTTATAACTGATTATTGGTATTTATTTCCACTTTGAAAACAATTAAGTAGGCCATATCTTAATTATAAATGATAATTTCTATTTATTTACACTTTGAATATAATTAAATTGGCCTTATGTTAATTATAAATGATTATTTCTATTTATTTATACTTTGAGACCATCTACTTAGGCATATCTTGTTTATTTCTATTTATTAAAATTTTGGAAACATTTAATTCGGCCATACGTAAATTATGTACGATTTTGGTATTTATTTGGACTTTGAAACCATATAAATCCGCCATGTGCTAATTATATTGGATTTATTGGTATTTATTTCGACTTGTAAGACAATTTAAGAAGGTCATAAATCGGTTTTCTGTACACATCTTTAGTCCCGGTTATTAACAGTATCCGGGACCAATACAAATTTTGGAATAGCGGGAAAACATCTTTTGTCTCGGTTCGTGGCTTCCACCGGGACTAAAGATGTCTTTAGTCCCGGTTAGTAGTAACAACCGGGAGTAAACATTTGTTCTTTACTCCCGGTTGTTACTACCAACCGGGACAAAAGATTACCGGGTATAAATATCCACTGCATCGGCTTTCCCACGCCACACTTAGACTTCTCCACGATCGATCTTCTTCCTCCCGCGCCATTACCGGCCCAGACGTCGCCGCCGCCTCCGCCGTCGTCGTCGTCGTGCTCGCCGCGCTCATCCGCCCTCGCGAACGCCACCGGCAGCGTTGCCTCCCTCAAGGTGAGGGGCGCAAATCTTGCGCCTCCGATCTCGCATTCTCTCTCTTTCTCGATCGATCTTGACACGCGCCGGCCGACCGGATCGACCTCGCCGCCATTGTCGTCGCCGACTCCACCTCCGGCCGCCGCCGCCGCGCGCCGACACCACCGCCGCCGCACGCCGACTCCACCTCCACCGCCGCCGCTGCCGGCGCGCGCCGACTCCACCTCCGCCGCCGCCACCGCCGTGCGCCAACTCCACCTCCATCTCCACCACCGCCGCCACCGCCACCGCCGACTCCACCGCCGCCGCCGCCGCGCGCCGACTCCACCGCCGACTCCACGGTGGAACGTTTGAATGAGAACGTTTTAGCGAACGACGACTTAGCGACTTAGCGAGAACGACGTCTTAGCGACTTAGCGACTTAACGACTTTCACGAACGACGACTTAGCGACTTAACGACTTTCACGAACGACGACTTAGCGACTTAGCAAGAACGACGTCTTAGCGACTTAGCGACTTAACGACTTTCACGAATGACGACTTAGTGACTTAGCGACTTAGCGAGAACGACATCTTAGCGACTAAACGACTTTCACGAACGACGACCTAGCGACTTTGACAGACAACGACTTAGCGACTTAGCGACTTTCACGAATGACGACTTAGCGACTTTCACGAACGACGACTTAGCGACTTTGACGGACAACGACTTAGCGACTTAGCGAGTTAGCGACTTAGCGAGAACGACGACTTAGCGACTTAACGACTTAACGAGAACAACGACTTAGCGAATTATACATGTATACTTGTAGGGTTTAGACGTATGAGCTGTACATGTTGATGTCCATGACCTCACTGTCTTTTTTTCTTTGCACGCACAGATGGCCGACCGCGATGACGAATAAATCCTGTTAGACACGATCGCAGAGGGCAGCAGTCAGTACTGGGTGGATGATGAGGGGAACGAGGATCCCAACCAATACCTGAACGAGGAGGGGTACGATGAGGGTAACCAGGAGGCTAACCAGGGGGGACCGAGGAGGGGACTGATAGTCAACCGTCGGCCGGACAGAAGAGGCCACGCAGGAAAAGAGGTCCCGCGAAGAAGCTTGAGGGAAGGCACATCGTTACTGAGATTGCCCCAGACGGCGAACCAGTAGCCCCGGCGGGTATAGGACAAAAGTTTGTGAATCATTGTAGTTGGGTCGTGAGAGACAACGTCCCCATCAGCATAGTGTACTGGCGTCGAACTAGGTCACGCGGGGATGAAGATAGCTTTCTCCCTAACACAGAGAAGGACATGTTGTGGACCACCATGCTGGAGACATTCACGATCCCTGAGGCAGATCGTCCTAGATGCAAAGAATGGACCCTGAAGAAAATGGCAGAACTATTCCAGAGCTACAAATCAGATCTGTACAAGAGATACATCCTCAAGGGCTTGACACCTTATTTCAACGTGCATAACAAGCTTAGGGATCACTGGGATGCGTTTGTGGCATACAAGACTGGAGCGCAAGGGCAAGCACAGATAGAAAAGAACAAAGCCAATGCAGCTAAGAAGAAATACCATCACCGGCTTGGGTCAGACGGATATGGAAAGGCAATCCCCAAGTGGGACAAATTGGAAGCTGACTTGATAGCAAGGGGTATCGAGCCGGCCACGGCTAATTGGCCTGAGCGATCGAGGAACTGGTTCTATGCACGCGGTGGATCGCTCAATCCAGGTGATGGCTCCCTCATATTCGGCGATGAGATTCGAGATGCAGCACGCCGACTTGCGGATGCAATTGAAGCCTCTACGCAGGGGACTTTCCGGCCCGACAGAGAGAAGGACGAGCTCACCCTCGCACTACAGAATCCTGAGCATCCAGGACGAACGCGAGGAAAAGGCGTCCTTCCTTGGAAATATGGATTCAAAGAGGACGTCCACACGTATAGGAGTCGGATGAGGAGCAAGAGGGATACAGAGGCTAAGATCGTCGATCTTGAGTACAGGGTGTCCACCTATGAGGCAAGGATGCAAGAGGAGGTGACAAGACAGGTGGACCAACGCCTGGCCGAGCAGCGCGGAATGGAAACACAAGCGCCCGTCATGGTGAGCCCCTCGGGCAACCGCAGCAGCTGCGCATCAACGGGCCAAGTTGGATTAGAGGGCATTAAGGCAGTGGCAGCTCACGAAGCAACCCACTTCCCCGTTGATGATATCACGCAGCGAACACCCTGCGATATGCATACTCCATTCAGGAACTTGTCTATCAAGGTATGCGAAATGCGAAATTTGTTACATATATATGTTGATTAGTAATTAATGAACTATATTTCTTGTGAAGGTCACGTCGGGCATGACCATACCCACAGACCCTTCGAGTACATACCATTGCAGGCCCATTCCACATGGATATGCGAAGGTCGAGATAGAGCTGGTGGAACGAACCTACGAGGATCTCGAGTTTGACATCCCCGGAGGAGACGGGGAGAAGAAACTTGGAGACACAGCCCACGCCATCATACTCTGGCGTAAGAAGTACATCGTGTTTCCCGGGCAAGAACGGCCGCCCGCTCCTCCTTCCCCGCCGCAAGCACAGTCTCCTCCGCCATCACCGCCTCGTCAGTCTCCTCTGGCTCCTTCCCCTGCACCACCACCTCCTCCGCGTGCACCAGCTGCCAAGTCTGCACCGTCGGGCCCGCGGGCAACTACTCCTCCGCGTGCACCTACTGCCAAGTCTACACCGTCAAGGTCCCGCCCATATGAACCCGCACCATCAAGGCCGAAGAAGAAAGCCAGATCTGACAAGCCACAGCTCCCCGCTCTCAAGAAAAGGGCATACGACTTGACTCCGGAGGAGCTCGATGAAGCCGTTAGAGCGGAAGTTAGGGAGCAGTTGAAGCCACATAGTCCGGAAAAGAAGATCCCTATAGCCCCGGAGATTCAGGATCACTTTATTAAGATGGCCGAACTGGGCAAACCGGTCGAAGTTTCTGACTATGATCGAACATTGAGGAAGGCTCTTAAAGCCAAGCCTTCAGCAGTGAGGTGCGGAAAGGAAGTCCCTCAGTTGGGGCAACAGCCACGACAAGAGGTTGAACCGTTAGTCGTAGAACCGGCACAACTAGAGATATGCAACTTCTTGAAAGATACGGGACTGAGTATGGAGCAGTTGCTAGAGGACGCACCTATCGAAACGGCTCCGGTCATGTACACGTTTAAACTCGGTGAACCGCTAGTCACGCCTGATAAGATCAGAGAGCTACCTACACAGATGTACCGGTTCCATCAATGGTACATGGACAAATCAGCGATGGGTAGAGAGATGTTCGGAGCTAGGGTGCGAAACTCAGATTATTACCAAGGAGAAGATGTTATTTGGATCCGCTACAAAGAAGTCTTCGACTTATACCACCTGAAGGCCCTCGATGTCTCTATTCTCAGCGTGTGGACTTTGTAAGTACTATTTATAGTTCAATTTTGTTCCTCCTTTGAACGTTGCTCACACACATTCCTTTTCCCCGTTGTAGAATGGAGATTCAGTTGTGCCGTCAACACAACAAATTCAATACTGGATTCATGGACCCACGCAAAGTGAACACGCTGATGATACAACAATACGAGAAACAAACCGAGGACAATATCATCCATTTCCTGGTGCAGCAGCGTTATAAGAGGTTCATACTACTTCCCTACAACACATCGTGAGTTCCTACAATAATAATTAACTTCAATTTTGTTCCTTCAATTTTGTTCCTACAAAGTTCCTACAATCATACTATGTATCAAGTAATGCAAATTGCAGATTCCATTGGGTCCTTCTTCTTTTCGACCTTGAGAAATCCAAAGTTCATGTCTACGATTCAATGGATAAACCGGAGAAAACATTCGCAAAGATTTTCGAAGTGATAGATAGGTATTGTCATATATTGCACTGTCATTATGAATCATTGTATAACTACTAGATCTCGGTTAATAAATTAATCCTTCCTAACAACTCTAAATAGAGCATGGATTCGGTTCCGTACATTGGTCCGTGGGATCTGGAATGAAAAACTCACCCGGAGGTTCAATTTTCCGGTTAGTACATGCTAGCTCCAATTTTGTATTGAATCACTTCTTTGTTCTAAATCAGATATGCATACTAAATCTCTCGTTGTTTCTCTTTCAGTATGCAAAGCAGGAAAAGGGGACTAACTTGTGCGGCTACTACGTATGCCATTACATGCACTGCTTAGCACACCAAATCAGGACTGGCCAGGACCTTGAAGTACGTAAATTTATTCTTCCGTTAATTATTGCTTACTGGTTTCATATATATAATCCCTTTTTTTCCAAATAACAGATGATTTACCTGATAGATAACACCACCCACGATGATTTCATAAGGGCTGTTCAAGAACAGATAATGGGATTCATCAACAAGCATATTCTCCATCCCACAGGAGAATTCTATTACGATGGATCGACTATTCATAAAGCTGGTCCTTCTTCTTCCGATGTCACCAAGTCGTAGTAGCAGAAACAAAGATTACAACGTCCGAACGAATTGTAATATATATCTATATATTCATATATGCACACATGCATTTACTTTTGTGTACTTGGTTTGGTAATATATGTGTATATTTACTTACTTGCAAACTCATATTTTGTTAATATATATATATATATATATATATATATATATATATATATATATATATATATATATATATATATGCATATGGCCTCTAATTACTTAAGTGCACACATATTTATATATACATACATACATACATATATATATATATATATATATATATATATATATATATATATATATATATACATATATATATATATATATGTATACATACATATATATATGTATATACATATATGTATACATACATATATATATGTATATACATATATGTATACATACATATATGTATATACATATATGTATACATATATACCTATATACATATATACATATATACATATATACATATATAGAAATGTATATATTACACACATGCATATATGTGTGCACTATATGTATATCTATACATATATATAATGCATATTGCATTATATATATGTATAGATATACATATAGTGCACACATATATGCATGTGTGTAATATATACATTTCTATATTATGCATATATATATATATATATATATATATATATATATATATATATATATACATGATATATATTCATATATATATGTACACCAGGCAGCACAACCAAATTTAAAAAAAAAATAAAAGAAAATTCTTTAGTCCATGGCTTTGCCGGCCACGTGGCAAAGCCATCTTTAGTCCCGGTTGGTGTCACCAACCGGGACTAAAGATGGAGATTTACTCCTGGGTATTTGAACCGGGACTAAAGACCGCCATCTTTAGTCCCGGATTCTCCCTCCCGGTTCGCTACCCGGGGATAAAGGGGGTTGCGAACTGGGAGAGATGAGCACTTCTCCAGTAGTGAATCCATAGGTTTTCGCGTTATGGCTCTGCTTGCCGCGTCGTAGAGATGCAAATGAAACAACCCATAAACTCATTTATAGGCCAAATTAGTAGGTAACCCACGGGTTACTCACTAATTTTGCCTATAAACGGGTTCGCGGGTTGGCTCACTTGTATCCCTACCCACGCCCCCTCCATTCCCATCCCCACGCGTGCCAGTGCTGTCAACCTCGAGCTCGATGGGCTCATGGTCATCGTCGACGCATCGTTGCCTCCATTCACTGCTAGACCCAACCATCACCAGATCCCCTCTTGTCGAGTCTCCTCTAGCTACTACGGACCGCCGCATCCCCTCCTTCCCCCCTCCCCTCGCTAGCCACCCTGCTCCAACGCTTGAGAATTGGCAGTCGATTGTGAGGCTCACGTGGATACTACTCATCACGTCAGCCAAAAACCAGTCACTATACTACTGAGAGACCAAAGTTGACATGGTACTGTGAGTTGGAGATAGGCTATAGCTGGTATTTCAGTTCAGGCACGAGTTCTAGACTCGGTAACAAATTAAGGGACTTAATGTGAACTTATTGCAACATGCAAAATCTCGTTGTTGCAATAATCTCGATAACAAAGGGTAATCTCAGTTAGACAAAAGGGTATACATGGGCCCAAAGACAGTAGCTCAAAAATTTTATATACCGATAAGGATCACCTATATATTTGTTGACAAATTTTCTTTCAAAAATTTGATAGATGTAATTATAGTACAATCGTGATGTAATTACCCTGTAACTTGCATGTAACTATAATACAACTTTCAAAAATCTCTCCGTGACATGCTATTTTGGTGAAACGGAAGTCGTGGGAACGAATCCTCTCACATGTGTGCGCGTTATGACTTCTTTTCTTTCTCACATGCATAAATCTTGAAACAAACATAACGGTTCAAAATTATATGAAAGTTACATATAAGTAATATTGTAGTTACATGTAATTAATTATATTACGATTGTACTGTAATTATATCAGTCAAATTTTTAGAAGAAAATTTATTGATAAATATATAGCAAAATTATACCGACATATACTGTCATTTTCTTTTTTGAAAATATATACATACGTAAAAATACTTATATAAATACGCACACACTCACCCCTATAAATATTCACTATTCATATGAGCACCTTCAAAACTGAGCATATAAAATTCACGAAGTCACCACAAACACATCATATTATTATTGTTGATAGGTATGTCGTCTACATTAAAAAATAATCAGATATACATATAAATATTTATGTTAAAATCTAAATCCGTATAAATAGGTTCCGCCGCGAAGAACCTAAACCGTTAAGTTACTTCTCACTTGTTGGCAACTTGGCATATGCTATCATGGCTACATGCGCATCTTAATTCTTTCTAAGATTAATTTATTTGAGTGCAATTCGGCTACGTAAGCCCGATGCTAGTGCTGATACCGTTAGCACCGGCGAAATGCTCTCGCATGATTGCTTCTCCCAGACAAATCGGCCGATCAACTAGCCTAAAACCAGCTGGGTCCCAATTCCTCTTGGCCTAGGCACCACAAAATCCAGCGCGCTCTGATTCTCAGCCTGCTTAGGCAGTTGGCAGCATGTGAATATATCCTTAAAATGTGCAGTGCGATTAACAGAACTCGCTAGATGCAATTAAATGAACCGGTGATGCAAGTGACAAAAAGGAGAACATGGGATGCCAAACTCCAGCTTGGAGACGACTGTATATTTCAACCCATATGACTTCGAGAACCCAGGATATTTTTCTGTGATCATCACTAAAATCAATCAACCAAAATGCTTTGCCATGCTCTGACAACGTTACCACAACAGGATGAAATAAATAAACAAATAAGCTCAAACAGATGAAACGAACATGAGGTGAAAAACTGTAATTAATCAAAAGAGGAAAAGCATGAAAGAGGAAAACCTGGTGACATGGGGTGAAATAACTGGTAAGGTGTCTGATCAGAATATGAGAATATCGGATACCAAAATGTCAGTAGCAGCAGCAGCAAATGGGCAAAGCGATAAGCACTCCAAAAACTTGAGAATCTCGCAACTTTTTTGGGCAAGCGGGAGGTGATCTTATTTGTTGCAAACTGATTACAAGCAGAAATTGTACATCTGTACTACACAATGGGAGAAGAAAGATGTGTTGTACTTCGTGTACTAGTTGTACTACACACTACCCAGCCTCAACCAAAGCAGGATGGCTTTAGTTTAGCCCAGATCAGGGCATCTACAGAAAGAGAAAACCTCACATCGATCCGTTTGTGAGGAGGATGGGGGTGGGGGTGGCTTTTCTCCCGGGCTTTATGCGTGTTTGGTGCACGTCCACCCACCGGGCACCGGTCACCGTCTTCTGCTTCCTCGCTACGCATCATCTTGTCTATTTAAGGGTCCTCCGATCCATGAAGCTACCCCAAGTTATCTACCGAATTCGAGTCCTGTTCTTTTTGCTGCTGCTGCTTCTTGTTCCTACTGCCGTGAACCATGGCCGCTGAGGTAACAATCTCCTTCCACGCCTTCTCAGATTGCATAGATGCAGTCAGTAGGATGGAGTAGGAGGAATAGATGAAATTTCTCGTTTTGCTTCTTTTTTTTTTGTTTGTTTTTCTGGATGAGTTTCAGATACAAAGAAGTAGGCTGTAGGCCATGAGGTTGCTGAAGTTAGGTTCTTGTTAGATACAGAGAATTTTGCTGAATTTTGGCCATGAGTCCCCTTGTTAGATACAAAATTTATGCTTGTTGGTCTGCTAAACGGCAATGTCAGAATACAAGATAATAAAAATGTTCAATCTCATATGATATGCAGACTGTTGTCCTCAAGGTCGGTATGTCATGCCAAGGTTGTGCCGGAGCCGTAAGGAGAGTTCTCACAAAAATGGAAGGTGACTAATTTCTCTGAGCTGAAACTGTGTTTTTGTTCCAAGACTAAAGAATGTTTTATTTATTTATTTATTTATTTATTAGTGATATTTGAAAACTGTTTGATCAAAATCTGTTTAACAACAACGAAACTGACGTGTGGTCAGCAACGGCTAGCTGGCCGCAATGGTCAACTTGAGGTGAAGAAACTGATCAATCATTAATCCATAGCCGGGAAATCCAGACATCTAATTACTGAACTAAATCAGAATACCATATAGTGTAAATTATCCAACGATCACAATTGCTTATGCTCGATATATCTCATGGAACCAGGCGTGGAGACCTTCGACATAGACATGGAGCAGCAGAAGGTGACGGTGAAGGGCAATGTCAAGCCAGAAGACGTTTTCCAGACGGTCTCAAAGACGGGGAAGAAGACCTCCTTCTGGGAGGCTGCAGAAGCCGCTTCGGATTCCGCAGCTGCTCCTGCTCCTGCTCCGGCAACAGCAGAAGCTGAAGCTGAAGCTGCTCCACCTACCACCACCGCGGCAGAAGCACCTGCCATCGCTGCTGCTGCTGCTGCTGCTCCTCCTGCTCCTGCTGCTCCAGAAGCAGCTCCGGCCAAGGCTGATGCTTGATGATCACACATAATGCTTGCATTGGCATCTGGAAATTGAACTCCAAGCGATTGATTTACTGTCTTTGCATTTAGCCTCTAGTAAACGGGGAGTGCAGTCTTAGCTTGTGTGATCTGCATCATAGCAGTGTTGCAATATGGTTATCTGTTGCCGGCCAGTGTAGCAGTTGAAATCCGAATTATGAATAAATCCAGTCCGATCCGCATGGTTTCGAAATATACGCAGTCGAATTCCTCACATGATTGTTGCTCGATCCTCTATAGGTTTGTTTCATCTTCCGAAATGCTATGTCGTCCTTTTCATTCGTTAACAGATTTGCTGTTGCACGTTTTTTTTGTTCTGACAGGAAAGGACACTAGTGTTTTAATCCTCACAAGAACCTGAAACTATTGATACAACCATGCAACATTGTTAAACCAATAACATATTAAATTAGGGAGAAATCCTATGTATTGATTCAGAAAGTCAAAACGGTCTCGCGGCAACAAAAATGGTAAATTCTATGTATGCTACATAGAATTTCACCTGTTTCAAGTCGGTCAGACGATGAGCGTCTAATAAGTTCTTTTGGTGGAGATTTGCTCCCTAGAAAATCAAAGTAAAATTATATAGAGGTTTTACGGTGTTTGCAAGGTGCTTAGAGGTATTGAGAGGTGGAGTAATGTGGACTATTGATCAAGAGAATGGTAAGGTATGGAATAAAAAGGAAAAGTCTATACGTACGAAACTTTTTTGTTACGAAACATGTACGAAGAGCACATGCAGCCTGTCTTTTCGGCTTGTATGCTCTATAATCATCTTGCAAGTACCTAAGCCTGTAACAAATACAGGCCCACGTATGGTGCAAACGAAAAAGCAAGAGTTATATCTCTACTTGTCTGTAAAACCATGTGCTACGAAAATCTATACACAGGCTGCATATGTTCAAACTATAAACAAGTAAATCGTGTTTAAATCATATTGAGGAATTACTACTGCATGCTCATATCACTATCGACTACCACACAACTAATATATATTGTCCTTTGCAGCATCGAAGTGATCAGTTAGCATATCAAACAAGTACATCGGTGCATCAATGTATGATTTATTATTAGTGTGGGCATGGTAGATCCTACCTACTATGCAGGAAGCAACCCAATATTTACTGCTCGTATTGTGGCGGCAGCCGAGGCGGTGAGGCATAGGCATATAGCCGCCACCTAGCTCATATGCTTGATTGAATTGAATTTTTTAGAACTGATTAAATTTATTCTATCCTTGCTTTCTGCATCTTCACTCAAGCGAAGCTTTGAAGTCTGAATGAGTAGCATGATATTGAACCTGTCAATTTGATATGGGCTTTTCTTATTGAATAATCTAGAGTGTTGTAGGCCTGTGATCTTGTGTGGGCTTATAGTGTTCTAGCCATGGAAATCACGTAAGTAGGTAGTTTTCGTACGAATTTCGTACAGATTTCTTTGTGTGTATAGCAGGGTTCGAATAAAAATTATCGTAACCAATGGCAGTGGAGTAATTAATTAGTGAAATATTGCCATTATCGCCGAATTGAATACCTTGCTTCATTGATCGGTACTGTACGTTAGAGAAAATGTAAATCTAGCTAGGCATCGATTAGATCTACACAAAAAAAAAGGTTGTATCTTCTTTTACTTCTCTCGCATCGCTTCATTCTTACTAGATTTGAAACTTATGAATTGGTTCACTAGAAAAAACCAGAGGGAGAACTGCCAACATGGTTGAGGATTGAAGCGGAGACGAGGTCGACCGGTCAATGGAAAGGCGAAACGAATATGCTAAGATTACATTTACGCCATTGATTAGTGATTTACATAGCTCACAATTTCATTCATATAAAAGACTAGAATGAGTTCTCCTTCCCCATTTTTCTTTGAGGGTTTGAATAGGTGCACTCGCAAGGAGACACGGTCATCATGGTTGAGCATTTGTGTAATCTACAGCTCTGATAAAAGAAAAACTATAGGAGGCAAAGACAAACATATCTCTGGATATTTCGCATGTGGTGCGGATGTTACGGCAATTGCCAGCCTTCTAAAATGGTATGCAATCCGTGGACTGCATGCTTGCACATATATGCCCATTAAATGGACATGCAATCAGGGGGTGGTTTTCATATTATCAGATGAGAGGTGAATCAGGGAGATGGTTATTTTCGGGTCAATATTAAAATCTAGGTGTACGCATCACATTATAAAATAAGTTATTTAATTCCCTAAGACATATAAAATTTTGTTAATTAGTGAATTCTATAAAACATGTAACTAACGTAATGGATGATTACCGGGTGGATCTGTTCTTAAGAAAAAAATGTAAATCTAAAAAAGAACACATAAATAACGTACCGGAGATGATAACTACCGGTACCGATGCGGTACCTATGTGCCTATAACTAATACTTGTGATAATTATACCCTTCTCTATCTAATAGAAAAATATCTTTTTACCCTTACTACCTAATTACTTGTGCCAGTGTTTAAATACCTTTTAAGTGGTGCCTTTTATTGTGAAGCATTGGAATTTTACCTTAAAAAAGTGCAAACACCGTAAAACCTCTTGAAATTATATTACCCTATTCCAATATGAGGATGTGAAGTATTATTTGCTTACTTCCCTCTGTCCTAAAATTTAAACAAGAAAGGTAATTAAGTAACTATATTTTAGCACAAAGGTACTGACATTGCCACCGCCGTCGGTGGCTTCTTGCTCCGGTACACCATGTAAACGCCATCAACACCACGCCGAACACGAAACCCAGCACATTGGGAAGCGCCATACGCGAACCAGATAGCCGCGTTGAGCAGCAGGAAAAAGGACAACGAGAATGGCCTGAACTCCACGCTCATCGTCTGGATCACTAGCCACTGCAAAACACCAACCAAAAACATGTCAGCTTGTTGATGATCGAGTCACTAATTAGCAAGATCAAGACACATTAATTCGCTCTGCTTACAATGATGCTTAGGGGGCGGTGAAGATGCTGAACGAGACGGGGACGTGGATCCGATGTGGATGCGGAGCTCGCCCCAAGAGAGCAGCAACATGACGAGGACGATGACACTGAACAGTCCGACATTGAAGCCGAGCAGTATCCACAGAGTGTGCATCCTCCGCGCTTATGCTATACGTCGTTATTGTCGCCATTCGTTTTCCGCCCACCAGCCACCGACAACGTCCTCCTCGCAGGGGCGGAGGCAGAAAATAGCATCCTCCGCGCTTATGCTATGCGTCGTTATTGTCGCCATTCGTTTTCTGCCCACCAGCCACCGACAACGTCCTCCACGCAGGGCGGAGGCAGAAAATAGCATGAGTGGAGGTCAAAGATCTATCGCTTAGGTAGACTAAGGAAGTAAAACGTGTCAAGTGGGCATTTGCCCCCACTCGCTGCAAAATAAAGTGGGGCCCAACGCCCCCCACTTGTTACACTCTAGATCCTCCCTCGCGGCTCCACCGCCGCGGTGGACCAGTCCCTTGTTCCGGCGATGGCGATGCGCCGCCACTTGACAGAGTGAGAGAGGGGATAAAAAGAAGATGGTTGTTTCACTTACATGTGGGACCCACCTGATTTTTTATTTTTCTTGTGGTGCCACGTCATCCAAAACCGTTTTCAATACTGCCTTAGAACTATATTTACACCGGTATTAAAAGGTGGGGATGTGTTGTACTCGGTTTTGAGGTTTAGGGATGTGATTCAAACTCGTCGTCAATATGAGGGACCTAAAGTTAACTTATTCCTATACAGCCTAGCATTTGATGGGCTCAAATGTAAGCCCGAGAGGCCCATAGTTAGGCCCATCTCCACCTTATCCCCACCCTTCTTCCTGGCCACTCCATTCGAATCTTTCGTCTCTCGTCGCAGAGGCAGAGCAGCCTCCAATGGCGCTTCCTCCTCCTCCTCCCTCCTCGCTCTCGCGCTCTTCTCGCGTCTGCGTAGGCGTGGCACACGCCGTCCCCCACAGATCTGCGGAAACTGTACCAGATGCCGCCCCGCAGCTCTTGCTCATGCGCGCGCACGCGCGCGCCGGCCGCATGCAGCCCGCGCGTCAGGCGTTCGACGCAATGCTGCCGCGGGACAGGTCGCTCGTCGCCTGGACCGTGCTGATGTCAGGGTACGCCACGCACGGGCCGGCCTCCGAGGCGCTGGACCTGCTGCTCCGCATGGTGGAGTGGCCGCTGAGGCCCGACGCGTTCGTCTTCTCCGTCGCGCTGCGCGCCTGCGCAGCCGCCGGGAGCCTCGGCGTCGGAAGGCAGGTCCACGCCGCCGCAGCCAAGATGGGGTACGTCGGGGCCGACCTCTTCGTGGCGAACGGCCTCGTCACGATGTACGCGAGCTGCCGGTCGTTGGGTTGCGCCGAGAAGGTGTTCAGTGGTATTGCCGCGCCGGATTCGGTTTCTTGGACTTCAATGCTCAGCGCCTACACTGAAAACGGCTGCGACACTCAGGCGCTAATGCTGTTCCTGGAAATGATCCATGGTGGCGTTTCATGTGATGCGTACACTTTCTCTGTTGCACTCCGAGCAGCTTCCAGCTTGGGCCATGTCCGTTTGGGATATCAGCTGCATTGCTACATGATCAAGTCAGGATTCGTTCCCAGTGAATTCTTGGAGAACTGCCTGATCGAGTTCTATGGTAGGTGCAGGGAATTGCAGCTGATGCAGAAAGTGTTTGATGAGATGAATGCGAAGGACTTGGTTTCTTGGAATATTGTCATCCAATGCTATGCGGACAACCTGTGTGATGAGGAGGCTTTGGTTCATTTCCGGGACCTGATGTACAAATGCGCAGAATGCGATGAGTATACACTGGGCAGTATTTTGCATGTTATTACTAGAAGGTGTGCTTTTGATTATGGCAGGGAAATTCATGGTTACCTCATTAGGGCTGGTTTGGACTCGGATAAGTATGTCATGAGTGCTCTCATGGATATGTATGTCAATTGGGCCACTCTGCGCAAGAGCCGGTCTATGTTACCTTTGAGAATGCTTAAGTACTATTTATCGGTACAGGGAAAGCTGGATCAGTTCATTGTGGCCAGCAGTTTGAAGTCATGTGCTTCTGATCTTGATTTGGCTGCAGGACGGATGCTACATGCCTGCGTATTAAAGTTTGATGTGAATCCGGATCCTTTTGTGACCAGTTCATTGGTTGACATGTATGCTAAATGCGGTTCTTTGGAGGAAGCACATATTCTATTCTCGAGAACTAAGGATCCTTGCACAGTTGCATGGTCCGCTATAATATCAGGCAGCTGTTTGAACGGTCAGTTTGAAAGAGCGATCCATTTGTTTCGGACAATGCAGTTGGAGCATGTACAACCTAATGAATTTACATACACATCTGTACTTACAGCATGCATGGCTCTTGGGGATGTTGTAAGTGGAATGGAAATCCATAGCAACTCGATCAGAAATGGTTATGGAACCAGTGATTCTGTTCTGAGAAGCCTGATTAGCTTTTACTTAAGAGAAGGACAGTTCAACCAGGCCCTTCGCTTGTGCTTGTCACTCTCAAATAGTGAAATTTCTTGGGGTACGCTGTTTCAAGAGTTTGCTGAACTTGGTGATCATCTTGGAATACTTAATCTTTTTCATGTAATCCAACGTTCTGGTGGGGTGCTTGACTACCCAACTGCATGTCTTATCTTGAGTTCTTGTGGAAAGAAAGCACATCTTCCTGAAGGGTTGCAAGCACACGCCTACCTTATGAAGCGTGGACTTTCTTCTACAGGCTGTATGTGCGATTACCTTATCGACATGTATTCAGGTTGTGGTAGCCTCACACATGCATTTGAGGCCTTCAGAAATACTTCAGGCAGGAATTCTTCTTCTTGGACCTCAATAATCATGGCTAGTGTAGAAAATGGTTGTCCAGAGACAGCCATTCGCCTGTTTGTGCAGATGTTAAGGAAGGAGAAATCACCAAATTCCCTAGCATTCTTATCGGTGCTGAAGGCCTGTGCGGAAATCGGCCTTGTAAATGAAGCTTTCCAGTTCTTTGTATCCATGACCGAGGTTTACAAAATACAACCTTCAGAGGAGCATTACTCCCACATGATTGAGGTTTTGGGCCGTGCTGGCATGTTCAAGGAAGCAGAGCATTTCATTGATAGTGTAGTCCCTTCAGAATCTGGTGCTTCAGCCTGGAGTTTACTCTGTTCTGCTGCCAAACAGAATGGAAATGCCAAAACCATGAGGCTTGCAGCAGACAGGCTATCAAAACTTACTCCGGATAGTTGTTGAGCAAATGCTCCACCTGGAAAATCCTCACAAATCACTTCCATGTTAATATAGCACTAACATTATGGAGATACTAACAGTCAGTTTGTCTAGTGGAGGTATGAATTGTCAGCTTGTAGGTCGCACAGCATCCGCACATTTTACCAGCGGACCAAGAGAGTCTCCACTTTCCACTCTTGGAGTCTTGCTTTGAAAATTCCTGTATATGCAATTCTTTTTTTTAAGGGAAATGCCTTTACCAGACAGAAATTTGGCCTTTACCAGTGGTATCGTTCGACAGTTTATTGCAAAAGATTCTGCAGGGTTGGGGGTATTGTATAGTATAGTGGCAGTAGTGAACATTGTAACTGCAAATTGTTGTACTCCTAATTTGTATATATAGGTACTACACTTTAGACGATGTACATAATTTCTTCTGTCTTTGGTTGGAATATGATTCTTCTAGCAAAAAGGGGAAAAGATTCCACTGGGTTATTATGATTAAAAGCAAGATCTCTTGTTGTATTTTGATTCAGTAATACAACAATGTTGAATCAATGCCTACAGTAAAAATTCACACTCCAAGAAAGTTCTTAAGTCAACCAACGAAGAGATGACCATTGATTAGGTAGATTGTATTGAGAATTTATGATAAATAAAACACGGCATTAGCATGGACTCTTTAGCTTTAATTTTCCCAAATTTAATAATTCAAAATTCGGACATAATAAATATTATATGATATTATATGAAGTGAACTCTCCATTTAGCATTTTATTAGTTTAATTTGGAAACTCAAAATTAATTATTATTAAGTTGTTACACACATGGAATTTTATTTCAATCTAAACCAATATAACTCGAAAATAACCAACAAACTACGTGCATATTAAAGTTTTAATATATTTCATAATATTATTATTAGTACATGTGGACACGGATATAGTGACGGTGTACATAATAGCCAAAACCAGAGTAATTAATAACACAATAACGATAAGTTTTTTCCCAGATTTATAGCTAACTAGCTATATTTTGGACGGACGATTACATCTATTCTCTTAAAAAGACGTAGTCCTAGAAAGCCTTTTGTAGCTAATCACTTAGGCCTCCGTGTAGAATGTAGATGATAACAACATACTCCAGGTTGCATGCGATCCGCTAAAACCAGTATCATGAGCGACAACTGCCACGGTCCACTAGTGGTGAGAGACGTTTGCAATGCGTCAGGCGTCCCAAGCAAGGAACACGATCCCTACTTCTCCAAGTCTCTTGGAAAAATAAATTGGAAGGGAGAAATTAGAGGGTCTTTTCAACAAAAGGAGTTTGCCAAGATGTTCCCGATAACGAAAAAATAAAGGAAAACATAAGATCTTGGATGATGGCAGGAGACAAGCGCCTAATAAAGTTGTTGCCATAGGTCATTGTCTACCTTTTCAGTTTATTTCCTTCACTCGCAATTATTGGCTTTTTTCGCTATATTCAATGAAATTGGTACGTTGTCGCCTGTTCGTAAAAAGAAAAGTAAAAGCTTAGGCTTTGGTGTGATCACAACTCAGCGATCACTCGGGCTTTCTTTGTAGTAAATAAATTCTGTTTAGCTTGAAGTAATTTATGTGGAATTCGATCGTGTAGAATCTGAGAGCTCCAAAATCCAAACAGGAAATTAGGAATCCTCTGCATGAGGAATAGATGCATGTTGGACCTAGTACAGAGTACAGACAAATAGTCGCGAATCCGTATGGAATCATTCCTGTCGTCATAAAAAAATTTTTTGCGGCGTAACAACGCCCTTAGCATTAGATATTCATACCACGTTTATTGACTATTGACTATTGAGCTTTTGTTACGGTCATCAAACTAACGTTTAATTTAGGCCAGATTATATTTTACATCTAGCTAGCTTGCTTCTTCTAACATCAGAGACGAGGGCTAGCCGGCGAGTCAGATGTCACTGAAAGCATGACTTGACCGTCACTTTAGGTTAACAATTTGTTTTAAGTGAGGTCTACATTTTTGTGAAAGAACTTTCCAGCTTGTTAACCGGTTCAAGTCAAATATTGTCATAGAGAAATGGACATTGGCGTCTGACCAGGATATTTTAATATTTGTCTCAACAACACCATTAGGGACTGAAATGGCCGTTAGCAGCCTTGTCCCCAAGGTAAACCCACGAGGGATGACAAAATTGACAATACGGACTTAGTTTAGCTCGCCAATGTCACAGTATAATATTCTTCCGGAATTCACCAGTGACGAGGCTTAGACACTATCAAATTTGAAAATACTGACAGTTGCATGAAACATTAATAACAAAAACTCCAAATTCTCACATTAATTTAAAAAGGTAAAATTATATGAGTCCATCTATCAAATCTATGGCTAGCTGAGAACGTCTTAAAATTAATGTGTAGATTTATCATGTTCAAAATTAATGGATTAAGTTATACTTGGTGTGAACTCTCAAATATAGTATTTCCATGATTTAACAATTCTAAATTTTCGATTTAATGAATATTGAGTTCTACTCAGCCTAGAGCCTCACAAGTCACAATTATAGTTTTTGATGAGTTGGTAATTCCAAAACAATTAGAGTTTATAAATAGGAAATTGTATCTAGTTTGGAGTCTCAATCATAGTTTTATGATGATTTAATAAAATTTAAAATTAGTAAATATTAATTTGTACTCAATTTGAACTCGGTTATTTTTCTTCTTGAAAGCCAAAATTTATGATGGTGCACACAGCACATCGATGGTTATTTCTTTTTGAGAAGACTGATGGTTATTTCTGATTTGGTGCCAACATGATTTTTTTCTGTTCATCACACCAATAGAAATAGGCCGCCAGAAATGATTTTATGCGAGAAAGTTGTTACAAAAATTGTTTTTTTCTATGGTTTTTTTCCTATTGACTATTTCACCGACGCCGCACCGCTGTCATTGCCTCGCCGGCCCGCCGGTGCTGACGCTGCTCCAGCCGGCCTTGCGTCCCAGCGCACTCCCGCTGCCACCACCAGTAGTCGCCGCCGCCACCCCGCCAGACCTGGTCGGAAACGACGTGGATCTGGGCAAGGGCTCTGTCGCCGCCAACCTTAGTCGTCGCCGCCGTCACCACCACTTAGCCCTGCCGCCCACCGCCACCCCGTCAGATTCGGACTGGAACTGTGCGGATCTAGCTAGCTGTCGCCGCCGCCGCTGCCCCGAACAGCTCCCCTAGCTGTCCAAGTGCAGAGTGAGAGAAGGAAGAAGTCTCGCTGCCGCCATCCCTGTGGCCGCACGGTTTTGCTGGCGCCCGCTCAGGCGGCGGCGGCGAGGCAGAAAAGGGGGGAGGGGGAGGGAGGTGGTGACGGTGTTGTCACCTCCCGAGCCACCGGCCCGTGAGGAGGACGATGCGAGAGGCAAATTTTTTTACTTAAGTCTCTGGTATTGATATCGAAGTAATTGATGTTAATCTGGTATATATTGATATAGAAGTAATCGATGTTGATAGATTTGATTAGTACATAACCTTTATGGCTTTATCCTGTTTGACCTGTAGATTCTAGTGTCGTGGACTATAAATACAAGACACGATCCTTCACAAAATTGAGCTGTCTCCCCAAGTTAAGCAGTTACCTCTCCTACCAGTAAACATGGAGGACAAGACGATACTACTATCTCTGGCCTTGTCCATGCTCCTCGCCATCCTCCTCTCCAAGCTGGTCTCGATTTCCAAGAAGCCCAGGCTGAACCTTCCCCCGGGACCATGGACGCTGCCGGTGATCGGCAGCATCCACCATCTCGCCAGCAACCCGAACACCCACAGGGCGCTGCGCGCTCTGTCGCAGAAGCACGGGCCCCTGATGCAGCTGTGGCTGGGCGAGGTGCCCGCGGTGGTGGCGTCGACGCCGGAGGCCGCGCGGGAGATCCTCAGGAACCAGGACCTCAGGTTCGCCGACCGCCACGTCACCAGCACCGTCGCGACGGTCTCCTTCGACGCCAGCGACATCTTCTTCTCCCCGTACGGCGAGCGGTGGCGGCAGCTGCGCAAGCTGTGCACGCAGGAGCTCCTGACGGCCACCCGGGTGAGGTCGTTCAGCCGCGTCCGCGAGGACGAGGTGGCGCGCCTCGTGCGGGAGCTGGCCGGCGGCGGCGCCGCCGCCGTGGACCTCACCGAGAGGCTCGGGAGGCTCGTCAACGACGTCGTGATGAGGTGCTCCGTCGGCGGCCGGTGCAGGTACCGGGACGAGTTCCTGGGCGCGCTCCACGAGGCCAAGAACCAGCTGACCTGGCTCACCGTCGCCGACCTCTTCCCGTCGTCCAGGCTCGCGCGGATGCTGGGCGCGGCCCCGCGGAGGGGTCTCGCGAGCCGGAAGAGGATAGAGCGGATCATAGCAGACATCGTCCGGGAGCACGAGGGGTGCATGGGGAGCGGCGGCGGCGGCGGCGACGAGGCAGCTGCTGCAGCTGCAGGGAAAGACTGCTTCCTCAGCGTCCTGCTAGGGCTGCAGAAGGAAGGCGGCACGCCGATCCCGATCACAAATGAAATCATCGTCGTGCTTCTGTTTGTAAGATTGCCCTCACATTATATGTTCTTTTATGTTATATTAGTTCATATTATAAATCATTTAGAATCTCTTCTTAGTTAATTTTTTAAATTTAACTAAGTTTATAGAAAAATATAATA
Source organism: Oryza glaberrima (assembly GCF_000147395.1). Lineage (NCBI taxonomy): Eukaryota > Viridiplantae > Streptophyta > Magnoliopsida > Poales > Poaceae > Oryza > Oryza glaberrima. The sequence continues at coordinate 19,182,398 of NC_068327.1, read as the reverse complement.
GCATTTATAGTCGAAAACAAACATATTATCAAAATATATTCAATGCTAGATTTAATGAATCTAATAAGGTATTTTATATGTTGTTTACTTTTTCTATAAATTTAGTCAATCTTAACTAAGTTTAAGTGAAAAAAAAGTCAAAACGATTTATAATATGAAATAGATGAAGCATAATTTAGATTTATCCAATTGGAGTGCCAATTATCATTCTCTTTTTCTTTAAATAATGCGAGAATTTATAACCTCTCCACAACAGCAAGTGTAATTTTTTTTATCATCATTGTAATAGATAGATAGATATACATATCATAGATAGATTTGAGGCCCACATCAATCCTAGAAGGTAAAAAGGCTAGAAAAAATTCCTCAAAAAAGCTAGAAAATCTAGCATCAATCATAATAATAAAATATATAAATTATCATGTTAACCTAGAAAGAAAAAAAATCATACATGTCCATCTATCAAATGTATGATCAAGGCCTTCCACCAAAGAATATATCGATATATCTATATATGAATTAATAAATACCAAGCCGTACAAGTTCGTACTCTTAGTTATATCCCATTTAGTCATAAATACATTGCACTTATAATAAAAGTGTGACCATCAATTCTATATTCGAAGTTAAGTCTAAGATATTACGATAATATTTTTTGAGAAAATCTATGTGTACCATTTTATTAAAACTTCCCCTTTAAGGAAATTTTTTGGTAAAAGTTAAAAATTTGACCAAATATTTTCATAAACATTGAATATTATAAATCTGATGAGTGGAATATATTATCTGAACATAATTCTAAAATTTTAGATTAATTAATAGTTATACATAGTCTAGAATCTCAATTATAGTTTGATGATTTGAATAATTACAAAATTCCAGAACTAATGAATATCAAGCTGCACATCGTTTGAAATCACAATCGTAGTCTTTTTTTAGATTTAATAATTCTGAAATTTATAATTAACGAAAATTAAGTGGTACTCAGTCTGTAGTTTTGATTATGTTATTTTCTTTATTGATTAAATCTGAAAGGCAGAATTAATAAACTGAACAGCCAAATAACATTGAGTTGGTGACTAAGTTTGATGAATCATAAACCTCACTTAGTTCTGTTTTGGTGATTTAACAATTTCGAAAATTTGAAACTAAGTAATAACGAATTATATTGTGGTCAGTTTTGAGTCTCAATAACATTTGTTTGATATTTGTAAACTCAAGTTAATAAATATCAGTTATTATTTTTAAAAATATGTACCATGTGCGAACGAACATGCTGCTGACTAGGTTCCACATAAATAGAACATACTTTATGTATTTATTACTAAATTAGGCCCATATCATTAATTATTTTCTTGTGATACTTCAAAAGTTTGGATCATAACATAATCTTCTAGTCTACATAAGTCCTTTTTTGTTGTTGGATAAGAATTTAGGTGGTGTTTGGATCCAGGGACTAAACTTTAGTCACTGTTACATCGGATGTTTGGACGCTAATTTAGAGCATTAAACAAAGACTAACTACAAAACTAATTGCATAAATGAGAGCTAATTCGCGAGGTATTTTTTTAAGCCTAATTAATTCATAATTAGCACATGTTTACTGTAGCATCACATAGGCTAATCATGGATTAATTAGGCTCAATAGATTCGTCTCGCGAATTATTCCGGGGTTATGGAATAAGTTTTGTCAATAGTCTACGTTTAATACTTCTAATTAGTGTCCAAACATCCGATATGACAGGGATTAAATTTTAGTCCCTTCAACCAAACAGCCTCTTATAAACTTGTGAATATCTTGCACGTTGCAGCAGGAAACTTTGGCATAATTAAAAAAAAGCTTGAGAAAACAATTTCAAAATCATGTACTTACAGTTTATGAAAGGTCCATATTTTGAGTTCTATAACCATTGATATAGAAGTTCACATGTGCATGAGTAATAAACAGTTATGATATAGATCAAGCACGAGAGGGATCCAGTGGCTATCATAAATGTCGGTGCAACATTTCGCTGCATCTGAGTTAAAGTAAAGATTGATATACTATCTACTATATATAATTCCATCGTGTATATATGCGACTAGGGTGTCGGATATATCTAGATAACTAGAAGGCAGAAAACCTATGAAATAAAAAATTACGGTCATGGTGTTATAGATAATCTCTAGTCAAACTTTCAAAATCTTAACTACCAATTAAATTTAAAGTACTTAGTTATACATAAAATTGGTATGGTAGATTTGACTTAAAAATTTGACATAAACCAAACGAAAAGCACATATTGGTAAAATGACAAATATAGAAACAATCTATTCAAAGTCACAACAAATTTCTGTAAATTTAGTTATACATTGTGCTTTAGTAGAATTAAATTTCATGATACTTATCACTAAAAGATTAGGTTATACATTGTGCAACTATCTATGACCTATGAGTTGAAAAAATATCATATACCTAACAAACAAAAAAACTATTACAGGACATGTTTTCAGGGGGTAGCGAGACATCAGCCACAGTGATGATCTGGATCATGGCAGAGCTTATTCGGTGGCCAAGAGTAATGACAAAAGTACAAGCCGAGGTGCGCCAAGCCCTCCAAGGGAAGGTCACAGTCACTGAGGATGATATTGTTGGGCTAAACTATCTAAAAATGGTGATCAAGGAGACCTTACGATTGCATTGCCCTGGACCCCTCCTAGTGCCCCATAGATGCCGTGAGACATGCAAGGTTATGGGCTATGATGTGTTGAAAGGTACATGTGTGTTTGTCAATGTGTGGGCATTGGGCAGGGACCCTAAGTATTGGGAAGACCCTGAGGAGTTCAAGCCAGAGAGGTTTGAAAATAGTGATATGGACTACAAAGGGAATACTTTTGAGTACCTTCCATTTGGTTCCGGTCGTAGAATTTGTCCAGGTATAAACCTTGGGATAGCCAACATAGAGCTACCCCTAGCTAGCCTCCTTTACCATTTTGATTGGAAATTGCCCGACGAAATGGCATCCAAGGACCTTGATATGCAAGAGGCACCTGGAATGGTTGCAGCTAAACTCACTAGCCTATGTGTGTGCCCTATCACTCGTGTTGCTCCACTGATCAGTGCGTGAAGTTCAACCTAGTAGATAATGCATCCTCCAAGACATCGCATACTCTTAATATTTATACTCCCTGGTTTAATGTCTATACATATCAAACAAGGTGCTATCATAAAATGGGATTTATATGTCTATTATGTATTCTCAGTTTGTTTTTCTATTCAGAATGGTTATTTGTGTACTTACTGTTGTTACTTCCTCCATTTTATAATGTGAGTCATTCTAGCATTTCCCATATTTATATTGATGTTAATGAATCTAGATAGATATATATGTCTAGATTCATTATCTATCTATCTAGATTCATTAATATCAATATGAATATGAGAAATGCTAGAATGACTTATATTGTGAAACGGATGGAGTACATTTTATATATGATCTACCATTGGAAAAATGTAATCATCTAGGAAAAATAGTTTATGGAAAATTCTACTGTTAAGTGCTTGCAAATGCACCTTTTGTCGTTTGAAAAACTAACGAAAATCGAAGTAAAATATTAATCTTAATGAGAAAAGAACATGCACAATGCATTACATTTTCTATATAGAAGTTGCTTTAAAATATCAAATATATCTATTTGTCAAATTTGTAATAATAACTAAAACATAATTAATTATGTGATAATGGTTTTTTCGTTTTACGTGAGTCAATTTACTCTTTATCTTCAATCGGTTTCAAACACTGGTTTGTACTGGTTCGATAGTTAGAGCACATGGTCTCCACCCGGTTTTATAGTTGGAGGACGCGAATGAAACTATACCCGTACTGGCTTCAGGCCTGGCCCGTATCTCCTCCCGAACAACTTTCTCGAGGCCCGGCCCAACCCGGCACCCTCCGAACCGGAGGACGATTTATTCCTCGCCCATCTCCCTCCTGGTCTCCTGGAAACCCTAGCGAGAAGCACTAGAGCCGGGACCTCGCCGCCGTCACCTTCTCCCCGCACACTCTTCGGCTCCCGGATCCACACCGCCCCCCGCCGTCGTCCAAGTAAGGGCCTCTACCCATCCTCCTCCCGATTTCTTGTTGCAATGCTGGCGCCGGTCTCCTCTCGCTTGCTGCGTGCTCGCCGATTTTAAGCTGCGAGCGTCGTGTAGGCGGAGGCGATGTTTAGGGGTAGGTGGGAATGTGGGATCGGTTGTTCTTGCGTAGAGCATTGATGGGGGTAGGCCTTAAGCCTTGCATTAGATCTGCGTGTGTTTTTCCAAATAGGGTTCTATGGGTTACCCATTTCTTTTTTTTTTTCCTTGAGCCCTTGTCCATGAATTTTTGTGGTAACTGGGGAGTGTAGATGTCTTGTAGCCGTTCGAGCCATGGACAGAACATGCAAGATTTGGAAAGGCGTTAGAATTTGGTATCGCACTACCAAAACTGTGTGCTGAGACAATAGTACTATTATCTTCAGGATTTTGCTCGCCTAGGTTAAACTTAATTTTTCTGCGTATGCTTGTTTAGATGTGGTGACGGTGTATGGAAAGAATAGTTCTGGATAGAAAAACAAACGTCCAATAAATGTTGTCTTCGCTTGATGAATTTGATGAAGATGCTCACTAAATGTTTGAAATGATTTTAAATGCATTGTTGTTTTCTCGATACTCCCTCCATTCCCTCCATTCACAATTGATCATCCTATTAGGTATGTGCAGCAATACCAAGGAAAAATAAATCATGTAGCAGCGGTCGAGGATCGTCTACCATAATGTCACTACCATTACAGTCAGTGATATGCGGGTCCCTTCTGTAATGGTGGTGCCATTATAGTAGAGGACGTGAACCCGTAGCAGCAGCATCAATCAAAGGCCAAAGCCATAGTGTCGCAGTGCCTGTTCAGTTGCCTGTGCATGCTGCGCATGGCGCATGGCACAAGACCAACCAAAGTTGCGGAAGGATTTAACTAATCTGGCGAAAATCACTCATTAAATCATGTATGCATGCAAGCGATAAATATGGAGCAGGATTTAACGAATCTCGCAATTAAATTCTTGCACGCATACACACAATAATAAAAAAAGGAAATTTGATGACTGTAGATGTTGGGTGACAATCAAATATGACTATTTTCGTTTTGGTAATGTGATGATCAATTGTGACTGGAGGGAGTACAAGCTTAGTTTGTACTGTAGCTGTTTTTTCATTTTTATAGTTATGCTCTTTTACCCCTTTTTAATTTTTTTTTGTGATCTACTCAGAATGAAGTTCATTTCTGCCTATCTCCTTGCCACTCTTGCTGGTAACCCTAACCCATCTGCGGAGGATCTTACAACTATTCTGGAGTCAGGTAGTTTTACTGGATAATCCCCTCAATTGTCACATGTTGTCATGATCGTTATTTTCAAATGATGGTAATGCCCCCATGAATATTTAGCCTGCTTGCAAAAGTGGTTTGGGGTTTTAGATGGTGCTTCCGTGATGTCAAGGGATTCATTACTCCTTGTCATATGTTAAGAGGCTAAGATTTGCTTGCTTATGAAAGGTTGTTGTCTTCGTTTTCCAGATAATGTTTAGTGTTAATGTTGAACATTTTGTGGTTTGTAACACCCTTTTTCGAACTAAAGAAACTACGTATTTCAGAAAGGGTAAAAAATATTGCCAGCAGGTATAAAACTGTAATGCAGTAGAAAATTCTATGTAAGAACCACATGCTGTCCTGTCCTTGCAGCAGTAAGGGCATGCAATCAATGATATTAGTGAAATAGAACTGGCTGCTCTGAGATGTCTGAAAAATAAGTGGGTTCTGCCTTGATATGAGTATTATCTAAGTGTTCATGTGTTTAGTGGCATTGTTCGAATTTTATTTTGTTTCCTATGATATGATACAATCATAAGTATGAATTCTAAGTTCTAACCATTCTACATGGGGATTTTGTATCTTTTGTTATGGCCTTACATTTTCATGTAGTTTTGCCATTTGGACGTTTCTTTCAATAATTTATATCTTTCAGTAGCCTCCTATGAAGGATGCATTGTCTGAAATTTATTTGCTCTTCTGACATGATCATGTAACGATAGCTTTTTTTTTTTTGGAATGCTAGAAAATTTGCTGATACTAATTATCCAATGTGTGTATGTTAGGGCCTTTTCTTGGAGAATTTCAGTGGTCTAATATGCATTTCACATTCTATAGGTTATACTATGTGTTTGTCATGTTAGGCATGCCAGTTTATGTGCATAAAAGATAAAGTTGGGTAGCTGCATGCCTACATGTACAATCATGATTATTTCTTCTTTTCTGATGATAACAGTTGGAGCTGAAGTTGACCATGGCAAGATGGAGTTACTCTTGTCTCAACTGGCTGGTAAGGATATCACTGAGATTATTGCTTCCGGTCGGGAGAAGTTTGCTTCTGTTCCATGTGGCGGAGGTGGCGTAGCTGTTGCAGCAGCTGCTCCGGCTGCTGGTGATGGAGCTGCTCCTCAATCTGAGGCTAAGAAAGAAGAGAAGGTGGAGGAGAAAGAAGAATCTGATGATGTAAGATACATTGCTCTATGCTTGAGTTCATGGTATCCTGTTGATCAGCATGAGTTTCTTCGAATTGCTTGTTCATCTATTTTATTTGCACTATACACTGCAGTAGTATTCCTTTTGGGTTTTCTATATACGCGATCAAATCATGTCATGAAATTGGAATGGTACATACTTGTACCAGTTTTCATCTATAGATAATTTTACTCCCATCAATGTCTAGGCTGCATCGTGCCATTCCATTATGATGGTAGTACTTGTTTCCATATAGTATACTTTCCAGCATACGTATCATATTGTTTTTGGCATGGTACTAGCATCTGACGGATTGATGACTGATTATTTCTTTTTAATCTTGTGTGTGCAGGACATGGGCTTCAGTTTGTTTGACTAGGACCATTCCTTGGATTATACCCATTTTTGGTTAACTTGGGAAACGGCAACCTAAACACGCTTTTTGAATTACTCCATTTTGTTCTATAACAATTCAGATGCAGGATATTGCACTGATGACTATCTGTCGAACCATAGATTTGTTAGAAGGTTTCATTACCAATGATTTGTTTCAGCAAAATCAGCACCGACCATGATATGTTGAGTTTATATGCTTCCCTCGCTGCTCTTTACTACTGAAGAATTCACGTTTTTAGTTGCCATGTTTAGCAAATGCTTATATGATATCTGGAGTAGTTTCCGTTTGTACACAAATGACGGGTGAATTTAGCAAATTATTCCGTTCTATGCCTAGATAAATGCGGAGCCTGCGTGTGCTGCTTTCGTCAAATTGGACTGTGGTCAGCCAACGTTGTCTGACCTGAAGCAGATGCAATGGGATTGGAATTTCTGCCGTAAACAGCTGCGCCTACGGCGATGGAATTCCCACCGTAGTTGATCATCCAACGGAAAGAGGAACAAGTTGCTGTTGCTAGTTGAAACTTGAAAGATTGTAAGGCAGCTCCAAGACCGCAAGGAGAGGTGTACTGTCGTTAACTCGTGGTTGAACGTCTGCAGTAGATGCAAACGATGATACGAGTTTGGATTTCAGACGTTGCGAGTTTGGTTTAGGAATATATGGCATGAGAGGTAGAATATTTTCCCGAATTAAAAAGGTCCCCTCCAAATGGGTTATTCCCTCCATCACAAAATATATATAGCAACATCTTACCATTTCTTTTTAAGAAACACTCTACAAACGTAGGCTTCCACAATGCGCATACACTCATCTCTATAAATACGCACACACATACCATCACCTCCGGTACCCTTATGATCACCTCCGAAAAACTGGGCATCTTACCAATCTATTGGTAATGCTAAATTTGGAGACGCTATATATTTTTTTGGTAGAGTAGAATAGTATCAATTGTATTGATATCGCAAAAATTGGAAGTGATCCAAACATATGAAATACGGTATTCGAAAATTACCAAATATTTGGTAGAGTAAGTTTTGACGTCAGACCAAAGCAGTTTCTAATACTTCCCCTGTCCTAAAATATAACTATCTTTAAGCGGATGCGACACATCGTAGTACTATGAATCTAGACATGCATTTGTCTATATTTGTAATACTAGGATGTATCCTATCCATTTAAAGCTGGTTATATTTTGGGACATGTGTAGTATTAGATAAGATATAACCTGGTATGTTCAGAATCATAGTATGGTTTTATTCAGATCCATAGTATTAGGTTGTGTCTAATCTCTGTCCAGATTCATAACATATTTGTCTATATTCATGCTATTAGATTATGTCCAATATGGATATTTACTGGGTTGTGTCTCATTTTTACTAATTTTTTTAGTACAGAGGGATTAGTATTATTTCCATTTGTTACGTTAGCGAACGGCACCCCTGTAAACGCTCGATTTTTAGGCACCGACGAGCGCTCGCCACTCGCGGGAGGGCAAACCGCACGTTCCGCAATTAATTTCGTTCCGAATCCCGAGCCCTCTCACTAAACACACCTAAAACACCAACTCCGTTCTCGGCAATTCGGCATCAGTCAAGTCCAAAAACAGACGACACACACACACACCCGGAGAGCGAGCGAGCGCGTGCGCACCGCACGGCCCAGGAAACAGGAAACGCGGCCTGGCTGGCTGCGACACCGCGCCGGCCGAACCGCCGAAGCCGAAGCCACCCAGGGAGGGATTCAGCCGCGCGAGTCAACGGCCGACAGCCCTCTGCCCCAGAAGCCAACAATAACGGGAGAAAAGAAAAAAATTTGAGCCGCGGAAGGCCGGAAGGGGACTCCCCGTCGCCTCCTCTCCTCCAAATCCCAACCCACCTCACCGATCCCATCTCAATTCTCACCGCCTCACCGCGCCCGCGCCAGCGCCTCGCCCATGTGATGTGAGTGAGCCACTCACACTCCCCCTCTCTATCGCCGCGCCCCCGATTCGCGAGCCGCCCCGATCCCTCCCGCGCGGCTGATAAATCCGAGGCGGCTAGGGTTGGGGGTGGAATGGGGCAGGAAGGGATGGGGTACAACAACGGCAAGGGGGGAGGAGGCGGTGGCGGCGGGCTGCCGATGACGGCGCCGCGGCCGCGTGGGGCGTCGCCGCTGAGCAGCCACGGCCACCACCACCGCTCGCGCAAGATCCACCGCACCTTCAACAACGTCAAGATCACCGTGCTCTGCGGCCTCGTCACCATCCTCGTCCTCCGCGGCACCATCGGCCTCAACCTCTCCCTCCCCAACCAGCCCACCGACGCCGACGCGCTCGCCGGCGCCAAGGCCGTCGAGGACATCGACCGCATCCTCCGCGAGATCCGCTCCGACGGCGGCGCCGACGACGACGCCGCCGCCGCCGGGGACCTCGCCGGCTCCTTCAACGCCACCGCGCTCAACGCCACGGAGGCGGCGGCGGCCTACGCCTCCGCTGTCGAACGCTACGCGCTCGGCCCCAAGATCTCCGACTGGGACGGTCAGCGCCGCCGCTGGCTCAGGCAGAACCCTGGGTTCCCGTCCACCGTCGCCGGCGGCAAGCCCAGGATCCTGCTCGTCACGGGCTCGCAGCCGGGGCCCTGCGACAACCCGCTCGGCGACCACTACCTGCTCAAGACCACCAAGAACAAGATCGACTACTGCCGCCTCCACGGCATCGAGATCGTCCACAACCTCGCCCACCTCGACACCGAGCTCGCCGGGTACTGGGCCAAGCTGCCTCTGCTCCGCCGCCTCATGCTCTCCCACCCGGAGGTCGAGTGGATCTGGTGGATGGACAGCGACGCGCTCTTCACCGACATGGCTTTCGAGCTGCCCCTCTCGCGCTACCAAGACCGCAACCTCATCATCCATGGATACCAGGATCTCCTCTTTGAGAAGCACTCATGGATCGCGCTCAACACCGGTAGCTTCCTCTTCCGGAATTGCCAGTGGTCGCTTGATCTTCTTGATGCGTGGGCGCCTATGGGTCCCAAGGGATTCATCCGAGATGAAGCCGGGAAGATACTTACTGCCAACCTCAAGGGACGTCCGGCATTTGAGGCTGATGATCAGTCTGCTTTGATTTACCTCTTGCTCTCGCAAAAGGAGAAGTGGATGAACAAGGTGTTCATAGAGAATTCGTACTACTTACATGGCTTCTGGGCTGGTCTAGTAGATAAGTACGAGGAGATGATGGAGAACCACCATCCGGGGCTCGGGGATGAGCGGTGGCCATTCGTGACTCATTTTGTCGGGTGCAAGCCATGTGGAAGCTATGGGGATTATCCTGTGGAGCGGTGTCTCAGGAGTATGGAGCGAGCATTTAATTTTGCCGATAACCAGGTGCTGCGGCTCTATGGGTTTGCTCACAAGGGGCTCGAAAGCCCCAAGATCAAGAGGGTCAGGAATCAGACCACAAAGCCTATTGATGACAAGGAGAATCTTGATGTGAAGGCCAAGATATCGACCACTTCTTGAAAAGTCCTGATGAGAGTTGGTATGGCAATAGCATACTTGCTTTGGCTCTCTTCAAGGTCAGAGCATTTTGTGACTTGGGGATGGTGTTGTTTTATTTTCCACTCTTTTTTTCTTTTCTTTTTGTTCATGGAATTGTTATTGTTATGTAACAGTTAGAGGTTGCAATCTAATGTTTATCATGGAGTTAAATGTGATAGGGGCTCAAATCAGCAGAAATAGACTTGCCTTTTATACTGCGTTACATCTCAATGCTACTATGCTAGCTTCTAGTGCAACAAGCATATACTGATTTCGTACGTGGTGGTGGCTTGAGTTTATCTATCTCATCTTCAATGCTATATTTAAGTGAAGATATGAAGTAAAATTTTAGTATGGCTAACTGAAGAAAAATATGATTCTAAAACTTGACAGGAGGCTAGGAACTCAGGTCAGAAGGAAGTAGCCTCACCTTGTGTATTGCATTGCACTTCAATGCTAGCTTTCTAGTTCAACCAGCATCACCAATATACTGATTTTGTACTGGTTTTTGCTTGAGTTCATCACTTCATCTATCTTTAAACCATAGTGCATTTAAGTGAGGATATGAAGCAAAACATATTGCATGGCTAATTTGAAATGTATAACATTCAAATAAGTTATACGCAGAACTTTATATCTCACATTTGCAATTTAGTTGGTTTAGTGAGGAAAAAAAAGAAATATTCCATTGTTATGGAACTTGCATTACCAAAGAGTAACTACCGATGGAAATATAATATTGTATAATTCGTACTTGTTTTTTAATAGATATACAAGAAAATATAGCATGGTGTTGTTGTTTTTTTTTTTTACTGATTTTGCTCAAGTGCCACGTTTTTTTTCTGCCTGACGCATCATTCCCATAAGTCCTAAAACCATGGTTTTGACTTTTAAGCAGGAAAGTGTGGCATCTTAGTTTTATTTATGGATCTGATGTCTCTGGTGTATTATTATTGTACAAAATTACTTAACAGTGATGGTTCATTCATACCTGGTTAGTGAATTATCAAGCTTTTGGGTTTCCCCCAAACTTTCAGAGGTATGCTACCGGTTTGGTTTCCTCTCGATTTGCCAATTCATTGTGTTGCGTACATCTATGTCCAATCTATGATCCTGGAGTTTACTTTTTTTTAGGCATCTGGATATTTTATCTCCCTTAAATTGTTCAAAGCTGGCTAGCTGTTAGGAAATTACTTGTTCTGACTGCTAAAAATCAGGCTTCACTCTTTTTGTCATTTTGTTTTAAATTATGATGCAGATGGAATTATTCCGAGTTGATGAAATGCGTCCCAACATTTCTTAATGTAAAACTTAAGGCTGGGAATTCCAATAGTTGCCATTATTTTCCGGAGCTCTTGAGAAAAACAATCAAGAATCTAGAGTTGATACCCTTTGAATTGCATAATGTCCATTTTCTGTCTGGACCATATAAGTGCAAGTTGTTATGTAACAGGCATACTGCTTACTCTGAGTTGCTTATATTCTTCATGTACTCTCTGTATCAGTTGCTGCTGTTCTAGTGCTTTAGCTCTTGCTAATGCTGGGAACAACAAATTGCTTGCCTTGGAGTTGGGTCATCTCAGTAATGCCCCTGTTTTAAAAATCTCAGTCCATTTTTGTTCTTGTAACTTTTGGTGAAAGCCTCATTACTGCTGCTGTGGTATGTTACTCAGTTCATGCATCTAGTTAATCTTGCGACTAGACAGTGCTCTGTGCAGAAAAACAATTTAAGATGCTTTCAGCATTATTCTGGCCTCCTATGAATTTTATCAAACTCTTCTGGAGTTCTACTTGTTTTGGCCCCTGGAATAGTGGAATTGCTGGCTCCCTCAGGCCTGAGCGGTGCCTGCTATGTACCTGTTTTTTTTTTAGATGGGTTAATAATTTAATCAACCCAAGATGCTGATTTGATCATGCAGCAAGCAAGTCAACGGTCCAACTAAACCTCTGATCAATATTTACTAATTCGCTAATTATGCTAGCTCAGGATCTGTTCATGCAAAGCAGCTATTTCTAGCTGGAGACTTCAGCTGTGATTTGTTCGATTTGACTTAGGCTGTGTTTAGTTCAGCGCAAAGTTTAGATTTTGGTTGAAATTAGAGATGATGTGACTGAAAAGTTATGTGTGTATGACAGATTGATGTGATGGAAAATGACTGAAGTTTGGATCCAAACTTTGATCTAAACACAGCCTTAATTCGACTGCTGCTAGATACTCGATGTCATGGAGATTTGGGACATGGATCTCAAGAAACTGCCAGCAACGATCTGAGAAGAAGACCCGAGCATGTGCATCATCTGTCCTATGAGGGAGCGTATCCTATGTACACAGGCCCTCGCGTGTACACATCATGTACACCAACTAAAAATTATCATAAAAAATTCTAGGAAAATTCATACATGTACTTTCAATAGTATTACATCTACGTGCAAAGTCGCATCTTCAAATTCATTCTACATAGAGAATAACAAAAAAGATAAAATTCTGACAAAATTGCAACCTTAAAACTGTCAGATTTTTTGTTTTTTTTGTTACGGCTAAAATATAATGAATTTGACGTTAAGATTTTAACCCTAGGTGTAATACAATTGAAAGTATGTGTATGATTTTTTCTAGATTTTTTGGTGACATTTTTTAGTTGGTGTGCACGTGTGTACACGTGAGGGCCTGTGTGCATAAGATATGTTGCCGTCCTATGAAAGCCAAAACGCCCCCATACAAAAGGGTTTTGAATCTCCAATCAAAATTCAGAATCCGAGAGGTCAACATCCGGTCAAACTTTTCAAACATTAACTGTATTTTAAAATGCTTAGTTTGAAAACATAAAATTGATGTAAATATATTTGTCTTGAAAAAGGCTTCCACAATCTATAAACTTGTTAGGTTTTACTAACTTAATCTAACAGAAAAAATATGGTCAAAATCGCATCTCAAAAACCATAAAGAAAAGGTAAATGTCATATTTTTAGCAGAGACAATACTTGGTGTTCTTTTTTCCTGAAGATGAAGATTAAGTTTTTTACGCAAAACGAGGTGGCATTAATATACGATTGATTGAGTTTTAATTATTACAAACTTGAAAAATAGATTAATATGATATTTTAGAGCAACTTTCATATAAATATTTTTCGTACGAAACACACCGTTTTGCAGTTTGAAAAGCGTGCTACGAAAATCTTAATCTTCATCCAACTCTTATTTGACGCACATGCCTAGATTAATTAACATCTATATGAATATGGGCAATGCTAAAAAGTCTTATAATCTAAAATGGAGGTAGTAGTATCTTATTAATAGTAGGTAGGAGTAGGAGCTTCAGGATATTGATGGATAACATTCAGTTGAATTAAACTGTTTATTTATACACCATTGGTTAGCCGGTAAGCAGTGATAGACGTCTGTTTACAAGTAATCATCTGATATACTCCCTTCGTTAATAAATATTTTACGCCGTTGACTTTTTTAAATATATTTGACCGTTTGTCTTATTGAAAAAATTTAAGAAATTATTAATTATTTTCCTATCATTTAATTTATTGTTAAATATACTTATATCTATACATATAGTTTTACATATTTCACAAAAGTTTTTGAATAAGACGAACGGTCAAACACGTGCTAAAAAGTAAACAATATTAAATATTTAAAAACGGATGGAGTATAATATGGCCTACACCAACATAAACTAACTGTTTGCACAAAATATTTGAATGAGATGAATGGTTAAACGGATATGAAAAAGTCAAGACGTCGTCTATCTATCTATTATATTATTAAAACAGCTTTGAAAGAAGGCACCACGTTCACTGTGGGGACTAGAAATTCCCACATTAATCGGAGAAAAAGAAAAGAAGAGTCCAAGTAGAAATACAATTTAAAAATTGCTGAAATTCGAAATTAAAAATAAGCAATATTGAAAGAAGAGTCCATATAAGAACCCAATACGAGATTAATCAAATTCGGAATAAAAATAAAATAAAATCCAAAATTAGAAAAGAAAAGGAGAGTCTAAGTAGCAATATAATTTAAAAATAACTGAAATTCGAAATTAAAAATAAGAAATATTGAGAGAACAGTCCATATAGTAACCCAATACGAGATTAATTAATATTCGGAATAAATAAAAAATAAATCTGAAATTAGTAAAAAGGAAAGAAGAGTTCAAGTAAGAATACAATTTTAAATTAACTGAAATTCGGAATTAAAAATAAGCAATATTGAAAGAAGAATCGATATAAGAAACCCAATACGAGATTAATTAAAATTTAGAATAAAAAATAAAATAATATCCAAAATTAGAAAAATTAAAAGAGAGTTCAAGTAGGATACAATTTTGAAATAACTGAAATTCAAAAATAAAAAATAAAAATATTAAAAGAACACTATACGGTATTAATTAAAATTTGAAATTTTTTTTTCTAAAATTAGAAAAAGAAAAAAGTATTCCAGTTAGGAATATAATTTATAAATAACTAAAAATGGTGATAAAAAATAAAGACTATTGAAAGAAAAGACCATCTAAAACACATGACGAGATAAATTAAGTAACTATAAAGGAGTAGAGTGGTGGCAGTTGATACGACATATAAAAACTGTTAATAAAACACCAATTAGAATCCTAATAACGATTAAAAGGTGGGGCGACAGGCAGGCCGTGAAAGCAAACGGACAATGCGGTTGCCGGGACTTCTAGAAAGTAAAGAAAATAGACCCCATTGATAATCATATCCGACTTTTAAAATCTCAATGACAATAAAAAGGAGAAGCAGCGGGCGGGGTGTATAGTAGTATAGTTGCAGAGCCGCCCGACGGTTGGCGGGACTTCTAAAAAATAAAAAATGAATTCCAACGATAGTTGTGTTCGATTTTGGAATCCCAATGATAATAAAGAGTAGACGGTGGATGGGCCGTAGAGGAGTATAGCAGCATCGTTTGATGGGACTTCTAGAAATTATAAAAAATAAAACCTAACAAGACAATAAACTCTAAAAACTACAAGGCCCAATTTTTAAAGGTTCCGAACTTCTAAAATCATGTTTGATTTTAAAATGTCAATAACAATAAAAAAGGGAGGCAGCATGCGAGCCATGAAGGAGTATAATTGTAAAGCCGCTGACGGTTTGGCGGGACTTCTAGAAAGTAAAAAAATGAACCTGAACGATAATTATGTTCGATTTTTAAAATCCCAATGACAATAAAGAGAAAAGACAGTGGACGGGCCGTAGAGGAGTATAATGACAGCGTTTGACGGGACTTCTAGAAATTATAAAGGTTCCAAAGAGAATGAATAGAAATAGTGGTAGATCGAGCAAGCAAATAAAAAGGATATGACGGAAGTAAGGGGTAGCAGCTGATATGACTTTTGAAAACTATATAATTAGAAATACGGGGATGATAAGATTTAGTCTTTCAAAGTTTTAAGACAACGAGATAGCTATTTAATAAATTTTAAGTAAAATCATACTGAAAAATATATGATTTAGTTTGGGGGCTAGCCGCACAATTGCGCGGGCCACCCAGCTAGTTATTATAAAACCGAAAAAGCGGTGAGAGTATTCGTATTAGTTCAAGTAACACTCTTTTCTTTTTTTTTTTACATAAGTTCAAGTAACACTCTTGAGGATATTACTTGTCTATTAAAATCTTATGCAAGATTGCAGTATTCTCTAATTTCTTCCAAAGGTAATTCCGTTGAGGATATAGAAATGCCTTTTATTGTCCTGGAGGCTGGAGAACATACACTGAAGAACTTCAGTAAGACAGCATCTTTTGATGTCAACAATATGTAATTTCTCTTTCTCATATATGTACATACAGTATACAACTTTGATCGTCAAGAAAACAGCCATCGTGAAAATTAAGAAACAGAAAAAATATATATGCCCCCGGTAATACAAAACAAAACCCAGTTAATTGATAAGCAGAAGCTGTGCCAGCGAGGACGACTCTTTTAACATTTTCCCCAATGCACTGCAGATCAAGGCAATTAGGCAAAGCTGATCGTCCCATGTTTCCAGCCTACTTCTCGATTAGCTTGCGTGCACGTTGGTTTGCTCCTTTCACCCTCGAGTTGAGTTCATCCACATCGCCTTGCAGATCATCCAGCGCTTTGTTTTGCCTGAAATGTATGTTGGTTAACATAGTGAAACTCCATTTGAAACCACTAGCAGAAAGGAGTATTATCCTATCTTGAACTATTAGGTGTTGGGTGTTATAGGTGTTTTGGTTGCTTTGTTATTATCAGGGGTTTAGTGTAGCTTTGGGGAATGATCTTTATGCTTATAGGATAGTGTTTTTAGTGTGAATCTTTTCTTAAGTCTATGTGTATCTTTTCTTTATCAATAAAATGAGGCAGAGCTTCTGCCTTTGTGTTCTTGAAAAAAATATATATTTCACCGGTAAAAAAAAAATCTGTCTTTTTCTGAATAAATTAAGGAGTTAACTCACCTATCAAGCTCTGAACCCATGTCACAAGCCATGACCTTGAGCTGCCCAAGCACACCACTGAGATCATCTAGGGCATCATCCTGCTTTTGTTTCTCCACCTGCAAAACCAAAAAGAATTGAAGATAATGGATGCTAGCTATGCTAGACAAATCTCTGATTTTTTTTATTTTTTTTATTTTTTATTTTTTTTTTGCGATGGCGGCAGAGAGATCGAGATTAAACCTGAACTTTCTCCATGGCGGTGGTAGGCTCGGCGTAGCTGCGATTAGCCGACTTCCCACTAGGGCTCAGCCCTAGCTTCTCCCTCTGCTCGATGTGGCTCGCCTTCTTTTTGAAGGAATCATCTGAAACATATCATATCGCCATTTATATGCCAAAGAACAGTGAGAGCACATGATCGAACTGGGAATTGAATTTTTCGATGCAGATATATGTTTGAGTTCGTACCCGAGACATGGGCTGGACCCTTGATCTGCCTTGTTTTCTTGGGCTTCCATGGCTTGGAGAAGAACCCTCCAAGGCTCCCCAGAAGCGACTCGCCCTATACACAAGAGCAAAGCCATCATCAAAACCATCATACATTCTCACATGAAATCCTCAACTTTGGCACGACAATGGCAATGCTAACTGAATTTTGTCAGGAATCAAGACGGCAATGCATTATACTTCTCACTCCGTTTCATATTATAATCGTTTGACTTTGTTTTCAAATTTTTTTAAGTTTGACTAAACTTATAGAAAAATGTAGTAGTATATCTAAAATATCAAATTAGTTTCATTAAATCTAACATTGAATATATTTTCATAATATGTTTGTTTTGCGTTAAAAATACTACTATATTTTTCAACAAACTTGATCAAACTTTAAAAATTAAGTTTGACTAGGAAAAAAATCAAACGACTTATAATATGAAACGGATGAAGTACATATCATGATCATTTTTCCAGAAGGGAAAAAAAGATTCAAAATCAAGCTATTGACCTTGGAGAGGTCCTGGTCGATTTCGACGGCCTTCTCGTGGGTGCGGCTGATCTGCTGGCCCTGCTTGTTGAGGGTGACGAGCGTGTTGGCGGCGTCCTCCCTGATGTTCTCGGCGATGCGGAGGCAGCCGCCCAGCGCGTCGGTCGTCTCCTCGGCCTTGTACGCCGCGTAGTTCTCCAGCTCCTGCACCGACTGCTGCTCCAGCCCGCCCGAGTCGCGGAAGTCGTCCTTGTACCGCGCCTTCGCCGCGCCGCTGGGCGCCGTGTACGCCCCCGGCTTCTTCTTCGGGACCAGGTCCGAGTCCGAGTCCGAGTCGAAGGGGTCGGCCTTCGACGAAGCGGCCTTGCCGCCCCGTGACACCGGCATCTTAATTTGCCGTTAACTCGCTAATTATAATCCCTAGGGTTCCTGCAAAACCAAACAGCCCATGCATGTCACACTGCGAATTTGCAAAAAAAAAAAAAAAGACTCCAAAGATGAAGAAATTTTCCCATACAAAAAAAATGGATAAAATTAAAGAGGAAGGAACCATCACAGCAAATCCAAGAAACACAGAGCAGCACGAACGATTAAACAAAGCAAATACATGAACTGCTGGAGATATTAATTACAAGACGAGAAATTGGCATGAGAGATCGGCCAAATTAAACCTGCAGTAATTCTTTTTGTATTGTTTGGCCCTCCCTTTCTCCCTGATCCTCCTCCCCCTTGGAGGGCAAAAGAGGAGGCAAGAGATCTCCCTTTATTAGAAACTGAACTTTTTAGCAATGCAAATCCTTCTCTCTTATATAGTGGCCTCGTTTACCAAACGAGGTGTTATTTTTGGGAAACTTTCATGGTCCATCGGTGCTGGAGACACGACTATATTCGGGGGTTTTAGAAAGAACGTGCTTCTTTAATTTATCACATGCTAATTAATTAGTCCAATTAATGACGTGCAAGAATGTAGGCGACAATAAGATTGTGAGCATGCATTTTCATGATATAGCGGAGCAAAAGATTGCATTCTTAAGAGTATAAGTTGATGCCGATTTTATGCAGAGAAGGTACTACTGTCCATGATTATGTTTACTCGTGGTATCCTTAACTTGAGCTTAGCAAATACTCAGGGGTAGATATAGCTGATTTAGAACATTCTATTAACTCATGGTTGCGTGCATGGGTGGTGCTGGACCAGACTACTTGAGCATGAGAACTGTGCTGGTGTCAACTGGTTACGTTTCTTATGGTAAAAACATCTTCTTCTAAGTTAAAGTTTTAGATTTCACGAGCGCTCACATTAATTTAAGATACTAGGTGAAACCCCGCGCATTGCTGCGGGAATTTAGTATGATAATAATAAAAAAAATAACGTGTAAGATAGCTAGATAATATCATATTAAGTAGATTAATGTGGTTTATGATAATTTAAATTTAAATAGTATGTAGAATGGTGATTCAAACGTAAAAAAGTAAGGTGGTATGACTTTATGGAAGAAGAAAAGTAGGGAGATAGTTTGGACCGTAGATTAATCATCTAAAGGCTAAAAACAATTGATGTGATATGATTTAATTAGAGAAAAAAAGGAGAAAGATAATTTGTACCATAGATTAATCATTTAAGCACTAACTAAGTGAGGATGAACTATATAAGTATATAGGATATCATAAAACATAATAAAGATATACATTGAAAAATTATGTGAAAAATTATGTTGGGTGATAATTTAACATGTTTGTATTTGAAAAGCTCTTAAATTATAAAAACTATAAAGATATAGCATGTTTGTATGATGTTTAAATGTGATGATTGTTAGTGGATGATGATGTGGCATCTTGTTAATTAGTGGAGATGATGTGGTATCTTATTAGTGGATGATGATGTGTCATCTTTGCATGTTAAGCCTAAGGAGTTAGTGGGGGATAACTTTATAGTAAGATAGAATACCCATCGATATTGAGGCATCTGTGGTGACTTCGTTAATCTCAAGATATATCGGCTCACTCTTTCGGATGCATATGCTCATTGAGATAGGTTGTTTGCATGTATGTTCGTAGAGATGAGTGTGTGTGTTGTGAGTATTTGTGTTTATAGTACGTTTATATAAAAGGAATTGTGTTATTGTGTTTCATCTATGATGAGAAACGGAATTTCTGGAAAATTCTCTGGTTATTTGATCATATATTACCATGTATAACTAATGTCTTGTGTATTGTTTTTCTTGCCAAAATGTGAAAGAAAAAGGTTTCCAAAGCTTGAACTGTTAACGAGACAAGTATTACCATTTCATTCTGTTGTCCAAAAATAGGTACTCCTTTGAATGATAGAATTTATTCCCGCCTTTGCTTTATCCAGAAAATATGTATAAATAGAAGCGGTGAGAATACTAACTAGGTTAAGGTTCAAATGTGGGGCATCGGAGTCTCGGAGATCTTCTCTTGTATAGTCTCTCATTTTCACCAGCGCCGGATCCTTGGCAATATACTCTCACTTTAACAGTAAGTTGGTTTTTTTAAAACATTTTGGAACCTCAACCCTATTGCAATATTAGGTACTGCAAAGATACTCCCATAGGCTTTGGAATCAGTGTGTAGAAATTCATAACATCAGTATCCATTCAGCTACCCAGATTGAACTTGGGCGGAATCTCAGTCCCAACTATAGTGATTCCGACAATTTAAAACACTATCCATCACCGTCAGCAAAACAAGCATATAACTGTAGGTCAATAGTATGGGATCATACTGCTTGGCACAGAATTTGTCATGTCAAATGGAGTATATGGTACTCTACAAGAGGCAAGTCTAGTGTACAAAAATTGATGAAAGGGATACAGTTGAGAAATGCCCAGGCAAGTGCTTTCTTGCAAAAGCCAGATGCATCTACAATAACAGCATCCAACAGCAGGCATCTCTCCGTCCAAACATATCCTTTCGTGTATATATACAGGAAGACATTTCCTATAACTTAAATGCTAACTTAAAGAACCAAGTGATGGATCTTTTGCTTCAAGAACTCATACAATGAATGTCTTCTTTAACACTTTCTTGCCTCTTTTCCTGTTCGTGCTCAAAGCATTAAGAATTTCTGCATCCTCGTCGTTCGAAAGAATTCTAGCAGCATCAGGTTTGTCCAGCAGTTGCTTGGCCACAAGGTACCCAGCAATAGACCAGGTTTGGTAAAGACGAGACTGTTTCCCAATGAAGCGTGCTCGTTTGGTGTCATAGTATTCAGGCCATTTGTCGATAGCAATTCGCCTCTCAGCTACCTCTACAGCTTTTGCAGCAATCTCTGGTCTGTTCATCTTGATAGATGCTACTGTGAGCTGCACGCAAAGAGAGTAATTTCTCAGCAACTATATGTTGAGCAAACAAATCATAGTGAATTGTCAATTGTTACTACAAACTGTCTGCATCAGGTAAAAACAAAGTCAGCAATTTCAACCACAAAAAAAAAAAACTTTGTTACAGAATAACGAACCTGCCATAACAATGTTGGCCAGGATCCTCCATTATGATATGACCAAGGCCTGAATCAATAGATATTACTAAGAAGATGCTCATTGGAACTTGAACATGTACATAGATGCAAAGATAATTATTCCGAAAACTCACGTATTCTTTGGGTCACTTCCAGTAATGATCTTCCATTCCTGGTTCTCTAGAGCAGGATAGCATATCTTCAATGGCATCTCTGCCACTAAATCAGACCATTTGGATTCAATCAGATCCAAAATGGCATGGGATTGATGAGTTGTTGCCAAGCTGCTTACTATGGACCATAAATTCCCCAGAGAAAAGAACCGGAAGTCCATGTGAGCTGGCTGCAGGTTCCCAATGAAGTAACCTCCTTTAGGAGGTATCCACTCAACAAGCCACGGAGAAACCTGATCAGGATATATGTTGAACTTGTTCACAGCATCATAGGAATATTCTTCTGTTTTATATCGATAAATCTCATTCAGCTTCTGCATGTCAACCCAATAGTACTCTCTAATATGAAAGGACAGTGCGATAAGCCTATTGTTTAGAGCACGTATTAAATCAGCTGATCCATCTTCTGGGGTTAACATTTCACGCGCGCACAGGAGAGCTGAATAGAACAGTGCCTACATAAAACAATATTTACGTGAGTTTGCTTTATCACAAAAGAGAAGCTGTAATGAAAAATACAGGAATACTCAATGTCAGCCCCTTTTTTTGAAAAATATTATTATAGCCCTTACCTTGTAAAGTTATGTCTGAATATAAAATGTAAGTGAGGCCTTGGATTAAGGTGATGAATGTATTCAGTTCACTTAAACTAGGATAAGGCAGAGGAAAGTTATTAGGAGCATCAGCAGGAGAAGCAGGCCATCCTTTTCATCATTGATGCTGATTATTCAATGTGCACACCTATGAACTACCATTGTTGAGGACGACATCACAGTTATTCCTATCATCTTGTTGCATTCAAACTTTTTCAAGATTGACTTTGGTCCTTATATCTTATTACGAAACTTAAATAGAAAATAAAAATTTACTATGGCTAATTGCAATTTGTTTTTAATTTTGATCGTGAGAAACTTGTAGGAAGTGTCCAATTTCAAAAGTTTATATTTGTTAATCATCCAAATAACTACCTTAGCTGAAATTTCTGATATGCCAACAGTAACCCAGATTAATTAGTACTCATACCTCACTGCCATGTGGGTGACACATGATACAGCAGGAACTGAACAAGAAAATTACATGTTTCCATATAGTTTTTGCAAATCATTGAAATGGAAATACTGGAATTGGAAAATTAAATGAAAAAAAAACTATATAAATCTTCTGTGTGTTAAAAGTTAGATATTATGATGTTACAAGATTTTTCTAATTGATGAATCTTGCTTCAGTTTTAAAAGTAAGTTCCTTGCTCTACATGCTCCTGACTTTAAACTTCTATCATTTCCATGCCCATTTTGTGAGTTGACTGTTAAGTGGCTATGAAAATGACCATTTTGTGCGTTTTGAGTCAAGTCAGCTTTCAGTAATCTTAGCGAGCCACTTTCATATGGAGATCGCTGAAATTAACTAAAAAATTCATTTCCCCATTCAGTGCTGCCTCTCTGATTACCTTCAAATTCAGTTGAAATGCATTCAAAAAATAATCTAGGAGATTAAGCAAAACTCAGGGGATTGGAAAAGATAGGTTTAACTTTTGAGGGTACACATGCTTTTGATTGAATGGGATAAAATCCATTCACAAAAGACAGAATTGACAGGAGTATCGTAAAAAACCTGAATTTCAAGTGGATGCCCATGAATTCCCATTCGACGATCAATCATGCATGATCCATCAGTTACCAGTAATGTAGGGAACATGTCAAACCCATCAGCTAAACAAAGCTTTAATATCATTTTAATTCCAGTCTGAACATCAATTCTCTCCTGAACTGTCAGATCTCCTGAACACTTTCCATACGCCCTAAGTAATATGATCCACCATAGACCTGAAACCATCAATCACATATCCAGTTAAGAGTTAGTAGAAGCAGAGTAGCAAAAAAGAGGATGTGCTAGCTATCTCCATTAGTAGCTCTACCTGAATCAACAGGTGCCACACGGCCTATTGCTGCCTCCCCAAAATCAGGATCCAAGACCTCCTCAGTTGCATCTTCATCTCCATCGAGTGGAATTGTTCGCACCTTGAAGCTAGCAGGCATTAAGCCCTGTCCTGGACTATGGCAGTCCATTGTCTTCTCCCAGCTCTACATAACAAAATGACAGCAGAACTTGTTACACCTTGGATAGGGCATACAAATTCATTTTGTTGCTACGGTAACTAGAAGATATATTTGCCAAGAACTTTAAGGATGGCAATCTCAGTAAGCCAACACATTTAAGATGTGTAATTGTATCATTGTGCATCGACTTTTACATGAGAAAGCAAGCACACAGCCAACTTTCTGTCAACAATTTTATGTGGACCAAAGCAGCTCATAAGAAACAGGCCTTACCATCGTGCGCACTTCCTCAAGAGATCAAGCTATTATGTCTAAAGAAAAAAACCTAGAGCAACATATTCAGATGGTCACAACATGAATTGAAATTATCAAAGCTGGCTCATGTGAAATAATTTTATTACCGGAATGTTCATTTACACTGTCACGATCAATACAAGGCCTGGATCTAAAACACGATGCAACAATGAGGAAGCAACGAAGCAAGTACCTGAAGCTGAAGGGTGTGCAAAATGAAATTGCGCACAATTTCGTACTCTCCCTTCAATAGAAACGCGATGCCAGATGGTATGAAATCCCGAATAAACACCTGATCATAATTCATCGGATTGGCATCATTCGGGTCGTTGGCAGCAATCGTCCCGACCGGACTACCACAATAGTAAACCACGGACTCCCGCAAGAGCTCCCAAGCTTCATCCTCCACAGAAGACGCCTTCCGCCGCTGGGGCGGAGGCTTGGCGGCGCTCCCGTTTACGCTCCCATTGCCACCTACAGCCTGACCAGGCACCCTGACATCACCGAGAGCATGGCTTGCCTTGTCCACCGCATCCTTAACCCACGCCCCGTTCCCTTCCGTGACCCTCGCAAGGTCATTGATGCGCTGGCACTGGCACTCCACGGCGGCCCGCAGCCCCGGAAACCTGACCGGACCTTGGAGCGCCCTGGAGCTGTGCAACGAATTGGCGCTCCTCCTCCTCCTGCCCCTCGCGGCGTCGGCCGCGAGGGGCAAATTGGATGCCGGGGAGTGGGCGGCGAATGCCCCCGGCATACTGTGGAGGGCCACCTCCGCAATCCCCATTGCCACCGTGCTCCCAACTCAAATGGGTGACTGCAAGAAGCACCGCGCACGGCCATGTGTTAGATAAAAGCTAACAACCACCAGAAACGAAGATCCCAAACCGAAACGAATTCCGCGATAATCGAAAGAAAAAAAAACCAAACCCAAATTCCAGGTTCGCTACGCTCAGCTTGGCAAGAACAGCCGCGCGCGAGGGATCACATGAACAAGTGGCGCAAATGATTAGCGCGAGGAGGAGAGGAGGCGGGGGGGAGCAACTCACCGGCCGGACCGCCACGGTACGTTGGGAAGCGCGCGTGGCCACCGGTTCGCCGGAGAAGGCGGCGGCGAAGGGCGGGGGGGAGGGGGACTGGGTGGAGTGGCCTCCGCGGAGGAGAAGGCCGCGCCGCGGAGGGGGGGAGGAAGACGAGAGAAGGGAAAGGAGAGGAAAGGAAAAGAATAGGGAGGAGAGGAAGACGAAGGAAGGGGATAAAACGAGGACCGGAGACGAAACGGGGGAGGCCCGGCCGCCCGGGGCCTCAACGCCAACCATCCCATCTCTCGCAAGTCTCGCCACGCATCCTATTTTCCGTTTTTCACATCTCCTTTCTTCATTTCTTTTCTTTTTCTTTTTTACACATGCGTAGTAGGAATCTTTTCGAGTTCAACGCGAACACGCACCGGCAACAACAAATATCCCAAGGTCCGAAATCGCATCGTTTGAATTTTGTGACGTATAGGCAGGTTTCTTTTTTCTTTGAGTTTTTCATCCACTTTGATGATTATTCTCAAATGTCATTCTCTCAAGTGACTTCTGATCATTTGTCATCCGAATCCACCGAGTCGTTTCTATTCTATTGTTTTTGGCTAACATCTAATAATAAGAGTGATGAATAATCTCTCCACCCCTAAACTCTCCTCACCCCTTCTCTCCTGTCTTTATCTTCATCTCATCACTCGGACTCAAGAATAGCAGCCGAAGAGGGTGGCGTTGAGCTCGAAGAAGCAATCGTTGGAGGAGAATCAGGGTTCGTATCGCTACTAGGAGTGCAGCGTCGAGCAAGTCCAGCGTGTCGAGTAGCAACATGAGGAGGTGTGAGTAGGACGCGATGTCTGGGAGGAAGTTGTGCTTGTGGAGGAGGCCGAGGAGCCATAGAGTGACGGGTAGGACGCAACACGGCAACGGACACGGCAAAGGGAGTTGAGTAGTGGCGGTGACGGCAGGTTGCAGAGCAATGGTGGGAAGGACAACAGTAGCGAGTGCAGGAGCAAGCGTCTGGGGACGAAGAACGAGTGACAACCAAAGGTTGAGCTGGAAGTAGAGGCGGTGGTAGTGGAGGAAAGGAAGCAATGCGAAAGAGAGCGGCATTAACGTGTTGCTGGCACGTAAGCTCGTCGGAGTTAGTTGGCTGGATCCTGGAGGATAGTAGAAAGGGGGAAGGAGGAAGGGGAAGAAAAGGGTAATTTGATCCTAATAAATTAGAAAATGTTGTGAAGGGTATGCAGTGGTATATATGTAATAATTGTAAAATCGTAATGGCATGGTTCTCAATAGGTCAATAGTGATGGTATATTTCTAAACCACAAAATTTATTATGGCACGAACCCAATTAACCCTATTATTGTCGACGTTTGATGTCGCAATTCTGGTATTTGCATAGTATGGGGATCGTCGGTGCTAGGATATACGCGAGACTGAGGTAAAAGAGACGGAGACAGGGATTTTTATACAGGTTCGGGCCCCTGAATTGTCAGGTAATAACCCTACATCCTGTTGGCCGAAGCCGGTATTGCTCTTATTCATGATAATCACACCAATACAATATTTGGGGTAGCCTATCTAACTATTGTCGACATAGTGGTCTGACGATCTGACTCGTAGTCGACAACAGGGTAGCCTTCCACCTCCAATCCGTGCCCGACGAGATCAGAGATAGCGCTTTCGTCTCTCCTGACAGTATCCGGAGACACCGTAGGGTACTAGCCGTGCTTATCCCTGAAGTCGATATCCGGCGGCGTGTCTTGGCGTATGTAGGCTTCTATTGTTGTGGCTTCTATGTCGATTGTGTTGGGTGTTGATCCTCCCCCCTCTCCTCCTAGGAGAGCTTGTATTTATACCCATAGGTGTCCCCTTGTCCAAGTAGAACTAGGGAAACCAATATGGATACAATCCGAGTAGTCCTTGTCGTTTCCACGTAGAACTCTGGTTGTCTTTCCTTATTCGGAACTTCTCCTATATCCGCAGGTTTTTTCCATGTAGGACATGGTATGTGGTGGGTCCTGCCGAGATTTAGTCAACTACTATTAGATATGTGGTATCCATAATCCTGACAGTAGCTCCCGACTTCAATGCAAATGAACGAGGAATGACTATTATCGAGCTCAAGTGACCGTTCTTAGTGAATTCAGAGATAACATTAGACTTCCTTTGTCAGCCTCGTGCGGGCACCTAAAGGGTTTTCTAAGTCAATCTCCGATGTCAACCAAGAAGGTACAGAGCATACGACTAAGTCTCTCGTCTTGCCGTAATCGAGAATTTGGATTGAAGTCAAGAAATTTTATCTCGGCGGGTACACCATCTCTTCATTCCGTATTCCTTGTCGAGATCTAGCAACCGTTCTCGAGCGATTGAGAAGGCGTAGAGTCTGCGACGGAGCTTTGTCAACATTTGTCGTACTCGCCTTAGTCGATCTTGGTGTAGAACCATAGAGACATGAAGTCTTCGACAATGTCAAATAGAATTTTCCTGAAATCAATACTCAGAAAAGAATATTAGATAGAAATAGCCCTCGAGCGAATGCTCAAAGGGTGACATGTTATAATATGACAGACTAGTGAATTGAATGTACAGACCAGTGTTTTGTATATGAGCGTCTTCTCTCTTACCGACTCCGATCAGTCAGTTTGTAGAGTCATACACTCTCCCTAGCCCCCAGCCTTGTCGTCGGAGAATCGTTCTCGGATGACAAGGCTCTTGGACCTTTGACCTGCCTTGGTTGAACAAGCACTGATCCTAGCCCCCAGCCGTGAAGTTGGAAAACTCAATTTCCGATTACACGGCTTGGTTAATACGCACGGCGAGAACTCTAACACGACCAGATCTTACATGGTCTTTCATCTCTGAAGGATCCGACAAGACCTTATCGGCTCTAGGCGTCCCCAGCCGAAGTTCCCTCAGGTTCCTCGGAGGCCTTGTCAAGACGGCGTAAAGGGACAGTAGGATAGGTTTCAACGCTAGGTGTCTTTTGTGGTAAGGGATCTCTGGGTAAAACACTTGGCAATCTTGTGCACCTGATATCAACTTTGTTGAAGCAGGGGGTAATGGGAGAATCGCTACATCGCTGGTTGAGGACCAGGCAGTAGTCGTAACTTGACCACTTAAAGTGGAAGTAGTGGGAGAAACGTCACATCGCTGGTCGAGGACCAGGCAGTAGTCGTGACTCGACCACTTAAAGTGGAAGTAGTGGGAGAAACGCTACATCGCTGGTCGAGGACCAGGCAGTAGTCGTGACTCGACCACTTAAAGTGAGGCGAGAGAGATCACTACGTTTTACTGGTTCGAGAACCAGAAGTAGGAGTCTTTTAATCACCTATAAGGGCGCTAAAGTTAGTTTATTACATGTGCATATCATGTGGCCAGCATGACTCACATACCCAACTTATAGCATATCCGGATGTCCGCTCACAATCATGTCGGGTGATCAAACCGACGGCGTTTGCGAAGAATTATCCGTTAACAACCTTTTCTCGAGTAGTCCAGCCATAGCCGGTGCTATGAGATAGGTCGTCGGTCTTTGTTGGTAAGTTGGGTGCGACGACTCCGCATTTGTCGAGAATGTTCTCGATAGTGGGGTGTACTCGACCACAACCTACTCAAGTGCTCAAATGTTCCTGAAAAATATTTTCTAGAAGGCAAGACATATAGCAGAGAATATCGAGTATGTACTCAAAAACTGCATGGATCTTCTAGTATTATCAGGATATAACGAGCAGATGTAAATATCAGGTATTATGTAAACCGTAAACAAGCATGACTTATACAGAAGAAGACAGAGCGAGCCCCCAGCGTTAGATCGTAGTCGATTTAACATCGGGGACACCCACGCAACAGATATTATTGTATAAAAAGCATGCTCTGGGTAAACATAATAAATTATGGATCTGACAATACTGTATGATCTGAATAGGTATGATAAATTGCAGATAAAATATTGCGTACCTTTGTAGATACATACCGGATGTATCTACGAAATTAGTAGATCAATTTAAAAAACCAATCTACCAATTACCTTGCTGCGTACTCGTTCGATATCAGGCGATCTGACATCTTTTGTTACGCCGCGGAGCTTGAGGCTTGGATGATCTCGATAGACCAAGTTGTCGATGACGAAGATGGTTCTGATCTAGTCGGAAGATGTACTTGGACAAGTTGGATCTCCCCACAGCCGAAGTCGTCGAGTAGCTTGTTGTTGGAGAGTCCATCTCTTAAACCCATCTCATCGAAATCCTGAAGCACCAAAATCCCCCTACCTGGCGCGCCACTGTCGACATTTGATGTCGCAATTCTGGTATTTGCATAGTATGGGGATCGTCGGTGCTAGGATATACGCGAGACTGAGGTAAAAGAGACGGAGACAGGGATTTTTATACAGGTTCGGGCCCCCGAATTGTCAGGTAATAACCCTACATCCTGTTGGCCGAAGCCGGTATTGCTCTTATTCATGATAATAACACCAGTACAATATTTGGGGTAGCCTATCTAACTGTTGTCGACATGGCGGTCTGACGATCTGACTCGTAGTCGACAACAGGGTAGCCTTCCACCTCGAATCCGTGCCCGGCGAGATCAGAGATAGCGCTTTTGTCTCTCCTGACAGTATCCGGAGACACCGTAGGGTACTAGCCGTGCTTATCCCTGAAGTCGATATCTGGCGGCGTGTCTTGGCATATGTAGGCTTCTATGTTGTGGCTTCTATGTCGATTGTGTTGGGTGTTGATCCTCCCCGCTCTCCTCCTAGAGGAGCTTGTATTTATACCCATAGGTGTCCCCTTGTCCAAGTAGAACTAGGGAAGCCAATATGGATACAATCCGAGTAGTCCTTGTCGTTTCCACATAGAACTCTGGTTGTCTTTCCTTATCCGGAACTCCTCCTATATCCGCAGGTTATTTCCGTATAGGACATGGTATGTGGTGGGTCCTGTCGAGATTTAGTCAACTACTATTAGGTATGTGGTATCCATAACCCTGACAATTATATATGCCCTTTTATGGAATCAAATTATCAAAAAGAACCATAATTTCAGCAGGACTCCATGTTGCTTAGTCCCTTACATCGCTCCTAAGTGGCTAAATGGGTGGCAACCTAGGGCACCACGCTACCTCCCCCACTGTCCTCCCTTTCCCCCTCACCGTCGTCGGAGTTGGACACTGAAAATTGAGCAACGGCAAGAATGGCGGTAGTAGGGCTTCCTCCCTTCCCCGGTGCCCTAGGACTAGCATGGTGAGGATAGGGAGTGGATCTAGCGTGCGTGCGAAGGTCAACCGCCTAGGTACATGGCGGTGGCGTAGGCTAGAGGTGGTGGCAACGACTAAGGTGTGTGCATCCAGAGGCGAGGGGATAGTTGGATCCAGTTTTCCTAGGCCAAATATGGTCAAGGAAACCAGATCTGGCAATGTTGACCATCTCTATGCGTCAGGTGTGGCAGCGATGGGGGCGAAGGTGGCACAAGTATGGCTATGTAGGTGTGGTAAGGTGGCGGTGCAGGTGGTGTCGACACAAGGTGGCTGCGGGGAGTGGAACTGGAGTAGGGTGGAGTTGGCATGGACACATGGTTGGCAGGTGGGGCGCGGTCATAGACATAGCCGGCAGAGAGCTGGAGAGGCAACATGAAGAGGTTGCATGGAGAGATAAGAGGGGCGCTTGGAGAAGACACCGTAGAAGGGTGACTCGGATGCGCACAATTGCTGGTGCTTCTTGTTGGGCGAAAGGCCAAGTAGTGGCTCAAGCAATGAGGACATGGTAAGCAATGGCATGGACAACGGCTTGGATGATGGCTAGCAAGTTTCTTTTGATAGATTGGACCACTTTTACCCTCCTTGGAGCTCCTCCTCTCTAATGATCGGTCTACTTCCGGACTCTGGTCACGGGGAGCTCCATGGTGATGTTTGGTCTAGCTTGAGGTATTATGCTTGGTGGAGGATGAGTAGATGTTAGCATCGACAATGCTTTGAAAGGTCTTGTGGTAGCGAGCTAACCCATTTGGTGGAGATGCGGTGCACGAGGCTTCCATGGCTCAACCATGCATTGGTGTGTTACAGTAGAGTCAGTTATTTAGCTGAGTGTGGCAAGCTCGACAATGGTAACCCTCAATTATTCTAGTTTTGGGGACGCTAAGAAGTTGCGGTGCAAGTGGTTTCTTCGGTGGCTTTGCACTGACTTGTTATGGTGGAGTCGGAGCTACTTACCGGGGATGGCAATGACAAGTAACGATAACCTTCAACTACTTTTATCTTGGCAATGGTTGTCAAGATCTGTAGTAGGCATGTAGTAGGAGTTTTGGCCAAAAACCTTGCTTAGTCTAGGACTGGTGTCGACGATGTCAACGTCTATGGGCATCGTTTCCCTTCTCAAAGTCATTATTTTTTTGCTTTTCACTTTTCTTTAGGTGAAAATTTAGTTTCGGTGTTCAGACGGGCTTTGTAAGTATCTTAGAAGATACTTTCCTCCTCGGAGTGTTCGCCCAAAAAACCCTGCCTCGTGTGTTCGGGTTTTTAAGACTGTTGTTCGTTATGAAAAGTTGGAGCTACTTGTTTAGCTGGGCAATGATGACTTGTTCTCTGCATGGGTTTTTGTCGGTTTTTCTCGATTAACCGTGTGGGTATAAGATTTTTGAGCCTAGTGCTCCTCATAAACTGAGCAAGTCTCTTTTTCTTAATGAACACATGAACTTC
This sequence comes from Oryza glaberrima, assembly GCF_000147395.1. NCBI lineage: Eukaryota > Viridiplantae > Streptophyta > Magnoliopsida > Poales > Poaceae > Oryza > Oryza glaberrima. Next base: position 19,150,783 of record NC_068327.1, on the reverse strand, counting down.
CTAACCTCTTTTGAGGTTTTCCTTAAAAAAATATATAGTCAAATTATTGATTATTAGCTGTTAATCATTGAACATATAAGCCACTATACGATTTATTTATATGTATAAATAACGTGAAAAGAACATACAGATCAGTCATCTAAATTTCTGTTTAAGCGCTTAGATAGTACAAAAATGACAGGAAAAACAAAAGAATGACCCCAGGCACTACTAGAAAAAGCATTTTCGCTGATGTTGGGTATTTATTTTTGCAGGTGGACATGACCCTGGGAGCCAAATAGCTGCCTACAAAAATGTAAACTAGGGTGATGCTCGCTATCCGCCTACGAAAATCCATCCGCCTGCAAAAATACCGCAAAAATACCCTTCATTTTTCCACGCGGACCAGTTACGTGGTCTGCCTACGAAAATAGATTTGGAATATAAATAGAGCCAACACAGGGGCGACTTTTTTCTAAGTCCTCCTCCCTCACTCCTCAGTCCTCTCCTGCGCGCATCCCTCCCCTTTCCCCTCACCTCTCCCCTCCCCTCACCTCTCCTCCTCTCCCCGGTCGCCGGCCGGAGGCGGTGGCGGCTCCCAGCGGCGGGCGGCGGCAACTCCCGGCCCCTCCCTCCCTCCCTCCCAGATCTGGTCGGAGGAGGGCGGGGCCGGTGACGCTCCCCTCCATCGCGACATGGCGGCGGCGGCGGCCTCCGGCCCCTCGCTCCCTCCCAGATCTGGCCGGAGGGGGATGGGGTGAGGGCGGTGGCCGGCGGCGCTCCCCTCCCTCGCGACATGGTGGGCGGACGGCGGCGGCGCGCAGCGGGCCGGGGCGGACGGCGGCGGCTGCCCTCCTTCCCTCCCAGATCTGGCGGTGACGGCGAGGATGGTGGAGGCGGTGGCGTCTCTCCTCCCTCCTTCCAGATTTGTGACGATGAATGTTAATTTGTGATGTGCTTGTTTTGATTGTAAACAATTTGTGATGCTTTGTGAATTTGATTTGGATTGATGGGGAATGGAAACTAGATTAGATGGGGGAATGGATGCCAATTTTTTTAATGCGAGGAACTCTTTTCGCAGGCGGACCAGTTATACGCTTATTTTCACAGGCGTTCATTTACATGCGGACAACTAGTCCACCGCGAAAACAGGTTTAGCACGCCTGTGAAAACCTCTTTGATAGTAGTGAGGTCCCAGCCAATAGTGCTCGAGTTTTTATCCAAAAAAAAAACATAGGGACCAGCGATACTGAGGCCACGAACCTTAACATCACGTCTTCCAGATTCCGACTATCTCCTTCCCCTTTATCCATCCGCAGCGTCACTGTCATCACGCGATTGATAGCTAATCCTATCGATCAATCGATCGATCGATCGATCTCCTCCTTATCACGGACTGCCGCGGCAAGTGATTGGCACGGGTGCACGTAGCCGCGTACGTAGCCTGAACTCCTCTTTCGGTCTCTGTTCTTGTGATGCTAAAATAAACTGATTTGTTTAAAAAGATCGCAGCTCCCTTTCTTTTCTTTACTCCACCATCAGCGTCGTCGTCGATCCGCTCAACCATTTGGAGTTAAATTACGAATCAGGCTGTCAGCTAGCAGCATCTTGGCAATAATGCAGTGCCAATTAGGAGTAAGCTCGTAGATCGTAGGCGTAGAGTCGTTAAAAAGCTCCTAAAGTTCAGTTAAAAATACAGTGAACTGGAATCAGCAGAAAACATTTCGAGGCCAAAAGGCCACCACTCGGTGTGCTTTTCCACGCGGGACGAAAGCAGTTTCCTAATACCATTTCGAACGATTTCCGAGTATTCAAGTTTGAAACAGTAAACTTTACAAAAATTTGTATTGAAATTTTATCAAAGAACCATCGTTCAGTTAAGGTTCGAGTGGCATGTTCAGTTTGTAACCAAAATAAACCTTACCAAATTTTGGCAATATTTCTTACGTACTACTTTGTCCCTAAATCTTTTTAGTCCTTGTCACATCGGATATTTAACACTAATTAAAAGTATTAAACGTAGACTAATGACAAAATCTATTCCATAACCCTGAACTAATTCGCGAGACGAATCTATTGAGCCTAATTAATCCATGATTAGCCTATGTAATATTACAGTAAACATTATCTAATTATAGATTAATTAGGCTTAAAAATTTTGTCTCGCGAATTTGCTCTCATTTGTGTAATTAGTTTTGTAAATAGTCTATGTTTAATACTCTAAATTAGTGTATAAACTTCCGATGTGATATGGACTAAAAAGTTCCAATCCCATCAAAACACCCCTTTAATGTGTTGTGTAACAAATATTCTTTTCTTCTAATATATTGACGTGCAATCCTTTTGTGCGTTCGAGAAAAAAAAAGCATACTTGCATGTGCAAGGAAGTTCAACAACGTCGTTAATAGAAGTATAGATATATTAGTTAGAGATAATAGTCAAATACATAAGATATATTCTAGAGATAAAATAGAGTTCTAGAGATAGAATCCTAGAGATAAATCTATTCTTACTTATATTATAGTCTAAGTCTTTATCTTCTATGTACTCCTATATATACCTCTTGAAAGGGTCAATATAATATATAAAAAAACATAAAAAATACAACAAATTAAATTTTTCTACAGTCGTGCTCACGCTGCATACCGGTAACTAGTCAAGAAAACTATTTGATAATGCTGCTTATGAAGCACCGTATATTCACATTCTGTTTTTCCGATTACAACGATGTACACCCACTTATTAGTATTCATTCAAAATGATAGAAGCGAACGGTAAAATTTAGCCCCGCTAAAATCCTACTGAAAACACACGTGTAAGTTTAGGACGTGACTAGATGCCCGGTGTCTAATCTAGTGCAAAAAAATTGGATGTTTAAAATATTGCGGCTGACCATTAGTGGAACATCAAGTTATACATTGTTAAAATAAAATAGTCATATACATATTTGAAAAATATGTGAAACACAGTAACATATATGTTGAATATTTTTCTATCAAAATACAATTATATGATATCTTAAATATTTAATTACAATGTATACGTGTAAACTAATTATGTACCGGATAAGGCTGTGTTTGCAATCCCATCCCCTCTTTTGTTTTTCGCGCGCACACTTTTTAAATTGCTAGAATGTGCGTTTCTTACAAAGAGTTTCTATACGAAAGTTGCTTAAAAAAATCATATTGATCCATTTTTAAAAATCATATTGATATATTTTTTAAACAAATTAGCAAATACTTAATTAATCACGCGCTAATAGACTGCTCAGTTCTCCGTGCGGGGAGTTTAGTTCCCAGCTTCCCATATCCGAACACAGCCTTAAGTTAACGAAGATTCATGCATGCAGGAGGGGCTGGCCTGGTGAGCTTTGCACAAAGAGAACAGGAGGTGCATGCATGTAGTGCACATTTGGTCCAAAAAAAAATGTGCACGCACACGCAGCAACGAACCAGTAGAAACATTTTCCGCGTCTTTAACATGAACCTAATGAATAAAGTCATGTACTTATAGGCCATTCCTAACCCAATAACTAGTATGATATCCATAGTATTAAATAAGCTACCATCTAAAATAAAAAATGATGTGGCAATTGGGTAAATAAGGAAAGAGAAAAAAAACAGGTCTTGCATGAGATATGGTTTCTACGCAATATTCAAGACATTATATGAAATAAGTACATTGAAAGAGTAGTGTCTAATATTAGTTTCTTGATAATGTGAAGTTTTATAGAAACTATGTCTAGTGTCTTGGGCTCTCACCATGGTGTTCAGAACTAGTGATCAATCGCATTTATAATCGAATCCGAGAGATACATTTAATAACAGTACATAGTTGGACGAATTCTTATCTTTGAACTGAAGATAAATCTCTTTTAAATAAACACTACCTTGACAAGCAAACAATAAATAACTACTAGACTCTGTCTCTTGTTACAATCAGCTGTTGTCAATATATATGTTGAATATTTTTTTAAAATTTTTTATAACCATTTAGTTAACATGTAATAAACGGATGAACGTCTATCCGAGTGATTAGAATCATCTCACAAGTCTTACCTAAAAGTTGCATCGTAAATTGCATAAGAGTAATCTACAATATTTCCTTTTCACCGAGTAATCTATCACTATGGTCAAATCCTATAGCAAAGAGACTAAAACCTTGTGGTCATCTCGCTCGAGGAGTGTCAGAGATATTAGCAGCTACCGACGACGCAACAGCCAACAGAGCATGAGTTGCCCATCTGATTTTGCATCAAAGCCAGCATGTTACAGCTTAGATGAGCTTGTGATAGCTCTGGGAGTGGCATGGCACCGTCTAGCAACTGCACGACTTGCCGTATGCCCGGACGAGCACTGGGCAGAGGATGTAAACAAAGCAAGCATAGTTTCAGCACCAGGCTTGCTTCTTCGACGGCAAAGTCGCCTTGCAGCCGTGGGTCCACAGCGTCAGTGACCGTCCCTTGCCGCCAATGCTCCAGCACCATGTCCACCAACAAGAGGTGACCGCCGTGTTCGTGTCTTGTGAGACAGGCCTCCGTCCGCAAGTAACCTCTAGCATGAACACACCGAAGGCGAAGATGTCGGATGCCTTTGATGGCCTGCCAGTGTGCCCTAGCTCGGGGGCTAGGTACCCTATTGTGCTGACCACGTGTGTGGTGTGTGGGTCGGTGCCACGATCATATAACCTTGCAAGGCCAAAATTACCTAGTCGACAGTTTATTTCGGCATCCAAAAACACATTGCTTGTCTTGATGTCTCGATGCAGAACGACTTGTTCCCAATCCTCATGGAGATACAATATATACTCGATGCGATGCCTTTGATGATTCTAAACCTTTGAGCCAAACTCATGATTTTGCTGTTCTCAGCATACAGATACTTATCAAGACTATCATTTGGCATATAATTATAGACTAACAGTAGCTTACCCTTCCGCCGGCAATATCCAAGCAACTGCACAAGGTTCCGGTGCCGAAGTTGACCAATATTCCCTCCGTCCCAAAATAAGTGTAGTTTTGCGCTATTCATCTCTAATATTTGACCGTTCGTTTTATTTGAAAATTTTTTATGATTACTATTTTTATTGCTATTAGATGATAAAACATGAATAGTACTTTATGTGTGACTAATTTTTTTAATTTTTTTCATAAATTTTACAAATAAGACGGATGGTCAAACGTTGGACACGGATTTCCACGGCTGCACTTATTTTAGGACGGAGTTAGTACTAACCACCTCGGCAATGAACTCCTTCGTTCCCTGCCTCTATAGAGATGAAGCCCAAGCCCTTCAAGGAGTGCTTCATCACTGCTATCAATTTTCACTGCAAATTCCTCGTGCTTGCTGCTACCCCTACATACAGAAAAACACACACACACTCAACACCTGACCTGCTTATTCCCTTCATCCGTGCCAGCCGACTGCTATGGCGGCATGTTATTCTTTTGTTGTATGTTTTCTTCTTCACATGCACTTCTATAAACATATCATTGGAGTATGAGACTCATCATTGTGCCACAATAGCGTATCATATAATCATGTGATTGTTCAAGATGTTATTCAAATTCGTTCAAGCTTCTCCTGAGCGGCACAAGAAACTCAGGATAGGAGCTTTACCCTTACCGTACTGATGATGATTGCTCAAAAAATCAGACATACAGGGTGTGTTTAGTTCGCGTCAAAATTGAAAGTTTGATTGAAATTGAAACGATGTGATGGAAAAGTTAGAAGTTTGTGTGTGTAGGAAAGTTTTGATGTGATAAAAAAGTTGAAAGTTTGAAGAAAAAGTTGAGAACTAAACTAGGCCTGTATAGGTTCTCCCTTGTGTCAGTCAGTAGTTCTTGCCAACACAAGTGCACATTTGCGTGTGGCAGTTTCATGGCAGAGCGTATATGCGAATGCGATCCACGGTTTTGGGTAATATTATCTAGCTTTTAATAAGAGGATGGATGTGCTGCTTCATTACATATTCTATTTTTATTCATCTATCAACAAGGCTGTGATCACACACTTTCTATTTTGATACCATTGTACAAAATGAAAAAGGGTAGGTAGGTGGCTTCTATTATTTGCGAGTTGTTGACCTTGGCCATTATATTTCTTAGCTGTTTTATGTTGCAGTGAATTAGGATTCAGGGTCAAAATCGTATATATGGAACACCATTCTTGCGGTATTCCTATATCCTATATATAAATAGTTTAGGTTTCACTGCCGGCCTTTTTTTTTTTTTCAGCAAAGTTAGCTTCAGTCAACTCTGTTCTGAATTGGTTTGTTAAGTACTAGATGGACCTAATGGATCATTGAATTCCACGGAAATACACTGAAACTGATGAGACGTGAGACTAAATCACCGACTAGTCGACTACTTTTCGTTCGGCCATTAATTGAAGGCCATATTTATTCGGGTTAATTAGATTCGTATCATTAAAAATTGTCGGTTTGGAAATATATCATTACTATTTATGTATTTGTACCGATGCCATTGGTGCTTGTTTGTAATCTCAGTGATGCCACTAAGATACGTATATTTGCATGTATTAAACAAAAATACCCTCATCTTCTACCTCTCTCTCCCCTTGTCCTCTCCTCTTTCTCTGCTCATGCTCCTCTGCTCCTGTTGTTGGCGATGCTTCTCTGCTGCTCTCTGATTGGGTCGACCCGTCTGCGTCCGCCGCCGGAGCTCGCGGCACTGGACAACACCGTGCAGGTCCATCGGTGCTCTTCACGAAGGCCGTCCTCACTGCGTCGGGCTCGGGCATCGAGGTGGCCATCGGTGACAAGGTGGATCAAGAGGCAGTTGCTGGACCAGAGGAGGCAATGATGGCGCATCGGGCAGCTGCGAGCGTGGTGAGGGAGGTGCAGGAGCTCGTCAGAGAGGAGAAGTGGCCACTCTTCACCGCTCTTTCCTTGGTCCTTTGCTGCTTCGGCATTGTCGTGGCCATCGCCCAGGGCTCCTTGCTGCGAGGAGAGGCGGACGGATCTAGGATACCATCATCACCATCTCCATCAAGCGTCGGCCTCCATCTTCCCCGTTTCCACCTTGCCAGCCACAGAGAGGGACTAGGGGAGGGAGGAGCCACATTGTCGGAGTAGTTGGAGGTAGATGCCATCGGCGACAGGGACCGAGGGCCCCATGGCAACGTTGTCGTTTGTGTGGAGCTCTGCGTAGGAGGATGCCAGTGGCGGCACGAGGTGGAGGGAGACACGGACATCCTGGCTTAAGGAGCACCGGAGAGGAAGGAGATGGCGGGTGCGGTGGCCTTGTCCATCGTTGGTCACGCTTGCCGCTGCCGTTGCTAAACTATCGCCTCTCTCACGCCATCGAAGAGAGGAGGAAGGAAAAAGGGAAAGAAGGAAGAAGGGGAAAAGCCACAGGTTGGTTCATTTTTTTTAAATGAATCTAAGGGGTAAGTAGTGGCTATAAGGGGTAAGTAGTGGCATATCTCAAATATGTGTAAAATTTCAATGGCACGGTTCCAAATACTATTTTGAAATCAACATATTTTTAATGACATTGATCCAATTAACCCTTATTTAGTTTGTTTATGTGTTGCTTGAATTTTATGCTAACATGCTAGTAGTATCCATGTTGTCAGGTCATTCTGTTGATAAATTTTCGAGGAGTAATCTTCCAGAAATGGAGAAGCGCAAGTAAGTAGCCAGTCTCCTATTCTCAGAAGCTGGTTGAATTTGGAAGCCTGAAAAGCAGTGGTAATTGCAAGTACCTGGTTCCATGTAACATGCCAGTTGGGCACTTTATTTTCATACTTCATTCCAGGCTACATTTGTCTCCAGGAACAGCGTTGTTTGTGTTTGTCAACAACACTTTGCCCCAGACTGGTGAGTTTTGCATATGAAGTAGTGTTTTTTTTTTTTTGTCCCGCTTGAAGCTCTGTTGAAGCTTCAGACATACAATTTTGTTGTGGCTGCAGCTCAGCTGATGGGCAGTGTGTATGAGTCATACAAAGATGAGGGCGATGGCTTCCTCTACTTGTGCTACAGCAGCGAGAAGACATTCGGTTGACCAACTCCTCCGTGGAGATCTGCTTTGCTGTATGTTTACCTCGGGCGTCAATAATATATGCATGTATATATATTAGTATGATTAGAAATTACAATGATGTGTTATATATACTGTACATTGATTGATGTGAATGAAGTGTTACAAGGAGGAGGAGAAAAGGTTCATACCGAACTTAATTATCCCACCTAAATTTGTGAGGCAAATTAAGGAGAACATAGGCTGTGTTTAGTTGATTAGGTGTAAAAATTTTAAAGTATACGGATACATATTTGAAATATTAAACGTAGACTAATAACAAAACAAATTACAGATTCTGCATGTAAACTGCGAGACGAATTTATTAAGCCTAATTAATCTGTCATTAGCAAATGTTTACTGTAGCACCACATTGTCAAATCATGGCGTAATTAGGCTCAAAAAATTCGTCTCACAATTTACATGCAAACTGTGCAATTGGTTTTTTTCCGTCCATATTTAATGCTCCATGTATGTGTCCAAATATTTGATGTGATGAAATTTTTGGAAGTTTGAAGGGAACTAAAACACAGGCATAGATCACTCATTTTCAAAGCAGATACAGAGAATTTAAGAGTTTAAATTTCCAAAGAGCTTTGTCGGAGCAGGCGAGCACTCTATCATAAGCTTGCTTGTACATAGCTTGCTTGTACATACAATGCTTGACTTCAACTTGGAAAATGACATCCATGTATATATGTGTATGTTTTATCGGAAAAGCGAACGCGCGCGTGCGCGTTGGCGGCGAGAGTTTCCGATAGTTTAGTCTAATTAACTAAGTGATTAGTAGATAATAACGGTAATTAAGATATGATTTTCTTTTGTCCGGAAGATTTTTTTTACTAACCGATTGAAAACTTTTGAAGCAAATTTTAAAAACTTTCAAAATTCAATTTGAAAATTTTTAACTCGAAATTTAAATGTGTAAGATAAATTTTGAAAACTTTCAACCCAGATTTGAAAACTTTCATCTCAAGATTTGAAAACTTTCAAGTAAAGATTTGAAAATTTTTGAAGTTAAGATTTGAAAAAATATGAAAACTTTCGACTCCGATTCAAAAACTTTCGACTCATATTCGAAAACTTTTGACTCGGATTCGAAAACTTTCGACTCGAGATTCGAAAACTTTCGACTCAGATTCGAAGACTTTCCACTCAAGATTCGAAAACTTTCCACTCAAATTCGAAAACTTTCAACTCAAGATTTGAATACTTTCAGATCAGATTTAAAAATTTTCAAGTTAAAATTTAAAAACTTTCAACTCAAAACATTTTGAAAAAAATAAGTGTGCTAAAGATTAAAAAAAGTAATAAGAAAAAAATGAAAAAAACCGAAAAAAACGCAAAATAAAAAAGAAAAAAAAATCGCGAAAAAAAAAGAAAAAATGGCTGATGGGCCAGGAGGCCCGGGAGCAGCTGGCGCGTACGCCAACTAGCAATCCCCATGTTTTATATACTAGTAATAAGTACTCTAGTTTAATTTGAATAGTCCACTGATCTCATAAGTTTGATTTAATTTTCAGGAACGAACAATGCAAGGCGTGCATGCATGTGCTAATTTGAGATATATGACCGGATGGATCTAGTCTTAGATCATGCATGCATCTAGCCGGTCCTGAAATATACTGTATATATATACGGAAATACTTCGTAGTAGGAGTCATGCATGTGCGGATGGCGTCATTGCTTAGCTTAGCAATAGCATCGATTAGAAAAATCTATGAACAACACATCCAGATGAAGATCGATGCAAGTGTCATGACGACGACACAACTTGTTAATTTGACCTGTAGCCCCATCATGTACAAATCGATCGATCGAGTTGTTTGTATTTTGTCCACGCAATATGTATATGCCCATAATAATGATATATAGTATATGTTATCAATTAATTGTCGTTCTGTCAACAAAGAAGGAAAAAAAAATGGAAGTTGCTCTGGAGCAAGCAACACATGTTTTTTTTAGAGCTTTTTTACGGTCCTCGAGGAGGTATCATGAGATAGCACTTTTTCTATTGTAAATTAATTTGATATCTCTTGGTATCTAGGTACTACTCCCTCCGTTTCAAAATGTTTGACACCGTTGACTTTTTAGCACATGTTTGACCGTTCGTCTTATTCAAAAAAAATTATGAAATATGTAAAATTATATGTGTGCATGAAAGTATATTTAACAATGAATCAAATGATATGAAAAGAATAAATAATTACTTAAATTTTTTTGAATAAGACGAATGGTCAAACACGTACTAAGAAGTCAACAGTGTCAAACATTTTGAAACGGAGAGAGTATGAGTTATCATAAGGTACCAAATTTTTACACTAAATTTTTGGTATCTCATGGTACATCCTCAAATATAGTAGAATTGCTCGTTTTTTTATGTATGGTTGGATGACGTCGATCGATGCTGGCTGTCAACAACAATCATCAGTATAACTAATTCAGTACAACTGAAATTTCTCCTCAACGTTTAGCGGCAGCAGCATCCAGAAATTAAGATGAGCCAATTAGAGGTGGTTGAGATGGAGGACAAGAAGCAGCAGCAGCAGCAGCAACGAGAAGAAGCAGAAGCAGAAGCAGAAGAAGAAGCACCAGTAGTGCCTTCATCGTTGCGAGCTGCGGCAATCTGCAGGAGCCTGTCGTCCTTGTCGTCCTTGTCGTCGTCGTTGCGGTGGGATCATCGTGGGGACGACGACGAAGAGGAAGCTGAGCTGAGATGGGCGGCCATCGAGAGGCTGCCCACCTTGGACAGGATGCGCACGTCGGTGCTGTCGTCGGAGGCGGTGGACGTGCGGCGGCTGGGGGCGGCGCAGCGGCGGGTGCTGGTGGAGAGGCTGGTGGCCGACATCCAGCGCGACAACCTGAGGCTGCTCCGCAAGCAGCGGCGGAGGATGGAGAGGGTGGGCGTCCGGCAGCCGACGGTGGAGGTGCGGTGGCGCAACGTGCGCGTGGAGGCGGACTGCCAGGTGGTTTCCGGCAAGCCGCTGCCCACGCTCCTCAACACCGTGCTCGCCACCGCGCGGGGGTTGAGCCGCCGGCCGCACGCGAGGATCCCCATTCTCAACGACGTCACCGGAATCCTCAAGCCTTCCAGGTACGATTGATGCCTCTCATGCATGGTCATCGCGAGGTGATCGATCATCCATCGAGATGTATGTGTTGTGTGCAGGCTGACCCTCCTCCTTGGACCTCCCGGCTGCGGCAAAACCACCCTCTTGCTCGCCCTTGCAGGAAAGCTCGACAAAAATCTCAAGGTTATTTACTTCTTCATTCCCAGCCAATTGCATGTGATCCTTCCACCAATTAAGTATCTAATCACAAGTAACCAGCCTACTAGCTGCAGCGACATATTTTGATCATCAATAATCGGCTACTCACTGTATTATCATATCATCGCATTGCATAATGCATTTTGCATTGCAGGTGACCGGTGAAGTTGAGTATAATGGTGCCAATCTGAATACCTTTGTTCCAGAGAAGACATCAGCTTATATTTCTCAGTATGATCTTCATGTCCCTGAGATGACTGTCAGAGAGACACTTGACTTCTCTGCAAGGTTTCAGGGCGTTGGCACTAGAGCAGGTATATATAGCACATTTAATTATCTGTCTCATGTTTGTTTACTTACTCAACTTAACCAAGTGTCGTTATTTTTCTTGTGCAAACTAGAGATCATGAAGGAAGTCATTAGGAGGGAGAAGGAGGCCGGGATTACCCCTGACCCTGACATAGATACATATATGAAGGTAAACATTAACCACCCATTTATGTATTCCTTTTTTTTTCTTTCCCCTTGTCTCTGTTATAGGAATGCTTTCTTTTGTCATCTCTATCTATCTATTATATTATTAAAGGAATAGAAAAAGGAGCCTCCACGTTCGCTCTCATGGCCTAGAAATTCTCACATTAATCGGAGAAAAAGAAAAAGCAGAGTCCATATAGAAATATAATTTAGAAATAGCTGAAATTCGGAATTAAAAAATAAGGAATATTAGAAGAGAAGACTAGAGTCCATATAAAAATACAATTTAGAAATAGTTCAAATTCGGAATTAAAAAATAAGGAATATTAGAAGAGGAGACTAGAGTCCATATAGAAATACAATTAGGAAATAACTAAAATTTAGAATTAAAAAATAAGGAATATTAGAAGAGGAGACTAGAGTCCATATAGAAATACAATTAGGAAATAACTAAAATTCGGAATTAAAAATAAGGAATATTAGAAGTAGAGTATAGAGTCCATATAGAAATACAATTAGAAAATAACTGAAATTCGGAATTAAAAATAAGGAATACTAGAACAATTAGTAAATAACTGAAACTCGGAATTAAAAATAAGAAATATTAGAAGTAGAGTATAGAGCCATATAGAAATACAATTAGGAAATAACTGAAATTCGGAATTAAAAATAAGAAATATTCGAAGTGGAGTATAGAGTCCATATAGAAATACAATTAGGAAATAATAGAAATTCGGAATTAAAAATAAGGAATATTAGAAGTAGAGTATAGAGTCCATATAGGAATTTAAAACTAACTAAAATTTGGAATAAACATAATAAAATTAAAAGTAGAGTTTAGAGTCCGTATAAAAAAATAATTTACAAATAACTAAAATTCGAAATTAAGAAAAACATGGGAAGAAGAGTTTAAAGTCAATATAGGAATACAATTTAGAAGTAACTGAAATTCGAAATTAAAAATTAAAGAATATTGAAATATGAGTTTAGAGTCCACATAGAAATACAATTAGAAATAATGAAAATTTAGAAATAATAATAAATAATATTGAAAGAAGAGCATAGAGTCTATATAGAAATACAATTTACAGAAAATTCAGAATTAAAGAAAAGAAATACTAAAAGACGAGTCTAGAGTCCATACAGGAATATATATAATTTACAAATAACTAAAATTTGATATTAAAAATAATTAATAACTAACACGTATATAAAATAAAATATAAATATTACACATTAGTAGTTTTGTAAAGTTATTGCAAAATTTAAAATTATGTTGTCATTTTAATATATTTGAATAATAAAATGAGAAAACATATATGCTATTATATAAGAGAAAATATAACGATGCTAGCCGCGTAATCTTCGCGGGCCACCATGCTAGTTATATTATTAAGATAGTTTTGAAAAGAGGCACCACGTTCGCTGTGGGGGCTAGAAATTTCCACATTAATCGGAGAAAAAGAAAAGGAGAGTCCAAGTAGAAATACAATTCAAAAATAGCTGAAATTCAGAATTAAAAATAAGCAATATTAAAAGAAGTGTCCATATAAGAATCCAATACGAGATTAGTTAATATTCGGAATAAAAAAAAAATAAAATCCGAAATTAGCAAAAAGAAAAGAAGAGTTCAAGTAGGAATACAATTTAAAATCAACTGAAATTCGTAATTAAAAATAAGCAATATTGAAAGTCCATATAAGAACCCAATACGACATTAATTAAAATTCATAATAAAATAATATCCAAAATTAGAAAAATGAAAAGAGGTTTCAAGTAGGAATACAATTTTGAAACAACTGGACTTCAAAAAATAAAAATATTAAAAAGAACACTATACGGTATTAATTAAAATTTGAAAAAAATAAATTCTGAAATTAAAAAATAAAAAAGATTTCAATTAGGAATACAATTTATAAATAACAAAAAATTGATGATAAAAAATAAAGACTATTGAAAAAAAAATGACCATCTAAAATATATGACGAGATAAATTAAGTAACAGGCCTATAAAAGAGTAGAGTGGTGGCGGTTGATACGACATATAAAAACTGTTAGTAAAGCACCAAATTGAATCCTAATGATGATTAAAAGAAGGGACGACAGGCAGGCCGTGAAGCAAACGGGTAAGGCAGTTGCCGGGACTTGTAGAAAGTAAAAAAAAACCCATTGATAATCATATTCGATTTTTAAAATCTTAATGATAGTAAAAAGAAGAAGCAGCGTGCAGCGTGTATAAGAGTACAGTTGCAGAGCCGCCGACGGTTGGTGGGACTTCTAGAAAATAAAAAATGAATTCCAACGATAGTTATGTTCGATTTTTAGAATCCCAATGACAATAAATAATAGGCGGCGGATGGGCCGTAGAGAAGTATAGTGGCATCGTTTGATGGGGCTTCTAAAAATTATAAAAAATGAAACCCAATAAAAACTACAAGGTCCAATTTTTAAATATTCAGAACTTCTAAAAAGTAAAAAAAAACAATGTTAATCATGTTCGATTTTAAAATCTCAATGACAATAAAGAAGGGAGGCAGCGGGCGAGCCATAAAGGAGTACAATGGCAAAGATGCTGATGGTTTGGCGAGGCTTATAGAAAGTAAAAAATGAACCGGAATGATAATTATGTTCGATTTATAAAATCCCAATGATAATAAAGAGAAAAGACAGCGGACGGGCCGTAGAGGGGTATAATTCATTTGACGGGACTTCTAGAAATTATAAAAACGAAACCCAACGAGATAATAAACTCAAAAAATTATATAAGATCCAAATTTTAAAGGTTTCAAGGAGAATGAATAGAAATAGTGGTAGACCGAGCAAGAAAATAAAGAAGGATATGACAGAAGTAAGGGGTAGCAGCTGGTGTGACTTTTAATAACTATGTAATTAGAAATACGGGGATAGCTATTTAATAAATCTTAACTAAAATCATATTGAAATGTTCGTGATTCCCATTATCAAGAATAGGGTTAATCCTAAATGTAGGTGCAGATAAGAACTAGAAAGCACCATTGCATAGGGAAGTTCTTTGAGTAGTAAAAACTCTCAAATCGAATAAAACTCTTTAGCAATTGATCTGACAGAACGGATGGTAAGGTGGGGGACCCATACCTTTATTCTATTCCCGTGCTTAGAGCGAGTGAATGTTTGGATCATATGCTGCCTTGCCTGATCTTACTAGAGTGAGTTTCCTTCGCTAACGAGATGATGCATATTCTCAGTCTGGACTATTCCCAGATTTACAACCAACAACTAGTCTTATCTTAGTCCATGGAGAGGAAAAAGCAAACGAAGCATGCTTCTGTCGCTCCATCCCCGTTTGGGTGGAGAACCCGTCGCTGTCTCGGCTGTGCTACCGGAGGCTCTAGGAAAGTCGGAGGAGAGAGCACTCGGAGATTCGTGCTGGAACGTCCGCTTTGCATTTTAAAGAAAAGGTACAAAAACATATTTATTCCGAATCAGATGGGGAAATGTACTGGAGTACCGATGTTTATCATGCGCCCGAATATCAATATGGTAATCTTCGTCAATTTTGTGCCGCTATGCACATAGATACTAAAGGTAAATCTACATGGAATGTGGTGTAAATCTACGTAAATAAGAGATAAGTAACCCTATTGTCTCTTCTCCATTTGTATATGGTGAAGAATTCAGTCTACATGCAGTGTTGAATGACGAGTCAAAGTTCACCGGTTTCGGCCTGTGATTTATAAATAGCTTCGGCACAAAAGACAAAACGGTCCCTCCAACGCCCGAATCCTCGTAGTACTAAGTCGTGGCTTACAAGCTAGCCCCTACTCCTTGTTTGGGCAAGATCTATATGGTTTACCAACCTGGCATAGACACCAGATCCTTTTTATCAAGCACGCTACCGGCGCTTCCAAAGGCGAAGCTCTCGTCTTTGGCGACCAGCAAACTCTGGGCTAAAACCTGTAGTTTTGAAGCAAGGGATGAGCGCGAAAGCCGTTGCGCTTCCGTACACGCGCATACGTTTTCTTGCTCCGTCGCGCGTTAGTACAATAACGCGCAGCCGTTTTCTTGCTGGGGCGGAGACGGATTTCTGCAAGTAGAGGTACAACCACAACCGCTCGGGGGTTCCATGGTTCTAAAGGAATAATTCCTTTCCCATTTCCCTTTTGAGACAATTATACGTTCTAGAAGGCAATTCTAATTGATCAATAAAAATACAATTCAATGGAATTCTTTTTTTGTTTTTCTTTAGATTAGTGACTGCGGAGGAAATTAGATGAAGTACTCCAGATACAAAGTACGGAAAAGTATCTAGAACTTCTCCCCCGGGCCCTACTCCCCAACCTAGAGTAGCTAAGTGCGGAAGTAAAAGCAGCCCCTACACTTCTATGGGTTGTTCCAGCCTCTGCTTAGTATTCCGCAATACTATCGCACAATCCTCTAGAATAGTCAGGCTGCATTTTCGTTTTTGCACTCAAACTCAAAGGGTAAACTTTGCTTCTTATCTTTTTTTTTGAAGATCGACGAATCAAATGATATTTCTGTTCTAATTTCTGCCGCTTCCTCTCTCTCAGAATCAAACTTTTTTTGCCATAATGTGCCGTTCCTACTATCTACCAAGTATACGGTTGTAATCCTAGATGGAAAAATAAATAGAAAAAGAAATCTAAGAAGGCGGATCCTCCCCCTCCATCAAGAGTAATGAACTAGGTGCTGATACAGTCGTCTAGAAGAAAAACAGAAATTTCGTTTTCATGATGGTCTGACAGAACGACAATTACTTAGATATGTACATATTGCTGGAAAAGCAAAAGGGTTACGAGGAAGGGCGTAGCAAGCGACGAAATGCTTCGGGGAGTTGAAATAAGCATAGATCCGGAGATTCCCAAATAGGTCAACCTTTTGAACTGTCTGCTGAATCCATGAGCTGGCAAGAGACAACCTGGCGAACTGAAACATAAAAGCCTTAGAATTCATTCATAAAATGACAATGAACAGTCTTTATGACTGTTTTGCTATATCGCCTGAAAGCACTATGACCGTTAAAGATATGATTTTGTTTGGGTGCTAGCCGCGCAATTGCGTGGGCCACCTAGCTAGTTGTGTAAAAGAAGCCAATAGTGATGGTGGTGACTCTGCCACTCCCACCACCTCTCGAGTTGAAGGGACCTTTTGAGGACAAATACATATTTGTGTGTGTAGCTTAATATGTTATGAACTGATATTTGATTAGGAATTATATAAGACATTTCAAATTTAAAACTTATAACATACTTTTTAAATTTCATTGCAACACATTGGTATTTGGATAGTGTATCTAAACAACAGTGAAAACTTGTCTCATTTTCCTCATTCAGTTTGGTGTTGGAAAAAATAGTTTGGTGTTTAGCCATTTGTAATCTAAATGGCATAAGCTCTACCATTACAATTCAATTAGGTATTTTTGTATTTTTGTAGGCAATATCTGTGGAAGGCTTAGAAAGGAGCATGCAGACAGATTACATTATGAAGGTAACTGGTCCAATGAAGAATGCTCAGTCCAATGATCAATGCTCAGGGATCTTAGTACATAACTTTTTAACCTTATGTATAATCTATCTCTTGCTTAATAGATTATGGGACTTGACATTTGCGCTGACATAATAGTCGGAGATATAATGAGAAGAGGTATTTCAGGTGGTGAAAAGAAGAGACTAACCACAGGTGATTTAACCGTGTATATATACCAATACCAGGATGGCGTTTGTATCATCTCAATTGAAATATAGTTGTAATTAAATTAAAACACTCAATTCAACAACTAAAATTCCGCAATTATGTATGGGAGGATCTACACCCTTGTAAATTCCAATGCTAAACATAATACTATAGAACTACACTCTAGCTAACCAACAAATACAGGTAGTGTTCCAATAAAAAAACAAATATAGGTAATGTATACTTTCTATTCACAAAAACATGTATGCTAGCCACCTAACTAAAGGTATCAGGCTAGCAAGTTTTTTCCAAACAAAAAACAAAAGGAATAGGGTTATCTTCATTTATGCCATACAAACTCAATTTTTTTGGGACAAGTCAAGTTGTTAATTCAATGCAAGATGCTTGGTTTTCCTTTTATTTATATCGAAACATTGTCTTGGAACCAGGGGAGATGATAGTTGGACCTTCAAGAGCACTATTCATGGATGAAATATCAACTGGGTTGGACAGCTCTACCACCTTCCAAATTGTTTCTTGCCTCCAACAAGTGGCTCATATCTCAGAGTCTACCATACTGGTCTCTCTCCTTCAACCAGCACCAGAGACTTATGATCTTTTTGATGATATTATCTTGATGGCTGAAGGAAAAATTGTATACCATGGGTCTAAGAGTTGCATTATGAATTTTTTTGAATCATGCGGGTTCAAGTGCCCGGAAAGAAAAGGAGCAGCTGATTTTCTACAGGAGGTACATGAGAAAAGTATTATTAGTTCAAAAAGTCTTGACTAAACAGCGAAGTGAGATTGTTTAAAATGAACACTATCAGCATCAAGTACTTGTTGGAAATTAATGACTTGAAGTTTAAGTGTGTGTATTTGAGTTGGTGTGTATAGTTCCCAACTTGAAACAACATGAGTTAATGGTTTATTTGATAAGATATTGGAGAAAGAAAAGGAGAAATACAAGACACTTGAGCCATGCATTTTATCTAAATTAGTCAGGCATGATAAGAAGTGCATATTTGAGCTTTCATAATTCTAATAGAATCTACCATGTCAATTGTCCTACTTAGGGATTTCGTTCGATGCAATATGGATAAACTAAATTGGACATTTTAGGTTCTATAGTATTCCAAATAGCCATTGTTTTATAGAGACATGCTCTTTTACTTAGTCTCTGCATTTTGTATAATGTACTTACAATGTTGGTACAAGTTCAAGATACAACTTTTTAATATTAAGCAGTTAAGTATTGGTTAGTATGATGTGTCTTTGACTTTCTGATTATTATTTCTCTTCTAAACTTGCGTATAGGTTTTATCTAAGAAAGACCAACAACAATACTGGAGTCGTACTGAGGAAACATACAACTTTGTTACTATTGATCACTTCTGTGAGAAATTTAAAGCATCTCAAGTTGGTCAAAATCTTGTTGAAGAGCTTGCGAATCCCTTTGATAAATCAGAAGGATACAATAATGCTTTGTCCTTAAATATCTACTCTCTAACCAAGTGGGATCTCCTCAAGGCATGTTTTGCAAGGGAAATCCTTCTCATGAGAAGAAATGCCTTCATCTACATAACAAAAGTTGTTCAGGTAAGGAAGTAGAAATATCTCTTTTGGAGAAAATTTCAGTTCAAATGTTCATAGTTTTGAGTATAGATGAATGCATTCTATGATACAAAACATCCGGTTTTTGACACCTGATTTATGATGTTACACTCATTGTCACGTAGCTAAGTTTTCTCATGTTTACTATGCACAATTTAGGCTACAGATAGTACTATATCAACACCAAAAACAATGGAGGTTGTAATATATCATGGTTTCCAGTTGAAATTTGATATCTTTAAAATGCTTCCTATATTTCAATTGACACATGAATTATATTAACTTTGGCATTATTATTTTTTTCAAGGAATTGAGGTTTTTGTTAGAAGAGTGTATCTTGCATAATACCCTCCTCCGTGCCATAAAAAATCAAATCCTAGCTATGAACCTTGTGTCTAGGTTCGTAGCTAGGATTGGTCCTTTTTTGGGACATAGTAGTATATAATATAGTTTTTTAGAATTCGGATGAGCCAAAACTTTAGTTTTTGCATTTTCTCAACAAATTAACATATTACATTTTTTTTCAGCTTGGATTACTTGCTGTTATTACTGGGACAGTGTTTCTACGGACACATATGGGGGTCGATAGGGCCCATGCTGACTATTATATGGGTTCCCTCTTCTATGCGCTCATTCTTCTTTTAGTTAATGGTTTCCCTGAGTTGGCTATTGCAGTTAGCAGACTTCCCGTCTTTTACAAACAAAGAGACTACTATTTCTATCCGGCGTGGGCTTATGCAATACCTTCTTTTATACTAAAGATTCCACTTTCTTTAGTTGAGTCAATAACTTGGACATCAATATCTTACTACCTCATTGGCTATACTCCAGAAGCATCCAGGTTAAATTACACTCTATTGTAAAAGTCTTGTACACATGAAGTACGCATTTGACTTTGGTATATATTATCAACTCTTTCCGGTTGTTCTTATGTGTGAACCTTTCATACCTACGAGGGCCACCATATATAGGGCAAACATTTTTCCAGTCTATTCAAGATATGCATAGGTGTATTTATTTTTACTATTTGGGTTTCAATGATGTTGGCTACCAAAATAAGACTACAGGATTTCTTTATATAAAACTATCTAGACTCTATTTTAGTGTTTATTCGTATTACCTCATCTTTAAGATGCAATGACTATGTTGTGTGTTAACATACTCAATTTCTGTGTTAGGTTTTTTTGCCAGCTCCTCATTCTATTCCTCGTCCACACTGGAGCATTATCGTTGTTTCGATGTGTCGCCTCATACTGTCAAACAATGGTGGCTAGTTCAGTTGGTGGTACCATGTCATTTCTAGTCATCCTTCTATTTGGGGGCTTTATCATTCCTCGGCGTAAGCCGCTGTCTCTTTTCCATAAGCCCTACTATGCTAACAAGACATCGTTTGGAATTTCTACTAATTCTTGTGTACATGGTTATGTATTAAACAATCATTGCTAATTAAAACCATGCGTCTCATATTTTACAGTATCTATGCCTAATTGGCTAAAATGGGGATTTTGGATCTCTCCATTGTCATATGCTGAGATAGGGTTGACTGGAAATGAGTTTTTGGCACCACGATGGCTAAAGGTACGTGTTGTTGCATCCTTAGCCTATCTTTTAGATAAGGTGAGTACCTTCTACTTAGATTCCAACATTAAAAGACTATTTTTTCTATGTTATTAGACCACAACGTCTGGTGTAACACTTGGAAGGAGGGTACTAATGGATCGAGGACTAGACTTCTCTAGCTACTTTTATTGGATTTCCGCCAGTGCATTGATTGGGTTTATTTTGTTGCTTAATGTAGGTTATGCCATTGGCTTGACCATTAAGAAACGTAAGTATCATATGTGAAATACCATTAAATAATACATCCCGAGCACTTCACTATCCATATTTATCAAAGCATATGTTCATGTTGATGTTTTTAAATAGTTCCATTCTCTCAAGCGTTATTCTGATACCATATGGACCTCAGCTACAGGAACTTCCCGAGCAATTATATCTCGTGATAAGTTTTCCACATTTGATAGAAGAGGCAAAGACATGTCCAAGGACATGGACAATAGGATGCCTAAGTTACAAGTAGGAAATGCTTTGGCACCTAACAAGACTGGTTAGTTCAATATATACATTCTATGACTAAATGCATCTCATATTAAATACATCAATAATGTGATCTTGTGCAGGGACGATGGTGTTACCTTTCTCACCACTTACAATATCATTTCAAGATGTGAACTACTATGTAGACACCCCCGTGGTAATTCTAAACTCCTAATAGTCAAGACAATTACTAGTGGAAGAAAATCATGCTTAGTTGTTGACTGTTATGAATTTCAGTAGTCAAAGAGAGCAATATATTCACTTGTTCTATTAGCATGTGCTTCATGGTTATTCCCATATATTTAGAAGTATAATAGGCTGAAATCAATGTTGAGTGTATTCTCAATTTTTAGGAAATGAGAGAGCAAGGTTACAAGGAGCGAAAGCTACAACTATTGCACAACATCACAGGAGCTTTCCAACCAGGGGTTCTCTCAGCACTCATGGGAGTTACTGGAGCAGGAAAAACAACTCTACTTGATGTTCTTGCTGGAAGGAAAACTGGTGGTGTTATTGAAGGAGATATACGAGTAGGAGGTTATCCTAAAATTCAACAAACTTTTGCAAGGATATCAGGCTACTGTGAACAAACCGATGTCCATTCCCCACAAATCACAGTGGAGGAGTCTGTTGCATATTCAGCTTGGTTGCGGCTACCAACAGAAGTCGATTCAAAAACAAGAAGAGTGAGTTATTTCATTGTTGAAACAAATTATAAAAAAATGAAATATACATGTGTAAATCAATACAAAAATATTATTACAGTGTAAATTGCATAATTGAGATGGAACTATGACCTAACATATATATATTTTTTTGCCATCATAGGAATTTGTTGATGAAGTTATTCAAACAATTGAGTTGGATGATATTAGAGATGCTTTAGTAGGACTACCAGGGGTAAGTGGGCTATCTACAGAGCAAAGGAAACGTCTCACTATTGCAGTGGAGCTTGTGTCCAATCCTTCAGTCATATTCATGGATGAGCCAACATCAGGCTTGGATGCACGAGCAGCTGCTATTGTCATGCGTGCGGTGAAGAATGTCGCAGACACAGGTCGAACAGTTGTGTGCACCATTCACCAACCAAGTATTGAAATATTTGAGGCCTTTGATGAGGTACTTTCAAGTTATTGTGTTACATATATAGCTCAATAGTCTTATCTAGGACTAACTATGAAGTGTAAAGGATAGCTCTCATGGAATAAAAAATAAGCTTTAAAGTGGTCATACATTACATTAATTATTCATAGGAATTTTAGCAGACTTGTTCAACTACACACACCCTCTATTACTATATTAGATATGAAGAAAAAAAGTATGATACATATTTGTACGTAAACTTACTACGTCAACAATACATGTAACATGATTACAATATAGGGGTATTTCAAGTTACAACTTCTATGGAGTATTCATTTACTTTTCTAGACAAAAACATCATGTTGATAACTCTACATGTCTTCATTACCAAAAGTTTCTTAATTTGCTATAGTACATAGATCTTTACGGCTTAATTTACTGGGCTAAGAGCATACAACTGTAACCTTTTTAAGTATTCATGGTGTTGGAGAAGTTAAGCATGAAATTTCCATATTTTTTTCAATAATAACGGGAGATATTTTGAGTATATTTAATGTGCATTAGTGATATTAAAATTCTTTAGTTTGCATGAGTAAAATAAAAGTGAAGTACCTTATAACTAATTATCTTAAATATGTATTTAGCTTATGCTAATGAAAAGGGGTGGAGAGTTGATATATGCTGGGCCTCTTGGACTCCATTCATGTAACGTCATCCACTATTTCGAGGTATCAATTAATAACTTGAACTTGTTCATTGTATATTGCTTGTACAAAAGTATCTAGCTATAAATAAAATTTGTTTCGTATCACCATTCATATTATGTGATGAAAACCAATTAAAGTTGACCTAGCTAGCTACATCTGATTTCATTATTTTCATGACCTATATGTTTTTAAGAAGTTACAAACTAATCACTAGTTATGATTTTTGTTTGCATTTCCAGTCCATTATTTTCTATCTAGCATCATGTGCATGTGCTATAATTAACGGATCCAAACTAATATATATTAAGTCTAAACTACAAAATTATATTCCATTAAATCCTTAACATGTGTGCATAATTATGAGGCAAGTTGACCAGAAATGTATGTACATATGCAAAGATGCAATACTTTCCTACAAAAGTTTTACAACAATACACATATTCCTACATATTTACAGCCATAAAGGTTTTTAAATGGGCGTGGGTGAAGAACATATCATCACCCTCAACTCTCTCTACCTATATATATAATTGGGTATTGTATATGTAGAGCGCGTTATTCGTATAAATCCATTCTCCAGATGTTGCATTTCCAATGTACATTGCATATGATGAAGCAAGCAATGTGGATATTTTGATTTCCTTGATAAATATATGTTTTTTTGTATTTTCAATAATTAATTTATTTATGTCATATTATTCTTACAATTCCCTTCTCCAAGCATCACTATTTCCAATGTACATTGTACATTACATATATATTACGTGTCATTAAAAATTTATTCTCTGGATGTCATGATTTCTAATGTCTGTAGTAGATGATGGGACGTGCAATATAATCAAAAACACACTTCTTTTGAACCATAGAATAAGAATATATCTTTTTTTTAACACACAAACATATTATTAAGCAAGAACAGAGTTTAGGGGATAAACCCCAGTACATTGCCAAAAGATAAGATATGAAAGCAAAGAGCCACCCTTTTGAAAAGGGAGGAGTACCTAACCTTTTCTCTTTAATTTTTCAGACAATTCCTGGGGTACCCAAGATCAAGGATAATTACAACCCATCAACATGGATGCTCGAAGTTACTTGTGCATCTATGGAAGCTCAATTGGGGGTAGATTTTGCCCAAATTTACAGGGAATCAACCATGTGCAAGTAAGTTTTTAAAAACCCATCACATTTGAATCTAGTGCCATTTATATATCCAAAACAAGTTACACATAAAATGCAATGGGGCTTGGGTGCCAAGAGTGGTCTTGATAAAATAATTGACCAAATGATACTTACGTGTGTCATCATGCCACTTGTAATTAACAATACTCTTACCTGTGGGAGAAACAAACTTGGTATGATGGTAAGTAATTGGTTATTGAAGGGACAAGGATGCTCTAGTGAAGAGTTTGAGCAAACCAGCTCTAGGCACGAGTGATCTCCATTTCCCAACACGGTTTCCACAGAAGTTTAGGGAGCAACTAAAGGCTTGCATCTGGAAGCAGTTTTTGTCATATTGGAGAAGTCCTTCCTACAACCTAGTGCGAATTTTATTCATAACAATCTCCTGCATTGTCTTCGGTGTATTGTTCTGGCAGCAAGGCGACATCAACCACATGTATGTATTGTGAACCATCACTATGTCCATCCTTGTAAATAGATATAGAGGAAGCATGTTCATATGCATATGATTGATATGATTTGTATTGATCCTTTTTTCATTTCTTTTTTTGTTTCCTTGGTGGGTAGAAATGACCAACAAGGCCTATTCACCATACTAGGGTGCATGTACGGCACCACTCTTTTTACTGGCATCAATAACTGCCAATCGGTGATACCGTTCGTATCCATTGAGCGCTCTGTCGTTTATAGGGAGAGGTTTGCAGGAATGTACTCTCCTTGGGCCTACTCCTTGGCACAGGTATCTTATGTCCTCAAGACCTTAACCTTATATGTAAAAGACTTAGTTGTATTATGCTTGGGCTTAATATGACTTTCTATTTGTTATTCATTTTGCATCTTGGGGCTGGCTGGAGTAGGTTGCAATGGAGATCCCTTATGTGTTGGTGCAAATATTGTTGATCATGTTCATAGCTTATCCCATGATAGGGTATGCATGGACTGCAGCTAAGTTCTTTTGGTTCATGTACACCATAGCGTGCACGCTGCTGTACTTCCTCTACTTTGGAATGATGATAGTGTCACTCACCCCAAATATCCAAGTGGCATCTATATTGGCATCCATGTTCTACACCCTGCAGAACCTCATGTCTGGCTTCATCGTGCCTGCACCAGTAAGCAAAACCATCATCTCACCTGAATAATTATTGCTTAATAATGTAAGTATGTATACATAGCATTACAAAATGCATAAATATATGGTTTACTGATATGGCAGCAAATTCCAAGATGGTGGATATGGTTGTACTACACTTCCCCATTGTCGTGGACACTCAACGTTTTCTTTACCACACAATTTGGGGATGAGCATGAGAAGGAGATTTCTGTATTTGGAGAGACTAAATCTGTGGCCGCCTTCATTAAGGATTACTTCGGTTTCCGCCATGACCTACTGCCACTAGCAGCCATAATTTTGGCCATGTTTCCCATCCTGTTTGCCATCCTTTTTGGTCTCAGCATCTCCAAGCTCAACTTCCAAAGGCGATAAATAGCATACAAGTGGCATATGACATGCTTTATTCCTTTGGCACATATACATAAATATACAATTGGGCACACCAAGATTCTATACTCACTCCAATGGTGGTGGCATTGAACCTACCACCTCTCCTAGTTCTTCATATTACATAACAACTAAATCTAAATGGATAGCCCTATTTCCTATAGGAAAAATGTGGGTAACACATTTCATGAAAAATATGATTTATTTATTTTAGAAAATATTGTGATATTTTTCATTTTATCCGTAGCAAAGCACGGGCATTAGCTAGTATTTAGAAAGTTGTTCATGAACCTTTGGTCCAATCATTTGATGAGAAAAAGAAACAGATAAATTTAAAAGGAGTAAAACTTAGCAAACCCCATGTTTTATTTCAAAGTTGCATAAAACCCTAGATATTATGACCAGTGGCACATAACCCTAGGTATTATGGTTGTAAAGTTTCACAAACCTTACTCTATGCACGTTAAGTGAATTAGTTATAGAACTTTAAAACATAGTGTATTTGAATTGTTTTTAATTATTGAGTTCTTGACTAAGGTTGATAGTTTAACTGTTTGCTACTTTGAAAGATATCGTTTCAGATATGGTTAAATTAATCAAGATTTAAATAAAGATGTGGTTTTACAAAATTTAGACCATAAAACCTGTGGTTATATGCGACAAGTGACCATACCAGTGGTTTTCTACAACACTGACAATAAAATATAGGGTTTTCTAAAATTTATTAGTTTAGAAAGTTAGGAAGGGTTGAGAAAAAGGTGTACCAAGAAATCCAAGGGATAATCATAATTCTATACTCAAACATGTTAAATTCCTAAAATTTTACAAAACACCCATTTTTCATGTTGTAAAGATAGTTTTTTTTACTCTAATTAAGAGATAGATATAGAGCTTTCCCTTATTTTTTTTCTTTTTTAACTATCACACATTTGCATGGACGACACGTAATAGATACATACTCTCTCCGTTTCACAATGTAAGTCATTCTAGCATTTCCCAAATTTATATTGATGCTAATGAATCTAGACATATATACTTATCTAGATTCATTAGTATCAATATGAATGTGGGAAATGCTAGAATGACTTACATTGTGAAACGGAGGAAGTATCTTTTTCCATGTGTATTTACTTGAACTTTTGGACTAGTGTACTCGTATTAAGAAGTGTGTACGATTAAAAGTAGGATTGATATGCCATAATATCTCATACTAGTAAAGCAAAGGCAAAATATTGTGGACAAGTGGGGTGTCATGAAAATCGTAAAGTATTAAGGGCTCATTGGAACATGGGAATTCTTCTAATTCTATAAAAATTAAACCAATTGCTATAAAAGTCCATATTTTTCTAATGTTTCAAAACACACCCATAAAATTTCTAAGTCCATATAATATTAGCATAGTAAAAGTGAATAAACAAAAATGACCAAAACCACAGCATCGTATCTCTACCCCTAGCATTCTCTAGCAGTATGAGAGTTTACCTTTCCCATGGATGGCCGGATACTGACCCTGGTGGTACATCAATTTCCATCAATTTTTAATAAATTCCAATGGAATTTTGTTAAAATTTACTATTTTAAATTTTAATTTCTCAAAATATATTCAAAATTTGCCTCGAAACATGATTATGTCCCGTCTTGAAATCTCAAAATTTTACCGGTTTTTACTTTTCCCCTTCGAAACATGGACCCTGAGAGCGGAGAGGGATTCTAATCATTTGGGTGGACGTCCACTCTTTTATCGCATGTCAACTAAATAGTTATGAAAATTTTTTGATTAATATGTAATATATCAGTCCATAAACATGTAAAGTCAAATTCGATTTCTACATGTTGCAACAAAAATAACAAAATAAAATTTAATTGGTATATGCATATTCGCAGTCAAAATTATTATTTTTATTACAATTTGTACTTGTTTGTTGAGCAATATATTACATATTAGTCTACCGTATCATTTTTTTGATTTTTTTATAAACCCTAAACCCTACATTATTAGTTGATATATGATAAATGAGTGGCCGTCCGATGAAGTGATTATTAAAAACTACTGCTCTACTCTATGCTTTTAGGCAGACACCTGCTGCCTTGAAGAACAAAGTTAAAAAAGTGTATACCATTGTCGCAGAGGGGTGTGAATCTCAGCCCCTCCCTCTCCAGAACCGCGTAGCCAGCCCATTCGACGGGTGGACCCACTTACATATACCACCCACTTACACTTTCATCCTCGCTTTATGTAAAATGGTTAACCTGAGAGTAACATAGTTGGAGAGAAAAGACCTTATAAATTGGTTCCAACATTGCTAAACTAGCAAGGTAGTACTAAACATGAGCACCCAACTCTTATGCGCCGCACATGCTAAATCCTAATTGGGCCAGGATGTTACACGCAGCGAGTTTGCACGGTGAGTGCGTGAACTCATAATGTGTTCATGATATCATCACGAGTTCGTGCGACTAGGGCGCGACTTCGCATGGAGAAAAATGGGTGGATGCGAACTCACGGCACTGCAGATCGCATGATTAAATAATTAATTAGCATCACTAGAAATTAATTAATTGGTGGTTATTTCTATTGTTATTAGCATTTAATTAACCGCTAATTCATCGTCAACAATTTAGTAGGCATTTCGCTGTCCAGCCAAGCAAACTCACGCGGGGCCAGAGTTTTTTTTTTATGTTTTAGACCTTTAAAATAAATAAATTTAATAATAGACCTCCTAGGAACTTTTTTTTAAAAATGAACCTTTTCGCCACTGTTGATGGTCGTTAGCGATTAGTTTCGACCGTCAATATTACCAAAATAGAGGAGAACTAGTTATGATTGCAATGCATATTCATGTTAGAATCATAATATTCCACTAGCATTTGGTTTACTAACCTTTTGCAGAGAATAACTATAAAGTGGATGAAAATCGACATCAAACCAGATAATAAATCAATCGGACGATGTCAAGAATCAAACTTATGTATGAATGGGCCAATAACTCAGAATTGACACGATGAACTGAGCCAAAATTCACAAGTCTACATATGAGAGCAAAGGAGGAGGCCACCTGCCGATTTTGGGCCAGGTCGGCCCAGCCCTTGGTTCGGCCGAACCCCCCCCCCCCCCCCCCCCCCCCCCCGCAGCGCCACTTAATCCAGGGTTCTCCTGGACGGCTGAGATGACTCCCCAATGACGGCTGGTGAGTATTACCGACCTTTCCAACCGTCACAACCGTCATTCTCAAGCTATAAAAGGTA
Source organism: Oryza glaberrima (assembly GCF_000147395.1). Classification (NCBI taxonomy): domain Eukaryota; kingdom Viridiplantae; phylum Streptophyta; class Magnoliopsida; order Poales; family Poaceae; genus Oryza; species Oryza glaberrima. The sequence continues at coordinate 19,121,923 of NC_068327.1, read as the reverse complement.
CTTTCATCCTCACTTCACACACACCCCTCAAGCAAAGCTCTCTCATATTCTCTCAAGTTTAGTTTAGTGTTCTCAAGCTAGTGGAGTAGAAATAGAGTAGAAATCGGAGTCTGGAAGCCTTCGGAAGAGTTCAGGTATGCCTCTAGTAGCTCTTCTCTTCTCTTTTGTAAGCTTTGTACTTTATTTAGAATACTCTTCTATATACATTTATGGTATTGGAATACTTTCTGAGTATATGAATGTCAACTTTACATTATGTTCATGTTATACTGATTATACTGCTAGCTTATCTGGGAGATACATCGGTACGGGTATAGTGTTTGCTTATACAATTACTCTATGTCATGACAATGATATTAGAGTAGTATCTGGTAGTTTAGGTGTGGTGTCTAGATTACGAGATATCATTATTTGGGGTTATGTGCTACGAATAAGAGGTGGGCCGCTGATGGTGATAGCTCAGTACGGGTATTCCTCCGCGCGTGTATATAGTCCTAAGTTAATTTGTTGGGGAGGGTACTCCTCTATATTTAGCCCCGGTTGTATGGTCATGACGGGCTATCGTAAGGAACTCGGCAGTCAGGGGTGGCTTCTCGAAGTACCAGGAGGGCATCGGATAGAGGGTATTAGCTAGTATGTCAGATAACTAGGATGCATGTATACTATGTATACTAGAATTATAGGAATAGATTCTCTTTCTCTTTTCTTTCCACTTAGCATAGATATTTTAGTATGAGAATGAGTAGCTTCCTGCTTGTGTGTCACTCTACCCTTGGATTATCTTAACCCTTGCTTAGACTATGATTATTACAAGTAACATATAAATTATTAGTCAGGTTCTCTCTACTATAATCTTCCCACGGGATTAAACAAATACGATACCCTTGGAATACTCTCGGGTGAAATGCTACAATGGTATATCCGTGCGCTTGTGGATGAACTTTGTAACCATAATATACCAAGAGTATTTCTGCACAATTGCTGGAAATTATGTTTCTAGTAATGTCGTAAGAAATACCAACAGCCACGCCATTGGTTATGGCGTGGCAAAAATTGCCTCATGGTAGTCGTTGCCGTTGAAAAGGTCAATCGGGCGCTGACGTGGCGGGCATGTTGGCCCGGCTTGTTGGCGTGGCAGTGCAAAAAGCCCAGCTATTTTATGTTTCTGAAGAAAAAAATTATGATAAGAAAATTTCATGTGTTAGGAATATTTTTATTAATATCATGACAATTGCTTGTTTATGGTGAACATGCCAAGTTTGTATTTAGAAAATTGGTACTAAAGATCGGATAAAGTATCTGCGGTATTTGTGAGGTATTCCTAGAAAACTTCGTGCGGTTTTGATGGACTTGATTTATGTGTTGAAGATATGAATGGTTCAAGCATTGTCGATTCCTTATTCCTTGTTTTCGCTTCAATTTGGAAGGATGGAAATGACTAAATCCGGCACCACAAAAAGCAATCACCTGAATGCTAGTTGGAGCAATATCGTGATAGGATGGAGGAGTAAGAGCGCAAGTAGAAGGAAGAAAATGCAGTAGGACGCGGATGCAACTTTATTAATAAAAATAAAATAGATCCATTAATGTTCGATTCGTGAACCATACAATAGCAGAAACCATTAGGAGCATACGAAAATAAAGCTAAATCCTCACATTGAGGAACGATACAGGTGTTGACGGTTGTTAAGTACCAAATTAACGCCGTCAATACCAGCATAAGACCCTAAATATAAAACATCCAACATAGTGATAAAGCTTATTTCTAACCATTTCCATGAGTGTTGGTGTATATTTAGATGCAGGTGACGAACCACCTAAGTTGAGACAAAAGATACATAGAGGAGGAGGTGAATTAAACTTCCATATTCAAGCTTATGGAGTTTTGGACCCACGAACCGAATGAAACTCATTCAAATGGGCCAAATGCAACTACATTTGGGCTGAGGGGTTCTCCACCAAAACCCACGAGAAAATTCGGAGCAAAACGGACCAGCAAGGGTTTGGCCGAACCCGTAGCTGCGCCATTCGCCCTAAACTTCACATGCCGGCAGTTGCCGACTTGCTATGACGGTTTCTACCGACTTTACCTGAATAACCGTCATCAGCTAGACACATGGCAAGAGGAGAGTGAAGATGCCATTTAGATGCTTAGCATCTCCACATTCCCAAGGCATCTCTCCACCTATAAATACTCCTCTTTCCCTCATTCACAATACACATCAAGATGTAGAGCTGAATTATAAGAGGCTCTAAGTATACTTTAGCTTCTTTATATGTTCTATAGTATACTTAGAATAGAGAGAGAGAGCAAAATAGAAGAAGTCGAAGGAATCCCGGAGTTGTCGGTAATCTTCTCCTTATTCTTGTACTTTGTTATTTACTCTGGTTCAATAAAAATATCATTCTGAGTAATTAAGATTTGCTTCGTGAGAATTATTCTTGGTTAGTTCCTAATTAGCATACGGGATCATTGTTCACTATAGTCCATAAATTATATAGTGATTGCTTTAGTGTTTAGCTAGCACTAGAGTAGTTATTAATTGCGTAGACGCGGTGTCTGGGTACTTAATTTTCAGTGGTTGCTGCGTATCCCACAGTATGTTAGAGGTAGGTGTAGAGGTGGTGACAGCCCTCAAGAGCACTTAAGTCCTTCCTGTCTGGGTATGTAGTAGAAAGACATCTAGGAAGAGCGGGTTGCCAATGCTTGAAGTATCGCGTTAGGATTAAACTTAAGCTTTCCTTAGACATTGTTTCTCACTAGAAAATCCTCTCTACCCTTTACCTATATTTATCTAGTGTCCATGGATGAACTTGAGAAAGAGATAATCACACACGTTCCCTTGGATTCGATACCCTTGGAATACTCCGTAGGGGAAGTGCTACATCGGTATATCCGTGCACTTGCGGATTCTATCTGTGATCGTAAGAAATACCAACAACGGGTTTGTCTGTGGCGATGAATTAACGACGGCGAATATTAAATATTCACAATTAGCACTAGTTAGGGAACAATACAATGGTGGAATACAACTATTTCTAGACCAACATAAGCACAACATGCTACATAATCACAAATACTTAAAAATATCATGTTCGTGCTATCCCATGTCTAACCCCACTTTTAACCATATCATAAAAAAACCATATTTTCCACGTAAATAACCCTAACAGAATCGAGTACTACTCCATAATACACCTCAATCTACTTCGATCCATCCCCGTGAACCTCATTATTACATATTTCAGTCACATTACATTCAACCCTAAACATTACAATAGATGCAAAAACGAGAGAAAACGAATACCTGACGGGATGGGTTCCCACTCAAAAGAGCTTCAAATCGGAGCAAAAACATAGGATTTTGAGTGGATTTGGATGGATTTGGGGAGGGGGCGCCGGTTTCTTCATCGCTGGGAGAGAGAACAACGGGGAGGAGAAGAAGCGAGGGAGGAAGAAAGGGGCGGGGCAGTGACTGGGGTATATTTCCCCCCACCACGCCAGGCGAGATGGCGTGGCGGTGTTCGCCACCGAGTTTGGCATAGCAAGCCCAGCCGCCCCATGCCACGTCGGCCCCGATTAACCTTGTCAACAGCAACGACTGGCACGGCAGCTCAGTTTGGTCACGCCATCGCGGCTAGCGTGGCGAAAATGTTCATTTTTGAAAATAATTTCCTGTAAAGTCTATTATTAAAATTATTTGTTTAAATGATCTAAAATATAAAAGAAAAATCTGAGGCCAGCGAGTTCGCGTCCCCGTGGAGCGATGGTGCGCTCTGCCTTTCCTAATTCTTTTCAATCATGTGTATTCATACAAAACCGGTGAAATAATAACATATTTTTTAAAAACAATCCTGCCTTGAAGGCATGCAAGGCTGCAACTCCAGTCCAGAGTGGAGACTGCAGAGCAGGGGAAATTTAACTATTTGCCACTTTTTGATTGGACAATTATCCAAATGCCCCTTTTAGCTTTGCACATATTTTTTTCCAATCTGAAGAGATGTCTTCTTAACTATTTGCCACTTTTGCCCACGTGGCATGCTTTTAACGACCAAATTCGGTAAATCACATATTGGATTTGGGGATAAATCTGAAGCGGATTTAGAGGAAATTGGTAGTCTAGGAAACAGAGTTCGCATCGGCTACGAGTTGCATCTGCTGCTATTTGCATCGGTTGCTGTTTGGGAGAAGTCGATATAGCCGATTTCGGCAAGGTGATTCTTGAATCATTGTTAGGGTCGATTGAAGTGCTGCACAAGTGTTGCCACACATGGATTGAGCCCTAAGAAGGCAATTCTATTTATTAATTAGGATATTCTGATAGTTTTCTTAGAGATATTTTCGGTAAGAGTCCGCCTAAGGGAATTATTCGTATTTTGAGTTGTAAGATATTCTGGTAGTTTTCTTAGAGATATTTTTGGTAAGAGTCCGCCTAAGGGACTTATTCGTATTTTGAGTTGTAATAGAGATAGAGTCATGTCCGGCAAGGACATATCATGTATTTTGGGTATAAATATGACCTGAGACCATGTAAACAAAGGACGATAGTTCAATAATACTTTCGGTGCATCGCCACCTTTTTCTACTTTCATTGTTTTGACGAGCTCTTGCTTTCGAGTTGGGCTGCATTGTCACGCCCAGAAATTCCCAAATAGAATTCCAAGCAGAATGTGCATTAAAATCCCCGTCTAGGACCGGCCGGGGTACACAAACGACAATGTTGACACTCAGATCCACGTCTTACAAACATCATAAAAGTCTTACATAAATGCAGCGGAAAAAACGAAAGATAACTGGAGCTAAGCCTTGACTTGAACTGCAGCGGGAACACCACTCCACAGGCATCCTCGACGGCACGGACGAAGCCTACTCCTCGGAGAAACCACCATCTGACACATACTCGTACTCTGGGGTTGGGGAAAAATAGAGCAAGACTAAGTACTACCCACTGTACTCAGCAAGTCATACCGGAATAGGGGTATGATGCAGGGAATTATCAAAGGAGAGCTAGAGTGGTTCATTTGCATAAAGCGAGCATTTATAAACAAAAGTTTAAAGAAGAAAACAGTCATAATAATTAATCAATATTAATCATCCACTGTCCAACGCTATACCACGTTGCGACAGGCCCAACCATCCACCTATACTATCCAATTTCAATAGACTAAACTAGGGTGAAACTAATCACAGTGAATCTGGTTGACCGCCCATAACCGCGGGCACGGCTATTCGAATAGTTTTACTCTAATCAGAGGTGTACAACTGTACCCACAAGACACAGCCCCACGACACGTTTCCGTGCGCCGACATGCCACCACGACATACCGGAAAGAGGCCGTGACAGGACCCTTCGCATAACCCCCTCTAACCAAGCACACCACACCTCAGGTTTCACCCCCACTCCTCGCAAGGCAGCGGGTAGTCCCCTCTCGTGCCTAGGTGAATCTAGAAGCGACAGAGGCCGTCGCAGGGCCCGCCCCACTCCATCACGCCCACCCTTGCCTGGATGCGTCAGCTAGAGGAAAGCTACACTACAAGCCCAGCCGTTGCCCACGCTGGCTTGTGGTAAGCACGATAAATTCTTCCAGGGTTTCCCGCGAACCGGTCCTTAATTGCCATGGGTGCAACTAGCAAAACCATGCACCCACAGCCCACCATGTGATTCATTTTAATTAACCAACACCGAAGCGGTGTCACTAATCCAACAATACCATTAGAACCAACAGTCTAAACATTAATAGGATTTTCCCCATTGTGTACTAGTTGAACTAAGCATGGCTAAGCAATCCCTAGTCCAAAGTCTATTCATGTTATAACTCAAGCTAACAAAGGAACATGGTACCAAAATAGCATGGCTGTAACAATAGGTAAACATCCCATAATAACATTATAAAACAATGCAATATTTGAAGAAAAACAATAGAGCATTTGCAATATAGGATCAACATGTTCAAGTAACAAGCATGACTTGCCTTGCTCTGCTGCTGGAGGAACCTCGGCGACTATTTCGAAGTACACCGGAGCGTCGGAAGAATCGGAATCTAAGCGACAAACAAAGCAAACAATACAAACAGGCTATAAGACTACTGAAACAGAGAACAAAACCATTTTTAATGGATTCTACACATTTTTCCTGATTTACTGAGACTTGAATGGGCTTAAACGGAGCACAAATGAATTAGTTATGAATTTTAGAAGATTCACTGTATTTATTACTATAACAAAAAGTCCTTAAATCATTTATTGCGTAATAAATCCAGGGCTGACGTCATCAAGGGGGCGGCGGCGCCGACGGGCGGGGCCCGCATATCAGCGGCTCAAGGGGAGAGAGGGGCGCCGGCAAGTGGGGCCCCCGGGTCAGCGACCCAAGGCTGCCGGTCCACCGTGGACCGGGACCACGCGGGTGGTCCACCGCTGGTCCACGGGACCGACGGCCTAGATCGCCCCGGGGCCGATCGGACGGGCGGCGGCGACCCGGCTCAGCTCGGCTCAAGGCCGGCTGACCGGCCACGGCGATGGCGACGGCGCGCGCGCGCGCACGCGTTGCCGGCGACGGCAACCGGCGGCGGAGGCGGCGGCGCAAAGGCGACGCGAAGGCAGCGGCGCTAAGCGGCGGCTAGGAAGGAGAGGGTGGGGAATAGAGGGGAGAGGACGCCTCACCAAGGGTGGCCGGTGCGAAGGAAGACGACGGCGAACGGCAACGGCGACCACGGGCAAACGGCGGCGACGGGCGGACGAGGTCCGGAATGCCCTAAGGGAGGAAAAGAGAGAGGTTAGAGGGAGGGAGACGGACCACGGCGATCGGAAACCATGGCCGAAGGCGGCGGACATGGCGGCTCTCACCGTTGCACGGCGGGAATGATGCTCCGGCGGCGAACCTCGACGGAGAAGGGGCGGACGAGGTGGAGTTCGTCCTTGCGAACCCAACGGCGGCGACGGCGCGGCACGGCGGCGAGTCTAGCGGCGGCTAGAGGCGGCCGGAGTGGCGGGAAAGGCGGCGGCGGGTGGTTGCACGGCGCGGGAGCGATGGGGAGCACGAGGGAGTTCGGCGAAATGGGGAAAAAGAGAGAGGAGGTGGCAGTGGAGCTTAAATAGGGGAGGGAAATCCCGGACGTGGCCGGTAGAGGCGGGATTCCACCGGCCAACGCGGGGAGTGGGGGAGGAGAGAGAGGCGGGATTCGAAAATCGAATCCCGGCCATCTCGGGCGCGGGCGCAGGCGAGAGAGAGAGGGGAGTGGGTGCGGGAGGTGCGGCGCATGCGCGGGCGTGGACGACGTGGCCCGGAGGAGGCGGAGGCGGGCGTGGCGACGGTTTCGGCGGTGGTGGCGACGTGGAGCGGGCGGCCGGAGGAAGGGGACGACCCCGACAGGTGGGGTCCACCTGTCGGCGTCCCGGGGAGAGAGGGGAGGCGGGCGGCCGGCCCGCACGGCTTAGCTGGGCCTATTCCTTTGGCTGTCCCAGCGGGAGGGGAGGAAGGAAGGAGAATGGGCCGGCGGCCCATTCAAAGAAAAAGAGAAAGGAAAAGAAAGAAAAAGAAAAAGAATTTTCCCAAGGATTTAAATATTGCTTATGCTCAATTTTAATTGGTTAAAATTATTTCTAGGGCTCTGAAAATTCCACTAAAAATCTTGTTAGCGTATTTCGACATGTAGAACTCAAGAAAAATTCCACATGCCAGTTTTGATTATTATTTGCATTAATTTATTAAGGTTTACTCTTGCTTTACACAGGTATTTTCTTGAGACCATTTATAACTTCAATTTAGGCTTGGGAAAGAACTTCGGGTTGTGACATGCATCGGGTTCGATCTCCGACGAAAAGGTAAAACTTGTTATGGTGGCTTGTGTTCTCGGGACTAGTGATTACATCTTCATGACACTCTAATCTTGTTTATGTAAATCATCGAGTTATCATATATGCTATATAATCTAGATCGATCTTGCTATCTAACCACATCGGCCAACTTCTATCAACGAAAACAACCGATAGGGTTGGATACTGATATTGAATTAAATTATATAGTATATCCACCATCTTGAAAAAGCTTTCATAGACTTGTTTAGATTTTATGTTTCTTCTTATGCTTATTGCTGCATCAGTTAAGTTTGATCTGTTGAGTAATATTTAGAACTATAAAATCTAGCCTGTTTGATGATTGCTAATAGAGATAGCATCGGAGTTTCAGCCGATCTTATCTGATTTAGTTATCTTGATTCTTATATGTTTATTTGATATGCTAAATCTGCCCTTTATATTGAGATCTCACTTAGATAGAATATATCAAGCTTGCTATTGATCCATTAGGTTTTTCCTGATGTTAGATTGATTTCTGTTTGGTATATTACGTCTATATTGATATTTTAGTATAAAGTGGTATCGGAGTACTAGCCGATACATGATAGGTTTGCTTTATCGGCTATGCTATGAGTATATACAATCTTTATTTTGAAGTACTTTTAGACATAAGTGATTTATACTGTCTCAGCATCCCGTTCGATCTATCCCAATCACTTAGTTTAAACTTATTTCGAAACATAGATCGTATATCATTGATATCTACAGCTGATCGAGTAGATCTAACTCTTTCTTTGTTCTATTCCTTATTGGTGATCTAATACATGTTATATCGGCTTAATACTGAACGATACGTCATCGGCAATCCAGCTGATCAGCTATCGTTGATAGATTTAACTTTGCTTTTCTTTGTTTCTTGTTAGTTGCAGGATCAAACCAATTGGCACGCTCAGAACCCGAAAGCAATTTCTTTGGACCTGCACTAGAGCTAAGCAGATCTCTCAGGCCAGTGTGTATTTTTTGCATCAACACAAGCCAACATGGCAACGGAGAGTAAAACCCGATGTGGGGCCCACTAGTCAGCCTCTCCTCTCTCCTTCTTCTCTCCCTCCGGTCCGGACTCCGGCGTGGCGTCGCCACCTCGGTCTCCGTTAGCCACACCACGCCCACCACCGCCGCTACGCCTCCTTCGCCGGCGCTGCCGCCGTGAGGAGCCTGTTCGCCGCCACTACGCCTCCTTCACTGGCGCTCGTCCGCCACCGCTATGCCTCCTCCACCAGTGCCGCCGCTGCTATGCCTCCTCCGCTAGTGCCGTTGCTACACCTCCTCCTCCGCCGATAGCCGCCGCTCCGCCTCACCGCCTCCGCAAGAAGCCTGTCCACCGTCGCTACGCCTCCTCTCTGCCAGCACCGCCGCTCTGCGTCCTCCACCACCGCAAGGAGCTCTGTCCGCCGCTGCTCCTCCTCATATGTCGCCGCTACACCATCATGGCAGCGCCACATCGGGCCGGAGGGAGAGAAGAAGGAGAGAGGAGAGGCTAACTAGTAGGTCCCACACCAGTTTCTACCCTCCCTTGCCATGTTGGCATGCCACGTGGGTAAAAGTGGCAAATTGTTAAGAAGACATCTCTTAAGAGAGCAAAAAGAATATGTGCAAATCTAAAATGGACATTTGAATAATTGTCTAATCTAAAAGTGGTAAATAGTTAAATTCAGACCAACCATTTGCACTTTCCCTGGCCAAAAGGGCAAGCAACGGTAGCAAGCACGCATTATCTCTCTAGTCATATCGCCAGTTCCCCTCTCCCCTATGTCCCTTTCTCCACTCCCAAATCGCATTTCTTGAGCTTCCCAGCAACACAGCACAACTATGGCCAGGAGATAGGATCTCTTCTTCTTCCTCTTCCTCTTCCTCCTCCTCCTCTCCTGCTCCTGCATCCTCTCCCGCGCGCTTCCCTGCTGCTCAGGTCTATGTGCTTATTCCTCTGCTTCCATCTGCACCTTCAGTTCAGTTCACTGTGTATGAACTATCAAAGTGTTGTATAGTTGCTGCTGGCGTCCACAAGGCCAGATCTTCCTTTCTGTTCCCATGTTTTTCCCTTTTCCTTCCCTCTAGCTCCCTAATGCACCGCGTTTGCTCCTCCATTTGGCTAGCATATGACTACGGTTTTTCATCATTCCTCTAATCCTACACCAGTTTTAGAGGTATTTCGACTTGTACATTCCTGTTTGGTTGCAAGAGCTTAGCGTGACGAGGGATTGGACTTGACCAAATTAACAATTTGGTCTTGTTCTTTGGACCGAGAAATTTGATAATACACCATCCAATGGAATGGGGGAACCACGACATAACGCTATTTCGTCTCTTTTCTTACTACTAGTAGAATATGACAAGAGCATGGAAAGGAAATCTAATCCTATCTTCCTATATAGTTGGTACACACTAGGGGCATTTACTCCTATAAAGTAAGACATGTAAGAAGCTACGTCATCAAAAATTTTAAGCCATTTGATCATATTAGTATAAAATATTAGTATAAAGATAATAACCATTGGATCAAGAAACCACTTATTCATCCAATTCAATCATTTATTAGTTATCCATTCACCTCCCTTTGCTCTACCTTACTGTCACACATAGCACTATTATATATTTTGTGCATAACACCATGTTTTCCAAATACTACTCAAATTATTGTTTATTATGTGATTATTGTTTAATATGTATGTTTTTTTTATTACGCATGACAAAATAGCATATAATTATTAGGTATCGTTACCTGAATCTATTTTCAGAAAAAACTTGAGTGAAGTAGAGAAATGCAAATTGTCTAACTATAACGAAACCCATATTGCATATGAAAATAGTATTCATATATTATAACAATACACAATGATGCTTGAAAAAATAAAGCTGAATTGTATTGTAATAATATAAGACATATATAAATCCATATTATCATATATTTTGTATATACATAGAGTTACACCTAACCATTTAAAATTATGATTTTGTTTGACGACAAAACTATAAAACCCGTGGCAAATACGCGGGCTGCCAACTAGTTTATCTATGTTCAATCCCACATCCCACCTAATGGATCATTAGTCCTTTTTAATTGCCTGAATCACGACCGTTTCCTACTCATGGATATTACAAATTGTGTCCTGTTTTTTTTAAAAAAAAACGACTACTCTTTGATTAAGTACTAGTACATCTTTTAGAAGGCTGACCTGAGCTTAATCAGGACATAATAAAAGCCTTTGGTTTGCTAATGATGACACTCAATGACTAATTAACTATTTGTTAGTTAAAACTGCAGGCAAACAAACTGCCCACGATGAACAGGCAACTAATCCAACGATGCCAATCACAGTCCCATCTACAAACCCAGCACCAATAATCATCACTGTTCCTTCCAAAAACCCTACCATCACAATTCCTTTTCAGAGTTGAAATGATTTTCACCTTGATGGTAACGACATTGACGATGCCAAAACACAGCTTCCTGAGCCTGCAAAGGAAATATACACACATAAAATGATCTTTACAACACCAACATAATGACATTGAAATGAGAGGAGATTCATCCTTACTGGGATTCACATTGACAAGCATTGTCGTCCCCCCAAAATCGCAGCTGGAGGGTGCAGGGCTCCTCTGGTAATAGCTGTTGAAAGCGTACACTGCTGCACAACTGATCTTTGCCACCGGGTGGCAACTGTTTTTTTTTTCCCGGTTATGCAATCGGGACGAGTAATCCGGGACTAAAGATACCCATTTTTAGTCCCGGTTGAAATAACCGGGACTAAAAATAGATCTTTAGGACTAAAGAGAGAATAGCGGCGGTCCTTCGTCCCCTTTTCTTTTTCTTTAATCCCTGTATTTTCTCCCAAATCCAGTGGGATGCATATTCCCAAATCAAACCCTAAATCGCCAAATCAAAAGTGACATCCCAAATCATTCACATCCCAAATCTTTAGGTTATTTATACACAAAAATCAAATACATCACAAGTGAATCACAAATTAAGATTGTTGTGTTCCAAATCAAATACATCACAAATCAGATCAATGCAATGAATCACCAAATTATACATCTTAGTGAATCACAAATTATATGAAAAAAAAGAAAGGAGGAGAGGGCGCCGATGCTGCCCCGCCGGCCGCCGGCCCCATGCCCGCCGGCGCCCACCGCCTGTGGCCCCGCTGCCGTGCGCGGGCCTGCCGGCCGCCTTCCCGCCGCTGCAGCGCGCGGCCCCGCCGGCCGCCGCCGCCGAGCGCGGCCCCACTGGGCGCCGGCCGCCTGCCCGCCGGATGGAAAGGGAGGAAGAGGGGAGGAGAGGGGATCTGTGGGAGGGAAGAGGAAAGGGAGGAGGAAGAAGAGAAGGGGCCGGATCTGTGGGTTGAGAGGATAAGTGTGGTTGAGAGGATAAGGGAGAGGGATTATATACTACGCGTTGAATTTTAATCCCGGTTGGTAATGATCATCTTAATCTTTAGTGCCGGTTAGAAAGACCAACCAGGATTAAAATAGTGATCTTTAGTCTCGGTTGGTGCACCAACTGGGACTAAAGATCATTGGCACCCTAACAGGCTGACAGGGGATGAACCATCTTTAGTCCCGGTTGTTGTTACCAATCGGGACTAAAGATCATATAATGGTTGTGAGATTTTTAACCGGGGCTAAAGATCGTTTTTGGAACTAGGACTATTGTGGTTTTTTTCCACCAGGCAAAGATCACTTCTCCGGTAGTGATAAGATGCATGTGCACCTAAGGTATTTGGATAATAACAAGTGCCTGATGGTTGTATTGCTAAGCAATCTGCTCCTCCAATGCCGCACGCTTAGTCCAGTGCATTCTTAAGTGCAGTATCTGCTGAGTCAGCCTTGGCCACACACCATAGTTGCTGCCCGGAAAGACCTGGGGCAGTGGGTGGAGTTGTGGTGAGAGCAGGAGGTGGCATGCTGATAGCAGGCGTCATTGGGTTTGATGTTGGGTTTGTCAATGATGCAGAAGGAGGAGAGGTTGAAGTCGTCGGCAGCGGGTATGCCGCAGGTGCAGGTGAGGTGGAAGGATTCACCATTGAGGGGGCAGTAATGGGTGTAGGGAGAGGATTCAAGGGACACCTTCTTCACGGCAATCTCCACTCGGGATACCAGAAGCACTCACCTTGTACACCCTTCCAAATCCTCCAAAGCCAAGCAATCGCTCATCAGAGAAACCATTGGTGGCACGGAACATATCCTTGTATGAGAACCAGTGGCCCAAACGCAACCTCCCAATTCTCTTTAAGCTCCGCATACCTACGTCGTCTCCGGTGAATGACGAGAACAGCCGATCGAGGCTATCGGCAATAGTATCTTCAGAACGTTGGACGGAGCCCTGCCGATCGTGACAGGCAACGCCGGCAGGTTTGATACGTTTAGCGATGGTGCTGGCCCGTCCATCTTGAAGCTCCAGGCAAGCACGTAGTGGCGCGTGGCTCGCGACGACGCCGGTGGACGAGGAGAAGCCGACGTAGGCTTCGTCTTCTATCACGGCCGAGAGGTTCACGGCGGCGGAGAGCAGCGGCGTCCTCGGTTTGGGCAGCTCGAGGGGAGCCATGGTGACGTTGACAAGCGAGGTGCGCGCGTCGAAGTCCACCCAACACCCGCGCCGCCGCGCGGCTGAGCAGTGCAACTCCGAAAAGTAGAGTGAGAAACACATGTGGTAGTATTAGTAAGGCTATCCCACCCTAAAATTTTACATCTTTTCACATCGAACGTTTGAACACATGTATAAAGTAACTAATTACACAAATTGTGACTAATTTGCGAGATGAATCTTTTAAGCATAATTGCTATATGATTTGACAATATGGTGCTGCAGTAAACATTTGCTAATGACGGATTAATTAGGCTTAATAAATTTGTCTCGCGGTTTACTAACGGACTAGAAAAACAAATAACATAAAAAGTAAACAAACATGTATATCTCAATTTTAGATGAATTTTGCAAGTTGAATTGCTCAATTCGGAGTTCGTATGAATTAGATATGAATTTTAGAAGTTTTGAGCCATTTAAATGAATTTCTAGAATTATTATTGATTTATTGCGTAATTATTAATTAATTTTACAAAGGAAAAGGCATTTGCTGCCGCAGCAAGGGGAGAGGCGCGGACCAGGTCCACAAAGAGCTGGCCCCACACATCAGCGGGTCAAAGGATTTGGTCCACTGTGGACCGAGTCCACGGTAGTGGTGCGTGGCAGAGGGGCGGGTTGGCTCGCCGGCCAACTCAACTAGGCGGCGGCGGCGTGTAGCCGGACGGCCACCAGCGGCGACACCGGCGGTGAGTGGCAGCGCGCGGAGCAGCGGAAGGGATGGGAGAGGGAGGGGGTCCTCACCGTGGGGCGCTGGCGAGGGGCGGCGGCCAAAAGGGCACGGCAGCAAGTGGTGGCAGCAGTGGGCTCCTCGGGGAGGCAACATGGACGGCAGCCCGACGGCTTCCGACGAAGGAGGAGGAGGGGCCGAGGCACGGCGCGGCCTGGGAGATGTTATTACATTTTTTTTTATTAGGTATAGATATAAATTAGGTATATAGATATATATATATAATAGGAGTTAATTTTTCCCGAAGATGTTTTTTAGCCGCTCAAAGGGGTTCTCGTCAGTAGATCATGCTTGTATCTGTTTTTGGTGCAAATAAATTGGATTAGTGGGCCTAGGCCTGAATGGAAGCTACGTAGGCCTATATCCTAGACGTGTGAAAAATACGGATGTTATCTAGTAAGGGAATCAAACAGAAAAAAGATTTTCACAGCAAAAATTCGTGCGCCTTGATCAAGAGTCGGACAACACAGGAAAATACGCGTGCGAATCGTATGGGCGACGTACGAAATTATTGATAAAAACATCTTGAATTTTTATAATAGTTAAAGATATGGGATATCAACTTGGTTAAGTTACGTATTTTGAATTTAAACAATGTCACTTATCATATTTATTGGAACATTTTTCAACTGACTTACCTTAAAAAAAAGTAAAATTTGTGGATTAGCACATTTTTTCATTTTTAATTGTTTTCAATACTTGCTACTTTTTTTATATATTTAATTTAATAATTTAATATTTAAATAATTGGTTTTCTTTTGAGACGTACCTTGTCTTAGATTTTAAATGATATTAATGTTAAATTCTAATTATTAATGCACATGCATGCACTGCGGCTGGGTGCGCATATGCGAGAGATCCGGAGAGAGCTACAAATCGGACGTCCCATTTTTTTTTAGAAAAATCGGGCACCCATGTCATCATAACGTCATCCTGCATGCATGCATCTAAGCGAACTTTAAACTATTTTTTCTCTTAAATTATTTATCCAAGTCATGATCTGATTGCACTATTAAATCCATTGCAATTAAATCTTTAAAACAAGACCACACATGGATATAATCCAATGAAAAAAATTGAGCTTATTATTGAATTATTTTTAAATATTGCACGCTGTTGCACCAAGTATATCGGAATTGTTTAACTAACTAGATCGAAAATATTTCATCAGACACTGTTTCACCTTATATGAAAATAACGTTTCAGCGAATAGCGAAAGGATGTTTTAATTCACTATAACATTTGATCCATATATAGTGAAATATTATCAATACACTAGGTGAAATATTTTTTGTGGAACAAAAAATGAAACGAGTTCCCTTAATAAAGGGTTTCCATAATATGTGGGTGATTTGTTGCAAAAGAATATTTCAATTCATTGCAACATTAGATCTATACATAGTGAAACATTGTGAGTACACTAGGTGTAACATTTTTAGTGGAAAAAAAATAAAACGGATTCCCTTAAAAGAGGGTTTTCCAAAATATGTGGGTGATTTGTTGCAACGGAATATGTGGTGGGGATACGTGGCAGCATGAGGGCTCTGCGCGCGTGAGAGAGACGTGGGCGGCACAACAGGCGGCGTGTGAGCCCCGGCAGCAGCAGCGATACGTCCGATATTTGGCCTCCCACCGGACGGGCGATTAGAAGCATTTTTCTGAGAGATCCAGAAAGATATACTTGCAAGTTGCGAGACAGTACATCAGATCGCTGTGCACAGCATGTCTTTTATCTCGTTGCTCCACGTATAATTAAATTACAGTGCCATTTGAAGCAATAGAATGCTGGCAGAATGGCCAGCTTGAGATTAGTAGATTCTGTAATTATTTTTTTGAGTAAATTACATCTTGGGCCACTCTTTTTTACCAATGTTGCAATTTGGACTAGGGATGAACAAACTTGTTCACTTTAGACTACCTATCTTCACTGGTTGTTTTAGTTTGGACTGTTTCTTTTACCTCTAGCTCCCCCTCTCTCCTCTCTTTCTCTCTCCACTCATGGGCAGGAAGAACCACCACTACAAAGTGAGCCACTTGCCAGTGCCGTGCTTGCACGGGAGCTCCGCCGGCACCAGCTTCAACGCCATGTGCTTGAAATGGCCTCCGCACCCTGGTTGCACTTGACAGAAATAAAGAAGAAAATGGCAAAAGAAATTCCCCATTACCATGTGGAGGTATAGCTCGAGCTCAACTACCGTGCCGTGAATTTATACTAGGTAATAAGGCGCGCTTCGCGCGCCCTACCATTAGGCAAACAACATAAAAAAGCAGAGAAGTCATGATGACAGGAAACGCACGGGCTACAACCTAGTTATCGCAACAAATTAAAATGCCAATGCCATGCATGCGACATAATAAGAAATGAGGAGATGGACTCAAGAAACATGGATGAGTCTTAAGATTGGTCTAACATTACTAAGCGAAACCTGAGAAGGTATCATTGAGCTAAGCCAATGCCAACTGTTCAAAGTCCATTGCCGTACTGACATATTGGCAACTGTAATGGACTTTGAGCACGTGGTTGGACTATAGCTAATGTAACCATAATAAGCTTACAAACATTGCTAAAGATGGTTCCAAAAGAGATGGGAACAATAATTTCGAAAGTAACTAAGAAGTAATAGCTGGAGATCAACAGTTTATAGCAAAAGGTTCAGACATATGGCAAAGACAGCATTCTTCCATGCGCTTCGGTTCAGGCAGACGAAGATGCTACAACTTGGTGGCCAAAATGCTTGAGTGGGCATGCATGTATACTGGATCAAGCGTCAGCTGACAGGCTGCAAGAAGAATGAATTATATACTGTATGCACAAATAGCAGCCAAGCTAAACCAGTGAATATACCTAACAGTGGTTTCTTTCTCATCGCTGTCACCTTCCTTGAATAGTTTCTTAACTGCTGGTTGTGCTTGAGAAGGAGGACCTCTGATAACATCAGACCATGTTTTAGGAAAGCAATTTTTTTTAAAAAAAAATGAAGAACCACATGTCAAATGAAAAAAAAAACAATCTACCTCTTCCTAGACTTGCTCTTTGAGCCAGATGCATGAGCCAGTAGTGTATCATCATCAGGAATAGCTGGAGCTTGCACTTTCTGCAAAGAATTTTATTAGTTTGCTATCATGATCAATAAGCAAGACCATAAATGTGTAGGAGACTATAGAAGTAGCAAAATAATAACTTATCAGTCACTACCTGGGACATTGGTGGAGAAAAAGCAGCAGAAATGTCATCCTGATCTATGCTGACAGAGCACTTGCTGGTTGGTGTGTGCACAACTTGGCTTTTGTCCGTGGTAATAACACGCCTTGGCAGTGGAGAGCTGGCTGCAGTTGAACCGGGTGAAGCTATGCCAAGTTCACTTCCCCTTGATGGTGACATCAATGAGCCACTTGGTCCAGGTGAAATCATGGCTGAAGAACTCTGGGAAGCACCTGGGGACATCAACATAAGAGGTTCACCAGGAGCATCAATGGAGACAATGCTGTTGACCTGGAATGAGATATCCCCAAACTTAAGCGTATTTTCTGTGAAGCTGACATTCCACACAAACGACTTCCCAACTAAAGCCGTTATTTCATCAGGGATAAAATCACTGTCAGCTGGTGCTTCCTCAATAAGAGCTTCAACTGGCCTTCGCACAATGCGCTGGGCTGTTCTTCCAAAGAGAACAAACATAGCATCATCAGAGTCATCTCCAGCTATGACTACTATCCTGTACCTGTAAGTTATGTTCGCGTAGAGAAAAGCATGAGAAGATCTGGAAAGCACTTGCAATGTCAAGATAAATGGTAACAGTTTTTTTTACCTTGGTACTGCCACTGCGATGTTGGAACAGCTAGTGCATTTATAGGTGGACCCATAAGGTTTTGCAACCTTGAAGCATCTTTGACATGAACCATACCACCAACACTTATCATTGCAGATCCTTCGAACGGTTACATGAGCTTGAAATCGAACCTTCTGTAACAAATGGAGCAATTAGCAGAGTAAGAGCAGGTCTAAATAGCATAAGACAAACATGTTGTTTTGATCTATCGCAATTAGCATTTACCTTGCACTTGTGAGGATTGATCTCTAGAAGTTCACGCACAGTCTTGTTCTCAGCGACTTCCTCAACAGCTGCTCTGGCTGGAGCCTCAATCCAATTGATTGGCTGGAAGTTTGTCCCAGTCCTGTAAATTACATTGATATCAGGAAACATGTAGAAGACATATGGAGTTATACATTGAAATAATATAATCTATACTAACTTGTCCTTTAATTCAACTATCGCAGGTACATCAATGTTAATGTACCATTTGCAAGCAGAACCTCCAGATAGTGCCAATCCTTCAATTTTAAATTGATTGGTTAGAATGCATGATACAAATATGAGTTATGTTGTAGTTTTATTGGTTACCTATGCCTGGGTAGTTCTTCGCAAGAGTTCCAACAAACAGAATAATCTGAGGTTCACTCTTACCAGCCTTGTGTATAGCGTCAGCCTCAAACGCAGATGCTTGTTCAGCCCAGAGAGACACATTCAAGGTAGAATTGCTATTTGTGTAAAAAAGCAGGAAAAATGTGGTGTACATGTTAAGAATATCAATAAATTTTATTAGAGTGGCTATTGGCTGTGTTTGTGCTAGTTTTATTAGTTGTTAGTGGTCAGGATAAATAAATAAGCAAGGAACAAAATAAGAGGCATAGAGAATACTTTGCATCGCGTATCTGAATAGTTCTTTTCAAGCTGTCAGCATCCCTTGATCTAGGACGAAGCATTGTGGGTGTAGATATGTCAGTAATGACACCCATAACATCTGAATAAATACGAAGATTTTAGCACTTGATCAGTAAAGTATTATATAAGACCAATAGAAATATAAGACTAACATGGCTCACCAATAAAAAAATCATTATTGTCCACAAACTTAGCAACATCATCGAAAGGTGTCAGGGAGAAAACCACAGTAGGGAAATCAATAGGAACTTCAATGCACTCCTCAACAGTTGTCCACCTAGTGAAAGTGATCATTAGTTCATTGGCAACTGGCTTGTAGCTCCTGTTTGCATTCTTCACACGGTAAGAATCCAGGTAATAAACCTTCCCTTCTGCTAGCAAAGAGTTGAATTTCTCCAGAACAGGGGGATATATCTGTGCATGAATGCTATTGCCCTACATAACACAAAGCATATATGTAAGAAAGTGAAGATACACTATATATAGAAACTCAATACAACATTGTTACACAGTCTTACCATCTCATCAATCAATACAAGATCAGTGTGAAAGATCTTGCTACCATCTTTGGCATCGGTGAAATTCCAGAGCCTTGATATCCGGACACAAAGGCGTTCGTTGTCGTCTCCATGAAACAAATTAGAAATAAGAATGTTCGCCATGTCAACCTAGACCAGCACACACATATATATTCATATATATTAGAGCTGCAAGTACAATTAACTGGAAAGGAAATTCTGAACAGATATATCTATCATGGTAACTCTCACCATGACAATAGCAAAAGCAAAGCAGCATGCCAAATGAGACTACCAAAACAAGAACCGTCCAAATAACCAGCGGAATGCTCAAAAAAGACCCCAAAAAGGCGCACTGCGTGCGCATGCATATTTATTTAGGTATCAGGGAAGTGGCGGCACTGCCTAAAATTTTGTTAGTGTTTAGTTGTGAGAGACCAATCATAAGCACTAAAGTAGCATGTACACAGTAAGAGCTGCAGGCTGCAGTACCGCTGGTAACGTAGCATCAAGAATCTCATGATAAACTACGTTTTTTGTTTCTATCCCGCATGAGCCATTGTCATTCTCAATTAATATTCGTAGGCCTGGTCGAGAAGTCGCCCTTGAGAAGGCAACATATAACTGGCCATGGGTAAAAACAGGTTTTTTTAGATAGACACCAACTCTCTGCAGTGTTTGGCCTTGGCTTTTGTTGATAGTCATGGAATAGCAAATTCGAACAGGAAATTGTCTTCTCTGCAATGTAAATGGCCATTTCATTTCGCAGTAGTTAGTGAAATTTTAGGGATAAACACGGTTTCACCAATGTTAGAACCAGTTAGTATGATATATCTCAAGATACGCTCTCCAAGCTCGACTACCAATAACCTTGTTCCGTTGCAAAGGCCCATTGATTGGTTTAGATTCCGAAGAAGCATGACTGTAACACCTTCTTTAAGTACAAGTCTATGTGTTGGAAAATTGTTCGCATCAATTGAGTTGAGGAGTTCAGTGGGATATAACATGTCAAAATCTGGTATTTGTTCAGAACACTTTGAGATTGTATCACAACTGAGGTATTCTTTTCCATCTCCTGGAATTAAACCTACAACATAGTTGTTAATTTCATCAACAATTGAATTGCTAGGACAGACAATTGCACGGGAAGCTAGGTACTCAAGGTCTCTGTAACATGACAGGAAATCATGATAGACTTCTCTAACAATAGCATCTATTTTATCACCATCTGTCATAATCAGCAAATCATCAGGTATTGTGATCCATGTGGGATAGCTCTCACCATCTTTTTTTTTTTTAGGCAAAGTGCCATCACCAACGGCTAAAACCCATTCGCTAAATTGCTTAAGCTCTTCTTTTTGTGTGTTTGGAAGTGAAGAGTTAAGCAATCTCATGTTTACATTCAACCTAAGCATAACAACATGTTTCCATAGTTTTGAATTTGTAATAGATGCGTCAATAATTGTTGACCGTGAACCTTTAGACACAACCGGTAGAATTTGTCGAAAGTCGCCACCTAGCACAACAATTTTACCGCCAAAGGGAACAACACCATTTGAAGGGCATGTTTCAGAAAGGATATCACGCAGTGTGCGATCTAGTGCTTCAAAGCAACGCCTATGTGTCATTGGAGCTTCATCCCAGATGATGAGCGAAGTGTTTTCAAGTAGTTCAGCAAGCATCGTTCCTCTCTTTACATTGCAAAGACTGGTTTCATTAATTTCAATAGGTATTTTGAAGCGTGAATGAGCAGTCCTTCCTTTTGGCAACAGTAGAGAAGCCACACCAGACGAAGCTATAGCAAGAACTATTTTATTTCTAGATCTTATTTTCGCAATCAAAGCATTCCACATAAATGTTTTCCCAGTACCACCATGACCACATACAAAGAAAAAGCCTAGCTGTTCTGCTACAACTCGGCCTACAATGGTGTCAAAGATTGTTTTTTGATCAGTATTAAGCTGTGCAACCAAGGAATCTGCATGCATCGACATCATTAATGCATCAGCTGAAAGTTCTTCTTCAATAAGCCTATTACCAAAGGGCACTTGTGGAGAGAAAGTTGGTTGGGGTAAGTTATAATCTTTTATGTTGCCACCACTTTTTCCAAAGGCAGTAGTAAGTTCATGTATCAATAGAGTAAGCAAGTGTTCATGCGGAATAATACAACGTGGATTATCAAGGGCCTTTTTTAACCTATGTTGTATGTCATCTGTCATGGACAACCAATATTTTTCAAAGAAAGCACGAACATCACCAACAGAGCAGAAAAGCACAACAGTAACAAACAACTGCCTAAGCTAGTGTGAAGACGCACTCTGAACTACTTCATCGAAAAGAAGATGCCATTCATTATCTCCCTCAAGTATTCCCCGTGCCTCAAACGTCTCTCTATATGTTTCATATGTAACACCATTATACGTTCGTATATCAGCATAGCTTGTGGCACCCTTAACAATCATCAACAACATTCGTAGGTAGTATAGTTCACCAGCAGCTGGATGAACATAATATATTCTACCAATTTTAGGAGCTGGTGTTCTTTTGTGCCAAGATCTCGATGTGGAATCCCATGTCCATTTTGTTGGAAAATCACAGTATGTTAGGCTACGTGCATCCTCATCCTTTGCATTTGTTTCAAACCACTCAGTCAGCATCGTACGTTTCACAGCAGGACTATTAAGCAATGCTCTTAAGTCTGACCCTGTCTCGTATCGAACATAGTTCATACCAGGCAAATGCACAGCCAACCTTTCAATAGGTGGAACCCTAAAATGTATGTCAAATTCATAAATTCTATGCAGTGCCTCACAGGTGGATAAAAACCTAGCATCCATGTATTCTAGTATCTCATCTGGAGGGGCAAGGTCATGGTTAGGTGACATATTACCATTTGCAGCAGTGGTTTCAAAATATATTTTTGATCGATCATGGCCTTTCATCACATACTTAAAAAGATATTTAATCATGTTGGATTTATTACACCACTCAACATTTATATGTGCCTGGTATGTTTTAAGCAAACCAATGTTATATGGGACAACTGATCTGTTATCTAGACGCACACCATTTTTTGTGATATATCGCCCATCATTTCTGCGCCTATAGATTGTAAAACCACATTCATCAACAAATGTTTCATCTTGAAAATCTTTAGGAAAGTGCTTTGAACATTTGCCTTTTTTCATGCAAGGACATTGTTTGTTATGCTCACCGCAGGGACCATGCATCATGAACTCGCTTACCGACTCATAACCTAATTCATTGGTTTCAAAGTCTGGTATCTCAGCTAAGATAAATCCATCTATAACAGCTGCTGATACTTGAGCACTGCTAGCAGCAAGCCATACTAAGCAGTGTATGTGCGGCAAACCACGTTTCTGGAACTCAACAGTGTAGAGAACTAAGACAAAAAAAATACCAAGTTTAATTAGGAGGGTGTAATCACACTATACTACACAACTAACTGTAGAAACATTGCAATAGGCATCATTACCTGCAAGCACAGGCCCAAATGTCTTACCCTCCCTGATGTCAGTAATAAAATCATGAACTTTCATATTGAATACCCTAACAATCATGTCAGCTCTATCAGATGGCAGCTGGCCATCTTCAAATCGTATTGATTCAACTATTTCTTGCCACTTTGAGTTGCACGTGAATGTGACAAATAAATCAGGAGACCCATAAACATGACATAACGCCATTGCATCTTGATAGTTCATGACCATATACCTTCTACCTCCCGTAAAGCTAGCAGGAAGGATAGCTCGCTTGCCTACAGAATCACCGTTGGTTATACCTCTATCAATAGCATCAGCTATACCTTGTACGCATTCAGATCGCAAGTCTGACTGATGATCAGCTATATATTTCAACCTACTGCTTTCAATAGTTGAGAATACATCGACAACACTTTGAATGTATGTGAATGGATTAGGTTCATTTAGCCTATAATGAATCATGTAACGATAGAACTCAAGCTCAGTAACATATTTTCTACCAATTCCATCATAGTCAGCATACACGATACCAAGATGGAATCCTCGCTCGCCATAAGGAAAAAACAATGGATATT
The DNA here is from genome assembly GCF_000147395.1 of Oryza glaberrima. Lineage (NCBI taxonomy): Eukaryota > Viridiplantae > Streptophyta > Magnoliopsida > Poales > Poaceae > Oryza > Oryza glaberrima. The sequence continues at coordinate 19,098,434 of NC_068327.1, read as the reverse complement.
GCAAAGCCATATAACATGGGTGCAAGGAAGACACACGTCGCAGCCCAATATCGCTCTCATGCACAAGTATATCAAAAGTGTATTCAGCTGCTGAGTAATCACCCACTATAATCGCAGCTAGTTCGCCACTACTTGGTAAATTGTACTGCACATCACTTTTGGCATTGCATCCCATAAGCCTCAACGTCAAACTATGGTTCCCATGCTCAGAAAGACGCTCCCTAGCGTAGCGAAATTTTTGCACAAGTGTATTACGACAATCTAGCATAGTGCAGAGAGCATCAACTACAGCAGGCTCAGCTTGATCAGCGTTACTACCATCATTTTCATATATGTTCATTCGATTTTGTGTCTCATTTTCTGGGTCAAGATATAGAGTTGTGCGAATTTAGGTTGCTTTCCATGTGACGGTAAAAGTGTACCAATTCTGTGATGAACAACACCGTTAATTTTGAAGACATAAGGTGAATTTCCAGTGTTAATTGATTTATCAACAGCTGCACCCATTGAAGTAAAAGCAAACATAGAGTTGTAGGACCGTATCTGCCTAAGGAATCTTTTTGAGCGTGCATCGCCATTAAATTTTAGCAGTGTAGCAAGAGGCTCAGGGGGTTTACATAGTTTGGGCAACTGTATTTTACAACTTTTGCAACACAGATTGTAAACTATCTTTCGTTTTGAAATAGCAGAAGCGCCCTTAACTCTCTCCTGGTACCAAAACACGGCACCACAGTATGGGCACTCGTATGTTGGTGCACCATAATAAGACCTCCCAGGGTATGATGCTACAAAGAAAACCAAATATTTCTACCATAAGCTTATCTTAAAAAACTGCCAACTATATATGGACTGAACATGTACAAACCCTTTAAAGCCTCAGCATGATCCTTGTGTGACCGCAAAGAACTACCTCTATGAAACCCACTGCTAGCTGCACCAAATCTAAACTATCAGAAAAACAATCAACATTACACATAATTATATAAACCCATGAGAAAGCTAATATACCATGTGCACTGTCCTCATCTGAAACTAAGGAAGAACTCCTTCCTAAAAGCAAACGCCGTCGTTGCCTATTGAAAGCTGCCAAAGCGGGCTTAAAATCCATAAGGGAACGTGTTCTCTTTGTCCCACCTGGTAGGGGAAGTTCATTTTGCAAGCAAGTTGGGGGGGGGCAAGGTACGTGCATTGCGCCTTTCACGACTTGCACGGACCCTGGACACTCTATCAGCAGATCTTTTGGACATGCACACAAAATGCCTATACAACCACCAAAAATTTGTACAAAAAAGAACATTCCATTATTACCAAGTAGGATGAGCACAACAGAAAGCAACAATAAGAAACAACAAATAGGATTACAATAGGGCAAGAAACCACACAGAACCCCAGAAACCCATGTTCCCCTACATTGGAAAAGAACCCATTTGCTCCATGTCTTCTACATGGAAACTAAAATACAATGAGCTACATGTTCTAAGAACATCCTCACAACACGGCGCCAGTGGGCCATAAGAGGACCTAAAATGCGCAATACAACCCGAGGCTGACAAAGCAACCTGTATAGCGGTCTGTGCAATTCTTCTGTAAGCCAACATTGAGTTTAAATTGTAATCGTGCACTAAAAAGCCATATCAATGCTAGAGGTACCTCAATGCTCGCTCAGCGACCAGTTCATGTGCAGTCCTAAGCGGAGCTGAGGCCATGTCCGAGAAAAACATAGTTTTCAAACCATCAGAGCGGCGCACCGATGGAACGCTGACCTCAACTCCAGCCAACAACGTACCATCAAAGCTGAACTCCCACAAGTAGGCAAGACCGGGTAGCATGCAGTGCTGAGCAGCGGTATTTAGCAAAGATACGTGTGACACTCCGATAGCGAACATGTTGCCTACAATACTACCAACGGGAAAAGAAGGAAAGTAAGCAGGGGAAAGTTTCAGAGAAAGAGAAGAGGAGCACAAAGAGAGGAGAGCGACACAAAAGGATAAGGCAGGCGCAACGGCTAGAAGGCTTTAAGAAGAGAGAAAGTGGTAGGCCAAGACCAGAAGGAAGATTGTAGCCAACACTCTTCTCGCTCTACCGGCACACACGCACCAACACAGCAAGGAGCATATACTGTGCATTTAATATATATATAAATATATATAAATATATATATATATATATATATATATATATATATATAATACTATAGTAGCACAACCAACAAATATGCACAAGGACAAAGAAACAAACTGGGTCCATAGAGCAGCACCACATCAGGAGACATGCACACAAGAAACCATCGGAGACAAACACAAATGCAAGGAAGCAATGCACTGGTAAGGCACAGAAAGAAACAATATCTTTACCTTGTAGCGCAGCCTAGCCGACAGCGTGAAATCCCTTCGAAGAAATGTGAGCTGCAAAACAAACCAAAGAAATAAACCAAGAAGCTATAAGCAGGCTACGAATGTAGAACCTCAGAAGCAACGAACCTCACCTTCAAAGACAGAAGCAGCACAGCAAGGAGCAAAGAAGAGGTTACGGGATGTGGAACCAATAGAGAAAATCTATCCAATACAACCAAAAACCGAATAAGATCAAGAATCGTAACAACAACCGAAGTGAACTAAAAGAATCACATCCAGCGACATACCTAGTCTAGAGCGTGCAAGATCCTGTCAGCTAACTCAGGCGGACAAATCAAGCAGCAAGAACCACACCAACACAACAAAACCGAAAACCCCTACAGAGTAGAGAGGACAGAGATGAGCACATTCCAAAGAACACATCGTAGCAAGAAACATTTAGCAAAAGGCGTCAGCACACACCAAACGACGGCCATTTTTCGCGGAAGATGGCTAGCGCAAGGGATCGGCAAGGAGAACACACAAGCAGCTGGCAAATTAAGAAGAGCTCTGGCTCCCTTCTCACCCACACCACAGCTGCTAAAAGCACACGAAAGCAACAAATCCATCACTTTCAGCTGTATAAACCTTGTCTACAGCATAGCCGCCTCAAGACACATGCACATGGCCCACCTGTCATGGAAACCAATGCTGTGAACCGAGCTCACAACGCCGAGCGCACCACAAGCCTTCCACAGTACAAACAGCCATGGGTACCAATGTGTCGTCTCATGGTTGGCTGTGTGCACGATCTCCCTCTTGACCCGGTCCAGAACCCACGTCTCAATGCAAGAACCGGATGCATGGTCACGGTGCATCTAGCGCAGCCCATAGAGCCATAACTGGACCCACATGTCAGCGGCAGAGAACCACGGACTGGTCCATGGATGCTCCGCACGTAACAGGGCAGTGGCGTACACCTCCGTTCACCGCTTTTGATACACCCGTGGATTTCTAGGCACCGGGTAATTGCACACCCGGCTCACGAAGACAGATGACGCGTGGACCCACTCGTCATACACCGTGCACCCTACGGAAGCGCATGCACCGTGCCCACACACGCACACTCTTCTAGACCGTCACGCAACACGCTGAAATTTTAGGCCACTACCCTACTCCACAGCCCTGCATACACTCGTTGCACAGCACCCAAACACACAGGGCCCACATGGCATGGACTAATGCAAACCACACAGGGTGCAGCAACCAACCAGCAGTTGTAGGGGCCTAGGCTCACGTGTCGACCAATCGTTGGGACACTGCCTAATGCCTAACATAACATACCGGCACATCATAGCGTTTCGCGCGCGATCCGACGGCCGAGAGCAGCGTGAAATTGGAGCTTGGGCAGGCCGTCTGGCTAGTGGCGCGCAGCGACGTGGATAGCAGCGGAATCGAACACGCAGCCTCAAAACGCTCTCAGCGCGGCAACTCCAGGGAGGTTTTAATCTAGCCGATGTGATATTGTTGGAGCATGTCCTCTACAAGGAAACCATCATTGTGATGCGCGATAGCGTCCGATTTGTGCAACAGCAACGAGATGGCTCTCACCATGGCTAGGCTTATCCTGCATCATCCCCCTATATATGAGGGTCAAACCATGGACAAATTGGGGGCGATGCAGTACTGTGTTCACCCCGACGGCATCAACCCCTCGAATAGGAGTTGGTCACAGCGCCGCAATTCATGATGGGGTCACCGACTCACCGCTCGCTTGATTCGGTGATACGATAAGAGATACAAAGAGAGGGCCTTGGAGGGAGAGAACATTCGAGAAGAGGGAGCTGGTCAGCATGAGGTACAAGGTAACAATAACTAGCCTAAAATGAATCAACTGGTAAAGATGTGTGGTTTAAAGTGAAAATGTTTGTTTTTCCCCGGTCCAAATTGCAACAATGGCAAGAAAAAGTGGTCTAAGGTGTAATTTACTCTTTTTTTTATTAATGCCCAAACACCCCATGCAACACCCTATATAATACCCGATGTGACACGCCAAACATTTACACCAATCGAACGTAACGATACAGGTTAACAGAGAAGAAAGTAAATAACTTGGACTCATTTGGATCCAACATTGAGCAATTCAAAACTTCTATCGATGCATTTCAGTGGCTTTCTTGCGACTAATCGAGATATTTTTTGATGTACAGGGTGAAATCGTTGTTTGAGAACCTATTTTAATCTCTCAAGGAATGTCCATTTATTTACTCACATGCTATCTAAATAGTTTTGAAAATTTGTTAAAAATTAACAACAATAGTACATATGCGTATCTCCCGTCACAAAATGTTAGTATTTTTTAAGTTAGGCACAAACATTAAAAAAATACGTGAAAATTAGAAAGTAGTGATTAGTTGATAATAGAAAGTAGATAAAAAATTAAAAGAAGAATGATTGTGATTGATCGAGATAAGGGACATGAGCTTTATTTTAGAACACAAATAGTTAATTGTAGACGAATGGAGCAGTAACCTATTACTTTCTTCATCTCAAAATATAAGAGATTTGAGTTGGATGTGACACATACTAATACTATGAGTATGGACTAGGATCCCTTGTATTTTGAGACGGAGGGAGTACAATACTATTTTTGAATGGAATAAGTGTATTTTAGGTCCCTTAACTTGAAAGCGAGTTCAATTTTCATCCTTCAACCGAAATACCAGATACAACGAGTCCTTCAAGCGTCAAAACCGGTGTAATATAGGTCCCATGGCAACATAGTGGGGTGGTTTTGTCCCATGTGGCAATTTGACCCAAGTCAAAAGCAATGATTCAATGTAGGCCCACATGTTAGACCTCTTCAGCTCTATCTCTTCACCCCTCTCTCTTTCTTCCTGCTTTGCCTCTGTTCCCATCTCAGTGGCGGCTCATGAGGAGGACGGCAGCCGGCGTCAGGTGGTGAGGGGGACGGCGGCGATCTAGAGCAGAGGCCGGAGGAGGGCCCCTAGTTATGAAGAACTAGGCCCCCATGGTTAATTTTGGTAATTAATAACAAGCGCTAATTGTGGACTAACCGCTCTATTGAGTTATATATTTTGAGTTAGGACCACGTGATATGTGTGCATGGATGATTACCAAAGGATTAAAATTTGATGGTGCAAAGCAAAGGAAAGAAGACGGTAAACTAGTGTTTTAAATTTCAAATTGATCGAGAAGTTGGGCGATCAAAATTGTGCTAGTTTATTTATAGCTTTGCCGTACTATTAAGAGGGGTAATGACCTAGACAAAGAGATGATCAAAATGCCGCATTAGGTCATTTGCATTTAGACTTGCTAAATTTATATTCATTTGAGACTTTCTGACCAGGGCCGGTCTGACCGAGGCACAAATGCCGGTCTGACCGACGGGTAGTGGCCGGTCTGACCGCCGGGTGAGCCCCGGTCTGACCGGCTGTTGACGGTCGTTAGCGATCAGTTTCGGCCATCAATATTATCAAAATAGAGGAGAACTAGTTATGCTTGCAATGCATATTTGAGTTAGAATAATAATATTCCACTAGTATTAGATTTACTAACCTTTTGCAGAGAATAACCATAAAGTGGAGGGGAATCGACATCAAATTAGACGATCGATCAATCGGACGATGTCGAGAATCAGACTTATGCATGAATGGGCCAAGAACTCAGAATTGAAACGACGAATTGGGACAAAATTCACAAGTCTGAAGTGAGCAACGGAGGAGGAGGCCGCCAGCCGAAAATGGGATAGATTGGGCCAGCCCATGGTTCGGCCGAACCCCCCCTCAGCGCCGTTGGATGCAGGACTTCTTCTGGACGGTGTGGATTGCCTTCCTATGGCGGTTGGACGGTATTACCGACCTTAGCAACCGCCATAACCATCATTACCTGCATGTTTAAGGAGCCCACTCTCTCCATTTCTACATACACTTCAAGCAAGAGCTTTCTCATATTCTCTCAAGTTTAGTTTAGTATTCGCAAGCTAGTGGAGTAGGAATAGAATAGAAATCGGAGTCCAGAAGTCTTTGGAAGAGTTCGGGTATGGATCTAGTAGCTCTCCTTTCCTATTTTGTAAGCTTTGTACTTTATTTACAATATTCTTCTTTATACATTTTTTCTATTGAAATACTTTCCGAGTATATAAATGCCAATTTTACTTTATGTTCATGTTATACTGATTATACTGCTAGCTTATCTGGGAGATGCATAGGTACGGGTATAATGTTTGCTTATGCAATTATTCTATGTCATGACGATTTAGAGTAGTATCTGGTAGTTTAGGCGTGGTGTCTAGATTATTGGGTATCATTATTTGGGGTTATATGTTGCGGATGAGAGGTGGGCCGCTGCTGGTGACAGCTCAACACGGTATTCCTCTGCGCGTGTATATACTCCTAAGTTACTTTCCTGGAGAGGGTACTCCTCCGTATTTAGCCCCGGTTGTATGGTCATGACGGGCTGTCGTGAGGAACTCGACAGTAAGGGATGGCTTCTCGAAGTACTAGGAGGGCATCGGAAAAAGGGTATTAGCTAGTTAATCATATAACTAGAATGTGTGTATACTATGTATATTAGAAGTATAGGAATAGATTCTTTTCTACTTTCTTTCCACTTAGCTTAGACAATTTAGTATGAGAATAAGTAGTTCTATGCTTGTGTGTCATTCTACCTTATGGATTATATTAACCCCTGCTTAGACTATGATTATTACAAGTAATATATAAGTTATTAGTATGGTTCTCTCTACTATAATCTTCCCACGGGATTAAATAAATACGATACCCTTGGAATACTCTCGGGTGAAATGCTACAATGGTATATCCGTGCGCTTGCGGATAAATTCTGTAACCATAATATACTAGGAGTATTTCTGCGCCATTGCTGGGAATTATACTTTTAGTAATGTCATTAAGAAATACCAACACCGGCCCCCTGGAGGCTGGCAGCTATGCTCTAGGGTGGCCAATCCAGAGCCGCAACTGGTCAGACCGAGCCGATGTCGGTCTGACCGAGGCGTGGCCGATCTGACTGGCCGCAGTACTGCGGTCTGACCGGCCTATTCAGAATTGCTCATTGATTGCCCTGTAATGGCTAGAAAACTAGCCGTTACATAGTAGTCCGGTCTGACTGGCCACACAATGGCAGTCTGACCAGCAGTACACTGAGTTGGGGGATTTCGCCCCCAACGGCTAGTTTTAGTTGGTGGGAGTGTAAATACTCCCCCACCAGCAGCAAGGGAACTCTCTTGGTACTTGCTTCACTTACATACACCCCTTGCACACTCTCTCACACTCTCTAGTTCTTGTGTTCATCCATTAGGTGTGATTGAGGGTTAATTAGCCAAGAGTCGAGTGTATTTGCTTCATTGTAGAGCTAGTGTGGCACTTGATCATCTCCGAGCCGGGTGATCTCTTATTACTCTTGGAGGTTGCCGTCTCCTAGACGGCTTGTGGAGGTGTTGCCCGGTGACCTCTCCGAGGAGATTGTGCAGGAGGCCCGGCGCCGGTTGTGAGTGGTTTGGAGTTCACCACCTTCGGAGTGAAGGAAGAACTACCCCTAGTGATTGAGGTTTGGGTAGTCCTCTCCGTGGGTCGGCTCCCGCCTTGCCCACCCCTTGACGAAGGGGGTATGCGGTGGCTTCGTGGTTGAGAGGTGGAGTTGGGCTCGCCTCAACAGGGATTAGGAAACCGGCGGGTTTCCGAACCTCGGTGAAAAACTCCTTGTCTCTTGTCTCATTTATTTGTTGCATTTACATTTGTGCAATTTACATTCATAGAGACATATTTGAGTCCATATCACCCTAGGATTGCAAAAACTTAACTTAGGTGTGTGATTTACTTTCCTAGAGATATACTTGAGCCACTATCACCCCAGGATTGCAAAACATAACATAGTTGCTTAGTTAGACTTGTCCCTCACTGAGCCTAGCAACTTATATTAGTTTTGATTAGGTGTCATTTAGTTTTTAAATCGCCTATTCACCCCCTCCCCACCTAGTCGACATCTCGATCCTACAAGCCGCCGGAGTTGGCAAGGGCAGTGGCCGCGACATAGGCGGCATGAGGAGCGTTGTCGTGGAGTAGCTCGTCGTCATTTGCTGTCTACGCTGCGACGCCATGAGGAAGGAGATGACGAGCTCCACCCGCATCCATGTCAGCTCGTCGACCCATTACCATCTCTAGCAGCAGCGATGGCGGCGGGGAAGGAAGGGACTGTAAATAGTGAAATTTGGTAAGCCCCGAAGTCATCATTGGCATAAAGTCAATATCAGCTTCAGAGTTCTGGAATCGGCCGATGGGAATTATCAAGTTGTCACTATATTCGGTTAAGGAAATTAATCAATTAAACGAAGTTTATATATAAAATATCGAGTTCAAGGAGGATGTGGCATGACAATTTATCTATTAATTAGAATGCGTTTGTAGTTTCCTTTATCTTTAGGAAAGTGTGTTTAGTGTCCTATAAGGAGTTTATGTTTTCGTTTTATCTTTAGGAAAGTTTCTTTCTTATCCAACAAGGACTAGTATCTACCCATGGGTATAAATATGTACACCCGGGGTCATTGTAAACTATCTTCACAATCAATACAATTTCGGCGCATCGCCACTCTTTTACTTTTCTACTTTTTCGATGAGTTTATACTTGTCATGGTTGCTTGCATCGGCGGGGCTAGGGCTTCAACACTCTGATCTTGTCCATGTAAGCACCTATCTATCATATATCTTAGTTAATCTAGTTTGATAGTTCGATTTACTTATATCGGTTGAGCTTCATTTTAGAGTTTATGCCGATATCGGCTAAATCGCTTTACCAGATTAGATTAGCTAAGGTATCTACCACCCTGAAAATCAATCAAGGGCTTGATTGTCTAGATATTATGTTTCTTTTCATACTTAGTGCTGCATCAGTTAAGTTTGATCTACTAAGTCGTGCTTCAAACCATAATCCCTAGCTTGCTTTTTGATTGCCAATAAGGGTTTCATCAGGGTTTCAGCCGATGAGTTATCTGGACGTTGCATTGGCTTACAAGGATTGCACATAAGTTGGATTTAGCAGACGGCAACAGACGTTTCACTGTTTATCTAATCTTGTGGATTTTATGACATCGGACTTCTAAGCCGATGTATGCTTTAACCTTCGGATCAGTGCTTATTATATCATATCATTATTAGCCGATTGGTTTCTATTGGATTAAATTGTTGTTTTCATCAGCTGATTGTCTTTATTTACATCAAGTGTCAGATTCTACATCAAACATATAGCTGATAGCTCAAAACCCTATCGCTATAGGCTAGTATCGGCATCGGCTGGAATTATTCCATCGGCTTGTCAGCCGATTGGCTCATTGATCTGCTATTTGTATATCTTGTCAGTTGCAGGAACAAACTGACAGGCACACCCGCATCTCATCAACTTTTGGACCTGCACTGGAGCTAATTAGATCTCCCTAGCCGTTGTGTTCGTTGACTTAGTTCGTGCCAACACAGACTCGGCACCATCGGCTGAGCGCGGATTTTTCGTCAGCAGGGACCAACCGAGGCTGGTTGGTCGACGTGGCGGGGGTGGTGGACGAGGAAGCTAAGGAGGTGCAGGCCGTGGAAGCGGCGAAAGTAGTAGAGGAAGGCAGCGTTACGAGAGTGGTCGGGCCGGTGAAGGAGCTGGTGGTGTCGAGGTTTTCAGCCGTCGGGGTCAGGTCGACGAGTACGGTGAAGTTGTCGTCGTTGGTCAGCACGGTGGCTGGCAGGAGAGGAGCAGCAAGCGACGGTGTTCGGGGGTGGAGCGGCTGGTCCGAGCAAGCAGGGCGGGGACGCTGGTGAGCGCACACGGAAAGGGAGGCGGCGAGGAGGCCAGCGAGTGTCGCTCCCCTCCTCTCCTCCGTCGCCGCACCGCGCGCCGCTCCTCTCCCCCGCCGAGCACGCCCCCCTCCTCCCTCTCTCTGCGCGCTCGCTAGCATCCCCGCCCTGCACGCCGGCCTTGCTGCCTCCTCCCTCTCCGCGTGCTCGTTGGCCTCCTCGCCACCTCCCTCTCCGCGCGCACTTGTCGTCATCGCCGGCCTCGCATGTCACCAGCTCCACGATGATGAGGAAAGGGGATAGAGAAATAGGGGAGAGAAGAGGGAAAAGAAAGGGTTGGCCGTGGGTTCCAATATCATTCTTTTAGTTTTTAACCAAACGCTCGATGGCATGAGGGTCCAACATTTTTTTGTTTTAATTTTTAATTTTCAAATTTTGCTTCCAGTGCCACGTCACCGCTACGTAGGATGAGGATCAAATCAAACTTACCACGTAGATGCCACATAAGCCGAAATCACCGTCCAAGCCGTCTTAGGACCTTACTTGCACCGGTTTTGTCAGTTGAGAGACCCGTTGTATCTGGTTAGGGGTGGGCAGAAAAGACCAAACCGAAAATACCAAGACCGAGAAATTCGGCCCTAGGTAGTGAAAGACCGAATTTTGTACAGTCAATTCGGTTAGTCTCCTCGGTTAACCGAATAGACCGAAAAAACCGAATTATCAAAAAAACGTCTAAATGCAACCTACAACCCACTATGTTTAATAGGATTAAACTCTAATTTTCACATCCCTACTTCTTCTAGGTATGCAACCTAATAAGAGTCTTTAATCATAAGTGCTTACGAAATTTTTTTTGTGATTTTGTGTTGAAAATTTCCATTATTTCTTTGCATATATGAAAATGTTGTTGAATTTCAGTCAGGACCGAGACCGAGACCGAGACCGAATTTATCGGTCCTAATATTTTGCGCTGAAATTCACTCTTCACTTTTCAAAGACTGAAGACCGAAATCGAAATTTTCGGTTAGACCGAATGCCCACCCCTATATCTGATATTGTGGTTCAGGGAGGATAAACGGATTCGGTGTCAAGTTAAGGGACCTCAAATGAACTTAATCTTTTTTGAATTCTTAAGTACTCAACTCACAAGTTTGGTGTGCTTGGTTTCATCGCTCTGCCCAATCCGCTGGACGCACGCGGAGTCGCCAGTCTGCTAGAGGATGTGCTCCATTTTGGCAGCCCATTGTTCACCGAGAGAAAGGATGATGGACCACAGGCTACTAGGCTAGTCAGGTCACGCTTCGCACGAGTGCTTCTCCCACACGTGCTCCTCAACGTTTACACAGAGGTGACAGAGCAGAACAGAAAAATGAAACAACAGAGCACCGGTGTTGCGTTCTTCCATTCACTGAGAATTTGTTTCGTGTAAGCCTCCTGGGTCCAGCCCAACTCCCATCATCCCTTTTGTTGTTTTCCCTGGGTAACAAAAAGCGCGACCAAAGAGGACAAGGAAAAACAAAAAGAAGCACAGGAGTAGCAAGTAGCAGGGAGGGAGACGCGACGCAAGCGGCGTTACGGGTCGAGAGGGAAAGCCTCCCCGCCGTTGGTTTCCTTTTCCTCTCCTCTTCCTCCCCAACCCGCGCCGTGCCGCACGGCCCGCGCCACGCCAACTCGATCGGTGGTGACTCCGCCTGCCTCCCCGCGCGCGCGCGCGCCGCTGCCCTCCACCTTCCACCTGGCAGCAGCGGCTGGCATGGCATGGACGCGCTCCTCTCCTCTCCCTTCCCCCGCAACGCAACGCGACGCCCGGGCGCGCACGGGAAACCGACGCTTTCACCGCGAGGGGGGAGGGGAAAAGCCTCGCCCTCCGCCCTCGCCGCCTGACTCGCGTGCGCCGCGGGTTGGACCGACGCGCAACCGCCTCTTCCGCCCCCGTCCCCCCAGTGCACGCATCGCACACCCACCCTCGGGCGGCCTCGCTGCCACTCTCGCGTGAGGGGTTCGCTCCATCAGGACCAGGGCTCCTCCTCCTCGTCCTCTATATAGCGCGGCGCCCTCCGCTCCTCCTAGCTTCAGCACCAGTGCACCCGCACGCGCGCACACCCACACACCGACCACCAGGCAGCGCCTCCTCGCTTTGGCTCTCGCGTGAGGAGGGTTTAGGTGGAAGCAGAGCGCGGGGGTTGCGGGGGGATCCGATCCGGCTGCGGTGCGGGCGAGATGGCGGCGCCGGCGTCTGCGGTTCCCGGGAGCGCGGCGGGGCTACGGGCGGGGGCCGTGCGGTTCCCCGTGCCAGCCGGGGCCCGGAGCTGGCGTGCGGCGGCGGAGCTCCCGACGTCGCGGTCGCTGCTCTCCGGCCGGAGATTCCCCGGTAATGATCCCGCGCCACCTTGTTGTTCTCGTCCGCCGCGACGCGCCACGCGTGCGCCTCGGCTCGACCAGGTGGCGTGCCGTGTCGCGTCGCGCCGCGGGTGCGGTAAATCGTCGTGATCTTCATTTTGGTTTTGCCTGCGTCTCGTGTCCAGGTGCCGTTCGCATCGGGGGTTCCGGGGGGCGCGTGGCCGTGCGCGCGGCGGGCGCGTCAGGGGAGGTGATGATCCCCGAGGGCGAGAGCGACGGGATGCCGGTTTCAGCAGGTTCAGACGATCTGCAGGTGCGTGATCATGATTCATCCTGCCTTGACAATACTATTGCTACATATCTAACAGCATTTTGCATGTCATGTTTGAAAATGGAGACATGTTCTTGTGCAGTGCTACCTTACGAGATCATATACATTTCACGCAGTCCACGTCTTGAGACGTGTTGATTTCTGTTTGTGACGGGATTATGATATATTCAGTGATTCAGTCCTTTTTTATGTACTTAGTCCATACTAGTTGTCTGCGTGCATAATGATAATATGATCTAGGTCTAAAGCACCCTATATGAGGCCTCAAAGGGCACACCATATGCGTAGGATTGATCTAGAGTCTTGCTTGTTGTCGCTCATTCCGTTCAGTTGTCATTATGTTTTACTTCTGAACATTTTATCTCTTGTACATTGTTGTAGGTGCCAGCCTTAGATGATGAATTAAGCACGGAGGTTGGAGCTGAAGTTGAGATTGAGTCATCTGGAGCAAGTGACGTTGAAGGCGTGAAGAGAGTGGTTGAAGAATTAGCTGCTGAGCAGAAACCACGAGTTGTCCCACCAACAGGAGATGGGCAAAAAATATTCCAGATGGACTCTATGCTTAATGGCTATAAGTACCATCTTGAATATCGGTATGGCTTTCTGCCCTTCTTTATAGATCACATAGTTTCATTAGGTTATGTTTTTATTATTCTCCATCTGTTCAGTCTTTCACAAGATGTATGCAAATAACTACTTACGTGTCACAGCTGATGAGACTCTTGAAGTTTTATCTTTAGTCCTGCATATATACTCTGATCTGTTCTCAAATGGAAGTTGTTTTAGAAATCATTCAGTCATGCTTTAAAATTTAACAAGAGTCCTAAACTACTAATGTGCGAAAAAAAAATAGATTTACCATTATAAGAATTTTTAAGTCAACATATAGTTAGAAAAAAAAAGTTAATGGTCAAATGAGTATATTGGACATACATGGTAAATAGTACTAATAATACATAGATAGTACTCTTCACAGTGGTTCTGGGTTGGGGCGGTACTGCAAACCAAACAAAAGAGTGATAGGATGGCATCAGAACTAAGAAATGCAATATTAATTTTGCAAATATTTAATCTGAAAGTTATCTATGATGTAAAATACATAATGGGTTTTAGACCTTGCTGACGTCTGTCAACTGGACAACAACTTTATTTCCTTTCTTTTATATCATTGTTATACTCCCTCTGTCCTAGAAAAAACAACTTTCGTACGTGAACTTGGAAAGTTGATTTATTTTATGATGGAGGGAGCATAGATGAAGTCAATATGCCCATGCTAACTCTACTAGAAACCTGATTATGCTTTAATTGATTGAATACAGATATAGCCTATATAGGAGACTGCGTTCAGACATTGATCAGTATGAAGGAGGACTGGAAACATTTTCTCGCGGTTATGAGAAGTTTGGATTTAATCGCAGGTATAGTTTCTTTTACATTGTAACCGCACATCACTTCTCTGGGTGTAACAAAATAACTCAGTGATATTCATCCTTCTTCCCATGTAGTGCTGAAGGTGTCACTTATCGAGAATGGGCTCCCGGGGCACATGTATGTTCTTTTGATAGTCTCACCATTTACCTAAAATGCTACATTATTAGTTCCATATTTCTAGTACATGTAGATATAATTACCATGCCATATATTCTGAGATATTCCAGATTGTATGGAATTTATAATTCTCAGATGAACAACTTGTCAATGTACTTGACTAGACGTTGTTAAGAACTAATTTTTGCTTCCAATTGCAGTCTGCAGCATTAGTAGGTGACTTCAACAATTGGAATCCAAATGCAGACCGCATGAGCAAAGTAAGCCCACAGGCTCACAAATATGCCCTTCCTTTCTTCAAAAATATTTTATTTACATTTCTTTAACTAATTTATTTGGTTATAGCATTGGTTTCATCTATACTCTAGAGTTGAGCTAGTGATATATCATGCGAATGCATGTATAGCGCAGTGGTAAACCTGACTCGAACCTGGATTTTCGCACAAAAAAAATTAAATCCCTCCTTGCAAATGCTGGCAGAAGCGTGCTCCCCATGTGAGGTTGAGCAATCCTGGTTGTGCGATGCGTTCAGGGGTGGGGTTCTCAACTTAGCTTCATGCTGCGGGCCATCTTAACCCGCCGATTGAGTTTATATATATATATATATCATGCACACTCTTATATGTTATTGACTGTTGCCATGAGTTAACTGTTAGTTATCGGTTTTGATGCTACTGTAGTGGTAGTACATTAATGTTGTGTATGTTACATGTACATTCTTTAGTACCTAGATGTATTTTGCAGTTTTTGTGGACTTGATAGGAGAAGATGAGTAGCTTGAGGTTGTAACTAATAATGCATGGACCTAGTGTTGTAATTCCATATGATTGGTAAGTTGGTAGTTACCGATGCTCATATCTAATGCAACTGTTTCCAGAATGAGTTTGGTGTTTGGGAGATTTTTCTGCCTAACAATGCTGATGGCTCATCTCCTATTCCACATGGCTCACGTGTAAAGGTAATTCCTTATCCTGCTTGGCCAGTGTTTTAGCTCTGGGCCTGTGAGCATCTCCCTGTATCAAGCATGCCTTTTGTCATCTAGGTGCGAATGGAAACTCCATCTGGTATAAAGGATTCAATTCCTGCCTGGATCAAGTACTCTGTGCAGGCCGCAGGAGAAATCCCATACAATGGAATATATTATGATCCTCCTGAAGAGGTACCTCCCCCCCCCCCCCCCCCAACACGTGCACACGCCATTTGAATATGTTCTTGTTCCTTGAAAAAAGTGCTTCATTTGTACTTGTGAATACTTCTGTAATGTCCTTGGACTCTTGGAAATTTCTCTTTTTGTTGGCATCTTTAGATTGTTCTTTTTATCTAGTTATTAAAATGTTTTATATGACTATGCAGGAGAAGTACATATTCAAGCATCCTCAACCTAAAAGACCAAAGTCATTGCGGATATACGAAACTCATGTTGGAATGAGTAGCACGGTAATGCATCTTTTCTTTTAATTACTAGCCATATACAGTTCAAGTTAACTTACATTCTAGAATTATATTAAAGTACTGTTAGCCTTAATTTTTATAACTGTCTACTTCTAAGCAGTGATAAGTTGTTACAAGTTTCCTCTGTAATAATATATTAATACAATCAGCACATTTTTTGCACATTCGTCAACAATTAGCCATTTATATAACCTTTGCTGGATGGTTGATTCAAATATGATGTTTTGAAACAAATTACTGATATTTACACTGATATAATTTTTGATTTATGTTTTCTGCTAACATAGGGTATATTTAATTAATCTAATGTTTGTATTTCTTACAAACGGGTACGGTTATTATTACATAATAAAAAATAGCGAATAACACCATGCCTACCATTTGTATACATTTTTTTTTGGGCGTCTGTTGGTAATTTATGATTTTCCTGTACTATGCTGGCTGGTATTAATTTTAATATTGCAATCAGGAGCCAAAGATCAACACGTATGCAAACTTTAGGGATGAGGTGCTTCCAAGAATCAAAAAGCTTGGATACAATGCAGTGCAAATAATGGCAATTCAAGAGCATGCATATTATGGAAGCTTTGGGTGATCAAATTACATATTGCTGGATTTATTTCTTGTCTTTGCAGTTTACATATATATGCTTTTAGACTTTATCTTTCATCTTCCTTGTTCCCTTTGTATAATGTGATAAACTGCTTCATCTTTCTTATCATCTTTATCTTCCTTTTATACTCATGAAACAATGCTGTTACTGACCCCTTTTGTTTCCCCTTTTGTTTTGGTACAATTGAACTGTAACAAATGACATTCGCCACCTTTTGAATGAATGGCTATTGAGATAATTTTCAATTGTCAATTAAGACTTTTATTATGGGTGAGCAATGCAGATTTTTTACTTTTGTTTCAGGTACCATGTCACCAATTTCTTTGCACCAAGTAGTCGTTTCGGGACCCCAGAAGATTTAAAGTCATTGATTGATAAAGCTCATGAGCTTGGTTTAGTTGTGCTCATGGATGTTGTTCACAGGTAATTAATTACTCCCTCTGCTCATTTTTATAAGGCATATTTTAATTTTAGAAAGTATTTATGACTGAAATTTGACAATTAATTTCTCATAAAATATATTTATCATAGCTATAAAACCAATATAATGTGAAAATACTTTGAGGTATGAATCTAGTGGTATATGTTTTATACTCTAAATATACTTGTATATCAACTAATTATTGGTCAAAATCTTTCGAGTTTGACTTTCTGAAATCAAAATATGCGTTATAGAAGTGAACAGAATGAGTATTTGTTAACTGGTCTTTCATATCTAAGTTAGTAAGGCGTGGCCACAGAGATAAAAGAAAGTCCTTATAATATAGAAGAAGGCTGTGGTGGTAAGTCTGCCATTATACCACCACCTCTTGAGTTTGTGGGATCTTCTGTGGATAAATAGATCATTTATGCATGTGGCTAGGCTGTTTGTGGATTAATGTTTGGTTCCAAATTGCTTACAAATTACAGTTTTTTTCCTGAGAAGTTCATGCATAGTTCATTTCATTTTTATGATATTTTTTAAAAAAAATCCATTTCTACTCATGGGTATTTAGCTAACGGTATGATTCTCTTTTCTATAAAAAAAGTACATCTAGCCCTCATGTTGGTGAACCCTAATTATGACTAATCTACAACCGTAGATCTTCTCTCTTTTATGCAACATGTTTAACTTGAATTATTGCAGTATAAGAGTTTTCACAATTTAAATTGGCTAGCATTCGAGTTTATCTTAGGATGGGAAGAAAATGAATTAAACGGTTTCATTCATATTTTCTATTCAATTATTGAATTTGAGAATTCAAATTAATATTTTATTCGTGACATCTTTTGTTGGCTTTCTGGTGGACAACAACTAGAACTAATTTACATGCCAAAATTTGTCAATCACCATGGCCCAAAGTTTAGCTCATTGGCCTCTGGGTTCTAAGCCCTTTTGGTTTCAAATATTAACCTTTGTGTTGATTTACTAAGTCCCCTTTTAGCTGCATACCTAATAGCTTTACCTTTGCCCCTTTTTTTTCCTTTTGCAGCCATGCGTCAAATAATACCCTAGATGGGTTGAACGGTTTTGATGGTACAGATACGCATTACTTTCATAGTGGTTCACGCGGCCATCATTGGATGTGGGATTCTCGCCTGTTCAACTATGGGAATTGGGAAGTAAGGAACACATTAATCGCTACTTCCCTTTACAAAGTATCATTATTCATATGCATTAATCTCTATTGTGTTTGCCAACATTTTTATCCTTATACAGGTTCTAAGATTTCTACTATCCAATGCAAGATGGTGGCTCGAGGAGTATAAGTTTGATGGTTTCAGATTTGACGGTGTAACCTCAATGATGTACACTCATCATGGATTACAAGTATATTGCTTCGTTTTCATTACTTTATCTTCACTACCTTCTTAATTATGATGGGGTCAAACCTAGCAGTTGCTATCTGTTACAATTTCATATTTATTTGCGTCATAACCTTTATCTTATGATTCCACCCTCTATTTTAGGTAGCATTTACGGGGAACTACAGTGAATACTTTGGATTTGCCACTGATGCTGATGCAGTAGTTTACTTGATGCTGGTAAATGATTTAATTCATGGACTTTATCCTGAGGCCATAACCATCGGTGAAGATGTAAGTGCTGACTATATTTGTCTTTATGTACTCATTTCTTTAGCATGCATTTATAGCAATATTTTGGCATCTAGACATGCTTAAGTAAGAAGTTGAAAGCTTGCACTGCATATTACGCTAATGTCAGTTTTGCCTTCTCTAGTTCATAATGTTGTATACCCAAAGCTTAGCTTTCCAATCTTAGTGTTACATATTTACTATTAACCCCATCTTGATAGTTGATCAAATTATGTCGCTGGTTCAAGAAATTGTTTTCCTTGGGCTTAGAAAACAGCAAGGAGTAATGATAGTTACCAAAGATTAGTGACCACCTGGTCTCTAGTACAGAAGTTGACCATCAATGTTATACGAGTATGTTAGTAAAGAATTATACAAATGTATTGTTATGAAAAAAATTCGTGACGGATATAATGGCACCATTTGCATGTGAATAACCTGATTGTTTTTATATATTATTCTGAGTTAGAGAAGTGTGAAATATGAACGCGTGCATTCTAAAAATTTACATATTTCTGAACAAAAAGAGTACATTTTTTCTGTAAAAAAAGAGAGTATAATTGTGTCCTCAAAAACAGCTGTGCATGTTCCATGGTGCCATACTGTCATAACCTTTTCTTCTCTTGGGAAATCCAGCCTCCCTGGAAGTTTGTGAAGTACAAAAAGCAAGTTATACAGTAGCTCTGTATGGTCTACATTTTTTTTTGGGAATACGCAAAATGCGTATCTTTTGTATTAAGATCGGGAAAAGTTGTTAGAACAGGCACAGCAACTATGTACAGGGAGAAAGGAAGAAAAATGGGTGTGGGAAACATATAGTAATATCTCGCGGAACAATTTGATGACCAAATGCTCCACCTAGATGCGCGCTCCTGCCTCCCTCCAGGGCGCAGCCTCCGATGCCACTAGCTCCGCTATCTCCTGCATGGTCTTGCATTGACCATTGAAAACCCGGTTTTTCCACTCCTTGTGTATCGTCCAGGCCACCAGGATATGATGATGGTGTCAAACCCTCATCTTTGGGCCGCTATGATTTTGTCTCGGCTGTCGCACCACCATACGAGGAAGGGCTGCTCATTTGATGGGAAGCAATGGGATTGGCCAATGCCGCATAGAACTGTCCACCATAGCTGTAGTGTTTCTGGACATTGGATTAGAAGGTGGTCAATTGACTCCACACTTTGATCACAGAAGACACACTTCTGCAGACCACTTGCTCAGCCTGTCGCCTGTATGGTCTAGAGTTGCAATAGTAGTAACAATACTCTAAATCCCATACGTAAACCTAACTCTATTGCAAAAGATAACTTAATTTCAACTGTTCTGTGGTTAAATGGCATATAACTACTTCAGGTCAGTGGAATGCCTACATTTGCCCTTCCTGTTCAAGATGGTGGGGTTGGTTTTGATTATCGCCTTCATATGGCTGTTCCTGACAAATGGATTGAACTCCTCAAGTAAGTGTTTCAAATTTTGGTTAATAGAAATACTAATTACATATCTAATGAACATAAACTGTTTTCTTGTGTTAAATTCTTTTTTGTATACATTGGTTTCCTTGACCATGATATCTCTATTTCTCTTCTGAAGTTAATTGGCATAACTCCTGCCCTTGATTTTTTTTTTTAAAAAAAAAGATCACTCATATATAGGGTTATAGGCATTTACCAATGTGATGTGCTGGATTTGGTCATATGAACAGTGGTCGTGTGAGTTCCATTATTAGTATAAAATAAGATGCAACTACCAACTTATAGAGTTTGACTTGGCAACGTTACATTTTTAATGCTCCTTTATTATGTGGTATAAAAATGCCCATGCTCATCGTATCTCACTTTTTTGTCAGCTGTTTAGCTTTTATTTAGAAACTGGGAAAGATTGTTATTTCGTATCCTTTAATTGAAAGATGTGGTGCCAGAGTTTCAATTTTTATTTTACACAGGCAAAGTGATGAATCTTGGAAGATGGGTGATATTGTGCACACACTGACTAACAGAAGGTGGTCAGAGAAGTGTGTTACTTATGCTGAAAGTCATGATCAAGCACTAGTTGGTGACAAAACTATTGCATTCTGGTTGATGGACAAGGTTACCACACATCAATCTCTAGGTTTTAGTGTTTTACTGATTAGGACTGTAACTAATGGCTCTTTAATATATCCTTGATAATTATTTGTACTGATTTTACTCAAATATACTCAATGCATTCATTGTGGATAGTAAGAACGGTATGAAAACCACAGCTAGATCAGTGTTTTAAGTTGGATAGCTTTAGGCTTTCTGCAGTCTACACCCAGTTTTTCTTGTATTAGTTGCAACATGTATTTATGAATTTTCTATTCTTTACTAGTTCTTTGGAAAATGTTATTTCCTTGTTTTAATACTTAAAACATATTTGTGTATCAGTGTATCACTGTACTATTCTTGAGATAATAGAGTTGTTCTTTGAGTTTTAATTGTTGAGAAAATGCATATACATGCAGGATATGTATGAATTTTAATGAATACTGGCATGAGAACCTCACATACTGTACTTATGCAGGATATGTATGATTTTATGGCTCTGGACAGACCGGCAACACCTAGCATTGATCGTGGAATAGCATTGCATAAAATGATTAGACTTATCACAATGGGGTTAGGAGGAGAAGGCTATCTTAACTTTATGGGAAATGAGTTCGGACATCCTGGTGAGATTTAATAACAATCACACACCATGTTTGTTTCTTATTTTATATCAACTTCTCATTTGATGACAATGGTTCTTGTCACCTAGTATTTTCTGGGAAACAATTGGCTTAAAGGCCATTGATCTACCTTTTATTTTGCAGAATGGATTGATTTTCCAAGAGCTCCACAAGTACTTCCAAATGGTAAATTCATCCCAGGGAATAACAACAGTTATGATAAATGCCGTCGAAGATTTGACCTGGTAACTTTCTTTGCTCTGTCACCTGATTATTGATGAAAATAAGTTCTGCATTCCCTGGATTCAATTTAGATATCCTTTTACCCCCTTCTGCAGTGTTTTAATCATGAAGGTCCCATTATGACAATTCATCTAATTCATCAATTCCTTTTTATTCACATTAACATTTGTGCGAGACCAGCAACATTGAACCATGATTTTGTTATGGATCAGTAAGTTTTTTCATTGCTTTGTCAGGGTGATGCGGACTATCTTAGGTATCGTGGCATGCTAGAGTTTGACCGCGCGATGCAGTCTCTCGAGGAAAAATATGGGGTATGTTGTATTTATCACTTATCTTTTTCTGGGGGTTGCACAAATATGAGCCATTATGCTTATGTCCTGTGACTGATACTTGCTATGTCAACTATTTATCCAAAACCACTTGAAATATATGGTGAAATGACGAGCTGCACTTGTGCATTATGCAATTATGTCCAATACTCTTAGGAATAGCTCCCATTGTCATTATCTAGGTGCATCATTATGTTTTCTCATGTCTTCCAATCATTGCAATAGTAATCAATACTGTTAAATAATGGACAGCTTTGTTCGATGCCAATTAAATTATTTTGTCTTGTTTGCATGGGCTATGTGGACAGTAATTTTATATTTTTATTGATGAATAAATGCATTATCAATAATATAATGCATATATTTCCCTTCATAGAATTTCTTTTTTGTATTTATAGGAAAAACTTTGCAAGTAAAATGATGGTTTTGTTTTAACATTGCTCTGACACTGATGGGGGTTTTCTTATGGCTATGTTATTTCAGTTCATGACATCAGACCACCAGTACATATCTCGAAAGCATGAAGAGGATAAGATGATTATATTTGAGAAGGGAGATCTGGTATTTGTGTTCAACTTCCATTGGAGTAACAGCTATTTTGACTACCGTGTTGGTTGTTTAAAGCCAGGGAAATATAAGGTATGCAGCTATTTGTGCATTGCCCGTGATCAATTATAGTTTTTGTTCACTAGGTAAGGCTTTACCGACCTTACTGTTAACCAAGTAGAAAATGGCAAAATGCCAAAAAAATCGGATTTGTATGATTTCTGCCCAAGAATAAAATAGATTGACAACTATGCTTGCATATGCACCCCGGTGGTCAAGGAGTTGCCTTTGTTAGCGATAGTCCTAGGTCTGGATCCTCAAATTGCAACCATTCATTTTTTTTTCCTATTCAGATTAAAAAATATTGAATGTGGACTAAAAAAATTTCATGTTATGTACGTCTCCAATTGTACTGTACCTAATATTTCTCCCTGGGTCTCTGGGATATGTCAAGTGCCATTATTTATTGATTGGTGTTAAATCAGGAATTACGAGCAAAGAAGTTCTTGGTAATCATCAACACTTCATATTTACCTACACTAGTCGTGTGCCCATTATGTTGACCCTGCCATAGTTTACTCCTTCCATATATTTGAAAATAACCAGTAAAAATTACTCAAAAGTCCTCTAGTCAGTTTTGCAGCGCGTTCATGCTTCTTACAGACGAACTGGATGTGTTGGTTGCTGAACTGCAAAATAATTTATGTTGCTTTCTATCAGGTGGTCTTGGACTCAGATGCTGGACTCTTTGGTGGATTTGGCAGGATCCATCACACTGCAGAGCACTTCACTGCCGTAAGTCCTTGCTCAGATGAAATTGCGTACCGTATATTGTGTGCTCTTTATTAACCTCTGTTGTGCTCATTCCTTGCAGGATTGTTCACATGACAACAGGCCCTACTCGTTCTCAGTTTATTCTCCTAGCAGAACCTGCGTTGTCTATGCTCCAGCGGAATGAGAACACCAAGAGGCAGCATGCAAGTGTGTGCGGCTGCTAGTGCGAAGGAGCAAGAAAAACTAGTTGCCAGCAATCTGTGAACGGCTTTCCTAGGTTCTGCTTCGATGAATGCCGGATAGACTAGACAGCTTGCTTTTGTGCTTTGCGCTCCCAATTTGTAGTTTTAGTTTGTGAGGGAAAGAAACGTTTATTTGTAATTATCTATGGCTGTCGAACGGCGACGAAACCATGAACCCCGTATATTTGTTGGTACCGTTCGAACTGCCAGTTATACATAGTTCTGCACTTCTGTACATCTTGTGATGCTTGAATCTTGATGCTTAGTTAATTAGAATCATGTTTATCCTTTCAAAAAGAAAAGTTAGAATCATGTTCGGGGCTTAGCCATCATTAAGCAAAATGCTTTGAGTTCCAGTGATTTCAAGGTGAGATTTTCTAGTAGTCAAAGTTTGTTGGCCATGTCAGCCTCTAAACAGGTCGTGTGGTCCTACTCTGTTCTGCTTATCCTTGACTGCTACTTCATCTTGAGTACTAGCACAGCTACACAAATGTGTGGGATGCTTCATCACAAAGCACCAGCACTCCCATCCCTGAAGGCTGAAGAGACATCTCAGCTTTCCTCTCCGAGATGTTAACCCAATAACAACGCAAGGACATATCAAAATGGAAGAGGAAAACAACTCTCGAGTCTCTGATGCTGCAAGGCCAAGTCAGAGATGGATACACCTGCAGCAAGCAAAATGAAAATGGAAGCAGCAGGCAGGTTGCAACCTGCAGTGCACATGTAGGCATTGGCTCACATGAGAATGAAACACTTGGGCGGCTTGCGCAGGAGTTACTTCTACTCGACCCCTGACACAGTGGCCTCACCTAACACAGTTTGCTCCCCAGCTCACATCACATGTACGTGAAATCATGCTGTCCTCTCTTCCATCAAATCCCTAGTAGATAGTCTTATGATATCATTGACATGAGCTGCTATGACTGACACATGCATGAAGATATAGTCAGATTAAGCCATTGATAAACTTGTTAATACGCACTGCCGCTGCTTGCTTCAAGGTTGAGACTGCAGGTAGGACACTTGTACTCAACCATTAATCCTCTGCAGCAAAAGAAAAAAAAAAAGGTGCATATCAACATGGCCAAGCGGCAGCAGGAAGGAAGATTGAGAAGAGATAAATAGGCTTGGAAGGTAGAGGAGTTGTTAGCTTAGGGTAGCTACTGCTAGTTCCTACACATTGCTCGCTGCTGTAAGGTTAGCATTGGTTGGTGAGAGAGAGAGAGAGAGGTTGCAGCTAGCAGCAGAGAAGCACCTGCAGAGGCGAGAGGCATGGAGTGCGGCGGCGGCGGCAGGGAGCAGCAGATGCAGATCGTGTGCGTGCGGGGCGGCGGCGGCGGCGGCGGCGGCGAGGAGGATGGGTCGTCGGAGTGGGACCAGTCGTCGTCGCGGTCGGCGCTGTCGCTGTTCAAGGAGAAGGAGGAGGAGATCGAGCGGAAGAAGCTGGAGGTGCGGGAGAAGGTGTTCTCCATGCTCGGCCGGGTCGAGGAGGAGACCAAGCGCCTCGCCTTCATCCGCCAGGTCAGTGTTCGACTGTTCGTCCGTGCATGCCTGTGTCCGCCATGGCGATCGATCATCTCTGATCGCAAGCTAAACTGTTGGTTGATTTGCAGGAGCTGGAGGTGATGTCGGATCCGACGCGGCGGGAGGTGGAGACGATACGGAAGCGCATCGACAAGGTGAACCGCCAGCTCAAGCCGCTCGGCAAGAACTGCCTCAAGAAGGTGAGGACGCCATTGTGTTTTTTTTTTCTTTTTTGCTGCTTCTTCTTTTTCTTCAGCAATATAGCTGTACATACATGTTTGTTACGACGAATTCAACCGCATGCGCCGGGCGTTAACCTTTTTTTCCCCTCTAAAAACAAACAGGAGAAGGAATACAAGGCGTGCCTAGAGGCTTACAACGAGAAGAGCAACGAGAAAGCAACGCTTGTGAACAGGTTGATGGAGGTGAGTGACAGAAGAGCGGTTTTCAGTGGTTTTTAGCTACCCAGGAAAGATAGCATATATATTCAGTCAAAATAGTTGTAGGACTGACTTGAATTTTGATCAAATTTCATTGAAAAGTTCAAAATTCTTTGAACTATTTGGAGCAAAAAAAAATTGTGATTCCAATTATCTAAATATAAAATGGAAATGTTTGCATAAAAAATATGTAGGAAACTAACGACGGTAGTACCATTTACTCCATCCATTTTTAAATATATGACTTTGATTTTTCGACGTGAGGTTTGATAATATATTTTATTAAAAAAATAGTATAAATATGTAAAAAGATAAGACATGATTAAAATACCTTTATTGATAAAACATATTTAAAAAGCCGAAGTAGTTATATGAGAATAGTCCAAGGTAAGGGTGAGAACAAAGAACAGCTAGCTTGATACTACATTCGTACTAAAATATAGTTATTTCTAGTACAGTAACTTGTCTCAAAATGAATCTATTTCTACATCTTTTTTTAGGGAAGCTATATTTTTACACCTACCAACTTCTCTTAACCAATTACAACTATTCTCTATTTAATTTTTTCACCTACTTTCTTTTCTCAACCAATCACAAGAATCCTCCAATTATTTTCACCTACCCATGGAGTACCAAATGGAGGTTTCTGTTTTTTTTTTGCGCCAAAATTGTTTAAAGTTGATGCCTACTTCCATTTGAAGGTCCAGTTATAATTTTCGGGCCTAGCCCAAAATTCCCAAGCAACAAGACAACATCCAGCCTTTGTCTCAAATCTTCATCAACAAGGTTGGGCCTAATGTATATTTGTCCAAAACTTCCTCTAAATGCCTAACCACCGTTAATAGAGCAAGATTCCCACTAGCAGATGATATATGTTAATTAATTAAGTTTTTTTTTCACCATTTATAGCAAAGATAGACAGTGGAAATACACAATTGTATATCTTAATTTACTCGATGGATAAACACGGAACAACTTGTAAAGTTTAAACTAGACGAATAATATTGTGAAGTGGGTATTATAATACCCATTTCATAATATATTCAGAAGATCATTACTACACGCTGCAGTTCTTATAGTAATGTTTTTTGGTACATTATATATTTATTCTTCTGAATATATTATGTTATACTCTCATTAAATATTTCCATATGATCTTGAGCAGCTTGTGGGCGAGAGCGAGCGGCTGCGGATGAAGAAGCTCGAAGAGCTGAACAAAACGGTAGAGTCCCTCTACTAGACTTGGGCTTTTGGGGGCCCATGGCTGCCACCACAAAGAGCTTGTTTGCAGTGTGCAATTTCTTCTTTTTTTTTATGACACGAGGATGAGCCAAATTTGTGTGACCTCACATGTGTCGTCGCGTTTGATATAGCTGATGGGATCACGAGTTTATCTATTCTGTATGGTTCAGTTTAATTGCAACGTCATTGTCAAGAGAAATCCTTTTTTTTTCCCAATTAGAGGGCTCGAAACAGGATTAATTTGGCAGCAAATGCGTACTAATTGACAGATCGTGTCATCAAGCTCTTTTTTTTTTCCTCGGGGCTTTATTCCTGAACTGGATTCTTCAGAGGAAACAGTATCAAATACGTTGACGTATTCCTGACCGATCAGTTTTTATAAGTTTTCCAACCTCGCCTCATCGATCGACAAGTCCCGGGGCAGTTTGTCATACTACGTGTTGTAACCATCATTTTATTCTTGAACACGTACCTGGTACTCAAAAGAACTTTGGCGCTTCGATTAATGAAACCACAGTTGAAAAAAAAGGACACCGTTTTTCACCCGCGATCCGCCGTGCCGTGCCATCCGCTCGATCCGGTTGTACTTGCCACGTCCGCACTCCGCACACGGATAGCCCACGTCAGCAAGGGCCACCCGTGTCACCGGCCGTGTGTAGGATATATAAGTGGGTTCGTGGGCCGCTTACATTTCTACCTGGGTATGTGTAGTGGTGTATCTTTGAAACAATGTGTACATGTGTTCGCGCGTGTGTATCTTCTACTCCCTCCGTTTTATAATATTATTTATTCTATTATTTTTCACATTTATATTAATATTAATAAATCTAGACATATATATCATTAACATCAATATAAATGTAGAAAATGTTAAAATGACTTATATTGTGAAACGGAGGAAATATGTAATTATCTAGGTAAAAAACGAGGAGAGGAGGAGGCGACGGCAATGGAGGGGAGCGCGCGGACACGGCACGGCGAAGCAGCTAGTCGCTGGGCTAAACGCATCAATCACACACGCAACGTGGACGGGCGCGTGCATGGGCACCACGGCCCCGCGAGCGGGGCGGGCCGCGGCCGCGGGGGACGTCTGAAAGCGAGGTCCCACCTAGCAGCAGCAGCAGCTGCTAAGTTCATTAATTAAACTAACCCATCCATTGATTGATTATCAGTGGGCGTAATCATCAGTCTAACCCCCCCCCCCCCCCCCCCCCCTCTAACAATTGAGGATTATTAGCCTCTCAAGTCTCAACGATGATAGATTAGCGTGCAACTAATCGGCAGATGACCATAGATTATTACCAGTAGCGGAAACAAAACAATTTCCCTAGGCCGAGGCGGGTGCAGGCGAGGCGAGTACACACTCGCTGTTGCCGCTATGCGCTATGCGCTCCGCCCTTCTCATCCTCTTCCTCTTTATTACGGCGGGGAGTTGTGGATTGGTCGATTGATTTGATTGATTGCTTGATTGGTTAATTGGTTGATTCTCCGACGGCGAGGAGAGGAGGAGGAGGATACCATCCAATCCAGAGCTAGCTGAGCTCGCGGATTGGGTGGTGGTGGTGGTGGAGCCCGGAGTGAGATGCTGGAGGGCGAATGTCCTCGCCGGCGGAGAAGTCGACGAGCGGCGGCGGCGGCATGAGCATGAACACGGTGACGACGGTGATGGCCTTCTCCGTCAGCGCCTTCTTCGTGCTCTTCATCTTCGTCAGGCTGCTCTGCGCCCGCATCCACCTCAGGGCGGGCCAATCCGCCGCCGCAGCCGCGGCGGCGCACGGCGACGCCTTCCCGGCCTTCAGCGTACGTACGCAGCAACCCCATCCTCTCGTTGATCGTTCGTGCTACGTACGTACGAGCGTGTTTGTGATCGGTTCGCATGGCGCGCGCGCGCGCAGGTGGAGCGCGGGATCCGCGGGCTGGAGCCGGCGGTGGTGACGAGCTTCCCGACGGCCAAGTTCGGCGACGGCGGCTCGCGGCCTCGCGCGGCGGCGGCGCTGGAGGAATCGCAGTTAAGGCACCACCAATTAATCCCTCCCTCTTTTTGTTGGGTTTTAAATTGGCTTTAATCTCACGCGCTCATGCCACGATTATTCGACCAAATTTAATTTCTCGTCGCGGATATACCAACAACAACTAGCTAGTACAGTAGCTAGCTAGAAATGCATCACGTCAGGCGAGACGAATTCGCTTTGTGCGCGAGCGTATCTAGCGATGGCGTGGCGAAACAAAATTCGTGTGGCCCTTTTCCTTTTACGGCAGCTGGCCGCTTTCTTTTTATTTTTTAGCAGTAGAGAGCTCTTCTTTTTTCTGAATCATTTCTTTTTCTTTACGATCGATCACAACTTGCTGAATTTCGTTGACAATTACAGAAAGCTAGATTAAAAATTGTTTAGAAAAATAATTTTATTAATTCCTTAAAAAATTGTATTTATGTAGGGGTCTTATTTGTAGTTCTATAAATATAATTAATATAATTATATTGTATATAACTAATTTTAGATAATGAATAAAAATACATGTATATAACCTATATAGATTGATCGATTTTTCAGGTTATAATCTAGATTCAATGCGATAAAATTTTACAAATATTTATGTTTTCCTCATATATTAATTTAGTAATTTCTAAGATCTCGAAACAAATGTGATGGTTCACTATGTTTTCTTAGCAATATACTCCCTCCATCCTAAGGGACGATTGTTCTAGCGAGTCAAAGGTAGATTAAGTAAGAGATTAAAATGTTATTTGTTATTCATTAATGCGAAGAGAAAATGAGGACGACGAGGAGGGAGCATTGCTGGTTCAATGGCTAAACAAGAAAAAGAATATTGAAGTTGTATTAAAAATGTCTAATGGGCCCACTTAAAAGAAAGTTTTATGAGATAAATCTTTAGACTAAAATGGTAAATATTTTTTAAGAACGGAGAGAGTAAAATAGATAGATAAAGAGATAATAGGTACATTGGCTGATAGCTTTCGCCCTGGTATAAATCACATGTTCTCTTAATTTAAATATAGTTTAGAGTGCAACGGTCTTGTTGCGCGGATTTGCTTTTTATATATAAGAATTTTGCGGATTTAGCTAGCTTTACTTAAGAATCAAGATGATCTGGACTTGGCTTTACTTGAAAAAAAATATAATGTTCTGTAAGATCGAAGTCACAGAAACCTGTTTTTTTGGCATTAGACTGAAGTAGAAGTGCAAAATGGGGAAGATCACCTCGAAACTGGAAACTATATGATGGGTTATGGATATTAGTTAACAGAAGCAAGATAGTTTAGTGGTTCTCTGGGTTCGAACTGCCCTTATCTTACCAATAAAGGCCATGATGGCCTATCAATTTCAGAAATAGTCAATTGTGCATTTGTGCTTGACGTACCAGAGAGACAAAGTCAGATCGAAAGTGGTCACTAATACTATAATTATGGCTTATATTAATAGGGAGGGGGTTGTTTAGTGTACTATGTTGCCCTTTATTGTACTCCTACCAAAAGTTGTTTTGACTTTCAAAGTTAGGAACATATCACTTCTCTATAAATGTAAATTTTGGGCCATCTTTTATATCGATATTTTGAACCATATTTTAATTAATGTTTCTATTTTAAACTGGATAATTTTACTTACTTTGAGCGTATGTTACCTTAGTTGCAATAGACATATTTTACTTTGAACTTACGTTACCTTTGTTGCAATATGACACAACCTGTAAAATTGTATTCCGTAAAGTTTTCACTCTCTTAGAGGATATATTAAAATACTGTAGTATTATACTACCAGTATTATTATAGACAAATTAATAATTTACTAATACCATGATTAAGAGTAACTATTACTTCCTCCATTTCACAATTTAAGTTATTCTAGCATTTTCTACATTAACATCAATATGAATGTGGGAAATGATAGAATGACTTACATTGTGATACAGAGGGAGTATTTATGTATTATTTTTTCTCGGCTAAATCGTTCTATAATCATTCATTGCGATGGCTTCGCTCATATTCTATCGGAAAAGCTAAAAAGGGAGAAAAAAAAGTTTAATCACGGCTAAATGACAATTATACCTCTTTGCATCTTTCTTTTTATAATAATACCCTCCATGTTTCTACTATTGTTGTTTATTGAGGTGGTAGTAATATATCTGAAACCCTCTAATCAAACGAGATCAATGATTCAGATTGTTTTATACCAGTAGAGAGTGCACACTACTTTTTTATAATGTAGTTCTTAAAATAATGGTTGAAGTTGTCTCTTGGCAAATCTAAAGTAGTGAAAGAATTGATCTTTCTTGAATCCTAATTTAGCGACGTAAGCTGCAAATTGTCCACCGTTAGATGCAGGAAGCAAACTGTATGAACCGTTCGATTCATACTTCAGTACTCAAAAGACGCTAGCAGCTTCCAGTAGAAGCCTCGCGAAGCTGCAAGCACCGCATGTTGGGCGGGCGAGTAAAAAAAATCAACGGCATAGTTACGTTCACACTTGAGTTTCGTACCAACTTCACTACATTCATTATCTAATGGTGGAGCCATGGACGTCGCATTCTATTTAGTGTCATGCTTCTCGAGCTACATATGAAATTCTTAAAATATTGTTTTAAATCCATTTTAAATTTTATAATAGTTAATAAATTTGTGTATACTCTTAAATAAGTATTACAAATTATTCAACCATTCAATTTTTTTTTTGCATATATTGTTTATATTCCATTCCGCAGAAAAAGGGCCTTAAAAGGAACCTGATATATCGTCATAATAGTTCATTAATTATGTGGTGCTCTAGAGAAGCATTTTATAGTGTCGTATTGTTACTTATATCTTAATCAAATGAATATTTGTATATACTGGTGAATTTATATTGATTGCCAATGAGAAATCAATACAATGAATTAATTAGCTTCCCACGCTTGGTTCCGTTTATCTTAACTCCTCTTTCTCTCGATAAATATGATTATTTTTTAAGTACTACTCATTGCACATATTTTTCACTTCAATATATATTAAATATTTTTTATGGGTGGGTATATATTCCTTGTCGCCCAAAGTGCCGAATTGAATTAAGAATGCCGTGAGCAAATAACAAAACTCTAGATTGTTCTAAAACAATTTATATCCTTTTTTTTATAGAAAAAGCAAGACAATACGGTTTCTGATGTCGGCTTAATTTGCTGTTGGGGGGGGTAAAACTGACGTAATCTTTGGCGCGCGCGCGCAGGTGCCCGGTGTGCCTGGAGGAGTACGAGGCGAAGGACGTGGTGCGCGTGCTCCCCTCCTGCGGCCACGCCTTCCACGTCGCCTGCATCGACGCCTGGCTCAGGCAGCACTCCACCTGCCCCGTCTGCCGGGCCTCCCTCCGCGCCGCCGCCGCCAACGCCAAGCACCCACCCCCCGCCCCCGCCGCCATGCTGCCGCCGCCCCTCTACTGCCCCCCCGCCGCCGCCAGGGCCTCCACCCCGGCCCCCGCGCGTGCAACCTTCCGGCAGCAGCAGCAGCAGCTCTCCGCCACCGCGTCCTCGTCGTCGGACGCCGACGCGCTCCAACCGGCGGCAGCCGCAGACGATCGGCTGGAGATCGTCGTCTCCGATGAGCAGCCCGCGCCGTCCGCCGCCGCCGGCGGACAGGCAGAAGAACATCCTCATCCTCCTCCTCCTGCCGCTGCCGCGGGCCATCGATGACTACTGTTGCATAGAGAGGCAGCGAAGCAGTGCTGTAGTCTGACACGTGTACCAGCTGTTATACGCCAGATGGATGGTTGGTCGAGAAGGGATTATGATGTGTTTAGGATCACGTAGGGGCCAGTCTTGTTTAATTGTTATTAACATTGTTTTTACAGGCTTCTGATTTCAGTTCTAGTTCGAGACATGGTAGTTTTTTTTCCCGCTTCGTAGTATACTTGCATGTACATTCTTGAATCCAATGGACTTGATTTGATCATTTCACATGTTGTCCTTATAAGATTGGAAAAGTTGGTATTTTTACTCGGAATAAGTTCACTTCACGACCCTTCAAATGTGATTGAAATCTAATCCATGACCCTAAACTATTGAACCGGATATCTCGACCCTCAAACTTCTAAAACCAGTGCAATTTGACTCCCTGGACGGTTTTGGGAGGCGGTTTTGCTGACGTGGCGCCATGTGGCGCCTACGTGGCAATATTGACTGGGTCTTTGTTACACGTGGCGTTGACGTAACACATACGTGGCAGTAGAAATAAAAAATATACGTGGGACCCATTAGTCATTCAAACAAAAAAAAATGTGGGCTCACTGACATGTGGGGCCCACATGTCAGTCCTCCTTCCTCCTCCCTCACTCCCTTCTCTCTCTTTCTCACATGCGGCGGCAGCGGCGGCGGCAGTGGGCTCGAGCGGCGGCGGCGAGCGGTGGAAGGCCGGAGCGGCGGCGGTGGCGGGCGCTCGAAGGCCGGAACTTGTGGCCGCCGCCGCTGTCCTGCTCGTCTCGCAGCGGCCCCAAGTGGCCGCCTCCCTCTTCCACGCCAGCACGGCTGCGCCGCCGGCTTCGAGCGCGTGGACCGCCGCCTTCAACCTCCGCCTCCGTCTTCAGCCGTTGACGACGCCAAGGGCAACCCCCGCCGGTCGACTTCCTCCACGACGTCGACCCCATCTCGTCGATCAGCGCCATGAGCGTGACGCTCGCCGGAGAACCGCTCCCCACACCCACAGCTACCACTGCTCCCCTCCGTCTCGTCCCCACCACCACAGCCGCCGCTCCCCACCGCCACAGCCGTCGCCGCTCCCCTCCGCCTCATCCCCACCACCATCGCCGCTCCTCCTGACCGCCGCCGCCGCCGCCGCTCCCTGCCGTCACTCCCCTCCGTCTCGTCCCCACCACCACAGATGCCGCTCCCCACTGCCTCGTCCCCATGGCCACCGACTGCCGCCGCCCCCCACTGCTTCGTCCCCACCGAAACAGCCGCCACTCCCTTCCGCCTTGTCCCCACCGCCACAGCTGCCGCTCCCCACCACCTCGTCCCCACCGCCATCGACCATCACCGCCGCTCCCCGCACCGAAGAAGGGGAGGAAAGAGAGAGAAGGAGAGAGGGAGGAGGAAGAAGGAAGGAGGATGACATGTGGGGCCCATATGTCAGTGGCCCCCACATTTTTTATGTGCGTGAATGAAAAACGGGTCCCACACATATTTTTTATTTCTACCGCCACGTAGGTGCCACGTCAACGCCACGTGTAATAAAGACTCGGTCAATATTGCCACGTAGGCGCCACGTCAGCAAAACAGCCTCCCAAAATTGTCCAGGGAGTCAAATTGCACCGTTTTTAGGAGTTTGGGGGTCGAGATATCAGGTTTTGTAGTTTATGGTCATGGATTAGATTTCGATCACATTTAAGGGTCATGAAGTGAACTTATTCCTTTTTACTCTCTTCTGCTGCTCTTCGGGGTGTATGTATAAATCTGGCCCAAACGAGAAGGCCTGCACACAATACGGCCCATATGCTGTGTCCGGACTCGAATTCCCCGGCTTCCAAACCGCAGCACGCAGGAGCGTTTTTTTAGTACCACATCGCTTGTTCGAGGAGGCTGGGGCGGGAGAGCACGCTATAAAACCAAGGCCAGGTGCACCGTTGCTACATACTTACCTGGACGGGGTCTATGGCCGATCATGAAGGGTCATGGCCTAGGCTAGTGGCCCACATTGCACTTGGTGGGTGCGCTGGCTTACCATCTCCCCAAGTGGGAGAGTGGACGTCATAATTTGTGGTAGAGGGGGTACGCGTTCGCGCGGCCCCTGCCAATTCTTCAAATTTAAATTTTGCTCCTTGGATTTTGCAGTTCAGCTCCTCGGCTTTTGCAGAAAAGACCTTCAATTCTTATGAGTTACCCTTATTTTAGCAGTTAGGCCCTTGCAGCAAGCACTGCCGATTCTTGAGTTCAAAATTTGCCTAAGTTTAATTAATCAGTCAAGTCCCCTGTGTTAGTTTAATCAGTTAAGCCCCCTGAGTTAAAAATTTGCCCAAGTTTAATCAGTTAAGCCCCCTGTGTTTTATGTTCAAAATTTGCTCAAGTTTAGTCAGTTAAGCCCCCTGTGTTTTAAGTTCAAAATTGTTCAAGTTTAATCAGTTAAGCCCCTTGAGTTCAAAATTTACCGAATTTAATCAGTCAAGCCCCCTGTGTTTTAAGTTCAAAATTGCTGAAGACTAATCAGTTAAGCTCCCTGTGTTTTAACGTTGGTAAGACAAGATTAACAGTTACTCCTTCCGTTCTAAAATATAGGGCACAACTACTTTTTAAAAGTGTTTCATAATATAATGCATGCATATATGCATAGTAATTAATTAGCATCTCTCCTCTCTTAAATTATTGTTTTTTAAATCATACACTCACAAGATGTTTAATTCTATTGGGTTCATGTACTGTATTAGTTGGATTGATTCAAACAAAGAGGCGGTAATAATTGTTTTTTAGTCTTTGGGTCAAGAGTGGTTGTGCCTTATATTTTGAAATGGAGGGAGTATTTGTGTAAATTCTGACATTACAATTTTGCATGATGATGTATAATCTGACGGTAAATTTTGCATAATAATGACTTGATGAGATGGTATAATGGCTCCCATCGGATGGCCTAATCAAAAGTCAAATTTTGAATTTTCAAACTTAATTTTAAGATTGATTTTGAGATATTTTTAACGTAGTTTCTTTTACAACATTGGCTTTTAAGTCACAAACAACACATTTATAAAAGTTTCATCTACAAATTTATTTTTATTTTCTAATAAGTCGTTTTGGCTTATTAGAAAATAAGCCAAACGATGGGGACCAATGTGTTCACAAATCACCATAGCATGGAAGAAATTTCCTTTTTTTAGATGGAGGGGCAAATTTGTACAGGAAAGAAAATGGCCCGAGGATAATATGATGGGCCTAACGAAAAGATCAAAACTGGCCGAAATCATACAAGAGACATCCCTCATTCCCTCCAAAAACAGAACTAGCCCACTAGCCCAAGTCATCGCCACCGTAATTTGGGCCTGCCTCTTCCGATCAGCGGCCGCCGCCGCCGCCCTTTGCCTTGCCTTCTCCGTCCACGGCGTCTGTTTCCCAGCGATCTCATCGATCTAATCAATCACACCACATCTCAGGTGGCTGGCTGGCTACCTCCGGAAGGAGCTGGAGAGCTCGACGGAGCTGAAGGATCCGAGGTTCTTGTACGGGCCCGGCGAGAGCCCCTCGTCGTCGGCGACGACCTGCCGCCTGGCGTCCACGGCCGTCCGGCACCTCCGCTTCCACACCCTGTACGCCCCGAACGCGGCCGCGGCGACCAGCACCGTCACGCCGACGGCAAGCAGCGCCGCCTTGACACCGGCCGCCCTCCCGCCCCCGCTCGCCGCCGCCGCCTCCTCCAGGCTCCTCACCTTGAAGTACCCCACCTTCCTCTCGTCGGCGGCCACCATCATCTGCGCCGGGTAGTCCATGAGGTAGCAGTACCCCGTGCCGTTGCTGTAGACGGCGCCCCAGCAGCTGCAGTTGCGCGCGCACCGCACCTCGCAGTCCGCCGCCGACGGCGAGTGCTCGAACGGCAGGAATTCCTTGTTCGCCGGCTCCACGCGCTGCCTCCGCACCTCCCAGTACAGCCCGCCCACCTCGCCGCCCGTGCGGCCGCAGAGGCCGCCGCCGCCGCCGACGTTTGCGGCGGCGCATCCCGAGACGTCCGTCGCGTTGGCCAGGCACGCGCACCGGCCGCTGGGCGGCACGCAGACGGCGTAGGCGCCGCAGGTGCTTGGCAGGCCGCACGGATCGGTGATGGCGGTGTAGTCGAGCACCCACCGGGAGCCGGTGCTGTCCCAGTAGTAGGCGCGGAGGTTGCCGTCGGCCTCGAGCGTCATGCGGCGGAGCGCCCGCACGCCATGGTTGAAGGTGTCGAAGGAGAGGACGTCGGCGGGTGGCCCTTCCTTCTGGTACATGGCGAGGTAGCCGTCGGGCTCCACGCGCGCGTACGTCGGGCCGCCGCCGTCCACGATCGCGGCCTTGGCCTGCAGCGCCGTGTGCTTCCAGTACATCGCCGCCGCGACGCCGCCGCCGCCGGACGACGACGCGGGCGGCTCGATGTAGAGCCCGAAGTAGCTGGTCCCCATCCGCATGGAGAAGCGGCGGTCGGAGGTGTAGAGCGCCGTCGCGGAGGTGAGGTTCTGGCCTTGCACGATGGTCTCCGATGGGGCATCGAAGCTCTGCCACACGATACCGGGCGACGAGCCGCCGTCGCCGCCGCCGCCGCCGCTCTGGATTTGGAGGTTGGAGGTGTTGAGGAGCACCACGCGGTCGCCGCCGGCTCCGGCGGCGGCCCCGGCGGACCAGAGGACCTTGTTGGCGGCGGGGTCGGTGAGGACGAGGTCGCCGTCGAAGGAGAGCGAAGCGGGCGCGGACCACTGCGCGGGGCGGTCGGGGATGGCGCGCCAGAGCGGGAACGAGGAGGGGAGGTGGACCACGGCGAGGTCGAGCATGGTGGAGTTGACGCGGAGGAAGCCGAGGGCGAAGACGCCGGTGGGGTCGGACAGCACCTGCTCGAACTGCGAGTAGGACCGGTCGTGCGCCACCGAGAAGCCTCGCCGCATCTCCTGCGCCGCCGCCGCCGCCGCCGCCGCCGCATCAACCGCACCGCCACCCAAAGAAGCCAGCGCCGCCGCCACAGCCACGCACAACACCACAAAACACCTCACCGCTTCCATGGCTGTCCGTCTTACCAAGAAACCTCAATCCGAGCTCGGATTTTTCCCAATGAGTGGGCAGCGAGTGAGGAAGAAGAAGAAGAGCAACGAGCTGAGCTTGGCGCCCACCAATGGCGGATTGGGATCGGGAGGAGCAGGAGAAGACAAAGAGCTTGGGGGGGAATATTTATCTGTCCATTGCAATGGCGGAGTGTGATGCCATCGTCACCATGGTCGTGGCAACGATAGTGAACTCTGCACAAGTCAAAAACGGAGCATTTTCAGTACGGGACAAGGTGATCGGAGGTTTTGGTTGGTCAATCAGCACTGGTCGAGAAGCGAGCACACAGGCCGGACGCTCTGATGGATCGTGTTTTTGCTTGTTTATGTGTTCAGTATTCCTTTCGCTCACCTTCCATTCCATGCAATTTTATAATCCTCGCTGCATTTGCCTACTTGCACTTGGAAAAGCATGCGATTTTATTTATAATTCTCACTGCATTTGCTATACTAGTTGCAGTTGGAAAAGTGCGGCGTGATCGCGTGCACGCCGACTAGAAGAAAGGAGATAGGCTACACACGCACGAGGGGCGCGCACTCACCGGGCAGAGCAACCCAATCCTTATGAAGAACGGGAGCAACGTGCTCAGGGCAAAGAGAGCCGTTTTCTACTGGTTCGCGAACCCTCCCCTCCCTCTTTGTTACTATTAATTATAGTTCTCTTTCTGCACAAATCGATAAAGGTTAAAGGATATGGTGTTGGTCACTTGTTAATTTTGGCAATCTCTACAGTCTAAACCACATAGTTTGCATAATAACAAGATAAAGTGGTTTTTCAGCCATGCATCAAGCTGGGTGTTGTAGTAGTCAGGGTTAGCAATCTCAACATTGTGATTTTTGCCGGGGGTGGCCAAAAGAACCAAAATCTCTGAAATTTCGGTACTTTTTTGGCCTTTTTTTTTTTGAAAATTTGACGAATTTCGAAGAATTTGAATTTTTTTTTTGACCAATTTCACAAAAAAATGGAAAAAAAAACCCGAAAATTTCGGGCGAGATATGTGCTTGCCGGCGGGGGATGAAATTTCATTCTAAAATTGCAATCACTGGTAGTATTTGATAATGTAGGGCACAATGTAATTTTGGTTTGGTCCAAGCACACATCTGGATATTCCAACAAACAATTTGTACTTGTCTTACCTACTAATCTACCATTTCTTCAGTGTAGCAGTGTGCTATTGTAATCATGTTGGCCCAAACAGACAAATGCGATACTGGTTAGTTTGATACCAACCATACATACAGAATACAATATTTGGGTTGACTTGTTTCCCGACATATTGCATTCTCTAGCAAATTTGGAGACGGCCCGTTGAGTTTGATAGGTTGTCCTTTTTCTTTCGGAATTGCACTATCGTCTCGAATTTCCACATGTCAAAATACAAAACAAAATCCTTCTGATGGGGAAATCGAACAAACAAGGTTATTGTTTCTTCTTTGGCGTTTGCGATTCAGGCTGCATATGAGCTGTTACAATTTTGCATGTGGCACTGAATTGATGCAAAGTCACGGGCTTTTTTCCCCTCTTTTGTCAAAGTGGTTCAACGCCTGCCATGGTGCTGATTCAGCAAGTCAAAGAAAGCTTGCCTGGTAGTAAGTAGAATCTTATCATCTTAGGGTAGTGACACTGAAACTACAGTATTATTTTGGGAGCCCTATTATTTTTTGTGTATAAATGCATTGCTGTTTTGGAACAATCTTCTCGGTTCAGTTTGTTCTATCTGCATAGCTCATATTTTAGTTCACAGTTGAAGGAAACACACTGATCCTCATATTTTTCTTCAATCATGCACTTTATCCTCGACTTTGTCTGACTAATCTGAAGAACCCAACCGTTGGACGTTGGCATTGCGGCTTACCACGCACCGGTTCTCCACGAGTCCATGGACCAAGTAATATTTGTCATGTTATTGAAAGAAATTTGTTTGGAGTTAGTCAACTTCTGGAACTCTACACTTTATCAGTTATCAACACACGCAAAGAGTCCATGCTACTAGTAGCTTGGAGATCTTCTGCCGATCTTGCTGTTGTTAGGTCCAAGATAGATCTCATTTTATAGATGCAGTTGTGTTAATTCAATTGTTTCATACCAGTCTCCGTTGACATTTGCATTATCCAGACTAGCCTGCTCCCCCTGCAATGCTCACCTGTGTGCAGCTTACCTGTTCTAGGAGTATTTTGCAGATGCAGTTTGCAGCAGCTGTAGCTGCCCCAGTGGGCGAGCTACCAACTGCACGCTCGCCGATTCAACTTCAGTTGACCAATGCTTGGTTGGTTTGCAGACACGCTCAAGTGCCCAACTGGTTTGCCGATCACCAGTTCAAAGGCTGCTGCGATATTCTGAAATTTATTTATGAACATGGTGACTACTGAAAAGCCACTTGCAATCTGCATTGCTGAATCTCTGTCTTTCTTGCTGTGGAACACTTGTCAAACAATGCGCAAGTCATCTGGATGCGTTTGAAGAAGAAGAATACGTCGATAAAGCTAAACTGAAGCGGCGTGTTGGTTATGGTGTTATGGATGTGGTTTGACTTTGTGCGGAGTATGTAAAAGCGACCTCTGCTCAATGTCAAATAATCGTTATAAGTGTTTAATCACATGTCGGCGGATGCTTTGACTTGCTTTATACTCCCTCCGTTTGACACCGTTGATTTTTGATTTTTTAACACGTGTTTGACCATTCTTCTTATTAAAAAAATTAAGTAATTATTTATTCTTTTCATATCATTTGATTCATTGTTAAATATACTTTCATGTACACATAATTTTACATATTTCACAAATTTTTTTAAAAAGACGAACAGTCAAACATGTACTAAAAAGTTAATGATGTTAAACATTTTGAAACGGAGGGAGTACTACGGAGTATCTCCTTTCGGCCTTTTTCCTTTTCCAAGCTCAGCTCATCAGTTCGTTACTGATCGAGCGGGTTGCGCAGTCGACATTACGGTGCACCTCAATTTGAACGGATGAGGATTGGAAAGTCGACATTGCGGCTAGTTTACTTAACCAGGAAGTACGAAACTGGCCCACATAATAAACTAGAAAATCGGCGCATGTTAATTATGCCCGTGTATAATGCTTTAAGCGTATTAGAAGTACAACATTATTTTAATTTATTTATCTTATATATGCACGTCACCTAAAAGGTCTTCAGATTCAAATATACCATACGCTTCTGGTATAGCTCATAGTTAAAACCATCAACAATAGGTATACCCATTATTGGTGGTTACACGTAGAGATGCAAGCGGGCTCACTCACGAACCTACTTATCATCTCTTACTATAAATTTATAAGAAAAAAGTACGAATTACCCTCTAAACTATCGCGGTCGACCGAATTACCCCCATGAACCACAAAACCGGACATTTTACACCCTCAACTATTTTTACCGGGCAAATAACCCCCTGAATCAATCCGGAGTGGTTTTACGCTTACGTGGCAGTCTAGTCAGCAATTATTTATTAAAAAAGTCGGTGGGGCCCACCTGCCAGATTCTCTCTCCTCTCTATCTCTTTCCCCTCTCTCTATCTCGCCGCGCTGTGCCGAAGAACTCCTGCATGCGCTCGCCCGTCGGCCATCGGTGGAGCTCAGGGGATGCTGCTGAAGCACGCGGCGGCGGCCAGCCCGTCGAGCTCGCCAGCCGGGCCTCCACCTCCTTGTCGGCATAACATCGCAGCAAGTCGCTACGCGGTAGCGGAAGTACTCCCGCACGGAGGAGCTCGGGCGGCGGCGGCAAGTCCGTCAAGCTCGCCGGCCGGGCGTCCTCCTCCTCGTCGGCACAGCAGCACGTTGTCGGCCGAAGCACTCCTGCATGCGCTCGCCTGGCCGCCAACGGTGGAACTCGGGTAAAAGCGGATGCAACGGCGGCGGAGCCGGAGCTCGCGCGCAGGCAGTGACGAGCCCGCTGCCGCTGTCATGCTTTCTCACACTTTGTCAGCCACGCCCGGAAAATCCTAACAACCTACTTCTAGCTGCCAACAAACACTCAGAAGATTGGATCAAATCAGTACACGGAGGAAGACGAGATTTTGGTGCCGCGTACTGCTGCTGCTACTTTTCTGGTTTGTTATCAACATAAATAGGAAAACTACATGCAGACTCGTCATCTTCTTGTGGGTGTCGTTCCAAGACGATGAGTCCGGCCGCCGCGCTCGCCATTTTCTCGCGCAAGTCCGGCGCCGGCTGCCGCTCATCGACCATCGCCATCTTCTTGCACAAGTCCGGCGCTGAGGCCCAGCTCGTGAGCTTGATTGGGCGGCGTCCACCGGCGCGCGCCTCATACTCGGCCTCTGCCGCGAGGAGGCTCGCAGCCGCCGGCGCGCCGCTCGTCCTCGGCCTCCGTCGGCGCGTGGGTTCCTCGTCGGCCTTCGGCGTGAGAGAGATAGAGAGAGGTGGAAGAGGAAAGAGAGAGAGAGGAGATAGAATCTGGCAGGTGGGCCCCACTGACTTTTTTTAATAAAAAGTATTGCTGACTAGACTGCCACGTAGGCGTAAAACCACTCCGGATTGATTCAGGGAGGTTATTTGTCCAGTAAAACTAGTTGAGGGTGTAAAATGTCCGGTTTTATGAGTGTAATTCGGTCGACCGCGATAGTTCAGGAGGGTAATTCGTACTTTTTCCAATTTATAACCCTGTAATTCTTAAAACTTAAAATTGTAATTCTTAAAACTTAAAATTCAAATATGTTACATCATCATCCACTAATAATTAGTAGTATTACAGTTAAGCATCATGCAAGAATGCTATATTATCTATAATTGTATAATTTATTAAATTTTAGAGATTTAAAATGTAAGCATGTAAAATCATCCCACACAATTCATATAATATTTCAATATATCTCTCTATCATTTTTTATAATATCTTATATACCTATATAGTTCATCCTCACTTAATTAATGTTATTTCTCATTAAGTCATATCGCATCAATTGTTTTTAGTCTTTAGATGATTAATCTATGGTTCAAATTATCTATCATTTTCTTATCTCATTAAGCTATATCATCTCTTTTTAAGCCCTTAGATATATGGTCTAAATTATCTTCCTTCTTTTATTCTCTCATAAAGCCACAT
The DNA here is from genome assembly GCF_000147395.1 of Oryza glaberrima. NCBI lineage: Eukaryota > Viridiplantae > Streptophyta > Magnoliopsida > Poales > Poaceae > Oryza > Oryza glaberrima. The sequence goes on along the minus strand of NC_068327.1, from coordinate 19,056,076 downwards.
CATCTTTATTTTTATATTTGAATCATCATTTTATATACAACTTAAATTTAAATCACATCAACTTATGTTGTTTAAGCTATATTACACATTATTTTTACTTATTGTTATCATAGTAAACTCTCGTAGCAACACAGGATTTCACCTAGTATGTAAAATAAGTGGTAACCAGTGGGTTTCCGCGTCGTGGACGAGCTTGCCGCATCTAAAGATGCAAGTGAGTTGACCCATAAATCCATTTATATGTCAAATTGGTAGGGTTACCCACTAATTTTATCTACAAGCGGGTTCACGGGTTGGTCCGTGCTTCCCTAGTTACCATGGCTAGCATGTCACTTTAAGTTCCAAACCGTCCACAACATCATCCTCATAGTTGGAACTGTTGGAAATATAAACACATATATATTTAATTTATTTTGTAAATAGATCATGACATTAAACAAGTAAACTAGCAGAACCGAATCACGTGATCTAGACATGTATACGAGACATCTACACACGAATAGATCGAATATATAGAACATGGCCGAAACATACCAACAATTCTAGTTCTGCTGCAGAAGAGGATCGGTTTGCCAGGGGTGGGGAGTAGCACACACCACATGAACAATGCGTGGTATAGGATGTTGATGACAACACGCAACATCCGTGTAGATGAAGACGAGCCATCGTGGAAGACTAGCAAGCAGTCGCGCGAAGTGTTTTCTAAAAACCTTATTAGCACCTTCTCCCGATGCATAGCGTCAAAGGTGAAGGTTTCAGAAACCCACTCTCTCGATCGCCAGTGCACGCTGGTGAGCGAGACAGAGTAGACTACGAGCGACGACACAGTACAAAGGAGGAGGCAAACCCTAGACAGTTTTTTGCGTGTGTTGTGAGGAGACGACGACTCGGTTTATATAGAGATAACAAGATGAGTGATCAGGGCGCCTGCATGATCTCCATAATGCGTAACCGAATCAGATAAGTCGCGTGTAACCTATTCGGACTTTACGCCGCTCCACGCATCGGAATATTCAATGTGTGTGAAAAACTATATTTCCAAAAAAACAAACACCGAATTTCTTAGCAAAACAAAACTGCAAAAGGAAGCTGCCTCTCCTCAATTTTGGCGAACCATCCACGAGCGTGTCGCGTACGCGTGCTGCCTGACCAGGCAAGGCGAGGCAGCAAGAGCGTGCACATTCTTCTAGTTCTTTCCACCACACACGTCTCAAGTGTCTAGCAAATCCACCTGTGTGCCCCCGAAGGAGGTATATATCCCTCAAAATACAGCTCATTGCAAGCCCAAGAAGCCCAACATGGTGTAATAGTGGGATATAAAAGCTAAAACCTAACTCAGCATCTTAACAGCCCTATCATCATAGCCTCCAACCCTCCATGCACTTCCTCCTCACAGCCACCGCCATCATATGTGCTCTCCTCTCCTCTCCACGACTCTACGCATCCATGGGCACCGACCACCACATGGCCGCTCCCACGGTCCAGCCTCCGGTCTCCACACGTCGTTGTGCCGGGCAACCAGCGGCCAAGCAAACCAACGACGGTGATGGGCGTATGTGGACCCCCGTTTTTATAACAGGAATCAATCGTGTAACAGTACCATTTCCCTGGATCAAGTAGTCTGGTACACATGAGTACATAGCTGAAATACCAAATGCACATACACGAGAGTCTAGTGCGAATTATTACATCATAAGCCCGCAGGAATAGTCTTAGATCATCGGACCGAGCGGTCCGGAATACATTCCAAAAGCAGAAGTAGATAAGGCAGCGGAGTTAAGGCAGCGGCACGCCATTGCCACAGGCAACGACCGTAACTAAGACCTACTGAGCGCCATCGTCTTCATCACCCTCCTGGTAGTACGCGTAGGGATCCTCCGAAGCTTCATCTCCGGCTTCATCGCAAGGGTGAGTACCAACCGTACCCAGCAAGCCATCACAGCAATAATGCACATGATAGGGGTATTCAAAGGATGGCTATGGTTCTTTGCGCAAAGCCAGTTTTGTAATTCTTTTCACAAACCTAAGACCTAGCATTGACTAATCAAATTTTAGTACCAGTGTTCACATTTAAACAACGACGGTTCTGTCCACCATCCATTGTGATCCCAAGGATAGCTTCCCGCCATTGAGTCGTCATGGTTTTCTGAGGACGTCCACCTTCCCGCCTCTCAGGAAGTGGCTCCAACAGCATAAAAATCATCATGCAATATCCCATCCCACACAACTTAAGAATTTAGAGTCTAGCCAAGTGTAATACACGTCCCGGTGCTCAATAACCGCGAGCACGGCTATTCGAATAGATTTGGTTTACTCACACTACAGTGGATGTGCACTTTACCCGCACTCCGCGACTGCCCAACACATGAGCCTCGTCCCAACACATGGGACGCGTCACGGCAAAGCTTTTCGATAACCTCGCATTGGCAGTACCCGCTCCATGAACTTAAATCCTCATGCACTCTAGGCGTCCATGTTTCTAGCAGTGAGAGGAGTTCTGGCGCTCCCGGGAAAGAGAAGTCTCACACACATATTAAATTATGGTTCAAGTTAAGTTCTCTCTCACACACACTCATGGCAGTCCTACCAATGGTGACACCGATGTAGGGCACGCCTCTCGGCCCTACCTCAACGGCTGTCCCACCGTAGCGCACCTGCCTCACTCAGGGGTGAACCATCTATGCAGGGATACTACCTCCGCTCGGCTATCTAATCCGCTAGGTCTATACCCATACGAGAAGTGTGGTTGTACGGGGGTCGTTTCATGCTTAACTCATGGCTCAGTCCTTAATTGACTGGGGACGGTACTAGCCTTTTCCAGATACCACCCAAATCCTCCGTCCGCCCTAGTCGAAAATAGTTGTTTTCACTTTATTTTTCTTTCACAAATCATGTCATCAATTTCATGGCAATGTGGCGCTCATGTCTCCACATGCCGCATCTCAAATACCTTCCCCAAAGGTAATTGCTCAAGCATATAGTATTTGATAAATATGAGTATGCATGATTCTAGAATAGCATTTCTAAGCAATTGTCATAATTGACTAGGGACTCATACGTAAACATGGTTACGAAGGAATAAGGGGTAAACAATAATCAAGGCATGGCATAATCACAAGTAGGATGTTCATCATTGCATGCAATTTTATTTGTAAACAAAACAATTTCGTAATTGGGATCAACATGTTCAAAGAATAGTGATGACTTGCCTTGCTCGAAGTCATGTGGGTCTTGACCTTCGCTCGGATCCGCAACTCCCTCGAGCTCTAGAATTATGTGCGACGAAATGATTTGAATTCAATTAGAATTCAAATAAAATCCAAATAAAAACCAAATCGAAAAGCGAGCGCGAGAGGCTAACTTTATATCAACTACATTATTTGCGAAATAGGACTATTCCTCAAGCTAAGATATTTTGGGTCTCCTAAGTAAATTCCTAAGAATTCAACACATTTATTTAGTTCTTAAATAAATCTAAATTCCTACCGCAAATTGATTACTCATAGAGATTACCAAAATATAATTAAATTTCGCAATTTTACGACTATAACTAATCTATAATTAAATTCTAATTATTTTAAATTATCTATCTTATTAATCTCCCTATTTTTATTTCCCCTTTCACTCTCCTTTTCTCTCCTTTTCTTTTCTTTCCTTTCCTCTTTCTTTTTCTCTCTTTTCTTTTCTTTCTTTTCCTCTCCTCTCTTTCTTTTTCTCTCTCCCCGGCTTCTTTCTTCCTCCCTCTCTCTCTCGGCTTGCGCTCCCCGGCAGCAACGGCGGCGAACCGAGGGGGGGGGCGGCGGCTTACCGACAGCGGCGACGACGGCGGCGCAAGTCGCGGCGCGGCACCCGGCACGGTGCGGCGGCACCGAGGGCGGCGGCGCGGCGGCTCAAAGGCAGCGGCGCGGGGAAGAGGGGAAAGATGGAGGGGGATGGGTGTGGGGGAAGAAGATGAAGGCTGGGGGTTTTATAGGGCGCGGGAGAGGGGCGGGCGGCCTCATGGCGACGCGACGGGCGGCGCGCGGCAGGCGGCGATGGCGATGGGCGGGCGGCGCGACGTGGGGCTCGGCGTGGCTCGGCACGGGGCTCGGCGCGACGGCGACGCGGCGCTGCAGGGCGCGGGGCGCGAGGCGCCAAGGGGACGGCGCGCGGCGACGGGACGGGCGACGCGACGGCGACGGGACGGCGGCGCGGCGACGCGCGACAGGGCACGGGGCGCAGGGCGCGGGGCGGCCAGAGCGCATGGCAGAGGAGGGGTTAGGGCTAGAGACCGCAATCGAACACCTAGGGGGCAATGAATAGTGACTTTTCCTATTTAACCCTATTTTAGCCTATTTCCTATATGAATTTTATTCTATAAATCCTAGTTTTTGCATAAATGAAGTTCACTCAATATTTGTGTTATTCTAACCAATGGATTCACTCAAGATTAATTTTACCCATATTTTATTTTTATATAATTTACTTGAATTTAATTAGAGTTAATTCTTATTCCATCGCATTTAAATTTAATTGATACAAATATGGTCGCGATAATATTTTATTTATTTCTATCCTCACCTAATCTTTATTTTAAATTATATCTTGATTATTTCTTTTGCCAATCTAATTTTAGGTTTTATTCCTAATTTTTTATCTCCTATTCGCGACTGATAAACTTCGAAACCAAATTCCAATGAAATAGGCGAAGAGAATCGGCATAATGCAATTTATTTAAAATTTTTTTTGAAGGCCCATATTTTTGGAGTTTTGATTTTTCGTTGTTCGAATTTTCAGGGTGTTACAGCGTAGGCGGGCATCTATGGACTATGGTTCTCGCAGGTGGCAAGCTGGGTGGCATGCCAGCTGCGAGCGGGACGAAGCAGGGCTATGAGCAGGGCGGCGAGCGGGGCGACGCTCAAGCGAGTAGGATGGCCAGCCAGTAGGCGAGTAGGCGCACAAGCGAGCAAAGCATTCATGCACCGAGGAGGTATTTGTCAATCTATATTTCTGAATGTGTTCTTTCATTAGTTGGTAACATCCCCATGACATAGAACATGATTTGGTACTGCACTTGAGGTAGTTTTACATTGTTCGGTACATTTTAGATTCCGAGCAGAACATAAACTTTGTAGCATGGGATATTGAGGTAGTACTTTGAGATATTTATGTTTGATTGATCCATGTTTTGAACATCATTCTTTTTGACAAAATGCCGAACCCTGCTGCCACCGAGGAGTCTTTTGCTGCATTGACACCAACTTCTACTCCGTGCTCTACTCCAAACGATGCTCCAAGTATCGAACAACAAGAACAACCTATGGATTCACAAGGTGCATAATTAGAACAAGAACATGAGAATAAGAGGCTGAAATCTATAGCATGGTAAGATTTTGTTAGTAAGAAAATTAATGGTGTATGAAAAACTGAATGGAAATGGTGTCACAACAAGCTTGGATCAGAAAGTAGAACGAGACTAAATTGGTTAGACTTTATTAAAACTTGCAAGTCTAGGCTGGCTAGAAAAGGTTTAAATCAATCCAATTTGAAGATAGGAACAAATGCGAAAAGGAGGGTTACCATAAGAAAATATGTCTTTGATCAAGTGGTTGCTAGGAAAAAACTTGCACTAATGATATGTCTCCATGACTACCATGCTAGTTTTCGAAGGCTTCGTGGTGCATTGCAACCATTGTCCAAAGTTCTGTCCAAAAACACAGTTAGGAAGGATATCATTGAGTTATTTGGGTTAACAAGGTTGCTATCACTAATTATTTATACAAGCCTCAAAGCCGTGTTGCCACTACTACTGATTTATGGACAAAAAATCATGAAAAGAAAGAAGACATGGCAACAGCTGCTCACTTCGTCGATGATGAATGGAATGTGAAAAGTTTTATTTTGAGGTATATTGAATATGTGTTGCACATTATCACTCTGCTCGTGTTCGTAGGGGCGGCAGACTCCGCAATGGGGATGCGCATGGGCGGTGGGCTCGACAGTGGGGAGTTGCTAGGACGGCGGGCTTAGCGAGAGGAATGCCAAGCTCCCTCAGACTTGTGTGCCCTGTGACGTCGGGTCCCTTGGCGCCGACGAGACGGTCACCATCAACATCACAATCTATTGGACCCCTTCGCCGACGAGAGAGATCAAGGAAGGAAGAAGTGGATGAATGAAGGAGCAATTTGGTCCTTCAAAAGGATAGAAAATGCAGCGAAGGGATATGTAATGACATATTTCAAATTCATCTATAATTGTATAATGACATGGTTTTAAATAGATGAATACTACTTCTTCCGTTTCACAATGTAAGTCATTCTAGCATTTCCCACATTCATATTGATGTTAATGAATCTAGACACATAAATCTATCTAGATTCTTTAACATTAATATGAATGTGAGAAATGCTAGAATGACTTACATTGTGAAACGGAGGGAGTAATAGTATATTTTAAAACTATGAAACTTTTAATGAAATGGATCCAATTATAGAAAACAGCCTTATTCTTTGATGGGTTAATTGGATTCATGCATTATAATTTTTATGGTTTTGAAATATGCCATTACTATTTGATAATTGGAACCATGCCACTGCAAGAACCTAGAATTAGATACATGCCATTCTATATAGATGGGACAATTTTTAAAACGTTTTTGGTCACCGTATTTTCATATAGGATCAAAATGCCCTTTCCTCCAACTCCACCTCCATCCTCCAGCTTCGATCGTCGTCGCCGGCCTCATCCTCAAGCTCCATCATCGCTATCATCACCCATCACAGCCGCAGTCTCCGCCGCTGTCGTCGTGCGCCACATCCTCCGCCTCCGTTGCTGTTGTGGGCCTCATCCATAGCATCCGCCGCCGTTGTCCGCCTCAACTACCACCGCCGTCGCACACCCCAGCCTCCGCTTGCGCCACCGCCACCGCCCTAGCTTCCGCCGTTTGTGGGCCAGTTGCGGCCTTGTTAGTGGCAGACCGTCGGCCCCACCGAGCGCATTGCAGGTGGTGGCGACGGCGAGGACGCGGAAGTGACGGAGGAGGATGGTAGCGGGATCGGCGACGGCGACTGGCAGACGTGGTTCCCCCCGAGGAGGCTGGCGTGGCTAGTAGTCGGGAATGGCGACGGCAACGGCGACCTCCACGCCCCATCCCCGTGCGCTACTCCATCCCACCACCTGCCGCCACCATGGAGTCCGGCCACCTCGCTAGATCCAAGCGCGAGCTCGGTGATGGGGGTTGGAATTCTGGTCGGCGGCGGCATCAGAGCTCAATGTGGTCGACGAGCTCTCCAAGGTAGGGCGGGTGGTGGTCGCCGGATCTGCCCTTTGTGCCGCTTCATCTAGCATGCCGGGAAGGAGGAGAAAAGCGGCGGAGAGCTCGGCGCGGCGGCGTCGGAGCTCTGGGAGGGGGGGGGGGCTGGGCGGCGGCGTCGGGCAAGCAGGTGGCCAGCGGCGTCGGGCAAGTAGGTGGCCAGCGGCGTTGGAGCTCGGGAGGGGATGATGGTTCAGCGCGGCTGGCCGGCGGCCTCGGAGCTCGACGCGGAAGAGAAGAGGAGAAGACTCGGCTGTGGGAGAGAACAAACGGAAGACAGGGCCCATATGTCAGTGAGGTGGAGACAGGGGCATTTTGGGCTATACGAAATTACAATGGTCTGCATGTGGGTCCAAGGATCTACAGGGTGTAGAAAATGGCATGTCTCAGACATAAGTAGAATTGTAATGGGCATATTTCCAATTAGGTGAATTGTAATGACATTTCTCAAAACTAGTAAATTTGTAATGGCATATATCGGATTAACCCTATTTTGATAACGACGTAATTTCGAATATTTGGACTGCACTTGTCCGCCGGGAGGGAGAGCAAGTGGTCGTGGGGGTCGTGGCGGACTCGTGGACGTGGCCCCCCGTGCACTCCAAATCTCCAATTCGTCGCCGTCGCAGATGCAATGCACCGGAGTGCGGGAGGTTCGTCGCCATCGCGCAAATGCAGTGCACCGGAGCGGAGGCACTGCGCAAATGGGGGCGCCCGCGCCCCCACTTGCCCACCCCCCGCCATCTCTCTGCCCGTGTCGCGTCGCGCGTGCGCTTGCCGCCCCCGGCCCCCCCCTCTCCTCCCCTTCTCCCCTCCTCGTCATGCGGCCATGCCGTCCGTCTCGACAACTCCGTCCGCGAAGGAATCCCCACCCACGCGGCCACGCCCACGCCCACGCCTCGATCGCCTCTCCCGCACATGCGACTTCAGCGCAACTCCGCCACCGCCACGACGCAGCAGCGCGGGTAGACGATGAAGGCCGACGCCAAGTGGCCCGCGATGGTGCTCGGCGGCGGCGGCGGCGGCGGCGGCGGGAGGCGTGCCTCGCCAGGGCCTGCGCCTCCGCCCGCCGCGCCCGCTGCCGTGGCGTACAGCCTCCTCGCCACCTCCCCGCCCGCCAGCATCGGCAACGGTGGCGGCTCGCCGCACTGCGACGACGGCGACGCGTCCCGCGGGCTCGGCGTGGCGGACTGGCTGCGGCTGCAGCGGCACTCGAGCGGGAGCAGCGCCGGCGACGACGGGGATGGCTTCTCCTCCGTCTCCACCCTCGCCACTGCCGACAAGGGCGGCGACCCCGCCGATCGCCCGGCCGGCAGCAGCGGCGGCGGCGGCAGCAAGAGCTGGGCGCAGCAGGCGGAGGAGGCGTACCAGCTCCAGCTCGCCCTCGCGCTCCGTCTCTGCTCCGAGGCCTCCACCGCCCCCGACCCGAACTTCCTCGACTCCGCCGTGGCGGCGGCCGACGACCACCACCGCGACGCGCCCTCGCCCCAATCCCTCTCGCATCGCTTCTGGGTTCGCACTCACCGCGCGCACACACCAGTTCACCGAAAGATGTATACCGATTCTCCAAGTGACCATCTCGCTGTCTTGGCAGGTGAATGGCAGCTTGTCCTACTCCGACAAGGTCCTGGATGGCTTCTACCTCATTCATGGGATGGATCCCTTCGTATGGACGCTCTGCAATGACTTGCGCGATGGCGCCCGAGTGCCCTCGATCGAGTCGCTCAAGGCTATGAATCCCACCGAGTCATCCGTGGAGGTGGTCCTCATAGATAGGGTGGTCGACTATGATCTGAGGCAACTGATAAGCACGGCGATTGACGTTTCTCGGAGCCGCGCTGACTCAAGGGAAATCACCACTCGCCTTGCTGGCATTGTGTCCTCAAAGATGGGGTGAGAGACTGGGAGTTGATAAGGAAATTGCCACTTTTGGTACATTTTCTCTGTCTTACATGTGTCTCACTAATGTTGAAGGGGTTCCGTAGCGTCTACCGAAGAACATGAACTGTGTCCCTGGTGGAGAGACTCTGCCGGGTTCCTGAAGATTAGTTCAGGTTCTGTTGTGCTTCCAATTGGGAAGTTATCAATCGGTCTTTGCCGGCACCGATCGTTGCTGTTTAAGGTCACCTTGCTTCTATCGCTATGTTCTAAAATCTATTAAATCTTCGTATTTAGTGGCAATATTTTCCATGTTAGCGCTGGAACTTTGTTTTTATGATTTCACAAAGCTCATCATGCAATATTCCTGATTGCCCTAAAATACATTAGATGGTGAATTATAGTGATATTGATGCACTAACAAGCATACATAGGAGCTGCACTACTTTAAAAGATCAGTTTCTTATGATCCTATTTCATTTTAGTTGCCAGTCCTGATACTCTCTTGTCTCTTCAATTTGTTTTTGATAATAATCCTATTCTGTTTTCTTTGGTGGGGGAAGACCTTAGCAGACACTATCAGTCTCCCATGTCGAGTTGTGAGGGGATGCAGGTACTGCAAATCTGCTGGTGCTGCTTCATGCCTGGTGCACTTTGGTAATGACAGGTTTGTAATCCTGATGAATGACTTGCACTATTTCTACAGATTTTGGGTCATCAAAGGTTAAAAAAGAGAGAGAATATGAAGAAAGAGTTGTGCCCCAGTTACACCAATTACATTCCTTGTCTGATCTAACAATGTCATAGAAAGAGGGTATAACATTGTTATAAATGTGAAAATGGCAAAAATATAAATGGAACTTATGTTCTCAAGTTATCTGTACAATCTTGCTCCGAATATTCTTTATTTTTCCAGTTTTCTATGTTCTTTTACACTCTCCAGTTTTCAATGTTGAAATAGCATCTAATCACTTCTTGACTTCTATTTTATTTTTGGTATCAGGGAATATCTGATTGATTTGATAGGGAACCCAGGCTTCTTATCTGAACCTGACTCCCTCTTAAATGGGCTCTCATCCATTTCAGTTTCTTCACCATTGCGCCCACCAAAATACAATTCAGCTGATATTGTTAATAACTTCAAGTCATTGGCGAAGCAATATTTCCTTGATTGCCAATCGCTAAATATGATGTTCAATGATCCAGCAGCAGGTCAGATCATACTTTTCTGTCTTCTAAATACTATTTATTTAAGTACTCTTCGCATGATGTGATATTAATAGTAATATCTCAAATGGGCTGATCTGTATAGGAAGAGATTTTGACATTATTAAACTTTTAAAATTAACAGCTGATGCTGCTGTGAGCATGTTGTGTTCTATGTTCAAATAGATAGTTTTTAGATTTTTTTTTGCTGGGAGAAACTTTATGTCATTGACATCTAGTTTTGATATAGGCAACAATCTTTCAGCACAATCATTTTAGATGTTAAAACTTAAAACTTTTTTGGATGAAATAGTATGGTTTACAATAGTTCTTAGCTGTAGTTTCACAATTCAGGTCTAGTCATTTTCTCCTGAATGGTCTTCAAAAGTTTTAAAAGAAAAGATGGAAAATGAACTGCCTACTAGTCTAAGCAAGCAAACTGAGTAACTGACCAATTGATATTTTTTATCATCACTATTTCAATTCTTGAATTGGAATTTCAGAAAGCAGGACTAAAAAAAATATTTAAGATCTTTTCAAAAGATTGTGTCTTTTACTATTTTGAATAGTTTCAGGGACGGTTGTTGACTTAGATGAGGCCATGGGATCAAATATTGGTCCAAACTTATCACCTGCAACAAACAGTGATTTTCAAGCTAACTTTTCACATCGTAGTCGTGGTGCCCAGTCCAGTGGTCAAGATGGCAATTTTCTTATTCAGAAGAGGTGCATCAGCAGGATCCTCCCTAAAAATTGTTATAGTTATTTCCACTTTCCATCATCCGAAGTTGATAATACTGATGAATATTTCAGTTCTCCTGAGGATACACAATCTGCACAAAGTGACCCCTTCAGTGATATATCTCTCGACATTGAAGACTTGATTATTCCTTGGAGTGAACTTGTTTTGAAAGAGAAAATTGGAGCTGGTACGTTTTTGTTTTGTAATAGTGTTTTTGTACGATGTACTTAGTTTTTTTTATCTCTATTATACTACACATGACCTCCAATCAACAAAATGAATTGTTCTGGCTTAGCTTTTTTTTTTAAAAAAAAAAAAATCTCTATACCACATACAACCTCCAATCAATAAAGCAAGTTGTTCTGGCTTACATGAGCAAGTACAATGAAGAGTGACATTGGGCATTCTTTTGTATCATTTAGCCTCTTCTAACCCTACTAATTACATAAGCATGTTATTAATGAAAGTTAACCACAACGTTTAGTGTGAGACTACAAAGAATATTTGCAATTAACTCCATGGATTATAGTACCAATGCATGATATTAAATAGGGCCAATCTTGTACAAAACCACAAATTACTGAAAGTTCGGTATGCGCATCCAAGGCACAAGGCTAAAACTAGGTGCCTTCTTCACTAGAGTTTTACCACAGTTATGCACAAGGCTAGAACAAGGCGCAAGGCAAATTAATAGCATGCAGTTTTTATTTTACACATATTTTGCGAAGGTGAACAAGTTGGATATTTTGGACATCCGTGACCTCACATTGTGAAAATTAATGAATGATCATGAAGCTGCCTATTTCCAGATTTTGATATTTTTGTAGTGTGCACTAATTGAGAAAAATGACAGGCTCATTTGGAACCGTGCACCATGCGGATTGGAATGGCTCGGTATGTCTCTTTTTATTACAAGCACATTTTACAGTGTGCTTATGTGTTACAAGTTAATACTTGAATAGTGACCGGTCTAACATGTACTGCATACAACTACGCCTCCTGTATATCCTTTTTGGTGTGCCAATATATGATTTTAGGAGAGATGTTAACAAATGTTGTTTCAATAACCTGAAACACTCAACCGTCCCACAGTTATGTACTTATTCTTCATGTGAGGAATTGAGGATAGGAGAGCTCAATTAACACTCTTGCCTTTCATGTCTCAGGATGTTGCTGTAAAGATTTTGATGGAGCAAGACTTCCACCCAGAGCGTCTCAAAGAATTTCTTAGGGAGGTATAACATCAGAATTTCCAGTGGACAATTTATATTGGTCTTCCTTTGCGACTACCAAATCTGATAGGGATGAAAGCAGCAGCGCTTTGAATTTTCCTACATATAATGGACATATGTTATACAACGATGTGCATGACTAGATGCTTCTGAACTGATCTTTCCTCTGCAACAAAGTTAATGCCCAGTATTCTTTCTTTTTTTAACAGAGAATGTTAAGATGTTGCCCCATTCAAGGTCACATGTATAAGTTGATTTAATCATGTAATGTCCATGTCACTTAACATGTTAGGTATTCTCCTCTGTAGGTTGCAATTATGAAAAGTCTGCGCCATCCAAACATTGTCCTTTTTATGGGTGCTGTTACTCAGCCACCAAAACTTTCGATTGTGACAGAATATCTATCAAGGTGTGTTGAACTTTCTGATTACTATTTCAAAATTGATGTAAACTATGTGCTTACCTCTAGTCTAGCTTGTAGTTCCCACATAAGTTTTTTTCTTGAATGCAGAGGTAGCCTATACAGGATTTTGCACAAGCATGGTGCAAGGGAAAATCTAGATGAGAAGCGGCGATTGAGTATGGCTTTTGACGTGGTAAAATCATATATACTTATCTCAATACAGAATTTAGGTCTAACAGAATGACTGGACATATGCTTTATATAAAGTAAAGGTTGACCGTAGAATCAAAATTGTAGGTGCTTCTTTATAAAAATCATTGATTTTGTGTACCTTCGTATCCAGGCTAAGGGGATGAATTACCTTCACAAGCGCAATCCTCCTATAGTCCACCGGGATCTAAAGTCACCAAATCTGTTGGTTGATAAAAAGTACACTGTGAAGGTATATCCTTTTACCCATTTTGCCATATTTTAAGACCTGTTTGATTTCACATTACTCTTTGTGGTACTTTTTGTTATTTTTTCTACTTTGTTTTTGGACAAAGTATAACTTCCGGCCTCTGCCCCATGACTCCGCCACCACACCAATGGTTTTTCCCCTTTTAACCAAAGATGCACATGGCCATATTTGTGGACACCAGAATTTGAACTCTAGTGGGTGGAATCATGCACCCATGACTCCGCCACCACACCAATGGTGTTTCCCCTTTTATGAGAAAACTTTATCTTCAATTACTCTATGTGGTACTTTATTATTATTATTTTTTCTACTTGAATGGGTATAGTTGTTATGATCATTAGGATTATCTTTCTTTCTAATATAATTGGCAGTTGTTCCCTATTTAATCTTATCTCCAACAAACAACAAATTGCCCCTACAATGCTGCAGGTCTGTGACTTTGGTCTCTCCAGATTGAAGGCAAACACATTTTTGTCTTCCAAGACTGCAGCAGGGACTGTAAGTTCATATTTACGTTACTTTTATTTGTTGATTTTTTTTCAGCTAAATCGTGCTAGTAAGTGCTTTCAATGTAATATTCTCTAGCCTGAGTGGATGGCACCAGAAGTTATACGAGATGAGCCATCAAATGAGAAGTCTGATGTCTACAGCTTTGGTGTTATCCTATGGGAGCTCATGACATTGCAACAACCATGGAGTACTTTGAATCCAGCTCAGGTTTGTATCTCCTGTTTTCTTCATCACACGGATATTTTCCAACATCGGACGAACTGAATTGAACAAAGTCTACCTGTTCACTTGCAGGTTGTAGCAGCTGTTGGTTTTAATGGGCGAAGGCTTGAAATTCCAAGTAGTGTTGATCCAAAAGTGGCGGCAATAATGGAATCCTGCTGGACAAAGTATCTATAATATACTGTTATATGTTTCTTCTCACAACTTGTAGCCAAGTTGGTTTGATGAATATTTTATTTTTATTTGCAGAGAACCCTGGCGACGACCGTCTTTTGCCAGTATCATGGAATCCCTGAAACCTCTAATCAGAACTCCCCATCAACTTCAAGAGGATATCAGTTAACGGTTCATGGGCACCTTCAAAACCCTGAAGATACGAGCCCTTGACAACTTACAAAGGTGACTAGCTATCTTAGTCGTTAACTTCTTAGGTTTGAATTCAGACATTTTTCTTTCTTTTGGCTTCCGATTATTGTCAGTAATATTTTTGCTCCGAAAGCTATTTAAGCTTATAGTTATAGCTCTTCCCTGGACGGCTAAATTAGTTATTTCACTGGTAAAGTTCATTTTCATGATAATGTATATATTCATACCATGCTATACCGTACATACAAAATGAACAGACTCCTTAAATAAAGCCCATCATTTTTTTTTGCCTCAGTTAATGCTTTTAGGTGTATTGTTCATGCATGCTGTTGCTAGTATGATTGCTTGTGAAATTCCATTGCATTGTCTTTGGTCCCTAGCACTGTCTAAATTGTCCTTGAGAAGAAAAGGACTGTGTGTCTGTGTATGTAAAGATATTTATGGAAATGTTCGATACAATATCCCCAAAATCAAAACCTTTTCACAACATATTTTATCTTTGGATTTAATCCATCTATCTTTTGTTCAAAAATCCTTTTAGCCTCTTTTTTGTTTTAATTATACGGTAGACACACGCGCGCACACACCACTACATACACAATGCAACACTTACATTCCCTTGAATACATCCTCGTACATATGCTCTAAGAGACTGAAACCAACGGTACATCTCCATTGAAAGCTCACTTGCATGTTTGTAATATTTGTGGGCACTAGGATTTAAACCCATCGTACCACTAGCCTCTTTAAAACATGGAATTCTAAAAAAAAATAATACATTAGTAAAACACTGGATTAGAGTGTCATTTATTGTTCAATCCTCAATAATTCTATAACATTTGGAATTATTACATCATGCTGCTTGGATGCTCGCCATTAGAAAAATACAGTACTTTTAGGAGAAAGGCGCGATGGAGAACTTCTACGTACCTGGTCATATCTCATGTTGGAGATCCTCAAAAGCTGTTACCATCACGCGCACAATCACAAAGCATTCCCTTACCATAACTCACACTAAAAGTTTTTCAAAAACAGCCAGTCTATTTTCAAATTACTCTCTCCCTTGGTCCAAAAAAAATGGATTTTTTTGTGTACCTTTAAATAAATATGGACCGTAGAAGATATGAGATCTAAGGGTAGAAATTCGTTATTACTACACCTAGTATAAGGGTGTAGTAGTGTAGTAAAGGGTAACTGTGGAAAAATTATAGATTCAGCATCAAGATGGGGTGTATTATGTAATTGCGCGTGCACTGCAATAGGGCCGGCTCAATTGATTCTACGTCCCGATTTGGGATTAGTTGATTAATTAACATATACCCGAGGAAAAAAAGGGCTGCAGATCCTCGTGGCTGTGGCGTTGGTCGTTGTGGATGGTTGCAGATCGTGCTGGATGTGGTGCATGCAGTGGAGGTCTCGACTGGCGGCGGCGACCAGATCGGCGTTCGCCTGTGGTTGACGGCGGAGGTGGAGATTAATCATCACCTGGGCTGTCAATAAGATGGGCCTCCCAAAGCACGGGGCCAGATGTACGTACTTGGACTCAAACTCCTAAATGGGCTCCACTGATCCAGCCGATAATACATGGACTCAAAATAAAATTGGACAAGCATCTTATCCTCGCATGTTCGGACCAGCTGGTTCCTCGCATGTTTGTAATCCAGACATAACATAATTTGTTCTAAAATGGTAGTTCTAGTTTAATTTATGTGATCACAACGAAAAATACGTGTTTTTGGTTGCTGACCCGATTCAGATAGATCGGATGAAATCCGGACGTAACATATATTGTCCTAAAATGGTAGATCTTGTTTAATTTATGTGATCATGACAAAAAAAACACGTGTTTTTGGTTGCGACCTGGTAGAATCTTGATGTAACATATTTACATATACTGTCCAAAAATGGTACTCCCTCCTTCTCAGGTTATAAGATGTTTTGATTTTGATCAAGTTAAACTGATTCAAGTTTAATTGATTAAGTTTATAAACAAATATAGTAATATTTACATTACCAAATTAGTTTTATTAAATTAATAATTAAATACATTTTTATAATAAATTCATCCTAGGTCGTTAATATTACTATTTTTTCTATAAACTTGGTCAAACTTAAAAGTCAAAACGTCTTATAACATGTAACAGAGGGAGTATATCTTATTTAATTTATGTGATCATGACAAAAAAGACGTGTTTTTCATTGCCAACCCGGTCCGAACATACATGATGGAATCCGGACATAACATATATTGTCCTAAAATGGTATATCTTGTTTAATTTATGTCTTTACGATGAAAAAACACATGTTTTTTTGGCTGCCGACCCGGTCTAGACAGATCGGATGGAATCCGGACATTACATATATTGTCCTAAAATGGCAGATATTGTTTAATTTATGTGATCACAACGAAAAAACTGACTGTTTTTTTTTCGACACGGTCAGTACATTCCCAGTTGAAATCTAGCTAAATTATGACAAAATTCAAACCGAGTTTGAATTTTCTGTCAGCCATTGCCTCCACATTTTATATATGACTATCTGGGAGCTGTTTTCAACCGTGTTTCTGATGAGGGAGCCGCAGGCGGGGTCCTCGGTGACGCCGGGGTTGTGGATGACGACGTCGAACACGTTGGCAGCGGCGTCCCACGTCCAGGCGTACGAGTCCCAGCCGTTGCTGCTGTACATGGTCTGCATGGGGAGCACCGCCCACTGCCCCGACGCCGACACGTTCAGCCGCTCCGCCTGCGCGCACGTCCGCGCCGCGCTGAACGTGAGCGCGTACCGCGCGCCGCGCGCCGCGCCGGCGAGGCGCTGCCGGATCGACGCCTCGTTCCCGAGCCGCACCGCGTAGCTCCCCTCGGGGACAACCAGCACCATGCCCCCCTGCTTCTTCCCTGACGGGATGTACTCCACGAACCCCGACGTCCGCCACGACGGGATCGCCGACGCGCCGAGCAGCAGGTCGCGCTCGCGCGAAAGGGGAGGGGCGCCGCGACCGCGCGGAAGTGGAGGGGCGGCAACGGGTCGCGCAAAGGTGAGGGCCAGCGCGGTTGCGCGAAGGTGGAGGGGTGGCGCGGCGGCGCACCGAGTCGCAGGGATGGGCGGCGAGGCGCCGCGCACAATAGGTGGAGGGGAGGGGAGGCGATGCGCAGATGGCGGATGAAGAAGAGGAATGCGGGTCTAGCGAACAGTGAAAACGATTGGAAGACGAAATTACTGTAATACCCTTCCACCAAAATTAAGAGAATGACTAAAATGCCCCCAAAAATCAAAGGTCAGATCTAATCCTACTACACTACTACACGTATAAGTGGATGGTACTGTAAAACACCCAAAAAAATACAAGTACAATAGTGACGTCTAAAAGGCAAATCAGTAAGAAGGAAATAACTTAGATACCCTCGTTAAAGGAGAATGGTAAGGAGTGTGAGGATGGTTGGGGATAAGTTGAGAAAAAAATTTAAATGAGGAATGATTGGAGTAGTACTTCAGAATTGTATTCTTTTGGCAACAAAGGAGTAGTACTTCAGAATTGTATTCTTTTGGCAACAAATTTCGAATGCAGAATTGCATTCTTTTTGAGGAGGGAGTGCACAGCAAGAAGGTTTGAATTACATAAGAGAATGCTGCAGAACATGTAAAATGCTTTATACAAACCTGTCCCAAGTGCTCCATACATGATCTGTTCCAAAAATACCTGTGGCTAGGATCTACTCGTCGGCTGTGTTCGGGAGAAGGGGTTGGAAACCTCTCTCCCGTGCACGGAAAACAGGTTTTTTATTAGCGCATAATTTATTAAGTATTAGCTAGAAAAATTTGAAAATTGATTAATATATTTTTTTACATTAACTTTTCTACATATTTTTTACCGTTTAGTAGCTCGAAAAACGTGTGTATGCGAAACGAGACAGCGGAGGTTGGAAAACTTGACTTGCGAAAACAGCCGTAGAATGCTCTCATCCTTTGTATTTCATTCTCTGCACGCTGGAACTTTTCCGCCGAGGGAGGAATTGTCTGATCTCTCCGGAAGCGAAAAAGTATCCAAAAACCTCAGTACCAATGCGCCAAACAACTACGATCTTTGCTGTATCAAAGATGGTCAAGATAGCTCAGGTCCAAAGCCCTAGTCCCCATGTCTGATCTACTTCAGGTCGGCTATTATTTGGCCGCAAGTTGCTACTGAATCGCATCAGGTGCCTTTCCGTTTTATTCGGCCATAGCATATGTGATGTTTTTTTTGTTTTTTTTTTCTTTTGCTTCTTGTTTTTACACCCATAGCATGTGATGTTGTGGACTGGGAAACGGATCCCCTGACTTTGGATAGCAAAGTCACGGGCGTGCAGTTCTGCTCAATCCACCACCCGTTCTGATCCGACGGTGCACACTCTCTTATTTCTCAATTCCTTTCTTCTTGCTCCCTTCGCTCTGGAGTCTGCACCTTCACCTTTGAGGCCAGGCGCCATGACCGTCACTCCTAACCAGATCACAATTTTAGCTGCTGGAAAGGTGTAGGCTATTTTAGTCAGATTGTCGTTGTAACAATTAAAATGGTGATAGGTGGTTGCTAAATCCAGTAAAAGCTTCTCCCTTTGCACGACCTCTACCCAAAGCACCGAATGTGAACATCACCTTCTGCAATACGAGCATTTTCTTCCAATTGACGGACTCTCACCGGTACTCAAACCATCACAGTAACAAGACTTCGTATATCGTATGGCACATTTCATAATCAAATGTTCCGGTCATCGCTTCATCGAGATGAATCATCTCTGCGCACACGGCTGCACCACTGGATTCGGATGCCAAGAAGGTAGAGACCGGGATGAGGTGCAAGGCCGAAAGATTTGCCAACGGTTAGTCCATTTCCGTGTTTCGTGTCGCTGATTACGAGATGGAAGGAGTTTTTGAGCAGATGATGGCGGCCGTGGTGGGCCAAGAAACTACCGAATGAAGCGAGCAAGAAGAAGAAAGGAATTGGGGCAACGAGTGTGCACCGTTGGATGAGAACGGACGGTGGATAGAATAGAACTGCACACGCATGATTTTGCATAGCAAAGTCAGGGGATCCACTTCCTGTAGACTGGAGAATGGCAATGCCCACCGGCGGTTCGGAGTGGGAGACCCTCCGAAGGACGGAAACTGACTATAGCGATGGCAGAAAACAACTGCAGCATAATGGAAAAGAAAGAAAAACAGCGTGCTTGTTTGAGCTGTGAGTCTGACCGTAGCCAATTTTGAATTTTACAACTCGATTTTGAAATTAAGGGCTTGTTACCACTTCCAACCACACTAAATTTTTGTCATTTTCATTTTTTTTAAAAAATAGCAAATCAAATACGCTTCAACCATTAGTACAAATTTTGGTAGTTCTAGACACTTCCTCTCTTAAAACACTATCGTTCGGGCCGGCAGGAGGGGCCCTGATCTATCAATTGAGGGAGAAAAAAAACAGGCTTTGCTCCCCTTTTTTTAAATGAAGAAAGAAAGAAGGGTCGAAGTTTAGACCGCTCACAGTAGTTGAAAATTTAGCAAAGACTTCAAACTAAAACAAACGCTGCTGCTAGTAAAAAGATTTAGCATTACCAAAATTTAGTAAGGTTGACTGTGGTAACAAAATGAAGAACCCCTAATTAGATATATTGGCATTGTTTTCGTCACACTTGGCTCCGAATAAATAAGATGAAACACAGATGAATGCTGAGGAATGATCTACTCCATCCATTTCATATTATAAGTTGTTTTGACTTTTTTCTAATCAAACTTCTTTAGATTTAATTAAGTTTATAAAAAAATTTAGCAGCATCTACAACACCAAATTAGTTTCATTAGATGTAACATTGAATATATTTTGATAATATGTTTGTTTTGTGTTAACAATATTGCGATATGTTCCTATAAACTTGGTCAATCTTAAAAAGTTTTATTAGGAAACAGCTTATAATATGAAGCAGATGGTGTATGTTTTATAGACAAGAATTATATATATATGAGAAAAAAGTCAATTATATTCCCATGAACTATTTCGCTGAAGCACTTATGTCGTGTTTGATTTTGAAGTTAGAGATCACCTTTTTGCGGAAAATTAGTACATGTTTAATTAATTATTAATTAATGTAAACTTGAAAAATAGATTTGTTTAATTTTTAAATAAATTTCTATATTGAAAATTTTTACTCAACAAATTGTTTAGCATTTTGAGAAGCGTGCTAATAGAAAACGAGGAAGTGGTCGGTTGGAGTTACTAAAAAGAACATGCCTTAACCCCCTAAGTAATTTTTCAGCTTATTTTACATCCCAAACTTTTGAAAATGGTCCAATTTACTCCCCAAAATTATTTCTCTTTTTCATTTCTACTTGTTACAATTGAGTTTTAGGAGGGAGGGAGAAAACTACCTAAACGCCTTGATTAAATTAGAGATGGTAGGAAATGGGAGGGTAGTTAAGGGTAAGAGGGAGAGAAAATTACCTAAGTGCTCCAATTAAATGAGGACAATAGGGAGTGGGATGGTAGTTGAGGATAAGATGAAGAGAAATTTGAATGAGATGCGATTGATGCGGTAAGTAGTATGGTAAAATTGCATTTATTTTGGAACAAAGGTTGAATCTAGAAGGGCATTTATAATGGGACACAGAGAGTAGTTCTCAATACTTTTTAGAATTTTTTATCACTATTTACATATTCCTTTTGTATCATGAAAAACGAACCTAGTACCGGGTGTGACACATCCTAGTATGTCCAGATTCGTACTACTAGTATGTGTCACATCCGATACAAGGTTGTTTTTTTATAGGACAGAGGGAGTAGGTTGAAAACACTTGCATGATTTAAGAATTGAGGTTTTAAATTCCGAGAAAATATTCACGAACAATCTTGAAAATGTTTTAAAACTTTGATAATTGTGTCATCTACGTTTCTAAAAATGTTTATCTTAAACTACAACTCGTATAAAGAGAAATAAAGGAGATAAATATTATTAAGCAATAAATTGAATCACTAAAAATGATTTAGTGGTAAAATAAGGAAAAAATAGTTTAGGGTGTTAAGTTATCCAGTATAGTTTGCGAGAGTAAAATGGAAAAACCTGTTAGATGATTTAAAATAAACAGTCAAAGCAAATCTGTTGCAGAAAGTTTTAGAACCCCAGAAAGTTTTAGAACCCCCCTTTTTGTTAAAAAAGACCACTTCAGCACGTATGTGTTTGAAGCAAATTAACATGTTTTTGTAAATTGTAAGTCATATCTTTACCTTTTAATTTAGGAGTACATTGTTGACACCATTTTTCATTCTAGAAATACAGTTGTTGATCAGAGTCTAAACGTTACCTTTCCGAGTTTCGCTATATGTAAAAAAAAAAAAGAATCTTATAATACGAATTCAATGAAAAAATAGAAAGGAGAATGGAGCCACGTGGTAACACCGACTTCGCGGAAGAGGCTCGATAAAACGATCTTGCGCATGCGCATGCAGCGATCTAGGAACGCTCTTGCGTGCGTGCGTGCACCGGCCACTGGGTGTCTAGAAGTTTCTTCGCGGATATATCGATCGAGCAATTAGGCCCATAGACCTGGCTCAGCAGGCCGTGCGATGGCACAAGAACATGTTGGGTGATTTAGAGAGACCCAGCTTTACAAGGATGATGAAATGAGATATTATGCATAAATGTAGGATGTTCTATATGCAAACACCCGTTGCATGCTGATCGATGCATGAACTGGTACATTCAGTAGTCCGTACTCCCTACTTTGCATGCACAGCTCCAATTAATTACCACTTTCCTTGTTCCGCATTATAAGATATTTAAGCCTTTCAATCCCCTTATCTATATTCACTAATATCCATATGAATTTAAACACATATATGAAACACATACGTTGATCCATGTATAAATTTATTCAAAACCCCAAAAATCTTATAGTATGAAACATAAATTTATTTAAAACACAAAACATCTACACATACATTGATCCATATATGAATTTATTCAAAACCCAAACATCTTGTAATATGAAATAGATTTTTTTTTCAAAACCCAAAAGATATATTCGTTTGGTACCCCACTTGGCCCAATGGCCTAGGCTCATTATACCATGTATGGCTTTTGCCATGCGCTTTGTCTAGTGAAACATGAAGAATAAGTCCATAGCAATCACTTGGATAATATTGGTTTAGCTAGTTTAGTCTGTGATAACTCTACATCGGTAATAACGGACTGATTCGATTAAACACGAGCATTTAGTGGTTTTTTACAATAGAACTTAGTAGAAGGTAGGCATTTACACTAAAATTAGTTATGAGGTGGAATGTGAGTGGTTTTTAGGATTTTTCCATAAAAATACTACGGATTAACTGAGCAGTCCCTTTCGTCCCAATATAGGAGCAGCTTTGGTTCTCTCGTCCGTGGGCTCGTCGCGCACTGCTGGAGGTGCAAACATTTTGTCGGCAAACAGGAGCCTTCTCCCCCATTCTCGACGCATCTAGCTTCGTCGGCCCACTTGTTTTGAACCTTCACGACGATGCCCGTTAGGCATCTTCCTCCCCAACCGAATCTCTCAGTAGGAGATACCCTACCTTCTCTCCAGTTTCATGATTAACCCAGTAGTAGGTGCCACGTCATTTCAGTTGCTTTCACTGTGATTCTCATTTTAAAATATGATTTATTTTATGATACTTTTTACGAGAACTATTACTTTTCACTGTGCTAAAAGGTGTCAAGTTGACATAATAAATAAATTAAATGCTTAGTACTACTAGTCAAATGAGACAGCCAGATAAACAAAATCATAGTACAGGCCCACAACAAAGTTTTTGTTGGACCAACTCTGATCGAATTGTTCATCTAGTACTCCTGCTCCATTCGTCCTAAAATATAAGTATTTTTAACATAGTGATAAGACAAATATTTTTAACTTTAACTATTAATAGCAAAAAAATAAAAAAGATCATTCATATAAAAATGATGTTACTAGATTTATCATTAAACAAACTATCGTAATATGCAACTCTTTTTATTTAAAACATCTTATTTTTATAGACATTGTTGATCAAATTAGCATATCAAACCGTGTTAGGGTCTAAAAATAATTATATTTTAGGACAAAAGAAGTAGTTAATTAACTCATGCCAAGTGTCGAAACCAGGACATGTCTTATCCGTAGGAGTGCTGTTTATTGATCCTGCTTTTAATGGCTCCTTTGGATTCGTACCAAATGTATCCTACTACTCCTTTCATCTTCCTAGAGCATGGCTAATGATTTCTCCGGCAGTCGGCTGTAACGCGCGCCAAATCACCACCGCGTGGTAACGGATCTGCTAGTATTTAATATACAGAAACGAGCCTAAACCAATAGCAGCGGCAGTAGCGCGTATCCGCTGGCCTCAAGCAGGCGCGTCGCGAGTCGCCGTCTAGTTCTCTCTCTCCGTTTCTCCCTCCTCCACGTAGACATCAGTCTGCTTACAGCCTGTTGTAATACTTGCTCTTATAAGTGGAGCCATAAGTTTTCGTGCCAAACGTTTCACTGTCCATTTTATTTTAAAAAAATTAAAAGTTAAGTCACACATAAAATACTTTTCATGTTTTATCATCTAATAACAATAAAAATACTAATCATAACAATATTTCAAATAAAACGGTTGATCAAAATTGGACACTAAAACCCACAACTATGTTTATTATGAGACGAAGGGTATAATATTTGGTTCTTTAAATAGTGTATATGGTGGTTTTATTTAAAGCTAAATCATTGACATTGTCAATGTTCGATTTAATGGGCATGTTTGGTAGCCCGTGCTCCTGTAGTTACACACTTGCACTGTAACAGACATAGCACTAAGATACAACTATCGGTTTACTAGTTAATGGTAAAAATCCCATCAAGCCACGCCTAATAGCGCCGATACTTTCAGGAATGTACTTAAAGCTTGGGTTTAAATTGGTTTTAAACCAAATAGAAACTCTACCCAAATTGACGGTATCAAAATTTACTAGGGACCTGTTCAGTTTGTTACTACTTTTAATCTTACTAAATTTTAGCAATGCCAAAATTTGTTGTAATTCATTCTATTCAAAGGATCTCTGAAACACCTCCAGAAGGGAGCAAACAAACCCGGAGGCAGAGCTAATTTCTGGACAAGACAGACGGTTGCTTGGATTCCACCACTATCATCTCTATTACATATAACTATCGATACCAATAAAAATTAGACGACAGTTAAAAAAAATTCGGGCTTAAGGATGTCAATCAACAGACCTGTTTACCAAAAGTCATGTACTAAAACCGTGGTCACCGATCGAGCCAAGCCAACCCCACTCCCCCAGCTGCCAAGCTACGCGCGAGGCAGGCGAGTGGCGAGCGGAAAGCAACCAAACACGCACGCTTGAGGCGGAAATCCTAAAGCGTGGGTGATCGCCCCGCGCTGCCCTGGCGATCACCCTGCGCCTCCCCCGTGCTCCTCTCTCTTCTCCCTCTTTTTCTCTTTCTATTACAGTACACCATAAAATTTTTTTAAAAAAACAAAAAGTTAGAAAAATTTATGTATAAAAAATTTGAATTCAAATTCAAATTTAAAACGGGTATGTAAACTTTTGACTTATAAACTTTGGTCTATAAACTTTATGTGTATAAACTTTAGATGTATAGAAATACTATATATGAAAAATATTTGAATTCAAATTCAAATTTGAATCGGATATAATTCAAATTCAAATTTGAATCGGATATATAACTTTAGGTCTATAAACTTTAGGTGTATAAACTTTAGATGTATAGAAATACTATATATATAAAAAATTTGAATTCAAATTCAAATTTGAATCGGATATATAAAGTTTTTGACTTATAAACTTTTGGTCTCTAAACTTTGGATGTGTAAACTTGAGGTGTATAAACTTTAGGTGCATAAATTTACTAAAATAGAAAAACAATGCAGTGCCAAAAAAAGAAACCATGTGGAGGGAGGGAGGGAGGGAGGGGGAGGGGGGGCGAATTGATCGCTGCCCCCGTCTCTAGGCGAGCGATCGCCCATTAGGGGGCCCCCGCTTGAGGGGGCCAGTGAGAGACGAATTAAATTTTAAAAAAATACATTTTATTTAATTTTTTCTTAGGAATATTCGGGATGCAAAATTTTTTACAGAAATATACCGTCGGTCTCGCACAACCGTTACGCGAGAATGACGTGGTAATGACGTCGCGGGCGGAATCGCGCGGCGAAAGCGCAAGGGCGCTATCTCGCGCGGCCACGACGCGAGACCGAACGGTCTTGCTCAAGCAATTATCGATACCGGTGCCAGACGGAACGGCCTCGCTCAAGCAATCAGCGATACTGGTGCCATGCCGATTTAATTAGCGGCTAATTATCCTGATTATTGATTTAGTCATGATAATTAATCACTAATTATTATTAGTTAATTAAGTAATTAAGCACTAACCAAATAGAGCTGTTGGACTGTGTCGCTGTTTGATTTGTCAATACCGAACGGTCTCGCTCTTTCGTTCCGCGAGACCGTGCGGTCTCGTGCCTCGCACTTTTACCACGTGATACCACTCGTGACGTCACGCCCATCTTACTTTCACGTAACGGTTGTGTGAGATCGATGGTATATTTCCGTAAAAATAATTTACATCCCAAATATTTATAAGAAAGAAATTAAATAAATAGTATATTTTCAAATTTAATTCAGCGAGAGGCCGCCCGAGAGCAGCGTGCGTGTTTGTCGCCTTCCCGCTAGCGTGGGACACTCGCGCCGCACGCGAGCACGCACGTACGTGACTCGCGCGCTGACGTCATCCGGGCTTCCATCCACCCGGTGCGCGACGCTGGGCCAGCTGGGGCCAGAGCTTACGTGGGCCCCCCCACCCCTCCCCCAAAGCTCGCTGGCCCATCCCCTCCTCTCCACGCGGCCACAGCACCGCCCACCTGAGCCGAGCCCGCTGCAAAATATCCCCCCCGCAATCCATATCCTCTCTTCGCCACCAAGCAAACCCGACGCGGCGCCCGATCTCACCGGATATTTTCGGCCAGCCACCGCCTCCCCTCCCGCGCGTACGCCGCGGCCGCCAAGTGGTGGCCAGCGGCGCCGCGCCCCGGTATCCCAGCCTCCGGGCCCCGCCGAGATCACCTGCCAAAAAGGAGGTCACGCGCGCCTCGCCACGCGGGGCGCCCGTCGCCCTCGCACAGTATGTCGGTTTCGAACCCGAAGCCTATAAATTCCGCGCCACCACCACCTCCTCCTCCACAATGGACCACAACACCGACCCTCCTCCGACCACCATGGTGGACGCCGCGGCGGCGCTGCTGCTGGAGCCCAAGCTGGAGGGGTACGACGACGACGGCGGCGGCGAGCCGCTGCAGCCGGCCCCGTTCGTCTCTCCGCTGGACCAGCTGATGCAGCCGCCGCGGCCGCTGGAGGCGCTGCTGCAGGGGCCGCAGCTGCCGCCCTTCCTGTCCAAGACGTACGACCTGGTGTGCGAGCCGGAGCTGGACGGGGTCATCTCCTGGGGCCACGCCGGCAACAGCTTCGTCGTCTGGGACCCCTCCGCCTTCGCGCGCGACGTGCTACCCCACCACTTCAAGCACAACAACTTCTCCAGCTTCGTCCGGCAGCTCAACACCTATGTGCGTATCAAAATCCCCGCCCCTTCCCCATCTCCCGTTCCATACCAGCGTTCTTGCGATCTGCTCGTGATGGATGTACTCTGTTTTCCATTGTGATACTCTGTTTTGATTACTCATGAGCTGTAGAATGCGGATGAAAATGCTGCTGATTTGCAACTTGTTTTTTTTTCTCTCTCTCGTGTTCTTTTGGGTTTTTTCCCCCTCTTGGTGTTGGAGAGTATCTTGTAAATTGAACATGTATGTGGAGTTTGTACTGCTCTTTTTCTTTTGTGTGCGGAATCTTGAAATGTAACTCGAAAATGGGTAACTGGATTAAGATGATGAGCGAAACAATCCTGAGGAATAGATCCTGTGATGGGCAAGCTTAATCCGTTTGCTGGAATTCGCCGCTCTCGTAATTGAAAGGTAAGCTCCACGATCCACATGTGCATACGCAGTTCTGTTGCAATTCTTGTAGGATCTAGGATTGGTCTGTATAGTAATAGTATTGTACTGCGAAATTTGCTCCTTCTTGCCCTGTCAAATGTTGCAGTGTTCTTTTTTTCCCTTTTCTTTTCGGTGTTGTGCCGCACTATGTGGATATGCCTGTTCTTCCAGCTCCTCTGCCCTCACAGGTTTGGTGTAGTGCAGGTGTAGGATTGTTTTCCGATGTTTGCGCAGTTCCTATCTAAATTTCATTCAGCATTTCTGGCAGTTTGCACAGTTCTGTTGTTGTATTGCACTTCATTTCATATATCATAGAACAGTATGCATTTGGTGCAGTCTTTTTGGCTAACTTATTTCAATCAACACATGATTTGGTTATTTTAGGACAAGGTTTATTTCCTTTCTATTAGTGGGATTAAAAGGGGAAACTGTGTGAGTATGCACAGTTTGGGTCAGTCCTTTCAACTACCTGGTTCAATAGGCATAAATTCTAGACTCATTACTCCCTAGTTTTCAAGTTGGGGACTAAATAGGAGAACAAATGCTACAGTTATTTGGTTGTTCTTTCAGTTGCACTGGCATCTATTCAGCCAGTTTCTTTGTAAGACAGTACAGTCAGGTTAGGAGACTACTAGTTCTTTATAAGTTCAGTTCTTGTTCAGTGATGAGTGCAAAATAATTTGTTGATAGAGTATTAGAGTTTAGGTAGGTCGATGACAGTCAATATCATCACATCATTGCCATTTTGACCGCACCAATTGCAATCCGTGTCGAATGCTTTCATGCTAACTTGTACTGCTCTGCACAATCATGGTAGATCTTCCTATATGCTACCTCTTTTTTCCTGTTATGATTTCCTTCGTGATGTACTCAGGGTTTTCGCAAGGTTCATGCTGATAGATGGGAGTTTGCTCATGAGGATTTCCTACGACATAGCAAACATTTGTTGAAGAAGATTGTCCGGCGCAGGTCCTCACCAACACAACAAAGTGGTCTTCAGCCTGGCTCTTCTGGTGAATCCGGTTTAGACCCTGAACTCAACACACTGAGAAGGGAGAAGAGTGCATTGCTTCAGGAGGTGACCAGGCTGAAGCAAGAGCACCTTCAGACAATTGAACAAATGAGCACGCTGAATCAGAGGCTAGAATCAGCGGAAGATCGGCAGAAACAGATGGTCTCTTTCTTGGCCAAGCTCCTCCAGAACCCAACTTTCCTGAGGCAACTTAAGGTGCACAGACAGCAAAAGGAAATCGACTCCACCAGAGTGAAAAGGAAATTCCTCAAGCATGTACCACATGGCAACATTGACTCAGGTGAGTCCAGCTCACAACACACTGGAGAGAGCAATTTAGATTTCTCCCCTACGTCCCTGGACCTTCCAGCCACGCACAGTGACATCTTAGACCTTCAGAATTTTCTTTTGGAAGATGGGGACCTCAATCTTGCCATGCTGCCAGAGAACATAGGACTTGATGGAATCGAAGCACCAGACGACATCGGGGCGTTGGTTCAGGGATTTGACACACAGGAGGAACTTGAGCTTGGTAGCGGAGTTGAGCTACTGGAAATACCTCCAGCTTCTGGTCCTCGTGGCCAAGATCCCACGATTGGCAGATCCAAGGGAAAGAATGTATTGTCTCCAGGATTGGATGCTACCTCTTCTGAAGCTGATTGCCTCGGATCATTTTCTGACAATATGGGGATGCTTTCTGACTCCATGTTACAAACAGCGGGTAAATTGATGGATGCAGATGATGACGAGCGAATTTGGGGCGTCGATGCTTCGTCGGCTTTACAAAGTTCTTGCAGTGGCACTAGTCAGCAAGCATATGGTAGTCTTGTTAGTGATCCCTATCTGATGGAGATGGCTAATAAGCCTGAAAAATTCTGGGAGCTCGATTTTCAGGCACTGGATGATGGAGATCTGCAGCTGGACAAGTGTGTTATCGATGACCCTGCTCTTCAGCAACAGAGAGGAAATATGAATTCGTAGATCAAACGCAGCTTGGGAGAGTAGGACCTGATGTTTTATCTACCTAAAAACTATAGTTCACTATGAACATTGCTATAGTTATTTGATATTCAGGAGGCTTGTTAACTCCTGAATATGCGCACTATGGCATTAAGAAGTAGCAGTAGCAGCAGTAGTATGGTTATGTTTTTGTTTTCCATTCATTCACCCTGCTGTTTTTGAATGGAAATTGTTGTTGTGTGGTTTTCTCAGAGCCTCAGAGCAGCTGCTCTGGCCATTTTTTTTCTGTTGCCATTACAATTTATCCTCTTCTCTTTTTTTTGTTTGGCTAAATGCCATCAAATGAACAATGGAACTGAACCTTTTTCCCATTCTAAAAAAGAATGGATTGAAGCATCAGGTTTACCCCCCCAATCATCATTTTTTCAGGCTATTATCATTGTCCCCATATTTTTGACAGTGTCATGAAACGAGCAATTATATTGATTTTCTCACATTCTGAAGAGCTTTTGATAAATGTGTTGGTGTTGGTTTGTCTTGCTTTCACTGTGTTGTGGCGCAGTCATATGCAAGACAGACAGTCAATTTGGCAGTGCATGTGGTCCCTGTGCTAGGACTCAATCCTTGCCTCACAAGCAGAACGTGGAATGCATTGTTTCTAGTGGGTACCTGAGGGATTTAGACATTTGTAACACGATTCAATCTCATTCGCCCGCATCTTTCGAATTATGAATGTTGGTAAGGTTCATGCTAGGCTTGTTTGGTTTATCACCGATACAAACTCTGGCGATTGCCAAAAGAATTTGTCAAGAGTGTCCGTTTGGGTTTTTTCAGAAGTGTGGCCCATTTTTACTGTTTTAGACTTTTAGTTGGGTTCCAGAATTTATCAATGCCAACTTTTTAATGGCAATAAACCAAATGATCAGTAGCTCAGTACTAGCGCTAGTGCTACCAATTTTTCAACATGGCAAGTTTAGGCAGAGCAGGTCCTTAGTGTCCTTAGTTTTTCCCTCTGGGTTGTAAGTTGGTGTTGTGACTTGTGTGACAGCTCTATTTACTGAGCCATTGTTCTATTTTGTGTGACCTCGCTTCTTTTCGATACTGGATGCATAGTAGAGCACATGCTTTCAACAATATAAGTACTGCTAAGCTTGAGAGTGGAGCAAGGCTACGCACTCAAACTTTTCTGAACCTCTATGTTGGCCAATAGAACCAAATAATTAGCAATAACCATACTTTTGCTTTGGTTTCTACTTCCTCCGTTTCACAATATAAGTCATTCTAACATTTTCCACATTCATATTGATGTTAATGAATCTAGACATATATATCTATCTATATTCATTAACATCAATATGAATGTGGAAAATGCTAGAATGACTTACGTTGTGAAACGGAGGGAGTAATATCTAATAATCCATCCGTCTCAAATATAACAAACTTTTAGAGTTAAAATTTTAATCAAAATATAACGATATACTTATAAAAGTTGACTCTTACCAATAAACTATCCATACTACCCCTACTATATATTGCCCTAACTAATTCGGACATATATCTCACCAAAAAGACAACTAAGTCTTCTTACCTGTCTTTAATACTCATGCCAAATGCTAAAATTTACTATATTTTAGGACCCAGGCAGTACATGCGAAATCGAATTTGATTTTGATTTGTTAAACCTAATAACCAACCATTATGGATGTGAGTGGAGGGAGGCGTCCTTTTCCTATATATCCTGGATAGATATTCTCTTTGTGTTTGCTGTTCCCAGATCCTGGATAGATAATATCTGTCTTGCTATGTTCAGCTGCAGCTAATGCGCATATTTAGGGCCTATTCACTTTGATGTCATTTTCAACCTTATAAAAGTTTAGTAAAATTGCCAAAAAAATTGGCTACATTTAGTTTGCTGCCAAATTTTGGTAACTATATAAGAAATCCTGCTAAAATTTTAGCAAGTATACCAAAATTTGGTAAGATTTTTTTTTCATCAAAGTGAACAAGCCATTAGTACATGTTTAGAAGGAAGTACTCTCTCTATATATGTTTTAAAATATAGCAACTTAGAACCGAAATTAGGTTGTTATATTTTGGGACGAAAAAATTATTTCACATTGGAGTCCTAACTTTTGAAGTCAAACATTTGTTGCTTCTGATATAACTAAACACGCAAAGCTTTTGTGTGGTGGCAAAGAACCCATGTTGCCACTTGTCAGTGACAAGTGTAAAACCTCACATCTGTATATACTACCAATAACCTAAGAAAATATAAACACCCACGTTAAATCTAGATTTTAACCTAGTTAGCATCACAAGAAAAAAGAAACCTAACAACCGAGCTATGAACCATTGCTCAGATCACTGTTTGGTCTACGATCCTCTATCAATATGAACTAAAGAAATGAAATAGAAGTATACTCTTAGTTGAATGATATGGACCGACTATACTTTGAGAGGCAAACACGTATCCCTAAACTAAACTCTGTTAGGCTCGTTAATACTGAATCATAAAATACCATGTCAGTCTAAATTTTTGGTTAAATGTATTTATGTATCCAATGCTTCCTCCATCTTAAGCCCAAATTTATAAAAGTTGATTTATTTTAGAACAAAGAGAATAGCATTATTGGTTGAATGACTAGCATGTCTCAGGCTCCCAAATCTCAAGACTACCAACCATCAGCTGTATAGACAGGGTAGTAGAATAATATGAAGGTCGAAATATCTCCGAAAGTATGGGAATTCTCATCCCCACAATAGAAAATAATCAATCTATCATTGCATCGACTCTCTGATAGGCACAGCCCTACAGCTAAAGCCACAACTTAAAGTTTACGCATGGCATGTGTTATGGTTACGGAATTTCCTGTTCATCTGTCCTTAGTTCATACTCCAGCAAAACGTGCATGCAGATTCAGAGACTAATGTTGACGCATCGTTTAGCCTGAAAAACATGTTTCAGGCTGATTGGGAGTGGCACAACTGGCAGACAGTACTACCACCTAGTACATCATTTCGAAAATGGACAAGAAAAAATGGAGATAGGTAAGCCTATGGACCGGAGTACTATCTTGCTCCTCTGTTGTTTAGCAGCCGCCATCGTCGTCATAAATAGCCCCGCCCCCCACACAGACACAGGGAGAGCTCCACCGCGTCAGTCACGTACTACTCGCGCGCTGCTGTCGCTTTTCCCCAGCGCGCGGTTGCGCGTGACCAAAATGCCTAACCAAACCAATCAACCCCAACAAACCTTCGGCAACCAACCTGCGAGCTTATCCGGCCCGGCTAATGGCCAAATGAGTCAGGTCAGGTGCTCACGGTCGATCTGTCCGACGAATAGTCGGATATGCCGCGTAACCTCGAGTGGGTGTCAACTATCAAAGATTCTGCTTACGCTTTACGGCATAGTCCTAGTCCCTCCGCGTTCTATATGTTGCAATATTACAAGTTATTTTATTTAGTTTTATCCTAAATCGTTATTACAAGTTCTTTCTTTTTAATTGATTGAGTTCATCTCCGGCGTGCGGCAAGGTGGCGCGGCAGGCGGCGGCGGCGGCGGTAGGCCCACATGGCGCAAGATGCGTGGCCGGTGATGGCGAGACCGACGCGGCGCGAGCGTGAGGACGTGCATAGGAGGCCGGCGAGGGTGGCCATGTGGCGGCACATAGAGGTTGGCCAACGGGGGACGCCAGTACAGCAAGGCCTACGTGCCAACGGAGGTCAGACGGTGGTGGAGCAATGGTGTCTCACTGTGTATTGGCAGGCGACAAGCGGCGGGTGAAAACATAGCCCGGTTTTGGCCAGGCCGGTAATGTTGGTGTTTCCGAGCGTCGCTTCCCCTCTTGAGGACATTGTGTGCTGTCTCATTCCCTCTATCGGGGCTGTCAGGTGAAAACTCGGTCTCGGTTCTCTTTGGGACCTCGACGAACGGCGGCGGCACCGCTTTCGTCGCTTCTTTCCCTGGAGGTATCGTCTAGGCAGTCCTTGCCAAAACCTCCAAAACAATGGGTACAAGCTCGCTCTAGATTAAGTCCTCTTGTGTCGGTGTCCTAATTTATGCAGGTTGGCCATGTTGGATGGTCTAGGTGGAGAGCGGTTCCATTATTCTCTCTCACCATTTCTCCCTCAACTCCAAAGATGCGGATAGAGTGGAGTTTGGTATCGATTGAGTTTTGGGCGATCCCAGCTGTAGTTCCTTTGTTGGTCTAACGACAGTTGGCCACGCTTAGTGGCGGCCAATCCGATGGTAGCTTTCTCCTGGGTTTGTGTATTGATACTGTCGGTGCGTGGGTGGTGGCTATTTTTCTTTGTTTTCCTAGTTACGACCTGTCAGGGTTTTAATCTTGTAACTTTTTTTTTATGCTCTATCAATATGAACTTCACACGGTCCGAAGCGAGTTTGTAATCATGTAGTATTTTTTCCTGTTATATCAATATGAACTTCACATTGTTTGGTGCGAGTCGTTAAAAAAAATGTTTCTCTGTAATGCTGGGTACAAATTGGGGAATCGTGAACACCTCCGAGGAAATCCAAAGGGAGGTCCAATTAACAGCTGGCATACGTGCCGTATCACGGTAAAAATCACGATCATCTCCGGGCTTAATAATCGACGTGTCCGCCCTGGCTACACTAGCACCACAATGGTGATCGATCGTACTAGCGTAGCGTGCTCCACGCGCGCCAATAGACCTCAGTCGCGAGCCGCGATCTCACACGGGTCCTAAACCTTACACTTGTCTCCGTCCGAGGTGGTCGTGCGCGGGCCACCTCACACGTGGCCCCCCGCGCCCCCCCAATAATTGTACACGCGCACCACAAACCGACGGCTTCGCTTCTCTTCCTCCCTTCTTCGCTTCTCCCTCTCCTCGTGCACGCCCAAGTCTCCTCAGAGGCTTTATATAAAGAGCAGCTCGAGTCCGAGATTCTCCCATGCCATGAATCGCAGCTCACTCCTCTGCTTCCTTCCTCGCTGTTTGCTTCTGGTTTGATTGATCGACGATGGAGCACAAGGACAGGCAGCGGCACGCGGCGGCGGCGGTGGCTAAGCCGCGGCAGCGGTCGGCGTCGTTCCACGGGCGCGGCGAGGCGGAGCAGCGACACTCGCTGCTGAAGCAGCGGCCGCGGACGCAGCCCGACCTGCTCGCCGGCCTCAGGGGGCAGAGCTTCCGGCGAGGCGGCGGCGAGGGGCGGGCGCCGGCGGGGCCGAGCAGGGTGCTGCTGACCGTGGCGGTGCGGCAGAGCATGTGGCCGCTGCACGTGATGGCGCGCGCGGAGTGGAGCGTGGCCGACCTGGTCGCCGCCGCCGTGGAGCTCTACATCCGGGAGGGGCGCCGGCCGCTGCTGCCGTCCGCCGACCCCGCCGCCTTCGGACTCCACTTCTCCCAGTTCAGCTTGCAGAGTACGTGACGCGGTGACGCCTCTCCTTCTACTGCTTATAGCTTTAATCACCTTCGTTGAGGCGCCGGCGACGGCGAGAGCTCCTCCCCTGATCGGAAACGGCTGTCGTGTTTTTTTGAGCGTAGGTTTGAGCCCGGAGGAGAAGCTCATGGAGCTCGGCAGCAGGAGCTTCTTCCTCTGCCCCAAGGCCGCCGCCGCCGCCGTGGCTGCCGTCTCGTCGGGCGAAGACGCCGGCGGCTTGTCCGGGGAAGACGAGGCCAACTCTGCCAAGAAGCCCAGCGTGTTGGCTCCATGGCTAGGGTTCCTTCACTTCTGGCCGCTGCTGTAGGTTATAGTACTAGTTAATACTGCCATTTGTGTAGGTCACAGTAAGCTGCATGTATCACCTGTTTTTTTTGGATAATGGTATGCAGCATCTGTGAACTATGGTAATCTTAGTTTCTTTTTTCTACTAAATGTATATATACATTAGTGTTTACTAAGTGAAATTATACTGTTACAGTTTTGGAGATCCGATTTGTTGTGGCTCATAATTGGCATACAAAGTCGAATTGTTCATTTGGATGTAGCTGCAAATTGTACAATGCGAACTTAGATTCTGTATGAGATTGAACATATACTGCCCGCATGCAAAAGTCAGACGCTTCAATCTCCTCTGGGGAATCCAATTCTATTTTTCTACAAAACTGTCAATTCTCAGAAGAGTACTTTTATTGGTCCAGAATAGTTATTGGTCCTAATAAATATCTGATTAACACGTCTTGTAGCCATCTTTTGCATCTAATACTGAAAGCAAGTGGAAGAATGATTGGCACTAGTATATATTATCACCATGGCAATGCACATCGTTTTCCATGTTGCTTTCGGTTATTGTCCCACTCGGTGAAACGTCTGGGACTCTTGGTCGGTTACGTTACGGGTACCATTAATTAAGCCCATGTTGTACATACATATGCAATGAATTACCTCTTCTGTCAGCTCTCAATCTTTCTTCCACGCCACTATTCATACATATTAGTATACACAAGAAAGGTATACAACAACAGCAAAATGCCAGAAGGCGTATGATATCTGAATTTCGAGTTTTTGCAACATTTGGAATTCTTACCCCTCGTTTTACCTTCCTATTCTTGGCTTTCAGTAAACGAATGGCGACTCTTGGTTTGTCAGGAGAAAAGCATCTTCAGTTCTTCTATACGTGCGCTGCGTACTTCCTGATCTGTCAAAGCTCCAGAAATCATTCGCTGCTTACGAGCCTGCACAGCCTCCATTCGTTCCTCGACAGTGCCCTGTGTCATCATAAACCATAATTAAGAAAGTATGGCAATGAAGATTTTGCATTATGTTGACCAGATTCAGTGTGTATTAGTTAAGCTATTTCCATCTTCTCAAGTCCTTGAGCAAATGGCACAGGTTCTGCGAGTTATCAGAAGACTAAATTTAACAAATGGCACCTACAAAGTACCTTGACGATGAATCTTTTGATGGAAACACTCTTTGTTTGACCAATTCGATGGATCCGCATGATAGCTTGTTCTTCAACAGCAGGATTCCACCAAGGATCCTGAAGGAACCATGATTACGATACTCAAATGATGCTAAGAATATGCTAACACGGCAAAAAATTAGTAGATCACTATAGCACAAGAAATGTATAATGTTTTAGTCGGTAGACCACTATAGGCTGTTATGAGCCCATAGGATTTTTCACCAACGGATCTCAGCAAAAGTTTTACCTTATGCTAGCCTTATAAGCATACACTGTAACATTAGAATAAAGACATATGTATGGACCATTTCAACGTTGGATACTATGAGCCACTTTTGTAGAAAAATCATTCTTTTGAAAAGTAAAATAGTATCGTATAGTTGCCGTTACATCACAAACTTTACGACATTATCTGGTGTAGGATATATGTAGTTCTCCTGTGTATTCTTGCTAATCAATTTTGAGCATTTCAAAAAATTCAAAATACTGTTATATTGCAGATGAAACAAAAATGATTGGTTGCAATTATTTTCATTTCCTACTAGCTGTTTGTCTGATGAGTTTCTATGCTTTCTAATTGATTTTATGTGAATATGTTCCAGTGATTTTTTTTTTTTGTAATTCTAAATTAAGTGATCAGTTAGGATTGATAAAAGGGTTAGACTGTTTTCATAAACTCATAATTGTGAACTATAGAGAAAGAAAAAGTGTTTTATTAGTATGGTTTTATACTAAATTCTTAATCTAGATAAACCAGATTTTAGGTGGTTAAGCTGTAAAACTAGTAAACAAATCTAGTTCTACTTATACTCGAGATTCAAAATCTCATAAGGTTGCTTTCAATCAGGATAGTGAACCTCGTTAACAATAAATATGAATAGTGAAGATTAGAGTAGGAAGACCAAAATTCTAATCTCATAAAAAAGGAAGTTATAGAGCTCCAGTATACACAACTATATGTTTTAATGCCGAAATGTTTTCATTCAGAAACTATGCACAGAGAACTTGATGGTAACATACCATGACAAATGCATTAGATGCAGCAGTTAGGTTTATTCCAACACCACCAGCTTTCAGGGACATAAGCAGAACCTGCATAAGTCAATTGCTATGAATATACTTCCATATCTCTACTATTATAAAAATTGAAGATGTTTTTGCTGGTATTTTGGTACGTCATCCGTGTATGAGTCAGTTTTTAAGTTCGTTTGCTTTTGGAAATATATATCCGTATTTGAGTCAGTTTTTAAGTTCGTTCGTTTCGCTACAATTATAAAAATTGAAGATGTTTTTGTCGGTACTTTGGTACGTCATCCGTGTATGAGTCGTTTTTAAGTTCGTTCGCTTTTGGAAATACAAATCCGTATTTGAGTCGGTTTTTAAGTTTGTTTGCTTTTGGAAATACAAAAGGAATTGTATAGGAAATCTCTTTAAAAACTCGCATGCTAACTTGTGACGATCAGATTCCTAATTGCAGCTCATGATTTTCTAACAAAATATATATCCAAGCGAATTTAACAGTGAATTTCATCTCAAATAAAACATATAACAATAATAAGATTAAAATAGCCTTCACACGCACGGGCATTTTTTCTAGTTTAACGAAAATATTAGATACTTCTGTTTATAGCGCCACATGCCCACATCTACCAAGAAGAGTTAAAGTGAAGCCAATAGATATAATAAAAGAAGAGCATACCAAAATGCTTTTGTCCTCAGAAAACTCCTTGATTACTTTCTCTCTCTGCTGAAGATTCAAGGTTCCATCCAGTCTAGCAAATGAGAAATTATGTCTGCCATGCAAAAACCCAAAGACTAATTGGTACCAAAAAAAAAATCAAAGGTAGACCCGGTTGCTACAATGAAAACATAAAAGATCCATATAGAACTGGACTCAAAATAACAGTAGAGTTCCTCCAAAGAGCCATGATCAAATACTTCAAGTATGTCACAAAGGAGCATTTGATAAACGGTTAATAGACTGTTGACAGTGTGATAACATGCTCATGAATTGCTGCTATGTTAAAATACGTAACAAAACTATGATACCCAGATGGGCCAATCTGGGTACAGATATGCAATGTGGCAATACACCATTCCCCAAAACACCAATATGGTACCTGATACTGATACACGAATTTTCATAGTATCCATGATTTGGAACAACAAAATTTTCTGTTTCCCTTTTAGATAATATTATAATTAATTCAACTAGTCATCAACCTGTAGTACAGTATAAAGAGATCTAAACTAAATTTTATATTTAGTGAAAAGGACTCAACAACTTCTTGCTTGCAACAATCAACCGAATATGAATCCATACTGGAGTCAAGTCCTATACGTGTTGCAAAAAACTTATTTGTTTGTCATCACTGCATGTATTATATTATAGCAAATCTTAGCCGTAGATGTAATAAATGGGTGCTTCTAGCTTTTCTGATTAATGGGAATTTCTAGCTTTGTGGGGGCCCAATTAGTATAGAGAAAGAGGCCAAAAGAGTTGTCATCCAACCATTTAAGGAAAAATAAGGGCTTGATACAGGATCAACAGGTTAGAACGATCCAGACAAGTCACATGTCCGAAAGAGTTTGAAATAAAGAATATGAAAACTATCACGCACAGAGATTCCAGCAGTAAGGAAAAAGAGAAACATGATGCACAAATGCTGGCCTATAAAGTCTGGTTATCTTAGCAAGTAAATAAACATGATGCACAAATGCTGGCCTATAAAGTCTGGTTATCTTAGCAAGTAAATAATAGCCTCATGACAGATCTCTGAAATCTAATACTCTAGTTTTTACCTGGAAAGTGGAATTTGTAAGAGATCCAGAAATGCAGTCCACTGGCTAAAAATGATGCTCTTTGCACCAGAAGTGCGAAGAACTTCTAGCTCCTGTAGAAGGAAAGAAATCTTGGAAGACTCAACCCAGTTCTTCTCGACATCAATTTGAAAACGATTGTCAGTTGGAGCAGTAATAAGATCCTGCTTGCTCATAGACTTTCTGTAGCAGTGGAATCAAAAGATAAAGATCAGAATATACCAAGTAAACAAAATTCAGAGATAAATAAGGAACAGTGAGCATAATCTACCTACAGACAGGACAAAGGCCTGCTGATGCACTCCGCCAACTAGACAAGAGACATTCTCGGCATAAACGGTGAGCACAGGGAGTCAATACAGCATCCTCAAAGGCTTCCAGGCATATGGGACACTCCCCTTCACCTTTCTGCAGTTCCTGGACAACTTCCTCAATGTAAGCTCTGGAGGGAAGAGAAGAGTCACCATTCACAGCACCATTACCACCATGCAAGAAACGCTTTGCAAGTTTGTTTAGGTCAGCAAACTCCTGTGTATCTCCACGACTGCCAACATTGAAGCTCTCATCAGAAAATAACCAATGGCAACAAATAGATAATGTAGATAGCAACTTCTAGATGAAGTTATTGCCTGCATGTAGGATCAAATGGACCCAAAATTTTCAGAACCTATTACTCTGGAGAGCACAAATGCATTTATCTTTGTTTGGTGAAAAATCTGGTTAAACAGGCTAATTGTGACTTCTGAAAACTAACCTAAGAACAAGAAATGGGTGGTCACAACACTGCCGAAGGCGCAAAAGCAACTCCAAAATTGAAGCATAATTGTGCAAGACCCTTCCTTGTTCCACGAATTGATCAAATTTCACCTATCAAAGCAGAACAAGACTATCAATTTGTCTCTCAGAAATCCAAACGAGTAGAACTTCTTTGGTTGAAGATGCATTACCTTAGATCGTCGAAACAGAGCATCATAGAAATCCTTCTCAGTCTCTGACAAATCACAGTATTTGACTTCGATATTTGCTGGGGGTAAAATAAGGATTGGTCTGCAAAAAAACAGAAGTGTAAATTACAGAGCTAAGGAATTGAAATATTTCATAGACAAGGTCGAACATGCCTTCCTTCCTTGTCTGTGCTGTTTTTATTCCTTCTCAACATTATTGGCTTCAAAATGGACTGTACTAGCTTTAAACCTCTTTCATCGCCTTCTTCATATGGTTTTTGCACAAGTTTATGCCACCTGAATAGCATAACGATAATAAAATTCGTGTATATGGGACAATAGTAAATTTGAAATTTATTGCAAGGTACTCCCTCCGGTTCCATAATTCTTGACGTTTTGGAAAAGGTTGAGGTCAAACTTTTGTAACTTTGATGATCAATAACTTTAAAAATATTAAGTTTGAAGGAACTAGAACAACATATATAGACATGCATTTATTTATTGTATATATTATAATAGGAAAACAAAGTCAAAGACATTTTGGAGACCGTGTCATTGTCCAAAACGTCAAGAATTATGGAACCGGAGGGAGTAAGGGCTAACAGAATATACAAAAACTCTACAACATCACGAGCATACTTCGTTTGCGCAAAACAGCAGATTCAGGTCAGCAAAACAAAATGAAGTGCATAGCCAAGTTAATAAATGGAAGAAAGGAGAACAGTGGTCATGCACCTTGGAAGTTGGAACTATCACGGCAACACTCTAGGGTAAACCCAAAAAAAGTTCTCAAACAGAAAAGGTGGAACTACTACTATAAGAAAACAATCGACAAGACAACATAAAACATATGCACTAAAATAGAGAATCTGAACAGTAAATTACGTCAAAAGTTTCAATTTTGCATCCTACAACAGTACAATTGATTTCTATGACTACATGCATCTAAGTTTCACAAGGTCTACACAAATTTGACAAAAGAACAAAACTAGTCAATGAAGGTAAACAAATGATCCACTTACAAAGACCAGTTCCTCCACGGTTCAACCCTCAAAAACCGGAAAAGGCTGTATATATCCTCCAAGTTGTTCTGCCATCAGAGTAAAACTCGTAAAAAACATTGAATGCATAAGCACCTAAGAGGCTGATAGATGCAGGAAAACTAGGAGTGCACATTCTATTTATCTGCTGCAACATTCTTATGAAAACTAGGGTTAAATAGGATTGGTTCAATTATATGGACAGTCAAATCTACTCCTGTATTCACCTGAATAGGTGTACCAGTAAGACACCAACGCCGATCAGCCGTAAGAGCAGCAGCAGCGAGGGATATTAAACTTTTGGGAGATTTTATCATGTGTGCTTCATCCAGCACAACTCTAAACCAATGTATAGAGTACAGACCCCCACTTTCTGTTGAATTCTGCAAGAAAGCACGCAGACTTCAGTCAAGAATCAGATCGCATAATCAAACAAAGTATAAAATAGCAGTAGTGACCAAAACAGTTTTCATCATTTGTATATAAAAATCCTCATCCCTAAACCAAATTGTAAGAAAGCCAAACTTCTAAACCAACAGATTATATAGGCACAAGTGCACAACATAACCAAACAAATATTTACCCTTGGCAGAAAATGTGAATGAAGGAAGAACACAAGCAAAGTGATGATGTGCTATCTGTATTCCATTGAACTCTCTCTTTAGTCTTTACAAATAACCCAAGTAAATACCCCCTTGGATCATAAATATTTGATGCTTAGGGCAAGATTCGGTCAAATTTTTACAATTGCAACCATCAATATTTTCTAAAATGCTTAGTTTAAAAACAAAATAAATGACAGATTTTATAAACTTATTCTAATATAAAATTGATGGTAAGAATTTGAAAAGTTTGACCAAATTTTGTCCTAAATTATGAACAGAGGGTGTAGTAGCATATGCCAAAGCCTAACAATGGGTCAAGTGGTATACAAACAAGTCAGCCACATGTGCTGGTGCCAATGAAAAAGACTTCAGCAAATGCTTCAGCATACTAATAATATATTGAAGACAGGTGTGACTGTGTTCTATAAAATCTTAGATGTTACCTCGTTTGAAAATTCCGATGACAGAACACCATATGTAGTCAGGACAATATCACTCTGACCAATAAGGTTTGCTTCTTTTGGTCTGTTTTGCCCATAATGAACATATATACTTACAGAACCTGGTGTAGCATGAGCTTCAATTTCTGCCTGTTTGGGAAAAAATAAAAATTTGAGAATTTAAGACAATAGTTCTAACAACACATTTAGGAACAAGTCCAGCTTACATTTCCAATTATTTCTACAAGTACTAAACGTGCATAAAAATAGCTCAATAGACAAAGTTGAAATGGTGACAGTGCCAGATTCATACCTTCCACTGACCAAGTAGTGTCATTGGGCAGACAATTAGATTGCCGCCTGCAATAAGCGGGGTTTTAGGTTTCCTAAGCTTACTAAAAGAGAAAGGGATAGCTAGCTTCTTCACATCATCATGAGGCTGAATTGGCAATTCACCCAGTCCACTAGCTTCTTCACATATGTGAGTAGAATGCTGAGTAGTGATGCATCCTTTGCTAGAGTCGGCAAGAAGAAGAGCTATTGTCATAATAGTCTTCCCCAGTCCCATTGCATCTGCCAGAATCTTATAATTTATTGTTCAGTTAATAAAATGGATATGCTAAAACCAGAAATTATAATTATCGAAAGAAAGGAAGGATGTATAATATTGAGAAGATCCTTACCCCTCCTCTTGCAAGTTGCAGTGTACTAGGAAATTCAGTGGTGGCATCGCCTGAAAATACATTCAAGTATAAAACAAGCTCCCTCCTGAAATGAATGCAGTATAAACGTCCTAATGTTAATTTCAAAAAATCATTGTAATAGAGAAACGGCTCAAACAATATAACCAAGCCATACTTGTCCTCGAGTTTATATGCCTCCCAACAAGGGTGCAGCGTTGTAGCTGCATCCTGAGAAGAACTGCCTTTCTCAAGCTGCATCATCCAATAAAGTGCCTGCTTCTGATAAGGGCGTAAATCACACTGCAGAGCATCAGGGGGGTCCCTTTCCTACAAAATATAAATTAGCACACTGCTGAAGTCATACAATAAGCTTGTCTCTGAAACTTTCAACAAACAGATAAGTTCAATTACCTCCAAAGCAGAACTGTCTGAGATTCCAATTATATCATCCAATTCTGAATCTGAAACAATTCTTTCAGCATGATCATCTTCGTTTCCATCAGACGATAATCTCAACTTCTCAGTAGTCAACTTTGTGGCAGGTGCACTGCTCTGCTGAGGCAGATGTGAGGCCAACCTTTATGACAGTACCTAGCATTGCTTATGAAACAGTAATAGTTTACCTTTGTTTCAAGCGGACGCTTTCTGGAATAGAGATCTTCTGGAGTAAATGCTGCCTGGTTTTGATTAGAACAAAAAAGAGAAGATCTTAACAATTAAATATGCTGTATTTTTTTTTTTTTTTGCAAAAGAGCAAGCAGGCTTAAAAAGAAACAACCATATGGTTTTCTACGTTACCTATTTATACATATATCAGTGCTGAGCAGAATAGTACCCTTTTTCATACTTTTCAATTTTTTTACAATGTTTATCAGTGATAATTTTATCCATTCCAAGAGTGTAATTATAGCGGTGAACTTTGTGAAGCATCAAGAAGCAACTTGGCATCAATTTGATCGAATGATAGACAGTTGACACTCAACTTCGAGCCAAAGATGACTAAAACTTACTGAGTGGGGTTCTACACCCATGCGTACCATGATCTAAAGCAGTCTCAATTCTTCTAACAAGAAACTTTGGCAGCACTTTTTTTTATATATTTTGCTAGATAACACAATGAACAAGAGACACATAAGCCAAACAACACTCACCTTCTTAAAGGGCGAAAGACCAGTTAACTTGAAAAGTGCAGGCAGCGGATGAAACGTGGAATCCTCGGTAGCAGCCCGAGCAGCCTTGGGTGTCGATTGCTTTTGGCCATGAAACATTGAGCTGTTGATGTAGACACTACAGAGCACACAGCCACAATCACAATAACATAGATGGAACAGCAGAACTGCATATGGATTATAGTAATTTTAAGACGCAATTCTTCAGATACCTTACGGACAAGAGGACAGTGTCCATGATGCTAAGTACTTCGGGAGCGGATTTGCATACGCCATCGATTTTTATCTTCCCCTCCTTGAGAAGGGGGAGCAGGCACCTCGCCCATTCATTGGGGATTCGACCGACCTAAACAACAACAAAAATCGTGAGACCACGGTGATTCGCGAAAGCGGGAGTGATGAATCGAATGTACCTCCCCATGGCGCGGGGTGGAGAAGCGCATGATCTCGGAGGAGCAGGAAACGAGGGCGGGGCGGCCGGAACGGCTCTTGCCCCCGGCGGCGGCGGCGACCGGGGAGTTGGGGAACGAGAAAGTGACGGCATCCCCGGAGGCAACGCGCCGGCCCTTGCACGTGGACAGCCCCGCCATCTCCACGCTCCCCACCAACCACCAATGTTCGCCGCCGCCGCCGCCACCATTGGTGGATTCGGGCGCGACACTGGGCCTAG
Organism: Oryza glaberrima; assembly: GCF_000147395.1. NCBI lineage: Eukaryota > Viridiplantae > Streptophyta > Magnoliopsida > Poales > Poaceae > Oryza > Oryza glaberrima. The sequence continues at coordinate 19,011,494 of NC_068327.1, read as the reverse complement.
GTTTCTCTGCCGCCGCCGCCGCCGCCGGATTCGAACGGGCAGGGGTTTTGGTTGGCGGGGTCGATTCGGGGTGTGGTTTGGTGGGTTTACCCGCCGGAGGCGATGGCGACGGCGACGGTGACGGCGGCGGCGGCGGTGGCGGCCCGTGGGTGAAGTCGAGGAGGATGTTGATGGCCCTGGTGGGGTCGTCGCCGGCCATGTGGAGCGCGCGGATGATGTCCATCTCCGGCGTCCCATCGCCGAGCACCGCGCGCACCGTCGCCACCTGCTCCTCCCTTCCCCTCTCCTTCCCCATCTTCCGGCGACGCTGCTCGCCGTGAGATTTTTCTCTCCTCTTCTCTTTTTTTTTTTTTTTCCTCTCAAACCCTCCCGCTTCGGCTTCGCGCCACCGCCTATAGCTTTCGCGGGAAGCTTGCCCTTTTGGGGTCCAACGCGATGGGAGTTGCCCAGGTTGTGCTGAGATGGATCTACTTTCTTTTTCATGAATTCAGATACGCGATTTTAAACCCAAAAAAATGAGCATAAGTTTACGGATTGTTTGCTAATTCCAATGATATTTTCCTTTTGCTCTCATTAGCCCATATTTTCAGGTGTGTCTGTGATTAGTTTTGAGACAGGATTTCTGAGTTGGTTTTAACATAATCTAATAGCGGAGAATTTGGTTCAGAAAAAAATGACCCAGTCAGAGTTCAGACTTCAGAGTCGTTTTTAGAGGAAACATTAGCATCTTTGGTGGCACCACCTTTCTACAAGATTGCGGGCGTGAGTATGGCCGTTCTTTTCTCCAACAAGAGTTGGATGAATATTAAAATTTTCATGTCATATTTTTTAAACTATTAAACGGTGTGTTTCGCGCAAAAATTTTATATATGAAAGTTGCTCTAAATATTATATTAATCTATTTTCAAGTTTGTAATAGTTAAAACTCAATCAATCATACTTTAATACCACCTCGTTTTACGTAAAAAAATTAATCTTAATCTTAATTTTAATCTACATCTTCAGGAGAAAATAAGCAAAAGACTGATCCAGTCAACAGCGCAGACAAACACGGTCAATAACACACAGTTAACTCACAATTTTCATGAAGTTTCGCTTAATTTACAAATTAGAACCAGTGAATTACAAGATAGGCAATTGTACTTGTACCGCACAATTTTTTGCCCAAAAATATCGCAAGAATTTTATATGGTTTAAATTAACTTCTATGGAAACTTATAGCATTTCTGTGTTCCGGATAAATAATAATCCTTAAGTAGCACAAAAGATGCTATTTTTTTTTACCGTCCTGGAAAAGTGAAATGAGGTTGTTTCAAAAGCAATTCCAAATGTGAAGTGAGCGTAGCTTAACTGACTGGGGGCATGTTTAGCACAGCTCCAGCTCTAGCTCCACCCCTCTTGGAGCTGGAGCTCAGCCAAATAGTTTCAGCTCCACAAAAAATGGAAGTAGAGCTGGGTGTAGCTCTCTCATAAAATGAACTATAGTTGTGGAGCTGGGTTTAGGCAGATCCACAACTCCACTCCAAACCCAACTCCTGAAGCTAAATTTAGGAGTTGGAGCTATACCAAATATGGCCTAGGCTTCTTATGATTGAATCAGCCCATATGAATTTAAGTTCTAAATTTGATATTGGTGCTCGTATTTACGCTTAATTATTTTCCAGTAATAGACAATGTATTTTTCAGTAATAGACAATGTAATTGTCAGCAGTAAAGCGCCCACGGTTCATGAATTTGTATACATGTTTCTTAAAAAAGACAAATCTTAGAAGTATCTGTATGGGATCGTCTGGTAGGAATAAGTTCATCAGGACGGGGCGGCCGGAGCGGAGCAAGTCCACGGGCGGAGCGGCGGCGGCCGGAGCGGGGTGGCCGGGGCATAGCAGGGCGGCGATGGGCCGCGGGCGGAGTGGAGCGGCAGTGGCAAGAAGTGGGGAACTGCACCTTCTCCCTGACGGCAGCCGACAGCCGCCCAGCTTCTCTCCCGTCGCGCGCCGCCGCTCAGCTCCTCCCTTGCCGCCCGTCGCCCTCTCCCGCTCTCCCGCCGCCCACCGCTGCTCAACTCCTCCCTTGCTGCGCCGCCCGTCGCCCTTTCCCACACTGCCGACGCTCTCATCCTCTCCCACCGCCCCCATCGTCGCCAGCACCTCCCTTGCCACGCCAACGGCACCACCCTCCTCCACGCCGCCGTTGCCTTGTGTTCCCGCGCGCCGCCGATGCCAAGTCACCGCACCAGCTCCCCACCGACAAAAAGGTTGAGAGGTGGAAGAAGAGGGGAGTGAGGGTGACATGCCGCTGCCGCTCTGCCCGCGAACCTGCTCCGCTCCGCCGGCCTGCTCCCGCCGGCCGCCCCGCTCCACCGGTCAGTGAGGAAAGAGAGAAATGAAGATAGGGGAGACGGGGAGAGAGGAGGAAGAAGAGGGGTGAGGATGACATGTGGGGCCCATGTGGGCCCCACCATTTTTTATTAATTTCTATGTGAAACTAACATGTGGGTCCCACGAGCTTTATTATTTTTGCGGATCGAATTGCCACGTAAGCGCCACGTCAATGCCACGTCAGATCAAGACCAAGTCAAATTAGCCACGTAGGTGCCACGTCAGCCAAAACCGCCGAGGGACCTAATCTGCACTGGTTTTAATAGTTGAGAGACCTGTTGTATCTGGTTTTGCGGTTGAAGGACGAAAATCGGATTCGTTGACAAGTTAAGGGACCTTACCTATTCCTCGTCCGGTAGCCGGTAGGGCACATATGCAGGCTTTGCTTCCTTGATGGGCTCCGATTAGTACGGCCGTCTCGAAGAGAAGCCGATAATCATCGGCCCGGTAGGACAACTGGGTCCTAACGGGCCTGATCAACTCGGCCTATAGCCTATCTGGTTAGGTGGCCTGCCTTGTCTCGCTTATTATGAGTTAGCCTGTTTCTGGAGTTCACTAGCCACGTTAGCGTCACATAATAAGCGGACTCAATACTGTCTTAAGGACTTCATTTGTACTCGGTTTTACGATTAAGGGACAAAAATTAAACTCGCCCTATAATTGATGGAGGCAAAATGACCTTTGCTGGCAGTCCGCAAAATGTACTCCAGAATGCACAACACGAAAAGTCACTAACCAAAAACACTTAAAATAACTTAAGTTTTTTCCCCTAGGATAAATACAACAATTGAGCCTGGTATAAGAATATAGGTAATACATGTCATCAAAAAAGTATTCCCTTGCAACATTTTTATAGTTAAGTGTGCACATATTTATATGAGTGTTAATTAATCCTCTAAAAAGTCAAATACCATAAAGGCTTAATCCTCTAAAATAACTTTCTATTACTCTTTTTTTCCTTTCTCTGGCATCATTCAGGGAAATTTTGTTTAATCTCGCGCTAAGAATCGATGTTAGCTTAACATCCATGTTTTTCTCCCCTCCACGTCAGTAGATTTGTAGTTGGCAGTTGATGGGCAGCTTATATAGGTTTACTTAAAAGCCGTGGGAACGCTGGAAGAGTAGGAGTGCCACATCATCGATTTTTGCGAAAAAACCCCTGCACTTTTGGTTAGTTATGCGCTGGTCCTCGCTTCTTTCCACCGTCCGATCTCACCGTAGGGTCGATCTGGCCGTCCACGTGTCCCGCTGTGCCGGCCCTTCCTTACCCGTGCGATCGTCGGATTATGGACGGATGGCCTGGATTTCGCCAACCGGTACAAACCCTAGCCGCCCGTCCTCTCCTCTCCCTACGCGCGCGCCGCAACCTCCTCCGCTCACTCTGCAACCTCGCCCGCCTCCTGCGCTCGCGTGCGCCGTCGCCCACCTCCTCAGCTCGCACCGCAACCTCGCCCGCCTCTTGCGCTCGTGTGCGCCGTCGTCGCCGCAGCTCCCTTTCCTCTACTGTGCTGTGGCCGCCGCTCCCTCCCAATGAGCCGCCGGATCCCCTAGTGAGGAGGCCGGGACCGCCGGATCCGGTGACCCCGGTCTCCTCGCCGGCGGATCCGGCGCCCAGACGCCCACCTCCTCCGCTCGCAAGCGCTGCCACCGCCGCAGCTCCCTTCTCCTCTACCGTGCTGCCACCGCCGCTCCCTCTCTGCGATGTCAAATATGGCTCGGGGACCGTCTGATTCATCAATCTTGGCCTCCCCTCCAGTTGAATCGGTCGCCCAGATGGAGTCAACAGGGCGCCGCCGCTGCCCTCTTCTCCTGTCCCTCTCCGCCTAGACGGAGTCAGCAGGCCGCCGCCACTGCCATCTTCTCCTCTCCCTCTCCATGAGAGCCTCGCTCAGTGCCATGAGAAGGGAAGGGAGAGTGTCGGCTTGGCCAGGACCGCGATGAAGACAGCTGCGGCTCCGCGACAATAGCTGCCTGGTCGTTCCTGTTCTCTTTTTTCCTTTTCGTTCTAGCTCAGTGCCATAGGGCCATGAGAAGGAAGTGGTTGGACCTTAGTTGTTGATGATTACAACCGTGATTTGCTTCTAATGTGTAAGCCTTGATTTAGTTACAGTGCCAGTCTTGATTTGCTTTTAATGTGTATGGCATTATTCAGTTATAGTGTGTAGGTTGTGTGGAGAAATTTCCCTCTGCATGTACTTCAACACTGTCATGTGTGATCAAACTGTTTAGCTTGAAACAACACACGCTGCTACTCAAATTTCTCTATGCTGTGATTAATTGTTTCAGTTAGGAATTGCATATACAGCTTTGGAGGGCAAAACGATATTGTTGATAGGTTTATTTGTTCCCATTTGTGATGCAGGGCATATTTATGCGATTTGGGGCTTTCGTTCATTATATCAAGCTTAGGATACCTTTGACACGTATGTAATGATTCTCTTTGGTTGCCAAGTTAAAGTTCTTCTTGGGCTGATTCAGTTCATATTATGTAAACAAGAAACATAATAGAAACATAATAGTGCAGATCCAACTCAAAGCCTTTCAGACCATACTATAAATGCCCTAAATGCCCTACTGTTCTTTATTTATCAGTGCTTATAAGCTTCTCCAGATGCAGGTATCCCTCCCAGTGCATATGAAGTGGAACATATCTATGTAAGTTTTGTTTTGCCTCGATACGAATCAATTACTTTTTTTTGAACATCATACGAAGTCATTGTAACCTATTTAGAACTGGAATTTTAACAAAGATTGTCCTATGATGTAGCCATGGGACTTTTTTTTATTATACACCAGCTTGCACGAGGTGCATTAGTCTTTGTCGCCTAATTTGGTTCCTCTTCTTAGCTAGAGGTATACTAAGAAATACTAGCTAGGTTCTCTCTGTACGAGCACTAATGCATTTTTGGGAAGTATGGTATCTCATCTGAGGTGTGTGAATTTAGGCAATAAAGAAAAACATATACTCTTGTTGTATTTTTTGTTTAGAATTGAAAAAGTTATTGATATGAGAAATATGCTTAACATGCTACATGCATAGTCATATTGCTAAAATGTGATATTTCATATTGAAGACTATATACTATTTAAGCAGCTACCTGTGTTCCAAAACTATCAAATATTTAATTTCAAATGGTCAGGTAGGCTTACAGTTATTGACAACCAGTTGGGGATAGTAGGATATTGGATGAGGTAGTTCTTATAGTGTAGGAGCTACAATCCATTGACAGTGTTTGGAACTTACCGACAATGATAGTGGACATACTGGTATTTGAATAATGTCCCATGTGTTTTATTGCTAATTTTTGTTTAAACAAATTGTTCATGATAGTTGGGAAGTACAGCTGGCCCAATGTGTTATGGGGAACAAAAGCAATTGTTAATTGTTGCTTTCTCATGAAAAGGATGTAATTAATTATCTGGAACCAATGTGGAATAGTTATTCTCCTTCAAGTTTTGTCTTAATATCCAACAGATGGATATAAAATTGAAACCACTTTCTATGCATGAAACACTTATTTTTCTTCTTTTTTAGGCCAGTTGATCTATGATGGGATTCTTTGACCAATGATGGAATATTCGTTAGTGCCTTTTTTTCCAAGCTTATAAACCTGAAATGTGTCTGCATATTCTGGAAAAAGGATATTCAGATAATATCATTACTTTAAAATAATCTACATATTCTGAATTTAAATAGCAAGTGGACAATACAAACTTATAAATTATACGTTCCCTTTTATTCCTTGGCATGGAATGTAAATCAGCAACCACATGTTCCATCTGGTATGTTTTCCATCTATGATAATTTTTCTGCTGATTTGCTGCCCCCCCCCCCCCCCACCTTTTACCCCTATATTTGGATCATGCAGATAACTTTAAATAGCCATACCTCCATACCTCAGAGCAACTATATCATATCATATTTCAAGTCTTTTGGCCACGATTAAGGTAAGTATATCATATCATGCTAAAAGTCTCTTGGCCATCACATCTAGGTAGTCTCCGTAAATTCGATTAATCATAGCAACTACAATTGTCAGATATACTAAATAAGTCTCTAAATGATGGATATAAAAAAAATATGCTTCAATAGGTGCACATGGGGTCTTTCTTTCTTTTTTTTTCCTTACAGCGATATTTCTGGAATTTGCTACCGACCCATCATCTTTCAAATTGAATCTCTGTTTTTACATATACTTCTATGAAGTTTGCATCATAGGTTGACTTGACATTATGATTTCATTAGTTCTTTTTGCGCTTAATCAATCGAAATTGCAACATTTTGTTTCCACTTCATGCATGTAAAACCGAACTCTTGGACATAATGTTGGCCTATTGGACATAGCTCAGTAGTCACTGGCACTTTCCAAGTAAGCAGCAGCCATCTAAATTGCTGCACATATATTTGGTTATATACTGTTGTTTTTATTGCGCCGAAACACTAAAATATCCTTCACAATGCAGGTGCTATGTGAAAAGATCTCATTGTTTCGTGATGAAGATTTCTATATGAAAAATTTTCAGGTATGCGCCTTGCCTTCTAATGATTACCGACTCAACATTGATCTTTTTCTGTAATCTACATCACACTGGAAAGGCTTTTACACTATTGTGCATTGGTTGTACAAATTGTTCTCTGAACGAACCGATCAGAACAATTCACATTTGATCTTGAAAATATTAATAAATTGTAAATGCAAGTATGCTCTTGGCGCAAACTTGACAACTGTGACCATTTTGGGCTGCTTTGAGTATGATGTTACCTTCAAATCCACACGCAGCGTAGCGCGTGATTATTGCTAGTTATTTTTAAGACAACGCTAGCTATTGTATTGTATATGCCCTTTTACAATATGCAAGTTAAAATTAGGCCTATTTAAATTCCACATTAAAATTTTTTATCCTGTCACATTGAACGTTTGAACATCTGCGTGAAGTATTAAACATAGGCTAAAGAATAACTTATTGCACAAATTGCGATTAATTTGCGAGACGAATCTTTTTAAACCTAATTGCTCCATGGTTTGACAATGTGGGTGCTATAGTAAACATTTGCTAATGATAGATTAATTAGGCTTAATAATTTCGTCTCGCAGTTTACAAGCGGATTATGTAATTTGTTTTGTTATTAGACTACGTTTAATACTTCAAATGTGTGTCCGTATATCTGATGTAACACGCCAAAACTTTACACCCCTATATCTAAACACCCTATTAATCGAATTTCCCTATAAGACAAGGTATGGTGACAAGAGACTTGTTCCATGAAACTTCATATTACACTTTTTAGGTTTTCTTTTTGAAAAGGTAATGACTGGTGGCATGTAAGGATAATGTATCTCTAGTCTATCGTCTACTACAGTCATTTTCTTTTTCCTTTATTATTACATAGTGTATATATTCGTAATATTACAAAATTATTTGTGAAAACGTATCTATTTTTATCTCAGTTTAAAGGAAGCTTTCACCAAATCACCACAATTAGCACGTAGAAGTAGTAGTACTGCATTTCACAGCAACAACTATTTTTCATGGCCAACTATGCACGTGAACCGGCAGCATATGGTGCAGATGCAAAGAAGCTTACATAGGACGGAATAAAACCGGCGAGTTAATAATACCATTGGTGTAGCCATCGAAACAAAAAGTAGGATTAACTGAGGCGACACTGCACCTATCCGTTGTAATTAACAACACTGATTGCACATGCGGACACGGTATTATTATCAACATGTTCACCGGAACACCGAACATTGCGTGCAGCTGTGGCGGAAAACTGCAACCTAGGAGAATTATACATTTGTACTCTTATTACCATGTTTCTTTTATTTATTTTTAGTTGCTAGTACTGCTAATGCTAGCTGATAGTTTAGATGTGTTCCGTGGTTCTTCTGTTGGTTCTTGATGAAATCTTGATAGTGCGTAGGTTTAATATTAACTGATTAATGTAGAGCCTAGGATGAAAAATCATTAAAGATGGCAACAAGTTAGTGACAATTTTTATTCTCTTTGCTTGGTGCAATTTCTTTTAATCTAGTCTACAGTAACTTTGCGCTCAGAATTAATTAATAACTAGAAATTGTCGCGCCAGTTGGCACGACCGTTATTTCATAGCCCATCTATATACTTGTGGTCTTCTTTTAACCCGAAGTGAAACTTTACTAATAGTTTAACCAAGTTTATTTAGCAGAAAAAATATATTCATTGGTGGTTCATTTACTGTTGTAAATATTGCTATATTTTTCTATTAACTCGGTCAGAATCGAAATACTTTGACTTGAAAAAAATACCTTGCATTCTAAAATAGGTGGAGTACTTAATTGGCGTCCAATTTTTATTAGCTTATAATAGGCTAATAAATAAGGTATTCAGTGGTTTTATTGGCTGGTGCTATTTTGTTTATTACAAACTGATGGATGGATGAAGATAATACCACAAGTATACAGTGGAATAGTGAAATATTTAGAAGACCGATGAATAAAATTTGGCTGAAATGCACCAGTCGGTTTCTATTTTCTGGTGGAAGAAACTGTTGCAAGCCAATTTTCCTTAAATCGCTTATCATCTCAACGTAGTAAGTTAACTGAGAAAAAGCTATGCGATCAAAGACCTTAATTTTTTCCATCTTTTATTGAACATAACACACTAAGTTAGGAGACGTACCAATTGATGTGGTAACTTTTAGCTTCCACGTACGTAATCTCTTGATTTGATTCCTTGTCAGGCTTGATTTATCATATAATTTATTTTATGCTTTTTTACACAGTAGAACAATAAAAATAATAAAACAACATGAATTTAACATGTAGCACAGTTATACCCAAACTGATTATTTGCGCAAGCTGATTACTACTCTCTACTCCTTTTGTTCCATAAAACTTATGTTTGGATTGAAGTCACGGTAGCCTAAGTCAACTATTGAAATGATATATTTTTCTAGGCTTGTCAAAATTTGGTTTGAAACAAAATAAATACTAAAAACTATTAAAATTACCAAATACCGGTAAGGTCAATTTAGGCCATAAATCAAACCAGCCCTAGAAGGCCCCCGTTTTAGTCCTTTGCTAGGATATAATCCACCTGATAGTGTGTACTATTGCAGTATATAAGGTAAAATGGATGTTTTCAGATGGTTATGATCACTAAATTTCAGAAATATCCATCCTTTGATGCTCTGAAACAGCAAGCAGAAGGACGGAAGATGCACCAGCATAAATAGTTCATCATATCCTGTGTATTTCATAAGATACTCCAGGATAGCAACAATACTTCGTGAATGGATGGTAATAAAAAACTGAAAACATAATTAAAAACTGGTTAGTGTATGCTTAAAGTAAGTTCTCAACAGGCTAATAATCAATCACCTGTGTATTGTTGCACGCAAATGAATATTAGTTGCACGTTTGCACTTCTCCTTTCTTCTTGATCAATTCGCTCGATGCAATTACATCATTAGGATGAAAAGAAGTGATACTAAAAAAAGTGGAAATAATCCTTCAAATGTTGTGAAACCAACAACTTATTATACAACATTATTCTCATTGGCAACAAACCAATGAAACTGGAAGATAGAAAAATTGGGGACCTATTTGTTCCTCGCCATTAGAGAAAAGATACGTGACAAAATCAATTGAAAAAAGAGAACGTATGAGCTAAGCATGAAAAAGGAGGGGTGACCTTCCAGAAGTCACTAGCATGTAGAGGCTAAATCGGTTCAATCACTCTGAAAAATGTTGAACCTCTCAAATAGACCGATGACTATCTGTTTAGGCAAAAGGGGAAATAAAGGTTAATCTGAACCATCCAATGAACGAAGAATGGGTAAATATAAAAAATAAAATCGCCTGCCTCAGATCAAGAGGACAACAACGTTTCTGTCTAGCGCTACCGTGGATTGACACGACCTGATGATAATGCAGCCAATGTTCTTGAACATATTCAGTAGCTACTGAGAGAGGAGGTTTTGATTTCAAACCAGGGCACCGCAGAAAGGACGACCCCAACCCAAATAGCAAAACTCTCTAACTTCAAGGCTACCACTCTGAACGGCTCCAACGTGAAAGGTTAATCTGAGCCAGATACCTATTATCAAGATCAACGATGGACAATATGAGAAAAAAAAAACATATCTCTGCCTACCAAGAGGACAGTGGTGAGCCGAGATAATCTTCTCCAGTGCTGGTGTTGATTCATCAATCTAGCATATGTCCCGGTTGTACAATGCAACAATCCAAGATAAAGCAACTGGAGCTCTCAAACACACACACACACACACACACACACACACACACACACACACACACACACACACACACATATATATATATATATATATATATATATATATATATATATATATATATATATATAATTAATACATCAATCAATCGAGAAGAGGTCGGGCTATCAATCAATCGGAGCAGAATAAACACATACTTCATCTGTACCAAAATGTAGCTATTTTTAAGGTTGGCACATATATTAAGAAAGTAGGTGAGAATGATTGGAGGAAGTGTGTGATTGGTTGAAAGGAAAAGTAGGTGGAGAAGAATGGTTGTGATTGGTTGAGAGGATGAGGTAGGTGGAGAAATAGCTTCATTTTGAGACAAAACACTATGCTAGAAATGACTATATTTTGGGACGGAGGAAGTATATGCGTGGACTGAAATTAATCTCTTGATTACAGCCATGAAGTCTGCTCATTAGGGCATCTACAATATTTCATTTAGCCACCTAATAATATTGTGGAACTAGTCTATAGAAAAGAAATAACATAAGTTACCCATAAACATATGAGTTGCCCATAGAGAATAAAATATGTTATTTCTCTTTACTTCCTATCTCCTCCTAATACTATTTGCTATCTATATACATTGTGAATGTCACAATAGTAAAGCTCATATACGTGGATCCCATCTATATAAACTACTTTTTCTATATACATTGTATATGAGGTCCCATCTATATGAACTATTTTTGCTATATACATTGTTATTGTCCTTAGTGGGCCCTAGCAGTTTTCGTTTTTCGGAGGAGGTGATAAGTCTAGGCGGCAGGACTCGAGACTGGAGAGCGAGGTGACGGCGAAGGGGAAGAGGGTGGGGCTGGCGGTGCTACTCACTCGCGTGGAACGAAAAGGCTGAAAGGGATTGACGGTAAGTGGAAGAGGTTTGCGAGTATGGACATGACTGGTTGGCTTTTCAGTTTGCAGAGAATTGGGGCTTCAGTACTCTCCAGTAAGACAGTGGGATTGCATATATCAACCCACTGAGTTTTCATCCAATGTCTATCTTAATTTAGGGTGACGTGGCCAACGTAAGAGTAATAAATTCCTATTAACTACACTAAGTGGGGATGAATTGTATAGGTTTATAGGATATAGATCATAATACCATGTCACTCTACAAATATGCAATTATAGATTTAATCTGCTCATATATAAGAAAAAACACAAATTAATTTGGTAAGATGGTATATGACTGATTCTTGATGTGTACATCAGCTTTGTAATTGAATGCTTTATTTCTTGATGTGTGAATCATCATTGTAATTCAAGTTTGGTAATATGGTAGATGCCTACTATGTCAACATTATCAAATTATTTTATAATTTTTAATAACTATTCAATTGATATTTGGGAAGTGATAAATAAAGGAGTGCGTATGAATTTACTCGGAGTTATAAAAAGTCAATTTTGCCCCTTTTTTTAACTTTTAGATCACTTAATGACTTAAATATTAATACAAGTGTTGCATTTGGGAAAAAATAATAAGTTTCTCGACTCACCGTTGCCGAAGAAAGCTACGCATAGAGAGAAGAAAGCCACGCATAGAGAGATACGCATGGTGTTAGATAAATAAAGAAAATAAATAGAGATGACGGGCAAATGGGAAAAAAAATGATGAGTCGTATTACTACTCAGGAAAACTAAGGGCTATACATAGTAAAAATATATATTTATAACTAAGAATTAAAAAATAAATATGGGGGGGTCAAGGCCCCCGCTTAATATGAATCGGACTCATCACTGTTGAAATATAGTGAGATAAATAGAGTTATTGCGGCATACAAATGGAGTTATTGTGATATTGTTAATTAACTAGGTCATTACTAACTAATGACAACATATGAACTCATTATGAACCACATGATCGTAATGAAAGTGACGACTTTTTCCAAGGCGATCACAAGGTACTTGACTAATACCAAACACAAGAACATGCCAGTTGCAATGAGAACAATATAATAATTAAAATTAGAATGGCGAATTACGCAGCACAAGGCAGGATGTCGATCAAGATCTCACGCCAGCACCACCGCCCGCTCGTTGCCGACAACTCATCAATCCTCTTGTTGTACCCAAGTATCCACAGAGCTAAGCTAATGACGGAGGCATGCACGGTGCAGAATACAATCTTTGTGAAGCTTAGCAAGTATAGAGCATTATAGTAGCTCAAGCATGGTACGCATGTGCTCGGCAACACAGTTATGGCTTAGAGGATGAGGCCGATCGTGCAGCCTATGATGTCGATGAAGAAGTCCGCTAGTCACAACACATGGTTGGCCAAAGAAACGAAGCTCCCTGGATTGTTTGCAAGTAACAATATTTGTACAAAATTTATTGGATTTCGCACAAAATGGGTAATTTCAAAGCAGTAGCACATCATTCAATTGATTCGTTTCCTGGATTGTTTGCAAGCAACAACATTTGTACAAAATTTATTGGATTTCGCATAAAATGGGTAATTTCAAAGCAGTAGCACATCAATCAATTGAGAGTATTTGAAGGCGTAATGCACACTAAAAAAAATGATTCATAAAGAAACTAGAGGAAGCCCCTAAAAGCTTATGCCAAAGCATGCAACTTTGGCCATTTCAAATTTCAAATTTCAGCTTACTTAATAGTTAAATAGTTAGTAGCTAATACACGGGTGTTACATTGGGGATAAAATCACATGGCTCTGTTCTTACTCTAGCCTCACTTATCTTCTTCCACGACCTTGCTTGATCATCTCTTCTGCAACCATCCTGTGTTATATATCTCGAGGGCTACGTTCCTTATCATTTCACGCAGTTGCAATAGTTCATAGGTCATATTTAAGTCTCTATGAACTTACCATATTGTCCAATCAACATATGCACACTGTTTGTTAAAATATTGGGTGGATTTGGAGAGTAACTTAGCTTGTGTTTGGTTCATGATTAAGGTTGGATAGGATATAACCATCCATATTTTTAGGGATATGGTGATCCAACCTTTTCTTTGGTTGCATGAATATGGCCATTTAGTTTTTTGTTAGATGGATGAGGATGGATAGAATGATAACAATAAACTATTAATTAATAATAAGATATGTTAATTATCATTAATCTAAGCATAGGCTATACTAATTAACAACAAATTAGATTAATTATATATATTAAGTAACAACCAAAAGTGTTAATTATCAATAATCAATTACTAAATATTGAGATTAGAAAATATCGGTATCATCGTTCGGCCAATTTGGTGGATGAGCTCATCCAACATCTTCATACAATATTCCGTCTCATGGCCTTGACCACCAACCAAACACACTTAAAATTTTGATTGCTATCTCCTATCGAGGGATATTGAGCTAACCAAATACACCCTTATAGTTATGGAGAGCGATTAAAAAATTACTACTAGCACGTGCGGTACATGAGCAGCTAGCATGAGTATTCTCATATCACACCTAGCGGTGGAGAGAACGAATACAATAGGAAAGATATAATACATTAATACAACTACAACCTGGGCAACGGAGACTGAATCTTTTATATTTTAGACCTTTTTGAAAACTTATTTTACAAATAAATCTCTAGAAAAAAACTTTTTCGTATTCCTGGAATGGAGCTTTTTTGTGGCGCCAGTGTTATAGGCACTGTGGTCGAATATGACGGTGCCAATGACATTGGCGTCGTCCCCCTACCCCCGGCAAGGGGTAAACGCCAATGACATTAGCACAGAGGACCTATTTTTAATAAAAAAATGAACTATTTGCAAAACGATATTTACAAATGGGTACTCAACCTCTAGGAAATATTTGTAATTTTTTTTATTATAAATAGGTTTTTTTGAGATTTCTTTTTTCAAATAGGTACTCGGCGCTGACCAACTTCATATAACTGACAGCTTCGGAAGGGGTGACGAGAGGGAAGGCACCATGGTCATGGATGCCATCATGTTAGACTATGGCGCCAATTATGCTGGCGCTGTGAAAATAGTTCATTCCTAGAATAAGTTTTTTCAGAGGTCCTTCAAAGAGACCGCATGCTTGACTGATGTATCAATAACACAAAGATTCGTACTCTAGCATATAATTCATGGTAATTACAATCCTACATTGATTTTTCAAAGTTTCTTAGATTTCATATAAACAAGATGAAATCCAACAATACTATATACAATATGCATTACGACTAGTTTTTTTTTTCTAAACTAGGGTAATCTGAATATTTATCAATGACATCTTCTATCAGGCTTCATTGTGTACGAAGGGTGAGTTCGTTTCTACCTTTTCCCAACCTCCACCCCCTCATTTTCCACGCGCGTGTGCTTTCCGAACTACTAAACGGAGCACTTTTTTTTTTTGGAAAAGTTACTTGAAAATCATATTAATATATTTTTATAATTTTTTTAGCTAATAAGTAGTTAGTCATGAGGTAACCCATCACTCTATTTTATGTGGGAAGGAGAACGTTCCCAGCCTATACTAGTATCAAATATAACCTATTACTCTATTTATTATTCTCTCCGTTCCACTGTAAGTGCATTTTAGCAGTGAGGGAAAAATAAGAGGAAAAAAAAAAACCCAAACACCCTATTGAGTGAAGGATGGTAAGGATTATGGAGTGGGTCAGTGGGATGGTAGTTGAGGGTAAGATATATAAAAAATTAAATATGATGTGATAGATGTGATAAGTGAGGTAGGATTATATTTATTTTAAAATGTAATTTAAATCTAGGATTATACTTATTATAGGATAAGGGTTTTATACACCAATACCTCTAAAAAGATGTATGAGGAAAAACCAGTGACTAGAAGTACTCCCTCTATCCCATAAAAAAAAAGAGACATTGGGACCGAGGGAGCAGTGACTTTAGGTAGTGTTTGGTTGCTGGGATGAGATGGGATGGGATGGGACGAACCCACTTTTAGGGGTGTTTGGTTGAGGGGTGGGTGGGATGAATTGGTCCCAGGAGAGGAATATTCCTCTCAGATCCGGGACCAATCGATCCGGGAAAAAGAGCCGGACGAACTCGTCCCACCTGGGACGAGCGCACGGCATCAGCTCGTCCGTGACTGCCGCTGCTCGTCTACAACCGACGCCGCCTCATCCGCGCCCGCCGCCGCCTTGCCCCCGCGACCGCCGCCGCCTCCAGGACCAGCCGCCGCTTCGTCCGCGACCGCCTCTGCCTCCGTGACCGGCCGCCGCCTCGTCTGCAACCGCCTCTGCCTCCACGACCGACTGCCGCCGCTCATCCGCGCCTCTCCTCGCCTCCGCCTCCGTGCGCGGCCGCCGCCGCCTCCGCGTCCGACGCCGCCTCGTCCGCAACCGCCTCCGCCTCCGCGGCCGACTGCCGCCGCTCGTCTGCGCCTCTCCTCGCCTCCGCCTCCGTGCGCGGCCGCCGCCTTGTCCGCGGCTGCCGACTTGTCCGAGACCGCCGCCACCTCCGCGTCCGGCCGCCGCCTCGTCCTCAACCGCCGCCGCCTCCACCTCCGCAACCGACCGCTGCCGCTCGTCCGGGCCTCGCCTCGCCTCTGCGACCGCCTCCGCCTCCGTGCGCGGCCGCCGCCTCGTCCGCGACTGCCGCCGCGCGCGCCTCCACGTCCGGCCGCCGCCTCGTCTGCAACCTCCTCCGCCTCCGTGAACGACCGCCTCCGCTCGTCTGCGAGCTAGCCGCTGGGAGCCAGACGGCCCTAATGGTCCGTGAAAGTTCTCCATCCCATCCCACCTCAATCCCTTCTACCAAACAAAAAACTATAACCATCCCATACCACAAACCAAACAGATAACTGGAACCATCGCATCCTAGAAAACTGTGATAGGTCTAACCCATCCCACTTTGTCCCCAAACCAAACACACGCTTAGAGTCCAGATTGGATGGATGAAGTTTTGCGAGGATATGATGACCAGAGTCATATCCCTCCTTGGAAAAGGAAATGTCGCCTGAGAATGTATTCCCTCTGTATAAAAATAAGTGCTGACTGTGACAGCACTAGACAAAACACTATGACTTCTATGTCATCCTCTCCTACTACTAACAAGAAAGGTAGAAGGGTTAAAAAAAAGAAGAAGAATTTTAAAAATTAATTTCAAATGAAGGGAGTCTTTTGGAATTGTGATGGGTTTAAGGACCCGAAAATACATAAGTTTATTTCTGACTTAACCAAAGAACATCAACTTGACTTTATAGCATTATCTGAGACTGTTAAGAAAGATTTCTCTCCAGCTGCACTTAAAAATCTTTGTGCTGGTAAAGATTTTTTGTGGCACTGTAAACCCCTAGAGGTAGGTCTGGTGGGCTTATTTTAGGCATCAATTTACTTAATGCTGATATTGGTTTAATTGATAAGGGTGATTTTTATATTAAGTTCCATATACATAACATAGTTGATAATTTTAAATGGGCTTTAGTTTTGGTTTATGGACTGGCCCAAAATGAGTTTAAGGATCAATTTCTTGTTGAATTAGTTAATTTGTGCAGTCATGAAACCTTATCAATTCTTATTGGTGGTGATTTTAATATATTTCGTAGCCCGGATGAAAAAAATAATGATAATTATGATGATAGATGGCCATTTCTTTTTAATGCTATTATTGATGGGCTATGTCTTAGGGAGTTGCAAATGTCCAGTAGGAATTTTACTTAGGCAAATAATTGAGCAAACCCAACGTATACGTATGAGAAGCTTGATAGGATCTTAATGTCAACGGAGTGGGAACATAAATTTCCTTTATCCTTGGTGGTTGCTCTTAATAGAGATATATCGGATCATACTCCTTTATTCTTAAATACAAATTCGTCCTCACTGGGTAATGCTCAATATAGTTTTAAGTTTGAAGGGTAATGCTCAACATAGTTTTAAGTTTGAATTTGGTTGGCTGTTACGGGAGGGTTTTGTTGATATGGTGAAGGAGATTTGGTCTAGTGTTGATGAAGGTAATTCCTCTATGGAGCGCTGGCAGGCAAAATTTCATCGTTTAAGACAACACCTGAGGGGATGGGCTAAACATACTAGTGGTGTCTACAAAAAAGAGAAAAAGGAGATTTTGGATAAGTTGGATTTGCTTGATAAAAAAGCAGAAACAATCCTTTTGTCTCAGGAAGAAATTGATATTAGATGGTATTATAGGAATAGATTGTCCTCGCTTCTAAGAGAAGAGGAAATTAAGTGGTATCAAAGGGCTAAAACTAAAGATATTCTTGAGGGCGACTCTAATACAAAGTTTTTTCATTTGGTTGCAAATGGTAAACATAGGAAAACCAGAATTTTTCAATTACATGATGGTGACCAATTAATAAATGGTGATGTGAATTTAAAATCGCATGTTACCACTTATTATAAAGGATTATTTGGCCCGCCTGATGATTATGATCTCCAGTTTGATGAGAATAAATTTGTAGATATTCCTCAAGTATCTCAATTGGAGAATGAAGCTTTAACACAGGAATTCACTGAAAAAGAGATCAAGGAGGCCATTTTCCAAATGGAACATAACAAAGCCCCGGGTCCTAATGGATTTCCGGCTGAGTTTTATCAAGTCTTTTGGAATGTTATCAGAGATGACTTATTAAATCTTTTTAGTGATTTCCATAATGGTACTTTGCCTTTATTTTCTCTTAACTTTGGTACTATTATTCTTTTGCCTAAGTGCGTTGAGGCCATGAAAATTCAACAATATAGGCCTATATTCTTACTTAATGTTAGTTTTAAAATATTTACTAAGGTTGCTACAAATAGAATAATGGGTGTTGCTCAGAAGATGATTAGTCCTACTCAAACTGTTCTTTTACCCGGTAGAAACATTATGGAAGGGGTTGTTATTCTACATGAAACTATGTATGAATTGCATCGTAAAAACAAAAGTGCTGTAATTTTTAAGATTGATTTTGAAAAAGCTTATGATAACGTTAAATGGTCTTTTGTACAACAAACATTAAGGATGAAGGGCTTCTCTCCTAAATGGTGTGAGTGGATAGTTTCTTTCATTCAAGGGGGTCATGTTGGTGTTAAAGTAAATGACCAAATTGGTAATAATTTTCAAACTTATAAAGGTCTTAGGCAAGGTGATCATTTATCTCCAATCCTCTTTAATATAGTAGCGGATATGCTTGCTTTATTAATCAAGAGGGCTAAAGAAGCTGGGACTCTTGAGGGGGTAATCCCTCACTTGGTGGATGATGGTTTGTCTATTTTGCAGTATGCAGATGATACTATCATTTTTTTTGGAGCATGAGTTACAACAAGCAAAGAATTTGAAATTGATTTTATCTGTGTTTGAAAAGTTATCTGGCCTGAAATTTTTTTTTTTCACAAAAGTGAATTATTTTGTTTTGGTCAAGCTAGCGAGTTCTATGATCAGTATTCAAATATCTTTGGTTATAAGTTAGGTTCCTTTCCTGTCAAATACCTTGGTATTCCAATGCATTTTAGAAAATTGAGTAATAAAGATTGGAAAGTCATTGAGCAAAGAATTGAGAAAAACTAAGTAGTTGGAAAGGTAAGCATATGTCTGTTGGGGGTAGAGTGGTTTTGATTAACTCTGTACTTTCAAGCTTAACTATGTTTATGTTATCATTTTTTGAGATTCCGAAAGGTGTTCTTCAAAAGATTGATTATTATAGATCACATTTCTTTTGGCAAGGGGATGATCATAAAAAGAAGTACAGACTTGCTAGATGGGATATCGTTTGTCAGCCCAAAGATCAGGGTGGTCTGGGGATTCATAATTTGGAAATACAAAATAAGTGTCTTTTGAGTAAGTGGTTGTTTAAGTTGATAAATGAGGAAGGTGTATGGCAAACTTTATTGAAGAGAAAGTATCTCTATAATCAGTCTATAACATAAGTTGATAGAAAACATGGTGATTCACATTTTTAGTCAGGCCTCTTGAAAGTTAAAAGCACTTTTTTAAATATGGGTTCTTGGATTGTGAATAACAGGGAACAAATAAGGTTTTGGGAAGATAAATGGCTAGGAAATGTAGCTCTAAAAGAAAAATATCCATCTTTATTTTCTATAGTTCGAAGGAAAAGTTCTTCAATTGCTAATGTCATGAGATCTGTTCCGCTTAATGTTTCTTTTAGAAGAGCTTTATTTGGTCAGAATCTTGTTTATTGGCATGAGTTGTGCATTTTTATTGTACATATTCAGTTGAATCAAGCTCCTGGCATTTTTAGATGGAATTATCATCAAGATGGTTTGTTTTCAGTAAGGTCGATGTATCTAGCCTTAATTAATTATGGTTATAATGATAAAATAAGTTTATTTGGAAACTTAAGATACCGCTTAAAATTAAGATCTTTATGTGGTACTTGTTTAAAGGGGTTGTGTTAACCAAAGACAATTTAGCAAAACGAAATTGGAATGGCAGCTTAAGATGTTGTTTCTGCATGAAAAATGAGACTATTCAACATCTTTTTATGGATTGTCATTTTGCAAAATTTGTTTGGAGAGCGGTACAATTTTCTTTTAGTTTATACCTCCTTTCTTCCATATCCCATATGTTTGATGGTTGGCTTTAAGGGGTTGACAAGAAAAAGAGAAACTAATTCTTGTAGGAGCTACTACTATATGTTGGGCTCTGTGGTTGTGTAGGAAATGATATGGTTTTTGACAAATCAGCATCTACTTCATATATGTAGGCAATTTTCAGGGTAACATATTGGCTCCGATTTTGGGCACAGCTGCAAAAGTGTGATGAAGATAGAGAGCTCTTGAAGGTTGCATGCCGTAAGCTTGAGACGACGGTTATGCAACTTTTTTGCCAACCATGGATAGAGGTTCATAAATAGACTTGAATAATTGTGTGTTCCTTATTTTGGTCTGGTCACTTTTATAATGTTTGGATGTGTTTAATTCTATTTGAACTACACTATTTGTTCAAGTATTAGATTGTAATAATTGGCTGTAGCTCTGTTGAGCAAAGGCTGAGATGTTATCTATTCCATTATCTAAAAAAAATAAGTGCTGTTTTGCACTGTTATATTCAACATTTGATCGTTCGCTTTATTTGTTTTTTTTTGTATAATTAGTATTTTTTTTGTTATTAGATGATAAAACATGAATATTGCTTTATGTGTGACTATTTTTTAAAAATATTCATAAAATTTTTAAATAATATGGACGGTTAAATGTTAGACACGAATACCATGGTTGTATTTATTTTGAAACAAAGGTAGTATATAACGAATGATAAATATATATATCATATAATGAATGATCAAGGCGGCCAATCGGCCATCATGATCTGTGCTGTGACTAAGGCTCTGTCAAATGATGGAGTACACTGCAAGCACAATATAGGGCCTAGGCCCTGTTTACCTTAAAATTTTTCACCCTATCACATCGAACGTTTAACACATATATAAAGTATTAAATATAGACTAAAAAAATAATTAATTACATAGATTGCGATTAATTTGCGTGACAAATCTTTTAAACCTAATTGTTCCATGATTTGACAATGTAGTGCCACAGTAAACATTTGCTAATGACGGATTAATTAGGCTTAATAAATTCGTCTCGCGGTTTACTGATGGATTCTGTAATTATTTTTTATTAGACTATGTTTAATACTTTAAATATGTGTCCGTATATCCGATATGACATGGAAAAAAATTCACCCCTGATCTAAACACAGCCTTAGAGAAAATAACACTGACTAGATTAAAATACCAGAAATCACTTTGTTGAGCCGTTTATATTTTCTAGTGGCATTTTGATTTTTTTTCCCAAATGCTAAATAAAATACGTCAAAATCAAAAAATTATAAAAATGATTTTGAGATAACTATTCTATATACTATTATAAAAATTAAAGATGTTTCTGCTGATACTTTTGTATGTCGTTCGTATTTGAGTCAATTTTTAAGTTCGTTTACTTTTAGAAATACATAAGGAAATTGAATAAGAAATCATTTTCAAAAAAGCTCACATGTTAATTTGGGACGAGAGTTGGACTTCTAGTTGCTTTAAAATTCTTACAAGACCATAAGAAAGCAACATAGTACATGATATGACCATCATCCCAATAAAATTTTCAAATTAGATATCAATACTATAAAAAAATCCCATATATATTTTTAGATAAATCTAACAATAATATGATTAAAATTGCTTTCAGGCGCTGCAGCGCAATACTCCCTCCGTCCTAAAAAAAAGACAAACCCTGGGTTTCCGAGTCCAACATTTAACCATCCATCTTATTTGAAAAAATTATGAAAAAAATTTAAAAAGACAAGTCATGCATAAAGTATTAATCATGTTTTATCATCTAACAACAATGAAAATACTAATTATAAAAAAAATTATATAAGACGGATAGTCAAACGTTGTACATAGAAATCCGGGTTTGTCTTTTTTTTCTCTCGTAGGGAGTACGTTTTTTCTAGTCCAATAAAAAAAATAAAAAATAGACGGCGGCCCTAAGTTTGAACACAAACATACATCGAAAACCATAATGCTCATCTTATCAGTCAGTATGTTTAAAGCGTGCACTCCAGGGTGGGCTGTCATGCATGTGTTGGTGCGGTGGGATGCGCCGTGTGCATCCCCCCAATCACCGGGGAAATTTCACCTATAAATGTCATCGGTCAACCAAGACCAAGGTACAATAAAAAATCTCCATCCCAGCCACCTCACAACAAGATCCTCAACTCCTCTTGCAAAAAAAACACACACACACACGCACACGCACACAACTCACCGGGTGATCGGTCTGTCACTGCAACGTGGAGCCCATATGCCCGTGGCATACGGGTCGACTACGACTACGAGTACATGTACGCGTACATATACATAACATAATACTGTCCGGTGCCCCCGCTGCGTGAAAAGAGGTCGGCCCCCACGTGGCCTTCCTGCTCGGTCACCGCACCCCCGGGCCTCGAATTCCAGGCCACTCCCTCCCAGCCCCAGCCCATGGAAATAATCGAAAAAAAGTCGCAGAAATGGCGCTAAATTAGAGTGAGCCAGCAGCCGCAGCAGAGCAGAGCAGACACAGCCAAACACACACACTCCTCTCCTCATCTTCTCTCTTTCTCTCTCTCCGTGCAGCACTAGATTCCACTTGCTCTCCTCCTCTTCCTCCAGAGATTTGCTCTGCTTGTTCGTCCGTGTCGTCGTGCGGCGGCGGAGGAGGGGGATCAAGAACAGGAGAGGTGTCCAGTGGCGGAGGCAAATCAATCACGTCGCCTTACCTAGCTAGCTACCTAGCTGGTCTACGAGCTTGAGCTAGATCCTGAGGCGGGGTAGTATTCCGGCCAAGAAGGAGAAGGATGGGGGAGAAGGTGAGTGAGGCGGCGGCGGGAGTGGAGGATCAGGACGGCGGCGTCGCCGCGGCGGCGGCGGCGGCGGCGGGGATGGATGGCATTCAGTACTGCAGCGAGCATCCCTACCGGCCTGGGGCGGCGGCGGCGGCGGTCGCCGGTGGAGGGATATGCGCCTTCTGCCTGCAGGAGAAGCTGGGGAGGCTGGTGTCGTCGTCCAAGTCCAGCCCCTTCTTCCCCCTCGGCGGCCACCCTCCGCCGTCCGCCTCGCCGTCGTCGCCGCCGTCCTTCCGCCGCGCCGCGGCGGTGGTGGCGGAGCCCCCGCCGCCGCTCCGCTCCTCCTCGGGCGCCTCCCGCAAGCTGATCCCGTTCGGCAGGAGGAAGGCGTCGTCGTCGAGCTCCTCCTCGTCCTCCTCCGCGTCGGTGGCGCTGGCCGGCGGCGGGCTGAAGCGGAGCAAGTCGGTGGCGCCGCGGCCCGAGGAGCACTACTCGTCGTCGGCGTCGTCCGTGACGGCGGAGAGCCCGCGGAAGAAGAGCTTCTGGTCCTTCCTCTACCTCTCCTCCTCGTCGCCGTACACGCACCAGGCCGTCACCTCCACGTCGTACGGCGCCAACGGTGGCGCCGCCGCCGCCGCGAGGAGGAAGTCGGTGTCCGTGGCGTCGGCGGCGTGGGCGTCGAGGGGTGGCTCCGCTGCCGGCGCGCATGAGCAGCAGCAGCCACGGGCGGCGGCGACCTCTTCGGTGTCGGGGCGGAGGCTGGAGGCCATCGGCGAGCCGGAGAGCCCGAGCCAGGTGTCGTCGTCGTCGTCCTTCGGGCGGAAGGTGGCGCGGTCGCGCTCCGTCGGGTGCGGCAGCCGCAGCTTCTCCGGCGACTTCCTGGAGCGCATCTCCAACGGCTTCGGCGACTGCACGCTCCGGCGCGTCGAGTCCCAGCGCGAGCCCAAGCCCAACAAGATGCGCGCGCTCGGCCACCTGGGCGGCGGCGGTGGCGGCGGCGCCGACGATGACGACGACGACGACGACGTGTACCAGCACCAGCACCGGATCAAGTGCGCGGGGTTCTTCGGCGGCATGGGCCCCACTCCCTCCTACTGGCTCTCCGCGGCAGAGGGCGCTGCCACCGCCGGCGGCGTCGGCGGCGCGAGGAAGTCGGGCGGCCGGAGCCACCGGAGCTGGGCGTGGACGGCGCTGGCCAGCCCGATGAGGGCGCTGAGGCAGACGAGCTCCACCACCACCACCACCACGAAGACCATCACGGCCGTGCATTCCAGCCACGTCGTCGCGCACAGCAACGGCAGCACGCCGGCGGCGGCATTGTCCATATCATCCCCGGTGCCAGCATCGTCGACGGCGGCGACGGATTGAAAGACGCGCGGCCGGTTAATTACCCCCCCCCCCCCCCCCCCCCCTCTCTCTTCCCGCCACTTTCTTGAGCCGTATACATTTCCCCATTTTGCCGCCTTCTTTTTTCGTCTGTAATTTCAAGATGGAACAAAACTGCTGCTCATAAGTTGAAATGTGCTGTGGATTTCGGGTTGATTTTGCTGTCAAATTTCTTCGACTCGTTCCTCGAATCACCATCCATTTCGTCGCTTTGTCTAGGCAGTCTAGCACTAATCCACCGTAAACAATCTTTCCTTTCCATCGGATTTCAGATACTCCTATGAATGTGACATTCAACTCAAAGCCATTGATGAACCCAACCATCCGTTTTAAGTTCACCATTAACTACTCCATTCTTTGGTGGGTGGTTGGGGGATGGTGGCGTGGTAGTGGAAGAAGAACCAGAAAGATGAACCCAAGCCAAGAATTGTTACTGCCAGGCAGGCAGGCCAATTTGTCAGTGACAGTGTGACCATTTTGTCAGTTCAGTAGGTGGCCAGCCTTCACAAACCCTACATGCAAGTACAAGCACAGTTTTGACCACGCGTAGCGTACTCTACGTACGCAACGCCAAGCCGCAATTACAACACGGGCCGCCCCGCGCCGCGCTGCAAAACGCAGCCCGTGACCCTGACCCGCTGCAGCTTTCTCGCTGCGCCGCACGGACCTCAATGCAAACGCCTCTTCACTCCGGTGGACGACGGCGACCGGTAATAACGCTGCACGATACTACTAAATGAAAAGGTGTCCGGGAAAGGTCTTCGCTAACCTCTGAATTGTAGTACTACTAGTTAATCCGTTCCAAATACATGTACTCCGTGGCTTTGATTTTTTTTTTGTAACATTTAATCATTTGTCTTATTTAAAAAATATATAATTATTATATATTTTGTTTGTGTCTTTCTTTATTATCAAAATATAAAGTACATTATTTATGATTTATCTTTTTTATATTTACATTAATTTTCAAATATGACAAATGGTCAAACTATCATGGGGGTAATTGGGTGTGATACTGCGATGGGAAAAAAAACGACACAGCGAAGGCGATGCACGCCAACACTGTACACTAGGAGTACATGTAGACAACTGTATCTGTGTCACTGTGTGGCTGGCCATGGCAGCCAGCCACGACGACGACGAGACATGGGGCGGAGTTGCGGACGCCGCAGTGCATGGGGAGAGGAGAGAGCGACCTTTCTTCTACTCCTGCACTGGTCCGAATTCAATTCAATTGTTGGTCTCGTCGTCGTCGTAGCCCATGTCCATGCATGCATGCACGCACGTTGCGTTGCACGGGCACTATCGGCCATGAGCATGGGGTCGCAGCCCTCGTCCGGGTGCGTGCGGTATCAGTGGCTTATCATTCTGGGAAAGGGGCCCCTCCACTCTCTCCACTAATCAATACTACTACCACCAGTACACACTCTCCTTTCCCGGATCTTGTCTCGGCGAGCTAAAGCTAACCAACGTACTACGTCCTGTAATTTTTATGCCCTTGCAGCTGCTGCAATTTTTTGCAATGTAGTACCCCCTTCAGAATGTAAAACTTTCTAATATTGCTCACATTCATTTAGATGTTAATAAATCTAGACATATATATATGTTTAGATTCATCAACATCTATATGTATATGAGCAATGCTAGAAAATTTTACATTGTGAAACGGAAGGAGTAGTACTGTAGCTCGTATCGGAGTCGAATAATTGATTCGATCACTCACAAACTCACTCACAATCTTGTGTGATAGTACAAGTAGCATGATGAGGGATTGGAAGTTGGAAGCCGCTAGCGGCGGGGTACAAGCGTGCCGGGATGGCGTCGATGGATCAACAACGGTGAGGCCGACTGGTAGTAGTGCTTGCAGTGGCAGCAGCAGGACTGTGCAGTACTAGTCCATTGGCGTGAGCTGGGGTTGGGTTGGGTTGGGCGGGCACGTGATGGCTCTGGCCGCTGCTGCCGCGAGGGGTCCCATGCATATGCCGCAGATATGCTCCCGTTTGTCTCGTTCCATGCTTCCTTTTTCTCTCCTCCTCCCGTCTCTCAGATCGTCGAGCCTCTCCTCCGGTGCAAAGCATTAAGCATATGCATCCGTTGTTGCGGCAATGGCGTAGTACAGTCGTTGTAGAGGTTAGAGTGAAACGAAAAAGATGCTTACTGTCTCCAGCCAGCCACGAGAGAAACACATGCTGAAGGCATGAGTACTGGAGATCATCATTTCGACGGAAGGAAGCTGCAGCTGAGCAGCTGTGATCAGGCTCATCGGAGAGGAGCGAAGTCATATCAGGGTCCAAGTAAGCATGATTCTGCCCCCAGGTGGAAACAACGACCGGGCCGGCTTAAACAGCCTGACACTATACCACAGAGGCACGCAGAAACCACTGACTCCAGCCCCAAAATCCTGATTACTGTTGCATTTTAGATTCTCGCGATGGTGGACAGGTCGACGACAGCAGAAGGACAAGCTTGGTGTGGCTTTTGAAGCCACTGCGAAGAAGAAAGCTCCGGTCGTCTTTGCTGCCTCTCCTCCTCCATCCCATTGGGAAGTTAAAACCCTCGCTCTCACCTCATCTGCAGTGCAGTGTGCAGGACAGTTCTACCTCCGTCATAAAATAAGTGCAGCCGTGGATATCCGAGCCCAACGTTTAACCGTCCGTCTTATTTGAAAAATTTGTGAAAAATTTAAAAATAATTAGTCACACATAAAGCACTATTCATGTTTTATCATCTAATAGTAATAAAAATACTAATCATAAAAATTTTTCAAATAAAACAAACGGTCAAACGTTAAACGTGAATAGTACAAAACTACACTTATTTTGGGACGGAGGGAGTAGTAGAGTACAGATTCTTCCGGACTCCGAGCCCCGTTCCAAACCCAAGCTTCGAGCTGGACGGGAGCTGCTACTACTTGTCACGTAGCGGCAGCACAGAAGGCTGCGCCAGCTTTGAGGCTTTGACCGGCCAACCGCAGCACGGCACGACCCCATCATTGTTGCTACGGACTCATCACACCACTCGCGCTACACAAACACACAGCTCCAACCTTGCACTTGTGAACACGATTTGGATTGGATTATTTCCAGCTCGGCCGTCCGTCCATGCCTGCCATGACCAGTCGCACCAGGCACCACCACCCCAATTATTTCCCCGCTGCTGTTTCTCCCCGAGCGAATCCATCCATCCACGGATCCACCACCGTGTCATCGCCAATCATTTGCTGATCCCCGGCCTGCCTGTGCGCCGCACACGGCATCCCCTCCCTCCCGGTGTTGGCTTCTGGAACAGAGGAGGCCAGCTAGCGCGTGCACACCAGCACCACACCACCACGTACAGTACGTACGTACGTAGTCCCATTTTGCTCGCTGCATGCGTGTCTTGTTGGTCACTGGGACGGCAGCCGGTCGCCCGGCGATTGACACGCCACTCACCCGTGTCGACTCCAGTGTCCTCTAGCTCCTCTCCTCCTTGGCTGCAACTGCAAGGGTAGTACAGTAATAGTAGGGCCGTGTCACAACTTGCGCGCGATTGCTGGCTGGTGGTGCTCTGAGCCCCGTGGATAGTTTTTCGTCACCAATTGGGTGGAAATGTGCAACGGAAGTTAGTATTATCTCCGTCCCAAAATAAGTACAGCCGTAGATATTCATGCTCAACGTTGACCATTCATCTTATTTGAAAAATTTAAAAATATTTAGTCCCACATAAGTACTATTCATATTTTATCATCTAATAATAATAAAAATACTAATCATAAAAATTTTTCAAATAAGACGAACGGTCAAATGTTGAACGTAGATAGTGCAAAACTGCACTTATTTTGGGACGGAGGAAGTACAGAACAAAAGTGGATGGTTGTTTTTATCCTCGAGTGAATCAAAGACGGCTGCTGATAGGCTGAGCAACGGCGTAGTGTAGCACGCACCTGGCTCAGCTGAATTCGTGCCTTTGTCACAATGCAAGAATCCATCGTTGTACGCAACACACGGCCAAGCGTATAATATATACACTCCTGTCTCGAGAGTAGAGGAAGGGAATGCCTTGCTTTGCATTGTGCAGAGAGTGGGGGGGTGACCAGATCAAGCTAACCTGTGATTCAATAGGGAGGTTAAGATAGATCAGAGCACAGTTATTGAAGGCGTCGCTTGAGGGGAACATGCACGGTAGGAGTGCCCATCGCCCATATGGACCTTCTTTTTTATCTTCATCTTCGCCTTGCCCTGGGCTAACAATCAATAGAAAATGCTTTAGGATTCTCCGGCCAGTGAGCTCAGATGCAGTCTCACATGCAGCAACCGTATTTATTTGGGAGTGGTATTGACCAAACGAATGGTCCCCCCGGATGAGTACTGTTCCATTACAATGTAGAGTACTGGTAACAGCAGATCAAGATGATACAGCCATATAGCTGCGGTTGTAGCCTTGCAGAATATTACAATGTGTACCTGATGCCATTGATGCGTTGCTATAGCAGCAGTACAAGCAGGATAGACCCATCACCCATGTGCTATTCTTGCCCAAAAGTGTGAACAGAAACAATCAATCAATAGTTCCAGGGTAAAAAAAAAAAAAACAGAAACAACATCCTGAGGAGCAAACTTACCTCTTACTATCAGCAGACAACCCCGACAAAGAGCAACTATCTCATGTTTTTCATTAGATTAAAATTTCATGAACGACACATTTTGATGTTTAGCCCACCCTGTGAAATGCAGATAAGAAATGTCATAGAAAATGTAGTATAGTTGAAAAGGAAATTCATTTTGACAAATTGACTTGAGACGTCAGAGCTCGATGCTTGTATCCAGTGACTAAATTAGTGCCTACCATACATTGTTGGAACATAGAAATGTGACTTGCAGGAATGCTAATATAATCAGAATTAAAGTGTAAATAGTAGTACTTGATTAGCCGTATACTCTTGTTCCTGAACTTGTAAAGTTGTAGTATTCATAGGGTACACTAGGCCAAAAAAAGACTTGACTTCTCATCCAGGGATTGTTCTTGCTCTTCAAATTTCTCTCTACCTCCAAAGAAAAACTGAAGCAACAAGCAGGTTGATTTATGGGGCCTACAAGCTTAAGTATTCATTTCCTATAAGCTACCTCATCCAACTTGTTGCTATAATTTCAATAACACATTAACACAATATCTTATAATATGATACCTCAATAGGCCAAACATGCCATTTAGTCCCGTTGGATCCTTACGGTTTCTACACTATTTAGGTGTTTCTTCCCTGATTGACTAGTCAGTCGACCCCATGCTTTTGTGGTAGTATCTGTCTCCACCAACTATTTAGGTAACTGTAATGTTTCCAGGTAATTCTGATTCTACAATCTTTTGTTCATGAAGGTCATAGAACTGTTATAGACTTTAAGATCACATACGGTGCTTCTATAACATAACTGATGATGTGTAAGATATCATGCTTTTTATATGGTTCTTTCACCTCTATTTGGGGATCCGACCAACAATGCTAGTGAGGTCTCCACACTATTGAGTTTTGTCAATAGTGCAGGCTGGATTTCGGAATGTGATCAAGACTATAAGATGCATGGGTTAGGAATTTTGTCCTGTCTGGTTGTGGAGTTGATGCTTGGCTAAAATATAGCCTCTAGGAACAGTGATATACAAAGTGAGGTAGGTTTGCAAATGTACAAGGCATGTGCAGGCTGTGTGAATGGAAGTGGGACATATCATCACTGAGATAAGTATGGCCATAGTGATTCTGGATCATTGTATCCCTGGTGTGGGGGATTTCAGATCCCTCGTATTTAAAATTTTAAATACCATGTTTTGTCCATGACCTACACACCCATATGGATCAATGTGAGGCCGGTTTTGAAAGCTCCAAATCATCTCTGGTCTTTTTCTCCGAAGTCCTAATTTTGCCTAGTTGCCAACAGACAATTTCCTACAAAGGCTTGAAACACCACAACACACTTGGTCCTATCGTCCTACATCACTCTATCACTCTCCTTCTTGCATGATCCTGTGCCCCTAATCTAGCAGGGTGCCTTCCTAGTTCCTGCATTTGGATAAGGCACAAAACACTACCTACAATCAACTTCTCCTAGTTGTGTTGGACCATTGGTGTAGTTCTGTGGCCACCTTTCGTACTTTTTGCAATAGACTCACGCATTTCATTTGAAACAATCCCGAGGTTAACTGATGTTAGACAACCACTAAATGTAGCTTCAAACATTGTTGGGTGACCACCATATCATTTGATATATGCTTGTGAAAATGACATTTTCATTGGCGCCAGGGAATGTTGTACCTTGGTTCTGTACTTTTGTAGCCTACATGATAGCATTGGTGGACCTTGCTATAGCTACACTTTAACAGCATTACAGTATGAATGCATGAAATATGCGCCCCCATCTTGTTCTATAATAGCAAGTAATCAGTAGTGCAAAGCTTATGATTGATGCAGACTAAAGTTAATACCATGCAGCTTGATTGTTGATAATTCAGCATAAGCTAAAATTTGCAGTCATACAGTGAGGGAATAATTGTGGTATCTGATGTACCTCTCAGATTGCCTGTTGGAGCCTTTGCTGCTCACATATCTTGGATCTCTGATGATCTTCTACCTTTCCACTAAAAAGATGACTTTCTATCA
The DNA here is from genome assembly GCF_000147395.1 of Oryza glaberrima. NCBI lineage: Eukaryota > Viridiplantae > Streptophyta > Magnoliopsida > Poales > Poaceae > Oryza > Oryza glaberrima. The sequence continues at coordinate 18,980,587 of NC_068327.1, read as the reverse complement.
TCCACCAAGCTGTAAAAGAGAGTATTCCTGATCAATGTAGCAAAAGAGTACTGCCTTAAAAAAATGTTAAATTGGTTCCATCTGCTCATAGGTTCTTTAGCAGGATGCCCAAAAAATTGCTAGCAGGTGAATAGAAGCGTTAGAGACTCACCAAGTATGCAAGTGTACAAATCAATACTCATCTGCACAAGACTAGAAAAATAAGTGATATCTAGATGCAGATCTATTTGATGTGACAACATTACAACAGAAACAGGTGGGACTGAACGAAATTAAGAGGATCTGTCATTAATCTGATACAGTTTGATTTGAACATGCTGATGCTTCTTTGCTGTAGGATATTTTTATGATCTTAATATGGATCGCACTTGGTATCTGTAAAGTTACACATGATAATTTTGTGAAGTAAGATTAACAGCCATGGGTAATATTTAGATACTCAGGCCAGTTGCCCCCAATAGAAGCCTATGAAAATTTTAGTCTTCTCATGAATATATAAAAAATGTTTTACGGAGGTTCTGTAAGTTAAAAGACTCAAGAGTTCTACAGTTTCATGGAATCGCAGTACTGTAAGGAGAAAGCCTTCTGATTCTAATGCTGGAGTGTAAGTACTTTTCTTTTTGCGAAAAGAAAAAGTAAATACTAAAATGCCACAAAAAAACCTCAGCAACAAAATGACCACTTTGTTCATGTGGCTAATGACTCGCCTGAAAAAAAAAATCATAGCTTGCTAGTTAATCTTCTATACATTTTATTGCTTCAAGACCGATAAGCTAGCGGAAAATTCAAAAGCTTGCTAGCTAGTATTACAAGGCTATTAGCTATTCAGGAAAAAAGAGATTCATACCCTTCACAAGTAGTTTATGAGGATGTCTAGTCATACCCATAAATGTCTGTGAATAATTAACAGGGCATCTGTGATATTAGATGCATCCGATATTAATAATATCCGCAGACAAGAGGTGCCCAGTAAACAGTACTTGTTGCTAATGGTCCTCAAGTTCTAACAAACAAGTCTACAGAGAATGGCTGTTAGCTGATTGACATCCATCATGAAGATGGGTTAAATCTACAATAATCAATTATCAGACCAATACTGCTAGTCACCAACTGGTCATTGGAAGTAATCATATGAGACGATAACCATGCAACAATTGAGAGGTAGAAAGTTCTCACTACCAGAGCCTTTTTAGTTCGAGTGTCACACATGAGCATGACCCTCGAAAACCTACTTTGTGAAGCCCTTTTGTTGGTCTGAGCCTAAATACTAGATTCAATTGAAACTGGCTCTATGCTGCCATTCTGGTTTTCACCTTTTCCACCATTGTCAGTATCCCAGAGGCTTAGGGCCCTCTGATCCTTTCCCTAGTGTTTGCTGTGACATGCATATACACATAATCCTTGTACTGCTAAACATAAGAGTATTTGCATTTAATCATACGAGACAATCATTGTGCAACTGAGAATGGAGAGTAAATCACTAACTGAAGACATTTCTAGGAAGAGCGTCACACAAAACCCTACCTACTGCAGTCTTTTATTGAATTCAGAGCCCAGAAACTAAATCCAATCATTCAATTGAGTATTTTCAGTTAAACACGACTGCTGGAATAAAATATTAAACTGAAGATCCAGATTGTCTCATGAAAAATCGAGTTCTGTTGTCTTTCCTAACTTTAAACTATTTTCTTCTTACTAGAATGAATGAATGACATTCCCAGGTGTCATGATCCTTACTCATGAATCATATCTTGGCTATATGATATATCTATGTAAACTCTATGGCTCTATGCAATCATATATTGAACCTATTGGAATGCTCATTTTTTCTATAAACTTGGTCAAACTTAAAGCAGTTTGACTTTGACCAAAGTCAAAACGTCTTATAACCAGAAACGGAGGGAGTAGTGATCAGTGATAACTCTATCACACAAAGAACCCCTGAGTTCTACATATCAAGTCATGGCTTTGGGTTTTCATTCATATGCAAATAGTCAAAGCGATCTATTCAAGAACCTTTTAAACAAACTCAATACAGTGTACTTTTTGTCGAACACATACTCAGAAAAGAGAGGATCTTTGGAATTTCAAACAAGGCACCTTTGGAGTGTCCAACTAAATACCCCTTCAATTATAATACTGGAGAGGAGAATTTAGACGGTATGAAAAGAACAGTACAAAATGAGCTAACTAAGTAGCAGTACAATATAAATTGGATCTTGATTCATTAACCTTTTTATTTTGATTGTTTTAAGAATTGAAAGAAAGCAACAACATGATGCAGAAGAAAGTAGTAAGGCTGGTAAGGATTATATCATGGATATTACAAGAAAAGAAAATATCAGTTCAAAGTTCAAACAAAGATTGAAAACAATATGTTTTTGTAAATTACATCACATTAGCAAACATAAAGGACTGTTATAACTAGAGTCTCCTAATTGAATGAACTGTTTATGATCCTTGGAAACTGAATTATTCGATTTAGTTTTAGATTAATAAACTTATGAACTGTCATAACTTCAGAACCCCCCTGAAAGTGAGACTACTAGCTGCAAGTCATATACCGGGAAGTAGGAAGGAATATGGAGTTTGAACAATTGATTCCACACACTTTACCATCAAATTGCAAACTATCTATTGGGTTACAAACTAGGTCAATAAGTTTTACGCATAATATGGATATGCAACTGTGTATGCTATCTACATAGAAACATATGAATGGACACAACAAAGCAAGACAGCTGCAATAAAAGTACAAGTTCATTACTAGATGAACATATATGCACATAGTACTGTTAACAAGAACACAAATAACCAGATAGATGCTATAGATTTTTTCATGTAACATATGATGAAATCCTGCTGGTGGTGCCACTGGAGCATTTCTGGTAGGCAATGTTGCCGCTTGGCTCAAGTCCAGCAGCACAAATTAGATGAGGTCCAATTCTCACATGGCCCAAGCAGCAAATGTGCATGCTTCAAACTTTGCAAGTTCTAATGTGCATACAGTCTGCTCGTCCCAAAGCCACTCTTCATCAAATTACTGCATGCAGGTAGCAAAAAATAACAAGTCTAAGTTACATGCTTATGATTTGGTTTGAACTCCTGTCCAGAAATTTAAATAGTGAAAGGGAAATAGTTAAATTTTCAAGCAACTTTTCTTTGAAAAGGAAAATAAAATAAGTAATCACTCTTTCAGTGCCAACATGCAAAACATAAATTAATTGAGACGTTATGCTCAGTCAAAGTATACGGTACTCAAATCTTATTTCTTGGTTCATAATTGCCAACAACATAGACCAAAAATTAAATTTGAATGACAGACTGAAGAAGCCAGAAATTCTAAACCAATGTAGAATCTTAAGGCTAAACATCTTGCAGTTTTTCTTCAAGGTTAATGTATGAAGGTGACAAGGTGTGCAACCGAACATACCTGCTGAGCCATTGACATCGTAGGGCATCCATCTGATGAGGCTCACCAAGTCCTTTTGGGCCTAACAAGTCATTGTGTGATCCAACTAAATCTTCTTCATTTTAGTGCACTCAAAATTGATTCACTGCACAGAAGCATTCATTCAGTGAGTTCAAATTCTTCTCCTCCTACACATTCCTCATCCTGCTCGCTGCACGAGTCACTTTCCCTACTCCTCCTCCTCCTCCTTGGTGGCAATGCCGCCCTCATCACTGCCGAATACTCCTCCCTGATAGTAGCAAGTGGATGTGCATGCTTCGCGAGCAGCAGGCTTCCACCACCGTAAGCTTCCCTGAGCACAACTGTCTGCGTGCCAAGCACTCTAGAGAGGTAAAAAATGCCTGGATGGCGCTCGAACACCTTGGTGAACTTCTGCGGCATGCCGAGCAGCTTCCTCATGTTGCTCACATTGCGGCGCTCCGTCCTCTTCGCCACCGTGAGGTGCAGCAGCTCATGGAACACTCCTACATTCCTCTTCTCCGACACATCGGTGCGGCGATCGAGGCCTGAGGGATCGGCATAGGGGCTGGTGTACGGAAGCGCCTGCCATTCTCTCAGCCAGTTGATGCACTTGCTTCTGAGACCAAACCCTTTCGTGAAGCTCACCGGGAAGGGGAGGCAAGTGGTGTCACCGCCGCCGCCGCCAGCGGTGCTCTTCTCGAGCTCGGAGACGGCAAGACCGTCGTCCCACCAGAGGAGGCGGAGCCAGACGCGCTCATCGCCCTCGGGCTGGTCGAGGGCGAAATGGTCGGGGTAGCGGCGGAGGATGGAGGCGCGGTAGTCGCGGGGCAGGCCGAGGTCCCAGCGGAGGAGGTCGACGGTGTGGAGGGGGAGCGACCGCGGCAGCGTGAGCATGAGGAGGCGGCGGAGGCGGGACACGAGGTCGGGCTCGGATTCGACGAGGCAGTCCACCTCCCGCCGCCGGAGGTCGAGCGCCGCGTCCGTGAGGGACACGCCGCCGCCGCGGCGCAGCGCGAAGAGCGTGTGGTACCTGGCTAGAAACGCGTCCACCCCGTCCACGCCCCCGAACGCCCTGCGCACAGAGCTATCGGCGAGGAGCTCCGGGCGCGATACCCGGTGGCCTGGCCGGGCGGACACGACGTCGAGCAGGTGGTGGGCGGCGCGCAGGTCGCGCTCCCGCGACACCGCCCCGTCGAGCGCCCGGTCCTTCACCCACTTCAGCTTCACGTTCACCAGCGTCGCCCGCTGCTCCGCCGCGAACGCCGGCGCCTCCGACCACCCCCTCCTCCTCCTCCCCCCCATCCCCCTCGCCGCCCGCAGCCACCGCCCCGCCATGAACACCTCGCGCCGCTCCGCACAAGCGGAGGAGGTAGCACACCAATGGGCCTAGTTAACAGAACCAAATGGGCCTCGGCCTAGTTAGCAGAAGCAAATGGGCCTCGGCCTAGTTAAGCGAAGCCTTCGATGGGGGGGAAGGGGGGGGGGGGGGGGGGGGATAAAGGCGTGTGCGTCTCCATCGGAGGAAGACGACGAGAAGCGAAGCAGCGAGAAGAGAGGTTGGTGTGGTGAGCGACGATGGCGATGGCGTCGTCGTCGTCGGCGTCTGCGGCGGCGGCGCGAGGGGGGAACCTGGTGGAGGAGTGGAGCGGGCGCGTGAAGGCGCTGGAGGCGGGGTTCCGCAAGTGGATGGCGGAGCAGCCGACGCACATCGAGGCCGCGGTGACCACGGCCGTGGGGGCGGTGCAGGGGGCGGCGCTGGGGGGCCTCATGGGCACGCTCACCGCCGACGGGGGTTCCCCGTTCCCGACGCCGCCGCCGCCGCCCAACGCGAACCCGCAAGCCATGGCGTCCTTCAAGCAGGCTCAGGTTGCCAACGCATCTTCTACCCGATTCTCCTTTTGGCGCATTTGATGAATTCTTCGTGAAAAAAACTGATGTTTACTAACGATTTACAACGTGCTGTATCAAGATTGCAATCTAAACACAACTGGAACAATCTGCTCTTTCTTTCGTAGATTCGGCTTACTAAATTGATTGATCATGATACATCTGTATGAATATCGTTAACAACGTAATGGCCATTTATAGAGTGGGCTATCTTGCTAATGCGTGATATTGCTCCCGGACTGCAGTTTGAAGTTTTTCTATGTACAAAACTACAAATTGTTTCTAGAGCACAAAGATCGGTTAGTCTGGCATAGAATTAGATGCTGGTGAAGGGAGCCAATTCGGTACATCAATAACAAAGAATGGAGAGTGAAGTAGATTAATGGTTGTAATGTACTAGAAAATATATTCATTTGTTTGACCACTAGTTCCAAGCTTGCGTGTAGCTATAGCACAGATTTCACTTTGAGATTACAATCTAGTAATCTACAATAGATTAAAAGGCTCACCCATGAACTATATAATCATGAACTTAATTTTAGGGTGGCATTTTTCATGTTGGCCATATAGAGGCCACACAGATGTCTCCCAGTATTTGAATTTTTACACATCAAGGTTGGATCTATTTGTAGGCTTTAGCTGGTGGACCATTGGTGCAAGCCCGGAATTTTGCAGTTATGACTGGTGCAAATGCAGGCATATCTTGTGTAATGAGAAGGATACGTGGTGGTGAGGACATCCAGGGCAGGTGAGTCTTGGAATTTCATCTAGATTGGCACTACATTTAAAAGAACGCAACTTATATAACTAGTTTGGTGTTTGATATATGCAAATTAATCTTGTAAATGCTTGATTGCGATTTCCAGATATGAACCATTAAAGACAGGGATAAATTGTTCATATTCAGATTTCTGGATGGAACTATTAGTTCGAGTTAATAATACATACTCGTTGCTTTATTCTAGAGAAATAAATGTCTTTTCTGTATGTGTAGCATGGCAGCTGCTTTTGGTTCTGGTGCTCTGTTCTCCATAGTTAGTGGAATGGGAACTCCCAATCCAGTTGCAAATGCAATTACAACTGGTGCTGCTTTTGCAATATTTCAAGGTGGCTTTTTCATGGTAAGAATCTAGATGTATTTGCTGGTTAATGGTTTTTGTTGTCATTTTCCTGCTCGTTCCATTTTATTACTAACCTTTGACATCTTCTGTACCCTGAAGTTGATTTGGTATGTCACTATTTGTGGAAATACAATTTTATCCTCCTTGTGGAGACCTGCTATAACTTGGCAGATATTAACGACTCCTGAAATGTTTTGCTTAATTTAGGAGTATATTTCTGACAATCTTGCTTAAGCCTAGCTAGAGTATGTAATTCATATGGGTACCGCATGTATACTTCATTTTATTTTGTCGGTTGAAGTCTATCATGTATGGAAATGATGAAACAGACTAAGTATTTATGACAGCAATGAGCTTTGGCAGTGTCACCATGCCACTTTTTTTCTTTCTTGTTAGTTGTTACAAACTCCATTTTGAGGTATCCATAGAGCTTGGCTAGACATGCAAACCTCCTAGCCTTAGGCCTCCAGAAGTGAAGAAATTTGGTACAAAAGAAGCTACTTTGCTGTTTATGGAAGTATTTGGATAGGACCTTGACGATTTTGGATGGGATACGCGAGAGCAAATTATAGTGAGTTTAAATTTGAAACCCATATTCCGATGAAACAATTCTGTTGAAGTACAGGTTCTATAAGTATTTTTCTTTCTACCTTGTATCTTTGCATGTGGAATTATCACACATAATTTTAGTAGCACATTTTGATTTTAGTAAATTTACTATTATTTGGTTATCTTGTCACTAGCCTTCAACCATTGATATGACGTTTTGATGTTTTATCCAGTATTCCTTGTAGCTTACTAGTTCTACCTGTTAATTCATTCTGTTCAGATTGGGCAGAAGTTCTCAAAGCCACAGAGCGAGGATCTGTACTACTCCCGTGCTAGGAGCATGCTGCAAAAACTAGGCCTCGAGAAATATGAGAAGAATTTTAAGAAGGGTCTACTCACTGATCAAACTTTGCCTCTCCTTACCGACAGGCAAGTCATTGTTTTGTTTGTAATCAACACCATTTCTGAAGAAGGAAAAATTTACATGTCCACACTAATATGTTGACTGCTGCTTCAGTGCTCTGAGAGATGTGAAGATTCCCCCTGGCCCCAGACTTCTGATACTCGATCAAATTAAAAGGTTTGTGAGCGTCCCTCCCCAATCCATTCAACTTAAATGATAGTTTTATATTCAAAAATTAAGGACACGGAACTAGTTTTGGGACCCAATGCAAGGTAGGCCAAATTTCTGTCTGATGTCATTTATATTTTTTTTTCCAGGGATCCTGAGTTTGGAAAAGCACGGTGAAGCCTCTCAGCCCTTGGCTCATGGCTCCTTGGATTGCGTAGGACTGTATTATCTGAAGCTATGCCATCTTTGTTTTTTTTTATGATATGCTTCCTAGGCAACGTATTCATCGTAAAGGTTTTTTTTTTTTTTTTTAGTGGGGGGGGGGGGGGGGGGGGGGGGGGGGCTAGTTACTGTTGGATGGTAATTAGTTTTTATCTTCCTATTGAATTTTCGCAACTATTAGTTACATGCTTGTGATACATTGTATACATCCTGTTCAAGAGGCAGATCATTTGCAAGGCGAATAAAATGCTTGCGAATAAAATGTTTTTGTGTCTAGTAAAGGCATCGGTGATTCTGTTGTGTCAACTGACAAGGAAAAACTTGGGATGTTGTACGTGTCATTCTACGATGTTGAGAAATTAGTAAATAGGATGAGCAACATCTAGCAGATTGGGAATGTGTTGTGTGGAGACCACCAATTCTAACCATGCAAAAATTTGATCAAACTTGATTTAGTCTGCAAGGAATGAAATTCACAAACAGAGATGTTAAAACTTGATTTAGTTTGAAGGAACGAAATTCAGAAACACAGAAATGAACAGAGTGAAACGGTGAAACTTCAATATGTAGTATTTATACTATACGTTCTAATGGTCGTAGATTTCATATCTTCGAAATGAATTTGAGCTAGATAGTGAAGTTTTATATGTACGTATATTCAAGGATTTCAATAGCACCTCCGCGTATGTTCTTTTCAGTTTTCACATATAACTTAGGTTGTGGTTTGTATAATTTCACCACACGGATGGTCTCTCTGTATGTATGTCCCACAAGATTGAGTCGGCCTTATTATATACTCTCACGTCTCATAATATAAGAAATTTTATAGGGACGTGACACTCTCTAGTATAACGAATATGGACAGGCTTTATATCTAGATTCGTTGTACTAGAATACATCATATCTAACCAAAATCTTTTATATTTATGAACGGAGGAAGTATCCTTGTAAGCTACTCCATTAAAATAAGTATTGTTTCGTGAATACACAGAACAGAAAATTAATGACGAATCAACGATAACATTCCGCAACTATGGTTTCAAAATAATATATTTGATCAATTGAACAACAATATACAGTTGGGTACAAGTTTTAAGACATTTATATGCCCGAACGAATCCCTTAACTGTTATGTACATAATGAAATATATTCCGTGTCTACCTAAAAAAAGAATTAGTAATCTCGAAAGAATAAAAAATTAGATCTCTAATGTACTAAGCAGTATGCAGAACTTCAGAATGTCCGTGTCGGATCAGACAACTGGACAACCTTCTCATTCAGGTGGCTCATGCAAGGTTTCCCCGCGGCATCAATATCCATCAGTATCGTGTCCCCAGGCTTGTATTCGCCAAATAGAATTGCTTCGCTGATCACATCCTCAATCAGGTGGGTGACGGCTCTCCTCAGTGGCCGCGCACCGTAGCTCTTGTCATAGCCTTCTTCGCAAATCAGGTCCTTCATTGCATCGGACACCTCAAGGCCTATTCCAAGGGCTAACAGCCTACCCTTCACTTCTTGTAGGATGATATCAAGAATTGCTAGCATCTGCAATCATGTAAATGGGGCATTAGTTTCTCATCTGATCAGAAGCTGCAGAATAGGAATTAGCATTGACAATTATGTCACTTTAGTTGTGTGTCTAACTAGTTGCATAGCTAAATAAAATATTTTATCAGGTATTTATAGTAACTGACTAACGGAGTTATTATTATATAAGTTGACTAAGCATATGTAAGATTTTTTTAAGAAATTCAGGGCCAAGAGTAAGAAACTAACCTGAGTTTTCTCTAAGGGACGGAATACAACCATCTCATCGATTCTGTTGAGCAATTCTGGACGGAAAAATGCCTTCAACTCTTCCATTACTAGAGATTTCATTGCAACATATGAGCTTGATTCAGTATCTTCTGTCATGAAACCCATGCTTCGTCTTCCCTTTGAAATTGATGTAGAACCAACATTTGATGTCATGACAATCAATGTGTTCTTGAAGGACACTCTGCGGCCCTGTAGTCCACACAAAGCTCTAACGTAAATAAAACATATTCGGCATATGATTATGAACTACTTTAAATTTCATCCGAAAACAATGAGAAATATAAATGCAGAACCATTTTTTAGTTTACTTTCTAGGGATAGAACATTGCAAAAAATTGTCCATGTAACTCTACTATTTGAAACTTACTAATGGACATGTAACAAAGCAGTTGCATATCAGAATCTACTGATGTAGTACCTGTGAGTCCGACAGATGCCCATCTTCAAAAATTTGGAGAAGAATGTTGAAAATATCAGGGTGAGCTTTCTCTATCTCATCAAGTAATACTACAGTAAATGGCTTTCTCCTGACAGCTTCTGTCAGAGTACCAGTTTCACCATATCCAATGTACCCTGGAGGAGAGCCTATGAGCTTGCTCACAGTGTGCCTCTCCATATACTCGCTCATGTCTAATCTAAGCATAGCAGATTCCTGTTTACCAGAAAAAACCCTTGTCAAGCCACATTCTATGAATCATATGCAAATGTGTCAAAATAACCAGATCACAACATGGATAGAATGACTTACCGATCCAAAATAACTAGCTGCTAGAGCTTTAGTAAGCTCAGTTTTACCAACTCCTGTCGGACCACAGAAAAGTAGAGTGGCAATAGGTCTGTCAGGATCATTGAGGCCAACACGTGATCTCTTCACCGCTCTAGATATTGCCATAACAGCATCATCTTGACCAATCACACGCTTTCTGAGTTCATCATCTAGTCCTACGAGAAGCTTTCTATCATCAGCAGTTAACTGCTGGACTGGTATCCCTGACCACAATGAGGCAACTCTTGCAATTTCCTCTGTTCCAACTACAATTGGTCTGCATTATTCCAATAAAGTTCCATTGTGAGAGGACAGATAATGGAGATTATAGTGCACATGTTGTCATGAGAAAACTTACTCCTCAACTTGGAGTTCAGATGTCAACTCATTCATGTCCTCGCTTGGTGCTTTAATGGCAGCACTGCCATTCTCTTGACGAGGGGAATACTTCATCTGGTTTGATGACACCTGAGTAATTTAGGACAGAACAGGTTATATATTTAACACCTGATGATGGACCAAACAAAATCATCATATAACAAGTAGGAAATGCCCCATTACCACTTCATGCATGTTTTGAGCAGCTCTTATCTCTTGCCAGTATTCATCTGGCGACTTTAAGAGGATTGAAGACTGCCCTTCCTTCTTCCTATTAAATGATTCCATTCGAGCTCTACTGCCAGCTTCATCAATCAGATCGATGGCCTTGTCAGGGAGCTGCCTGTCAGGAATATATCTTGCTGACAGATAAACTGCTGCATTGATGGCTTCTAAGGTAAATTTGCATTTGTGATATGTTTCATATTTTTCACGAAGACCAAGTAATATCTTCACAGCATCATCCTGCAATGTGTTCCAATTGTGGTTGAGAAACAAATGTACAAGTAAAATTACCTAACTTCATTATGAAAATATCTGCAATACCTGACTAGGCTCCTCTACTAATATTGGCTGGAAGCGGCGAGCCAAAGCCTTATCCTTCTCAAAATGCATTCTGTGTTCATCTAGAGTTGTAGCTGCAATGCACTAAAAATAAAAAGAAATATTGCCTATAAGATAAGAAATATGGTTGTTAAGAAAGATGTTCTTTCTTTCCTACATAGAACAAGAGCGTGTAGTAAGAAACATGATAAATGTAATACCTGCAATTCACCTCTAGCAAGTGGGGGCTTCAGCAAGTTGCCAATGTCAAGGCCAGCACCCTTACCCTTTCCAACAGTGCCAGATCCAATAAGATTGTGAACCTCATCAATGAAAAGAATAACATCCCCTGCACCAAATTTGGAGGCAACCTTGAATGTCAAGATCAAATCCAGAAAGCCTTATGTATGATTTAACATTCAGATAGCATTACTAGCTGACCTGCTTCCCGGACTTCACGAATTAAACTAGTAACCCTGGACTCTAGTTCACCTCTTTCTTTTGCACCAGCAATAAGTAGACCAACGTCCAATGACATTATACGCTTTGCCTGTGTGGTAATTTTAAATGTGAGAACTGAGAATACTATTGTTGTAAAGCTGAATTTTACAAAACGAATTTTCTTGTATCATCCATCATTTGCAATTCAAGCTTACCACAAGGTAAATGGGGACATCTCCATTTGCAATTCGAAGAGCCAACCCTTCAGCGATTGCAGTTTTGCCAACACCTGCCTCACCCAAAAGAATAGGATTGTTCTTTGTCCGTCGGCATATTATCTGAACTACTCTTTCAATCTCCTCCTCACGGCCAATGATAGGATCAATAAACCCGCCACTAGCTTGTGTGGTCAGATCTAAACAAAATTGATCAAGCGCACCCTTTTCTGAAATGGCAAACATGACAAAGTTGCATTCAACTTCCTTAGCCAATACCATCAACAATCATGCATATGAGCTTCAATAAACAGCAGCTTCCTGACCTTTCTTTGAATTTAAAGATTTCGAGAAGGCAGATCTTCCAGCTCCAGCAGGAGATTTCTTGGGTACTTTGAAAGATGATGCTCCTGCAGGTTCTCTGCCATCTTTCGCAAGCTCCGCTTGGAGTCGGGTAAGCGCTACTGATGCTAGTTGACTCGGATCCGCTCCCAAGCTGCAACAAATAACAAGATCTATTTATGTTGGCATAGACGGTGAAAAGGACAGGGTAACAAATTATCATGGTAAAATGATTCCATCATATTGTTTCCATAAGTACAGTGAGTTACATTCATTAGATCCTCTCTGTACCAACTTAAACTTTCGGTATAGCATTAAAACACTGATTGGTGATGGATTATCCATGGACTTTTTCTAAACTAGCTAAAAGGTTATATTACTATCAGATGACAAAATGGTGTGTGTTTCTTATGAGGAACAAACAAACAATTGGAGTGATTGTCGTTGTGCTTACAAGAGACAAGTGGCATCAGAGTGGATCGGATGAGAAATTGAGGTGATAATGAACAGCAGCAATAAAAATTTCCTAACAGAATCAAAGCGGATATAATAGTAAGCTAAGCAGTTTAACAGCTACCTACCTCCTGAGGAGGCTGTTGGTGGTGGGATCGTCGAGGGTGAAGAGCGCGAGGGCGAGGTGCTCCGGGGAGATGAAGCTGCAGCCCATGTTCCGGGAGAACTCCACGGCGACCTCGAACACCCGCTTGCAGCTGCCGGAGAAGGGTATGTCCATTTCCAGCCCGGAGCCGGACGGCGACGGCGCGCCGGGGGTCAAGTCCCTGGCGCCGATGCCGCGGCACTCCTCGCGCGCGCGCTCGATGTTGATCCCCGACGAGAGGAACCCGCCCGCCGACCGGTCCTCGGCGATGAGCCCCAGCAGCAGGTGGCGCGGCGCCACGGCGCCCTCCCCGAGCCCCTTGGCCTCCCGCTGCGACAGCACCACCGCCTTCACCGCCCGCTCCGTGAACCGCTCGAACACCGCCCTGACGACCGCGCGCCGCGCCCGCCGCGCGCCCGCCTGCTGCGCGTGCGCGTGCCCGCCGCGCGGCGCCGGGCGCAGCGGGTGCGCCAGCACCACCGCCCTCCCGACCCCCACGGCGCCCCACCTCGCCGCCACCGCCGCCGCTGCCGCCCCGGCCGCCGCGAACCTCCTCCCGGGCACGGCCGACGACGTCGAGCAGCAGCACACCTCCATCGTTCGATCACCCGCCGCAACCGCACCAACCAACCACTACTACTATCTTTAGCCCCTCTCAATTAATTCAACACAATCAATCAACGAACGAACGAACTACGCACTTAACAAATGCTAATAAGCTGCGTGATCACGTTGCCCACGTATCTGTAAATACTGTAATCTAGAAATGTAGCGGTGTACGTATGTATACTCCGTATTTCTACGATCTACCCCGAGTCCCCGACTCGCTGGAGGAGTTGTGGTGGGTGAACGAACGAAATCGGTGAATTGAATAGCGCGGGGTTGGACGAGGGGGGGTATAAGAAATACCGGGCGGAAGGCGAAGGGAACACGCAAGGAAGGAAGGAGGGGGAGGAATTCAGTTGGAAATGGGGAGTTTGGGACGGTAGAAAGGGATCGGGGGTTTGGTTTTATCTGCGTGGGGGGATCGATCGATCGATCGGTTCTACCGCGCCGGCTACCGCCGTACGCCACCACCCACCCCCCCCACACCGCGCGGTCAAAAGGCGTGGCGCTCCGTCCGACTGCGACGATTCCCCCCGCCACGCCGTGCGCGGTCTGCGCGATCGCGGCCGTCGGCGGGCTCTGATGATCGGCGGCCGCGGCGCGGGGGAGGTTTGGACTTTTGGCGTTGGCCGCTGTTTCGGCCGTTTCCGGGGTTGCCGTGCCGTGGCGCGCGCGGGCACGACCCACATGGCTAGCTCCTCGCCCTTGTCGACTTGTCGACGTCGCGCGGGGGACTTCTCTTCTAGTATATATCGGCAACGTTTCGCGGGCGCGGGGCCCCGTGGTGGTGTCAGGTCAGCAGCTGCGCCCATTCCGTCCACGTGAGCAGCTTCCCCAGTGCGATGTACTACTCGCCGATCGATCGCTCACGTCGGCGCATGTGTCACGGCGCTTCCGCGCCGCGCGACGTGGCCGGCCGACGCATCGCGAACCGAACGGAACCCGGCCTGCCTGCTAGCCGCGCGCGTGTGTGCACAGACCGGAAGTTTCTTCACCGGCCGGCTACACCTACGCTACACGTGTCACGTGTGTGAAAACCACATACAGTTCCAGTTTTCCACCGTGTTTGTCTGGCACCGGGAGCTAGAGAAGGCGCCCAAGGTGGGTACGCACGTACGAGCTGACGAGCATATGCCGTGTTGGTACGACAATTTGGCTCTTTCCAACGAGGTTTTTGTGTGCTTTGTTAGCCATGCATGCTGCGTGCGTGGTGCTTACAGATTACAGCGTTTTGCTTGTGCTCTTTTAGGGAATCTCATCCGTAGAGGGCAGTCTAGGTAGCGTACGTGTTGGATTCTCTCACTGTAGTCTCCACAGATCCGCCGCAAAGTGCCAAAGTGCCAGGAACCGACTTCTGAACTAATCCAGGTGTGCAAGCAAACAAAGTATACCTAATACCTATACCAACTGCCTAGCTAAGTAGTAGAGTATAGCAGTACTACTAGTACTAAATTGTAAACCATGCGTGAAGATATCTTAGGGCCTATTTGGTTTCCAGGGACTTATTCCAAGTCACTGTCACATCGGATGTTTGGACACTAATTTAGAGTATTAAACATACATTAATTACAAAACTCATTATATAACCTTGGACTAATTCGCGAGACGAATCTTTTGAGTCTAATTACGCCATGATTTTGACAATGTGATGCTTCAATAAACTTTTGATAATTATGGATTAATTAGGCTTAAAAAATTCGTCTCGCAGATTAGCTCTCATTTATGAAATTAGTTTTTTTACTATTCTATGTTTAATACTCCAAATTAGCGTCCAAACATCCGATGTGACATGTGCTAAAAAGTTTTAGCCCCATCTAAACACCCCCTTAGCCATTTTAAACGCCGTTTCAAATGACACGTTAATTAATTAGAATTCCTAGACAGTATATTAAGAGAGCATTTGCGTGGCATATCTTTACTTCTCAAACAAAACTAGCTGGATGAACCATGCAATAGTGTGGCTAGCACACATATAAAGTTATTAAAGTTTTTATACATATGTTTTTTTTCAAAAATTGTTAAACAGTCGTTTCGTCATCTTATAGCATATTAAAAGAAATTGAATATCGGGTATCCAGGCTTTTAAGAACTTGTTTGGTTGCTGCCTGAGGGCCCTTTCCACCCGCCTGGCCTGATCCACCTCAGGGGTGTAATTAGCCTCGTCCAGGCGACCAAAATAGGTGGCCTGAGCTCCAGGCGGCAGCATCGGTTGATAATCACCGCTGTAATGCCTAACAAGAATACACGATGATGCAAACCACCACCGCCTCCTTGCTGGATTCCACCATCGTCGTATTGTGTTTGGTCCGTGCGATGCAATCAGAAGAAACACTTTTTTTTTTTGGGAGGGTTTCCAATCAGAAGGAATGATCTATAGAGATTAATGTTGTCTAATGGAAGTGTTATAAACACTTTTTTACTCAAAGCACACTGTTTTGCGCCTACTAATTTTCCTCGGGCAATCGTGCCTAAAAAATCACACCAATCGACCTCTTATTTCTTGGTCGTCCCTTTATTTACTTATCCGGCATGTCACGGGTTCTATTCATTCTCCTTAGCACCTTTGAAAATCGTATCTTATAACTTTTAGAGTTTATTTTCTCGTTGGGTTTCTTTTTTATTGTTTTTAAAAGTCATGTCAAAACACGCTACCTCTTTATTGTTATTGCGATTGTAAAAATTGAACCTGGTCAACATTGGGTTCTTCTTTTTTTTTTCATTTTTAATTTTTACAGTCCCGACAACCTCCATGACCCTAGTGCTTCACGGCCTACCCTCCGCCTTTCCTCTTAATCATCATTAGTATTCTTAAAATCAAACCTAATCGTCATTGAGGGGGTTTTATTTATATTTTTAGATGTTCCATCAACCGCCACAATACTACTCTTTTACGGCTCGCTCACTACCCATTCTCTTTTTGGTGGTATTTGCGACTGATGTATTCTAGATGAGCTGCTTTCAAATATTTATTATTTTTTATTTCAACTTTTTATTATTTTTAGACTACGTTTCTACTTAAAAGCTTTTTTTTCTAGTTTCGGAATTTATTTTATTTTTTTATTTTAAATTTTAATTAATCTTGTATTATATTCTACATGGACTATTGATTTAATCGTTTACGATTTAATTATAAATTTCAGCTATTTTCAATTGTTCCTACTTGAACACTCAATTCTAATTTTCTAATTTATGGAATTATTTTTTTTTATTTTAAATTTTAATTAATCTCGTGTTGTGTTATAGTCTTATAGATGATCGCTCTTTTTAATATTCCTTTTTATTCCTCTAATTTTAGTTATTTCTAAATTGTATTCCTACCTAACTCTTATTTTTTACTTTTCTAACTTCTGAATCTATTGTTTATTCTAAATTTTAATTAATCTCGTGTTATGTTCTAGATGGATTATTTTTCATTATTCCTTATTTCTATTTTGAATTCCATTTAATTCTAAATTGTATTAAAAACATTTTATTTCCTTTTTTATAATTTCTAAATTTCATTTATTTTTTTATATTTTAGTTAATCTCATATTGGTTTTATATGCGCTATTATTTCAATATTCCTTATTTTAAATTCCGAATTTCAATTATTTTTAAATTTTATTCTTACTTAAACTCTCATTTTCTAATTTTGGAATTTGTTTTATTTTTATTCCTAATTTTAATTAATAAAGTGCAGTGTTATAGATGGACAGTTATTTCAATATTCCTTTTTCTATTTTTAATTTTTGTTATTTCAAAATTGAACTATCTTTTTTTATTTTTTAAAATTTTAGTTAATTTTGTATTGCGTTCTATATAGGTTCTTATTCTAATATTGCTTATCTTAATTTCGAATTGCAGTTATTTATAAATTGTATTCTTACGTTAACTCACTTTTTTCTTTTTTAAATTCATAATTTATTTTATTTTTTATTTTGAATTTTAATTAATCTTCTATTGGGTTCTATCTGGTTTCTTCTTGTAACACTGCTTATTTTTAATTCTGAATTTCAGTTATTTTCTAAATTGTAATGCTATTTAAACTCTTCTTTTATTTTTCTCCGATTAATATAGAAATTTCTAGCCTCCAATATAGTGTCTTTTTCCAAGAGTGTTTTAATTATATGATAGATTACGTAAGATGGGGAGAATTTACTATTTGCCACTCTACCAAAATATCACTGCTCAAATGCCACCCAAGCATTTGGTCGGACGCATTTGGTCGGACGAAAATTTCAGTTCGTTCTTTTGATTTTATATTTAAAAATCGGTCACTTAAAAATGAAGACATATCTACTCGGTTTCGGTCCGTTTAGTCTAAGGCCTTATTCAGTTCCCAAACGAAAAATATTCACCCTGTCACATCGAATATTTAGACACATGCATGGAGTACTAAATATGAAAAAAAAACTAATTACGTAGTTTGCGTGTAAATTGCGAGACTAATCTTTTAAGCATGATTGCGCCATGATTTGATAATGTGGTGCTACGGTAAACATTTGCTAATGATATATTAATTAGGCTTAATAAATTTGTCTCACAGTTTTCAGACGGAATCTGTAATTTATTTTATTATTAGTCTATGTTTCATACTCCAAATGTGTGTACGTATATTTGATCTAACACGTCAAAAAAAAATTGGTTTGCGAACTAAAGACCTAATGTTTGGTCATGACTGAAATGACCAAAACGTTTTGATTAAAAAAAGTAGCCGTCAATCAATCCATCATGACGATCAGCGGCCGGGCATGACTCAAATGACAGAGCGTCGATTAGGAACACGCATGAGAGACTGATTAGAGGGAGGCATTATAAACTAAGGGGATGTGTAGTTCCCGAAACAAAAACTTTTCCCCATCACATCGAATATTTGGACACATGCAAGTATTAAATATGAAAAAAAAATCAATTACATAGTTTGCATGTAAATTATGAGATGAATCTTTAAGCCTAATTGTACCATGATTTAACAATATGATGCTACAGTAAACATTTGCTAATAATAGATTGATTAGGCTTAATAAATTCGTGGCGGAATCTGTAATTTGTTTTGTTATTAGATTACGTTTAATACTTTAAATATGTGTCCGTATATTTGATGTGACACGCAAGGGCAAAAATTTTTTGCCATCTAAATAAGCCCGAAGTGTTTATTTTTGTCTTAGGCATTATAAACGTTATATCACTATGTTTATGTTATTCGGTCAAATTGGTTAATCTAAGCCAATGACCGAATTTTTCAAATTAAACTTGGTTAGTTAAAAATTTATGAGCGAATTTATAGAATGGGGCTGTCTATATAACTTGTGACAGAAAATCACACCTTCTATCATTTAAATTTTGGACCATTGGATATGCTTCAAGATTTGTGCAGGCCACTTAACCTAACTCCTCTCCTCCTTCCCCTGTTCAGATCACGCTGCCACCATCCTCCTCCTGTCCCACGCGTGATCCCCCGCCGCCACCGCCCTACCGTGTTGCCGCCCGCCTCACTGGCTGGCAGGAGAGAGTCAACGGCGCCGGCGAGGTCCCCCCGGTGAGCCCCCTCCCCCTCCCCTCTCCTCCTTCCCCCCTCTTTCTCCTCAAGGCGGCGACAGCGAGGTGCCCCTCCCCGCCGTCTTCCCCGTCTCCGGCAGCTCCCCGCCGCCGGATCTGCAACCACCCGCCGCCTCCTAACCGCACGCTTGCTTTGCCCCCGCCGCCGACGCCAGCCTACCGCCGCCTCGCCGCCCACCGAAGCCCACCGCCCACCGCCGGTCCTTCGCTGCCCACGGCCATCCCTCTAAGCCCCGAGAAAACTCCCCTCTTCCCCTTCCCCCAACCCTCCTTCTACCCTCGCCCCAACCCCAAACCCTAACCCGCATGCTCCCTATCGGAGCTAGGGGGTGTTGCCCTCTAAGCCCCGAGGAAACTCCCCTCTTCCCCTTCCCCCAACCCTCCTTCTACCCTCACCCCAACCCCAAACCCTAACTCGTATCCTCCCTATCGGAGTTGGGGGGTATCGCCGGCGCTGGAGAAGAAGGGGAGCCCGCCGGAGTTGGATGAGAGAAGTAGATGCACGAATCTTGGCATGAATCCAATGGTTCAAAATCCATAAGATTTTGTCCTCAAATTTCATTCAAAAGATATATAGCAATTCCATTATAGAATTTATGTTTCGGTCAATTAATGTTACGATGATTGGTTATGTTCGGAAGGCTAATATATGGCTGTGGCATTTCAACCAAATGTTGTCTTGGGTTGTTTTGGCGTGGTTGATGTTGGAGAAAATATGTAGTGAAAAATACATACGTAGTGGAAACTTGGAAACTACTGTTATATAAAAAATGGACGTCCGAGATTTTTACTCGTGATGACGTGGATAGACGTTTATTTTTTTATCGAAAGGTAATTTTCAAGTTTGCGTTATGTATATGATTTCCACCGCGTATTTTTTTTTTCCCTTGACGTTGGCTGCTTCCTAGCTGCAGCACAAGCCACCGAGCAGTTCATTAATTTAGGCCGTGTTTAATTTCAAACTTTTTTCTTTAAACTTTAAATTTTTTCATCACATCAAAACTTTCTTACACACACAAACTTTTAACTTTTCCGTCACATCGTTTTAATTTCAACCAAACTTCTAATTTTAACGTGATCTAAACACATCCTTAGTATATGCATTGCGTGCAGAACCAATGCATATGCTTTGACTGTTTGATTAGTACTGCTAGTCATCTCTCTCAAATTAGAAAGAAAAGAAGGAAAGAAACAAAAGAGTGTAGAGAGGTACTAGTACTACTCCACTCGGTCCACTATGGCATACGGTCGAGGAGGTTAATTTCGTTGGCCAGTACTCGACCGGACCAGATCGCGATGGCAAGCACGCGCGGCGCGGTTGCACACGCAACGCAACAAAGCGACCGGAGTAAGCTAGTAGCTAGAGCTTAGCTTCACATGCAATGGCGTGCGGACGAAGTCGAAAGAGATCAAGTGCCAGTTCTTTCCCTACACGATTTGATGTATCTCGATATTCCGATGGCAGACGCACTGTTTTCCTTTTCTGTTTGGAGGTTTCAACGCACCGTGTGCGTGCTTTATTTAGTTCACACTGAAGTTTGAAATTTTAATTAAAATTAAAACGATGTGACTGAAAAATTGTGTGTGTATGAAATGTTTGATGTGATGGAAAATTAGAAGTTTAGAAAAAAAATTTTAGAACTAAACAGGGCCCAAGAAAAAAAATGCATGGCCACTCAATCTGTCTTACTCCTAGGAGTTAGCCCAACCTTTTCCTCCCAATTTCACTCAACACATTGCTCCTCTTTCATCTAGTCTATTTTTCTCGGAGATATTTTTTTGGATCTCCAGCTAATGAAAGATCTTGAGTGGAATTATTTAAGTCTCCATAGTCTAGACACACACTTGTCACATCCCTTGTGGCCTAATCCAAATAATTGGGCTTGGCCCATATGCAGCCTACGACCACCAGGCTGGTTGCATGCATGCCTGGATTGGATCCAGGCCTACAGGCGATGGATAAGCCTAGATGGCCTCCTGCCTCGGATGGCCCCAACTCTGGCTCATCATTTTTATGGGCCGGAAAATCCTTTTCCCCATAGATGGGCTGGTATGGAGGCCCACCGAAATAGGAACCAAAGGTTAGCGCAAAAAGTCTATGGAGATTCTCTCAAATACAGGTCCAATCAGATACGTATTCCTCAACCGCAAAACTGAATATATCGATCCCTCAACTATTAAGGCTCTATTCGATACTGGAGGTTCCCATCCGGATGCGCATGGAAAACGGAGCGATACATTAGCGGGTGATTAATTAAATATTAGCTTTTTTTTTCAAAAATGGATCAATATGATTTTTTAAGCAACTTTCGTATAAAAACTTTTTACAAAAAACACACCGTCTAGCAGTTTGAGAAGCGTGCGCACGGAAAATGAGACAGAGGGGGCTGGGAACTAGAACTAATGAACACAGCCTGAAACTGATAGAAAATGACTCCCTTGACTCCTTTGAAAATAGTTTTCACTAATGTAGCTCGTTGACTTAGTCCAACCAGTCGAGTTAGTATGTAGGGCATACATGTCAGCTTCCCCTCCTTTCTTTTTTCTTACTTTTCTCCTCCTTTCTTCCTCTCTTTTCCCCCAAACGAGCGGAGGGGCACATGTGACGAGCTCGAGTTGGAGGACAACGGTCGATAGCTTGAAGGACGGAGCTAGGAAGAATGGGCTAGGAGCAAGGCACAGTGTGGCCAGCGACGGTGGCGGCACCTGGATGAACTTGTCGTTGGGGTCAGTCTCAGTGTGCTTGCTCTTTATTGCGGGCGCGTTTATTGGCTCCGATGTGATGAAATATAGCAACCAATGTGGTGGCTAGATCTGGGTGGAGCGGGCCTCGACTATGCCACGACCACCATTGCAACGAGTCCACAACCTCCTTCCTCTTTGCTGCTAGCTGATGAGTCCATGCTACCTTGAGTTCCCACCTCTGCTCTTTTCCATGGACGTCACCGGGCGCTGGCCCTGCTGCCCGTCTCTCGTCCTTAGGGATGTCACCTTATTGGGCGCTTTCCTCTACCTGGGTTTGGACGCCAATGCCTTCCTAGCACCGACTCCAAGTTCGATGACCTCGTGCCGCCTAACCAACTAGTGGAGGAGGGAGGAGGGAGGAAGGAAAAAGAAGGGATGGAGAGGGAGGATGACATGTGGGCTCCACCTTGTGACTGACATTGTGGTGTCCACTTATTTATTTTTTGGTGAAATTACCGATGATATTTGAGTCCCATTTAGCTTTTTTTTCCCCTGATAGTGATTCACGTAAGTTCTGCGTTGATGAAAACTTGGTCAATGTGCCACGTGGACACCACGTCAACGAAAACCACGCTTAAAACAACCAAGAGATTTTTTTTTGCACGGTTTTAAAAGTTGGAGGAGTTGATTTACATTGTTTGGTGGTTGAAGGTATCAGCTCCGACCTGTTGACCTATATAAGAGGGAGTCACATTGGACTTTTTCCAAGATTAGCGAATTGGGCGGGACGGTTTTAAAAGTTGGAGGAGTTGATTTACATTGTTTGGTGGTTGAAGGTATCAGCTCCGACCTGTTGACCTATATAAGAGGGAGTCACATTGGACTTTTCCCAAGATTAGCGAATTGGGCGGGACGGTTTTAAAAGTTGGAGGAGTTGATTTACATTGTTTGGTGGTTGAAGGTATCAGCTCTGACCTGTTGACCTATATAAGAGGGAGTCACATTGGACTTTTTCCAAGATTAGCGAATTGGGCGGGAGGGAGGTTCATGGTGGGCTGAAACATAAGCAAGGAGGAGCCCATCTCCTAAGAAGTAAGGACAGTATTACCTATATTCGTCACACATTGTTAACAGTGAAATTTGGTAAGCTCAAAGTTACCATCGGTTTAGAGTCAGTATCGGCTTCAAAGTTCTAGAATCAGCCGATGGGAGTCAAGTCGCCACGATGTCGTGTTCTTGGTGGAGTCGGATCAATCAAAGGAAGCTTATCTAGAAGAGTTCGAGTTCAAGAAGGATGCGACATGACAGTTATCTATTAATTAGGCTTGTTAGTTTCCTTTTATCTTTAGGAAAGTGTGTTTAGTGTCCAATAAGGACTTTATCTTTTCCTTTTTAGTTTCTTTCTTGTCCGATAAGGACTAGTGTCTCCCTATGGGTATAAATATGTACACCTGGGGTCATTGTAATCAATCTCCACAATCAATACAATTCGGCGCATCGCCACCTTTTACCTTTTCTACTTTATTTTATCGTCCAGCGGAACTTGGCACCCGACGCGGGGCTGCATCGTCTTCGATCTCCGGCGAAGGGGTAAGTCCAATGTTCCGTCGGCCCAGGCAATTGTCTCATCTACATCGGCGTCGTTCAAGGCTGCATCAGTACATTCGACCTCTTGGATTGCTCTGGTTTGGATGATATATTTGCCTACCTATTTATCATGTCTTTGTTAATCTAGTCTTAGTATATCAATTTAGCTCTATCGGCTGTCTCTCGCTTTAGGGTTTCTGCCGGTATCGGCTAAATCGCGTTGCTAGATTAGATTAGCCTAGGCATCTACCACCCTGAAAATCAGTCAACGGCTTGATTGTCTAGATATTATGTTTCTTTTCATACTTAGTGCTGCATCAGTTAAATTTGATCTACTAAGTCGTGCTTAGAACCATAATCTCTAGCCTGCTTATTGATTGCTAATAAGGGTTTCATCGGGGTTTCAGCCGGTGAGTTATCTGGACGTTGCATCGGCTCATAAGGATTGCATATACATATAAGTTGGATTTAGCCGATGACAACAAAGGCTTCACTGTTTAATCTAATCTTGTAGATTTCATGACATCGGACCTCCAGCCGATGTGTGCTTTGACCTTCGGATCGATGCTTATTTATCATATCATTGCTAGCCGATTGGTTTATACTGGATTATATTGTTATTTCATTACATGGTCATCAGCCGATTGCCTTTATATCATTATCTACATGGGATATATAGCCGATTGCTTAAACCCTATCGATATCGGCTGGTATCGGCATTGGCTATTATTGGCTATCGGCTGGAACTACTCCATCGGCTTGTCAGCCGATCAGCTGTTTTGATCTACTATTTGTATATCTTGTCAGTTGCAGGATCAAACTGACTGGCATGCCCGCATCTCGTCAATATTTGGACCTGCACAGGAGTTAAGCAGATCTCCCAGGCCGGTGTGTTCGATTTTTTCGTCAACACACATATAATTTTTACACATTGTTTTTAATTATTATATGTGTTTTGTATTTATTACTAACATGTTTCCAAAGTTGATGTAACTACACATTGGAGAAGATAAAATTACACACACATGACTTATGATACGAGAGAACACTCTCTGAACATCATCTCCACAGATATCTTGGTTTGTCACGCGAAAACTGTCCATGCGAGAATAATTTGGGTGCGCTATATTCCTCAGATTCCACAGGCATATTAGAGCGCAAATGATAGGGGCCAAATCACAACTTTGATACCGTGTCACCTCCATAACCACACTCTTCGCTCGTGACCAGAGGCGACGAACGTATCGAAAACTAGCGTGTCGCATACAAACCGCAACGCTCGGGGCGAATACTGATGTCCATGCATGACAAAAGTAAGTAGTATCTTCTTCCCTTTTTAATTGGGAAATATGGTGTCACCGTGGCTAAAGCAGCATCCGATTCATGTTGACATTTTATAGAGTTTTTGACAGCTGGAGAATTTTTTTAGAAGCTGCAACTGTCGTAAGCTCCTCAAATAATCTAGATTTTCATTTACATTTTGATAAATTGTAATAGTAGAATTCAGAAAATGAACTGGAAGCTAGAATCTGGGTTTCGCTTCTCCAAATTCTCACTAGCTGCTTCTCAGAATCTTAGCTCTCAAAAAGACTTTTATCACGTTTCTTCTCATCTTACACAGAAGGCACGGCAGAGCAGTGAGGCGGAGCAGAGCCAGAGCAAGTAAAGCCAACAGTACAATTCGGAGGGCACTAAGGCCCTCTTTGTTTAGGTTTAGGCTTATTGGCCTAGACTTTTAAGTCAGCTTATTGGCTTATATGATTTATAAGCCAGTGGATTTAATGTCCTAAATTTAATGGTATAGTCATACATCTATCTCATATAAGCCAAAAAAAAAAGCTTATCCAACCTAGCTTTTGGCTTAATAGTGTTAGAGTGGCTTATAGCTTAAAAAAGCCAAATGAAAAAGCTGCTTGTTTATTTTGGCTTAGACTTTTCGACTTATAAGTTGGCTTATAAGTCTAAATAAAGAGGGCCTGATAAAAAGGGCATAACGGAAAGGCAGTGGCTAATACGCAGCAAAACGGTATGATGGCGCGAGGTCGCAGCGAGCAAGCAAGCGAGCGAGCGATGCGATGGCAACACACACCCCTTTTTGCTACCACAAATACTGAAACGAACAACGAGAGTGAGAAGAATTGGTACTTTCTCTGGACACACGATTAACTACGTACGATTTATTATACATCTTATTTTTTTATAAAAAATATATTTCTTATTTATTTTATTATGGTTTATTTTAAGTCTGATTTATATGTTTATATAATTTTTTTTAACAAAACGATTGGTCAAATCTACGTAAAAAATATTACTTAACTAGGTAAGTGTGCGCGTATTATGAGCGTTGCATTTGTACCGTGTTTCTAAAAAAAATATATCAATATAGGATCATAATAGTACTATATAAGATAAATCTTATAACTACGAATTTAGACATCACAGTACTAGAATATATCTTATCTAAGATGATCAAATGATATTCCATTCTAATATTATGAATCTGTACATCGTGGTTCTATTTTGGAATCTAGACATAGTAGATGGAGGAAGTAATATTAAGAAGGGTCCCTAATAAGAACATGAGAAATTAAGAAGTGGCAAGACAAGAAGACAAATAGTATAACAGAGAGAAGAGCGGGGCAGTAGTAACCACTATATATACCACCATCAGCTCGGTCTAGCTGCGTGCAGCCGAAACCGAAAGGCATCTGCAACGGCGGCAAATCTAGACTAATCCCCCAGTTCATCCCATCTCCCAACAAGCGCACCAGATAAATTGAGAGGATAATATCACAATAGTTTTTGGGGAGCGAGCCGGCCGGATCAGAGTCCGGGAGGAAGACGACGCAGTAGCCGGATCAGGTAAAGGCAACCGATCGAAACGATCCGAGTCCGTTCGCTTCTCGGTTCTCCGCATCATCTCGGTCGATCGTAAACTGACGCGCGCGCGCGATGGATGGGAGTAATGCAGGGGCATTGCCCGGCGGCGCGTCGGCGGCGTGGTCGTGCAGGCAGAGGAGGACGGCGGCGGGCGCCATGGGCGGGTACGAGCTCGTCAGGAGCGACGACGCCGCGGCGGCCGGCCCGCCCGATCTCGAGCTCGGCGGCAGCGGCAGCGGCAACGGCGGCGGCGTCTCGGCCAAGTCCCGGCCTCCGTCATCGCCGCCGTCGCAGGGCGGCGCGCGGCAGCGGCTCGTCTCCCTCGACGTCTTCCGCGGGATCACCGTGCTGGTACGTACACCACAAACACAAATCCCCAGCCGAGAACATATTTGTTTTCCTTTCGCTGTTTGATTTGATTCGGCGCTCGATCGATCGCATTGGCGCTCGCTGCGCTTTCCCTGTCCATCTCCACGATCGATTGCGCGCGGCCAACCAAATCGATCCGTGATCCGTGAACTGTCTCGCGCGTGTGTGCCCCCATGATTCCTCTCTGTTGCTGCCCTCCACCTCCGGCTAATTTCGTTTTCTTCCCTCCTTCCATGATGATCAACTGATCGACACAGTGTGCATGAACTGAGCTTTTTTTTTGGTTGTTGTGTTGCCTTGTGCATGAACTTTTCTCTTTTTTTTTTCCTTGGTTGTTAGTTGTTGTTTCGCTTTGTTTTCCACTAGAAGTGATAATAGCTAGCTTTGCCTCCAAAAAAGAGGAGTCAAGACCAAGTCTTAGGAAGTTTGATTAAATATAGCTAGTAATAGTCATGAACTAGAGACCAGTGGCCCTGAAGAAACTAAGGTGAGGTATCCTAGTCAGGGGTCAATTTGGCCACAGAAAATAACCAGTCCTGGCTGCTTAAACTAATCCATCATCACAGCACTGATTTTCCCTCCAATATGGAAACGTGACATATATATACATGCATACTCATAGGACAATCTAGCAACACATCATTTACTAATAAATAGCACTATAGTTTTTTCTCCATCATTTAATAAGAGAAACTATTGTTTTTTACTCAACCCTTGATAAATAATTAACCTAGAACGATAATATTTGTGAGACGGACGGAGCAGCGGAAATCGGCCAAATGTCCTTAAACAGACGGGGTTTAGTGAAGAGGAACTCACGGAGATTTTCTGATTATGTACAATTGCTTGTTACTCCCTCCGTTTCATAATGTAAGACTTTATAGGATTGTTCACATTCATATAGATGTTAATGAATCTAGTCACACGCATATGTCTAAATTCATTAATATATATATGAATGTGACCAATGTTAAAAAGTCTTATATTGTGAAACAGAGAAAGTACTGTACTTTAGTGGAGCAAAGACGGCATGCATGCACGGACATTTTTCTGTACCAGCACAGCATACTTCCTCCGTCCCAAAAAAAGACAAACTTTAGTTTCCGTGTCCAATGTTTGACCATCCGTCTTATTTGAAAAAATTATAAAAAAATTAAAAAGGCAAGTCACGCATAAAATATTAATCATGTTTTATCATCTAACAATAATAAAAATACGAATTATAAAAAAATTTATATAAGACAGACAATCAAAGTTAGACACAGAAACTCAAGGTTTGTCTTTTTTTTTTTATGGAGGGAGTACATGCATGCAGAGATCACTATAATTAGCCATTTATATTTAGTATAGTACGTACTGCAAGACTGCAACTGCAGCGTTAACGCTCCCACGGATCGTCCTCTCTTTGTCTTTGTTTATTTAGATTTGAGGTAAGTACACAGCAGCCAATTAATCTCCCCGTGTCCAAAGGACTGTGTACCCGTGGCTAGCTGGTGCCTGCCTGCCTCTCGTTCGTAGGGCCATATGCGAGCTCGAATATATTGTCATATAGGACAAACATGTATGATCAGTGGAGGAAAGGAAGGGAATAATGTAGTATTCCTTTAATTTAGGTATGATCAGGGGAGGAAAGGAGAAGGGAATAATTTAGTATTCCTTTTAGGCTTGACTTTGTGTTTAATTATTTCTTCTCTGTTAATTTGCATCTTTACTACATCCATCCCTAAATATATCCCTAAATATATGAAAAAGAACAGAGGGAGTACAAATATCAAAAGCCGCAACCGTGCATTAATATCTCCATGGATCAATCTTCTTGAGCCAACCTGGATCAGATCGGAATACACCCCTTCTAATGAGCACGAGCTTAATTACCAGCTCATTATAGGCAGCAATCGCGCATTAACTGTAGATGAAGGCAATGCAGCTAGTCACTATGGATGTCCACTTCGGTGAGGTGACGTAAGCGTTCCGCGTGCACGTACCTTCAGTTGCAAACTTGCAAATTATAGTTTGCAATTAGAGTCATTCTGCACCACGAGAACTGGTTTATGTTGCTGTGTTGGGGGGAAGGTATTAGGTCGGTTCTAGTTCACCAATCCATACGCCAACCACTGCCAATTATGCCAGAGCATGAACCTTTCAAAATCAAATTGACTGTTCTGTACAGAGGCCACTAGGCCAGCCACCTGAGAGAGTAGGAGGTACTCCGTACCCCTTTGTTAGGCTTTTTTATTTTTTGAAATCACCTTTGTTAGGCTTTGGTTTACAACTAGATATGGCTCTCACTAACTGCGAGTTATTCGATAGTGCTGATTCATAATTCATTTCCTCCTACGAAAAGCGAATTATAGTTTGCAATTATAGTTTGCTTGTTAGTGCATAACAAATTAAGTACTATAAGTTAAAAATTTTACAAGTAGATTAATTTGATTTAGAAATTACTTTTCTATAGTTTTTCAAGCAAAAATTATATCGTTTAACAATTCGAGAAGTGCGCGCATAAAAAAAAAGGTAATGTCCAACGTATCCTAAAGGGAGAAACCAATAATCACATGTGATTTGACAATTTCAACTACTGATAGATATGGCCCCTGTTTAGCTCTCCGAAATCTTGCTATTTAGAAGTATTAAATGTTTTTTAGATAATAGATTAAACCGGCCTCTACATAGGAGTATTAAATGTAGATATTGACAAAACCCATTCTATAACCCTTGGGCTAATTCGCAAAATAAATCTAATGATGTATATTAATCTATTATTAGCGGATAATTACGGTAGCAAATCATGGATTAATTAGGCTCATTAGATTCGTCTCGCAAATTAGCCCAAGGATTGTGGAACGGGTTTTGTCAGTAATTTATACGTTTAATACTTTTAAATAGAGAGCTACCTTCTAGATCAGGGCTGCCCTCTAGATCTAAACAGAGCTATGGTAGAGGCACTACTCACAATAATCGAATTTAGGCCCACATTGGCAAATCTTCTGATTTGAATTCCTGTGGTAGCTGAACGAAATTCCAACTTATCATGCGCTCGATCGGAATTCGTGGGACAAAGGAATCGTGCAGCGAAACAAACAAGAAGGAATATCTCAGGGAGGCACATATTCTTTCTCGGCGTCGCATGGCATGCACCTGATCATCACGCGGGCTGGCCGACCGGATCGACGAGCGGCGCGCGCACCGGCCTTTCGCCGGCGGGCAGATGCAATTTCGTCGTCGCCCTTTACACGTGTGGCCGCCATGTGTGTCGCTCCGTCTCGCCGGTCGGTGCAGTCACGTAACGAATATATATAAATGTAGATAGCAACAGCTTTAGCTTTTATTACCTTCATGGCCTGTATTTGACAAATGGATTATGCGAGATATGGAATAGAAAAATAAAAATGAACGTATCGTTTAGATAAAATTAGGTGGACAAAAAAAAAAAGGATAGGTACGATTGTATATATTAGGATATATCCATTTTCAATCCCATTTGCCAAACAGCTTAAAACGTATCGAAAAAGAAAAAAAAAACTGAAGATATTAGTTTACATTGCTGCGGTCGCTGAATAAAAGATCGTCCTTTAAACAGGTTCAGAGCATCATCAACAGATACCTAATATATCCCTCAATTTCAAAATTTTGTTTTTTTTTCCTTTTAGGAAATTGTCTCCAATAGTTTCCTTGTTAGATTCAAAAAAATTTGAAATCCCCTTTTCTATCCTTCTTGCTCTCCATGAGTGAAGGAGTGTTCTGGCTCCCAATAAACATGAGTAGGAGGGAGAGAGAGGATGACACGTGGAGAATCCCTTCGCAAGAAAGAGGACGATCGTTCACCAGAGGTGAAAGCAATTTCTGTTTCTGTTAGTAGCTACTACCTTTTATTATTGAAGTCATTTTTTTTATATCTATTGTAGTGAGGAATCTATTCACACTTAAAAAAAAATCTAATTAGCAATTTTAAAACAGAATTTTGAGGACAAATTTTTAGGCACCTGCGAGTGATTCTGTGAGTGATGCTTAGTAGCTTATGTTTGACTGGATCGAGCTCGCGCGGCGGGACCATTTGTCACGCAGCCGTCGCTGCATAAGCTTCACGATCGCTGCAGCCTGATTGCTCTATTTGGTCTTCTTTCTCTCGCTCTCTCTCTAACATTGCTTCGGTTTTGCTTTGCTTTTCTTGGCCGACAAGCGCGGCAAGCGGACGAGGCCTCCACACCGGCCAAAAGCTACCCCGGTTGCAGCATGTTTATGTACACGTCTTAGACAAGACATCTCCCTTACAAAATGGTTTCTTAGCCTAGAAGAGCTCCGGATCACAACCCTTTTTGCATTGCATATAGAAGACCCCTTTTTATGGTTCTTGAAAAAGTACTCTAAGTTATCTCAGTATTTTTTTTATATTAAAATATTTCTGATACCTCTCGTACCAATTAAAAAGTGATCTCTCTCTCTCTCTGTCTCTCTGTCTCTCTCTCTCTAATTAAGCATCGTAAAAAGTCTTTCAATCTTGACCCGCAGCCAGATGAAAAACCGGTTATCCCTAGCGACTTTATGCAACATTGGTAACTGCATGACCATAAGATACTCAATAATTAAATAAATTAAAGGGGATGCAACGTATGGGGTTAAGAATCTTATCATCAGTAGATCTGCTTTTTCTCTGTTGCTTCCTTGGATCAAAGCTATAAGCATTGGTATTTTCTGAGGTTTGTGGCTTGGAGCCAAATGGGCATCGCACCAGCAACTTGATCCTGCTGGGGCATGACGTGCGTGATGTGGCCGGTTCATAATTAACACGGCTTTAACAGAAAGCTCTTCCCTTAATTATTTGTGAGATGACCATTGCTGTGAGGCGCATTGCGACACCTCCTCTTTTTTTGGCTTTTGCTGTACTGATTGCTTCTTTTGTTCTTGATGACTGTCGTGTCAAGCACCGAGAGATCGAATGGGTTATCTATGTCGTGTTGCCTTTGCTAAACTGTAGCTAGACACGAAACGGAAGACACCTGGTCACCAAAAGAGTATTTGATCTGCTAAGTGCAATCTGATTCCCTGAATTTCGAGTCCATGGACATTAGGTCCAGTAACCTGTCACACATGCAGTCAAGAACCACCAACTTTATTTGATCTAAAATGCATCTTATCCTGTCCATTTTGCCATTGCACTCCCGTGGCTGTGAAGATGTCAAATATATATAATGTTTTAGTAGAAGAATCAAATGCTACTAGCACTAGTGCCCAAGATGTCAAACTCAACGAATAAAAGGAAAAGAAGAAAAGACACCCAAAAATCTAGGATGTGTGCTGCATCCATGAGAACTGGTAAGCTGCTGCACGTTGCAGACATTAGCCGACTGGAAGACGTTAACACCCCAACTACGATTTCAATGCAGCCTGTCTCTTAGACCTGGTTCTACAATCAATACTCCCCAAATAAATTGCGAAATTGACAGCCAATTTAATGGCAAGCCTAGCTAAGCAATCAATTTATACATGTGTCTGGGCAGTACACTAGTACCAGTACAGTACTGTACCTCCTGTTCCAGCTTTGGGTATTTGTCAGCTGCAGTGGCCTGCGTCGACGACTCGAGGTCAAATAAACGCGCTGAATGGGCAAAGGCCTCAAGGAGAAGAAAACTTCAGAAAAAAGCGAGTGTAAAAAAGCGACACTTCCTGTGTCGTGCTTGCTGGAGCTGAGACAGGAGGAAGACCTGTAACCACACGGCTGAGTCAAGATTAGCTTGAAAATTACTGATGGATACTTGTACGGCTAGGTACATTTGCTGACCCCTGCACACGGTTTCCGTCCCGTCCCAGTCTCTGAACTTTCAGCTGCGCCTTGGCTTTCACCTTCATCGTCCTTTCAATGGCTGTGAAAAATCTTTGCTTGGTTTGGAAGAGTCAGTGACGGTTTTGGTCAGAAGGTTGGCTTCAAAGACATCATCATACATATGGTCACCGAAAAGTGACATGAAATTATCTCGCCAAACAGATGTTGAGCAAATCCTTCAGTGCTCACCTTCAAGAACCGGCTTCTCTGCCGGTTGGTGAAGCTGTTTACAGTGGCTACAAATTCATCTCTGATTTATCTGGAAAAAAACCCGTTTCGAATTTCGCCTTGATTTTATCAATGGCAAGAACTGGTCGCTCTGGTGCTCATGTCATTTTCGCTCTGGTCGATGGCCAGGGCAGAGGGGCCTGAATGAACCAGGCCGGGAATCCAAGAACGTCTCTGCCGGGCAGTGCTGGTCCGTAGTCCGTCCAGTGACAAAATACTGAAAATATTCGTGTGGCTCTTCCAGGTAAAATAGCGGTGAAAACTGGGGCCTGGCCATGGAATCCGATGCCGTCCTGGACATGTCGCCATCGGCATCGCTTGATTCGCTTCGCTCCTTTGGTTTGAGATTGCGTTGGGACTTTGGGAGTTGTGTATTTTCAAAACGTTTTATTTCTGTTTATAAGGAAGGTTGAATTTTAACTTGCATGTTTGTGGATTCATACATTACATATTACATATTGATCTATCTTATTCATATTTTTTTAATTTTTTTATAACCATTTAGATGACATGCAATAAACGGTTGGACATCCACTCGAGCTGTTAAAATAGTTTCCCGCTCTTCTAATCACACACACAACATTATCTAAAAAAATCACACACACAAAAATCACTGGACTGTAAATTGTTATCACGGAAGCATTGATAGCTAATCACTTACGATCGTGGTGTTGTACAAGGGGGAATTTTTTTAAATGAATTTAAGAAATGTGTTTTTTTCTTGTAAGGTATAACATCCCATGATTATTTTGCCTGATGCAGCTTATGATCATTGTCGATGATGCTGGAGCTTTTCTCCCAGCACTGAACCACTCTCCATGGGACGGCGTAACCATTGCAGATTTCGTCATGCCATTCTTCCTTTTCATGGTTGGGATCTCTCTAACGCTCGCGTACAAGGTATGAACCACTGACGTCAGTGACGTGGTCAATGTCGTAATTGTTTTCTTCTTCTGAGCCGAAACTAGATCGTAATTGTGCTACTTTGTGCAGAGGGTGCCGGACAAATTGGAGGCTACTAAGAAGGCTGTACTACGTGCCCTCAAGTTGTTCTGCCTTGGCCTTGTTCTCCAAGGTATTAAATGATAGTGCATTTATTTTAAATGGGAAAAAAAAGGAAAATTGGAGAAATGATCTTTGCATTGCCATGAAGAGATCAACTTTGGCTTTATATTCTTCTGGTTATAAATACTATGTTTTTCTTCTTCACAAATATTATGTTTTTCATCTTTACAGGCGGTTTTTTCCATGGCGTCCGCAGTCTCACTTTTGGTGTTGATATTACAAAAATACGGTTGATGGGTATACTTCAGGTATATCTCCCTGGACTATCCAGGATATATATTTTGTATCTAACAGTATATCTACTTCTGTTTTGTCTGACAAGTGACAAAGAAAAACCCAAGTCATTTTGGATAATTTTATGATGTTGCAGAGAATTGCTATAGCTTATCTTTTGGCTGCAATCTGTGAAATTTGGCTCAAGGGAGATGATGATGTAGATTGTGGACTCGATGTGATACGGAGATACCGTTACCAATTGTGAGTTCGAATCATCCACATTATAAGTGTTTGCCCATGACTAATACTGGTTATAACAATACATAAATCAATATTACCAGGTCATAGATCATTGACCAAGTTAGCTGTGCTCTAGTTTATTTTCTTGTGATATTGACCTGACATTCCTTTCTTCTACTCCTAAATCCTGACTAGTAGTACTTGTTGTACTTGTTCAGTTGCTCTAGTAGTAACTAAGAGAGAACAGCTTACATACAGTATATGTGGTTTTTTAGTACTAGTACTCCTAAATCCTGACATTGTTATTCATTGTTCTGCTAGGGTTGTAGCATTGCTCCTGTCAACCATGTATACTGTTATTTTACACGGTGTCTACGTTCCAGACTGGGAATACCAGATATCAGGTCCTGGTTCCACAGAGAAATCATTCTCTGTAAGTGTTACTGCTCTTCGGTTTTCTGCTTAACATATTCAGTACACTCTGCAAAGCATAGAGCTTCATGTTTCATTGGATTTATCAGGTGAGATGTGGAGTAAGAGGAGACACTGGTCCAGCTTGCAATGCCGTTGGAATGCTTGACCGTACAATCTTGGGGATCGATCATCTCTACAGACGACCGGTTTATGCGCGTACAAAGGTACTATAGTATGATGCAAGGTCTGTCAGAGAATTGTTTCTTTCTTCCTATTTTCAATTTTTCAATCTATGTTTTGCTTTTCTTGTTGCAGCAATGTAGTATAAACTATCCGCAAAATGGGCCCCTTCCACCTGATGCTCCATCATGGTGTCAGGCTCCATTTGATCCTGAAGGCCTCCTCAGGTCAGTTCACTAACCATTCATCATCATTGCCTGAAAGCTCATCTTGGAATGCCAGCTCTTCCAAGTGCTTGTTTACTGTAAATTCTGACAAGTCTGTTTTTTGTTCGTTTATCAGCTCTGTTATGGCAATTGTCACATGCTTGATTGGGCTGCAGTTTGGACATATAATTATACATTTTGAGGTATAACACTTGTTTTGTGACTACATCTGTATATTTCTTATCACAGAGGAAATATTCTCAATTTATGTTCTTTTTTAAATTGATCTGTAGAAACACAAGGGAAGGATAATAAATTGGCTAATTCCTTCCTTCAGCATGTTAGCACTGGCCTTCTCAATGGACTTCATTGGTAAGAGCTTACTAGACAGTAACCTGCATCATGTACCTTCTTCCTAAATCCTAATAACATGAGATTGATCAGAACATTCCATGATTCTTTTTCAGGGATTCGTATGAACAAGCCGCTGTACACGATAAGTTACGCCTTGGCTACCTCTGGTGCTGCAGGGCTTCTTTTTGCTGGGATCTACACACTGGTTAGTCCTCTGAATTAGACCCAAGAAAACATATGCGAATGCCATGCAACCTGTCACTATTTCTGAACATTGGAAAAAACCCTGTGAAACCTTCAGGTGGACGTGTATGGATTCAGGAAACTTACCATCCCCATGGAGTGGATGGGTAAGCACGCGCTGATGATCTACGTGCTAGTGGCATGCAACATCCTGCCCATTTTCATCCATGGTTTCTATTGGAGGGAGCCCAAGAACAACCTTGTAAGTTGCTTATCAAACCTCGCTTAGCTGAAGATTTCAGACTTTCATCATCTCAAAAAGAAAACAATAATAATAATAGATAAATAAAATTCAGGTTTTTTTTTTTTGAAAGAAGAAAGATTCCATACTTTCAGATAAGTGAAAGTCATTCTTTGATGCACCTGACATTTTTTTTTCTTTGTAAACAGTTGAAGTTCATCGGAGTTGGGGCATGAAGCTTGTTCGTCTGCGCAACAGTACTTAGGCCATAGATAATTTCCTAGATAATTAGACATCCGTATATAAGATTATTTGGATGGCCAGGATATGGAGATAAAAAATGTTCAGGCCGTGTTATTTTTTCTACGTGGTTAGAGAACGGCAATGTTCAGCTTCTGACACTACTGAACAATGGTCGTTGCCACATGCCAGAGCGTATCCTCCCTGAGCTCTTCTGTATATATCAATATATGTTGAGGAGGCTCTTGTATATGATTGACGCGCTCTGTGATTCAGATGAATATATATAGTACATATTCTGACGGATACTCAAGCAACTCTACCAGCATTGCGAACAGCATAAAAAAAATCAAGCATTTACCCGTTTTTAAATACTGCCAATCTCTTAAAAAAAAACATACTGCCAATTAACACTATTAATTTTCCAACTTGGACCGTTTCTCTTTTCTGCAAAAAGAAAAAAAAAAGAAAACAAAACTTGCATTCATCGTAGTCTAATCCATTAAGCGCATTCAAGCGTAATTATATGAACAAAATTGAACTGAAGTAGTCAGTGCTGTGTTATTTGAGAACACAGGAAGTAGATGTTAAAGGTTGACGAGCATGCAGTTTGAAGCAAAATAGCACAAGAGGATTCACTACCAATGAATTGTTATAAGGCCTGAAAGCAATACCTTGATTCTCAAATTAAATTGAAAAACAATAGATTGCCTATTTTGAACTAGAACGGGGAAAATCATACAAAATATTTTATTGAAATGGATTTATTGCGTCCATCAAATACATTCATGGAGCAAGTCATCTCAATGTGTAACACAAGTATACAGAAGTCCAACACCACACTCTCAGATCATTCCATATCGTGTTTCAGTTCCCTAGACCAGGAGCAAACTTCCACCGAATAAACGAAAGACTATGGACACTAAAATGTAGGAAGAGAAAGTGCATCTCCATCATATAGGAAGAGAAATGGAACGCACAAGCATCAGTGGAAGTGCATCTGTCATCTAATTTTTACAATCTAGCAATCTTTGAGCGCAATCAGCTGGTCAACGACGCCAGGATCAGCAAGGGTGCTTGTGTCACCAAGTTCATCCAGCTGTTTTGAGGCAATTTTGCGCAGAATCCTGCGCATTATCTTACCGCTTCTCGTTTTAGGAAGTCCTGGTGCCCAGTGGATCTTGTCAGGAGCTGCAAATGCCCCAATCTGCCACAAGACAAGATAAAATCATGTTAAGTTTTTTTTCGTGCTTTTTGATGATGTGCGCAAAGTTAATAAAAAATGAAAAGCATTGTCACGTGTCACTATGGAGAAAGAACATCCAAAAGGACCAAGGCAGACCTGGTTGCGGACTGTCAATATGAGGCTTTTCCGTAGTTCTTCACTATAAGGAACACCATCCACCAAAGTTACAAAAGCATATATTCCTTGACCTTTCACCTGAAGCAGACAATTTATTGATTAAGCATCATATGTAGCAGGATAGCCAACACAATAGAGATTGGAGCAAGGGGGAAAAACAGTGGACAATACCTCATGCTCAACAGCAACAACAGCAGCCTCTGCACACTTTGGGTGTGAAACCAACGCAGACTCAACCTCTGCTGTACCAATCCGGTGTCCACTACAAATTAAGAAGCCAAAAAGTTTTAATTTTATAATTTCCGAACACTGAACTAAACCATAGCAAGTAACATGGACCTAACGAAGCAGCTTACCTGACATTGATGACATCATCTACTCTTCCAGTCAGCCAGTGGTAACCGTCTTTGTCCCTGATATGCAAATACTATTTAGCTAAAATTGTTTGGAAAACTGAAAAGTACAAAAGCAATTAAAAAAATACACCTGAATCCTGTATAATATTGAAGGAAAGACTTCACTACCTGCTGCAACCATCCCCAGTAAAATAGTAGCCAGCAAATGGCTTGAAGTAAGTGGTCTCATATCTATCATGATCTCCATAGAGAGTCCGGAAAGCCCCAGGCCATGATTTCTTTATGCAAAGATATCCACTGCATTCTCCTTCAATCTCCTTCCCTTTCTCATCAACAATGACAGGCTGAATACCAAACAGACACAGCAAAGTTAGTTAGAAAGAAACACAGCATGGAAAATACCCATCGCAAAGGTCTCACATAATAAAATCACATTGCAAACATGAAGAACTCAGGAAAATGCCATCACCGTAACTGTTTTAAAAATCCTTCCAATTTATTATGGTATTTTCTAAATTACAATAATTACAAGGTAGTGAGAATATATTCTATAATGGTGTCTTTACATTTAAGACATAAATTATTACCTGAACACCAAAGAAAGGAAAGGTTGCAGAACCTGGTTTTTGAGGCCAGGCGCCAGGTAAAGGAGTGATCTATACAGAAAATCAAAACATTGAAGATCATCAGAGTTACTTAATACTCTCACGAGAAAACTGGAAAGAGATGTGGAACATAAAGAGGTTTACTTACCATGAAGCCACCAGTTTCAGTCTGCCACCAGGTGTCGGAGATAGGGCATCGAGAGTCCCCGACAATATTGTAGAACCATCTGAAATGAAATCAACCATGCATGAAACTGATATCTTATAACTCTATACATATAGTACTGTGGCACTTGATAAATGCTCCACAAACCTCCATGCGCTAGGATTAATAGGCTCACCAACACTTCCCAAGACTCGAAGAGATTTTCGAGAGTGCTGTGTAACATACTGCAAAGCATATAAACAAAAAATCAGTGATGATTACTCACAAACAGAGATAAAATATCTCAGAATTAGCTAATTAATTCAGTCTTGTAGAAGTTTCGATTTTTCAAGTTGGTAAGTCACAAGTTTCTTAGCAAGTCAAATAATGTACCAAATAGGTAGTGCTGATGCCTGCATGAAATATCTGTCTGTACACTTAATATTAGTTCCACTGTGTTTTATAATGTAAGTGTGCCACTAATGCAGATTAACTGCACAGTACACATGCAGCAAGATTATTCTTTTTTGCATGTTAGTAGTATAACTAGGTTGGCAAAGGTTGGGATTCAGCAAACAGCATCAAATATCAAAATTCAATGGTTGATTGCAGTCAATCAACTTGAGTCCAGACAAACTGACATGATGGGGGCTAAAATACTGCCATCCAGAATCACCAGATTGGCTCGTTCGTATCACTTGCAGATTTTGTGAAAGTATATCTTGTACTGGAAAAATGAAAGAGCACAATACAGAATCACCATGCGTACCTCGGTGCCATCACGCATGAGTGATCGAACGAGTGTTGGTGCAGTGTAAAATATTGTCACCTTGTACTTGTCCACAATGTCCCAGCACCGACCAGAATCAGGGTAATTTGGAGTCTACAGTTATGGTTCAAAGGAAAACTTCAGGCAAAGGATGACAGGCAAATGAAAATGAATACCTAACAAAGAACTTATTAAATTAAACATAATGGCATGTAAGTAAATTCATAAAACAAGTGAAAGAAGTCAAGCACTGATTGGGAAATAAAAGTAGATTTTGGCATGACTGTTCTGAGTTGTCAGTCAAGAAGATAAGTCAGACAAAATAAATATGAAGACCAACAACAATCAAAACCACACGATTATTTTACCATCACATTGCAATCATATCAAAACCACAATTATTTCAGAACATACTAACTTGAACGTATTTAGGAATATACCCCTTCAAAAACGAGAACTGTTGCTCCATTCAGGAGTGGACCATACGTCACATAGCTGTGTCCAGTAATCCAGCCACAGTCTGCAGTGCACCTGATGTTGAGACACACACAGGCCAAAGATTGTATGAGGAAATAGAAGTTTCTCGGAGTAGTTCCCCAAAATATGAAAATGCCATAACCATCTCCTTAAAAAAAAAAGAACTTGTCTTTACCAGTATATGTCCGACGGCTTGTAATCAAATGCATACTTAAATGTTGTTGCGCTGTAAACCATGTAGCCCCCAGTAGTATGCAACACACCCTAAATATGTTCAAAGAGATTAATATCTGGGTAATGCAGTAATAGGATAATTCTATGCCATATGCAATTAAAAGGCCATAAGCACCTTTGGCTTTCCTGTACTGCCACTTGTGTACAGAAGGAACAATGGGTCCTCTGCATCCACCCATTCTACATCGCACTTGGTTGGGAAACTGGTCACAACATCCTGAAAGGTATGACTCAAGGAGATGATGGAAAATTGACATTGATGTTATAAGAATATACATCTCTATCCTGAAATTTTCTTATGTATATTAGAAGTATTAACAAGGTTGCTGTTGAAGGAAGAAACTCACACACCTGCCACCAAACATCCCTTCCTGCTTGCCATTTTGTGTCTTCTCTCTTCATTGCTGACTGATTTTCATATGTCAAACATAGACCTGTCCAACACAGTAGTAGTAAGTAAACAAGATATTGTATGCAATTATATTCATGTGCTCACAGAATAAACCACATGGCACAAGATAAGAAAATTTCCAACAAGAACATCTTGTGATTTATATAAACTTTCAGCCAAAATGCAGCAAATATTGGATAGATATTGAAATTTACATACTAATGGTTATAATGTTATTGTTCATTTAATTTGCAAAACCTAACGCCTATGTTAAAAACTAAATATAGTGATTTTTTTTTCAAATCCCTAGTCGTGTTCTGTTCAATTTTTCAGTAAACTGGATAAATTGTATCACCCACAGCTCAGTCACTATAAAGGTTTACATATTTAGAATGGACCTCCTATTCTCCTAATAAGTAATAAGTCATCTTATGCAAATCAAGAAACGATAACAGCTTAGAATTGCCTGTGTGGATGCAGAATTCAGATTGTACTGCATACCTACAGCGACTCCTTGTTTCTCACTTTCAGCCAGACCAGCATCCACTATATCTTTCAGAAGGATGGGCTTCACCCCTCTTTTGACTGCATTGCAAGTGATCACAAGTTTAGGCTTGCAATCAACGATCCTTTGGGCCAGGGAATCCGCAGAAAAGCCAGCAAATACAACCTGAGAAATTTTTGCAGTATGCATTAAATCATAAGGATTAACCAGGATAACCACGAGAGCTTTTTAGCTGTGGCCATTACCGAGTGAACAGCACCAATACGGGCACAAGCAAGCATGGCAATGGGAAGCTCCAGCAACATTGGTAAGTAGATGATCACAGCATCACCCTTGCCGACACCAACACTCTTCAAGTAATTGGCAAGCTACGAAAAGGATAACGCAACACGTTACATTACGGCATTTTCCACAAACATCCAATGACACACATTGACAGTTAAACACCTATTGTTCAATACGTTCTCAGGTATGAGCGTGCATTTACCTGGCAAACCCTGTCCAAGAGCTCTGAATAGGTGAGCTTCCCATCCTGACCAGGCTCATTGCCCTCCCAATACATCGCGATCTTGTCTCCGTTCCCAGCCTCGATGTTGCGATCAACAGCATTGTAACATATGTTTGTTTTGCCACCTTTGAACCACTGCAACCCCAAGAATCACCCACATGATTCAGAACCACTTAAAATCACCATCACAACGAAATGCAGAAATTTAGTCAACGCGCACTCACACTGATCTGAACAGGCCCCTTGGTGACGTCGAGGTTCTCGGAGCAGACCTCACTGGGGTTCCACTTCTCCTTCCAGTAGAAGGCGTCGGCGATCTCCGACCAGAACCCGGCCGGGTCGTTGATTGACCTCTCATACATCTTTTGGTACTGATGTCCACCATGAAACACACACACACACACACCAAGATCACAACCTTTAGCACATCACAATCACCAAACACAAAGAAAGAAAGAAAGAATTCACTAGGATGAAATGATTGGATCCAAGCTTCAGGATTCCTCTTGGCATAGTGATTGATATTCATGTCCCTATCTGACTTTTGTCACACAATCTTGATCAGGACGTACGATCCCAAGTGTCAAGAGGACACCCCCCAAAACGGAAAGATCTCTCCCGGGAGCTAAAGCAAGCGCCATGGCAATCAATCTTGGCCGTCCCCAATGGGGAAGCGAGAGGGATCACACGCGAGGTTTGGGTATTGGGGTTGGGGGTTTTATACCTTCTTGGGGGAGGGGACGAGGGCGTCGGCGGAGAACTCGGCGGAGGGGTAGACGAGGTCGTGCTCCTCGGCGGCGAGTGACTCGCCGAGGACGACGGCGTTGATCCCGGAGATCCTGCCGGCGCCGGAGGGCAGCTCCGACATGGACTCCACGTGCCGCAGCTTGTCCGACGACGCCCCCGCCGGCTGGTCCCCGCTCGCCGTCCCCATGGCGGTCGTCTTCCTCTTCGTCGTCGTCGGCGGCAGATGATGCGGCGAGATCCAAGCCGAGGAGGAGGCGAGGTGTGGGGGCGCGGCTGCTGCTGCTGCTGCAGAGTGCGATGGCTAGCGGTGGACTATAAATAATAGTACGACGACGAGATCACGACGAGGGGTTGATCGATCTTGGATGGATTGCTGGATGGATACATCGGTGATCGGTTTACGCTACGCAGCCTTTGCTAATTAAGCTGCTTGCTCCTGTAAATTGTAATGTAACCGACGAGAGGTTGACTTTGTTTTCTTCTCCCTCCTTTTTTTTTCCCTTTTTTGTTTTTACAATTCATTCCTCAGAGGATGCCAAATCAAAATCGAGTTGTGACCCGCTGAATTGTAAAAAAGTCACCGTGCATCCATGGAAAAAAGGTTGGAACAGATTGAAGTTGTTAGGAGTTGGGGTTTAGTTAATTTTTATTCGGTTTATCCTAAAATAAATAAACTTAAAACGGACAGTGACATATTGTATTGTAGTATTACGAATATCTAGATATAAGAGCATGTTCAGATGATAGTACTAAGATATATCACTTGGCACTAGATAGTGTTCTCATTACAACTTTGATCACTTATTTTTCTTTTTCTTAAAAAAAAGAAAGTGTAACAAATATACTTAAAAGGTATTGTATTATATATATCCTAAATATATGCATTAATCTTTCATTCATAGCTATCTAGTAATAATTTAAATATATCCTAAATACATGACAAATATCTAGAATCTGTGCTTGTTAAATTTGTGCTGATGCCTGTATGAGCTTTTACGGGAAAATAATTTTGGATAACACTTCTATATCGCTACTCTTTGACGATTCTAAAGCCAAAACTAAGTGATGAAAGTGAGAAAAAAAATCCTGGTATATGAATTAAATCTAGAATTCAGATTTGGCCGCTACTTAAGAGTCAAAGCTCAAGTCAGGTTTGTGCCAATGGTTACTCTTAGTCTTGCATTACTCGTCATAAATTTGCATTGGTGGCTGCCATTTGTTGCTGGTTGGTGGGATCACTGGATCTATCCACGTTGGTTGGAGAGAGGTAATCAAGATAAGAATATATTATCACCCGATTGCTCGCTGTGCACGAGCTGCACAATTTCCTCCCTGATTCTATAATAGCAAGTTTAATAGTATAGTCCACTAATAACCCCAAATCATTTATAACCAATGTAATAGCCAATTCATATAATAGTTGCTTAATATACTATTAATATCTGGTCCCACATGTCATACACACATTATATCTTGGAGTTCGTACTGCAGTTGGCTACAAATCTGTAGCCCGCTGCTATTATCTCTCTTCTTTTTATCTCTTTAAAATATGTTTATAGCTGGCTTATAGTCGCTATTGTACATGTTCTAATGTTAATCTAACATGGGGAGGTGTGGTGCGTGCAAACCGCTACTGCTAATTAAACTATGCTGTCAGTATAATTGATCCGTAAATTAATTAGTACCCACATGACAAGTGCGTGCGGGACGTGGTAGCATGGCACAGCTGGCCGTAGGGTGATGTTGGTCAATGATATGTGATCTCTTTGGGAATTTCTTTTTTCATTTTTGTCAACATTATTACCACGATCATCGATCCTTCCTGGAGATGTGATGTGGGAGTGCAACTTGTATATGCAAACGAGGGGCATATGATCTTGGTAATGAACAGTAGACGTTTCTAGTTAAGATATATATTTTCTCTTGAATTCTTGATCTTTTTTAGAACGTTTTTTAAACGGTTCATCGATATATTTGGTGTAATTTTTTTCTATATATAAGTTGTTTTATAATATTAAATAATTTTATTTTCAAAATTTATAAAAATTAAAACTCAACAAATCATGCACTAATCGCAAATCTAGAGAAATATTTGTATAGAAATATTATTAATTTAATTTAATGAAAAATCGCAAAAATGGTTGGCAAATCGCAAATCTATAGACCAATCGAACGGGGGAGGATCGACATGCCGCCTATCGACGGCCTGCATTCGAACAGCGGGCGTTCGACTGGTCCCATAACCCGGCACCGCATGGCCGGCCTGTTGAACAACGGACATATTGCAGTCCGATACTACCCTTAATTACTGTCAGACGGGTCAAATCATGTGTCAACAAGGTTATGTCCAGTTATAATGACTTCTGATATAGTAGTACTATACAAAGAGGTCACTAATTCTCTATAAGTCCAAATTAAGGAGCGAGGCGTGGTAAATTCAAATCATTCATTATTCAGTTCCAAAAAAATCATTCATTATTCAGTTTTGTTTTCTCTACTACTTTAAAAGCGCAATCATTCTCTTTCCGTTCCTTTCTCATCATATCATACGCTCTTTTATGCGTGCGAAACCATACTAATTTCAATCCAATCCACCTGCTCCCACAAATCATCCTCAAACTAGTAGCTTGCCATTCGGTCGGAGACTCCATATGCGTGCAGGCATCTGCAGTCATTTGGTTGGCATGTCGTGGTGTTTGGTGGCAACTAACTCGTACCTGCGACGGTGACACGGCAACAACCTACTTTAAGGTTAGTC
Source organism: Oryza glaberrima (assembly GCF_000147395.1). Classification (NCBI taxonomy): domain Eukaryota; kingdom Viridiplantae; phylum Streptophyta; class Magnoliopsida; order Poales; family Poaceae; genus Oryza; species Oryza glaberrima. Next base: position 18,935,791 of record NC_068327.1, on the reverse strand, counting down.
CATTCCACGATATATACATGTGCATGACTCTCATTGCATGGTTTTTCATCCTAGTCTATTTCTCAATATTAATTTTTGAACTTCTAAGAACATCGATATAATTTTTTAAAAAATATCAATACAAAATTTATCTATAAATTATTTTTTATTATTATTTTGGTTATTTCTTTTACAGCTTATCAGGCGTTGGCCAACACCTACTTAACTTCTCGTAAGACTCAAGTTTCCTGTCCAGGTGGCCCCAGAGCTTGATCATTCTCAAAAAGTTCCAAAATAGTGAAATACTAGTGCCTTTTCAAGTTTGTTGCAGCATGCCTATGTACTCCACTTTGAACTATTTATCATTATGGATGTACGGATTTGATCACCATTTATATATTTAATCTATACTGTTTAGTTTGAATCAGTAATTTTTATCTTTGTGTCACTTTACACCACCCTTACTTTTTTATCCATCTACATCCAATTTATCATATGTCAAAGAAATAGTCTACATACAATTTATCATATGTCAATTTATCCATCTACCACCCTTAGCTCTTTTAACTATTTCGCCCTCACCCCGTGAACTTGCGCGGTAACACGCGATTTCGCACTTCCATTCTGTAAAAATGGTATATTTCTATAATTTTCTTTTAAACGTGTATATTTATGTAAAAACAGTAAAAAAGAGTATATTTTTTAATTTTTTTTCCTTTATTGGATGGGTTCAGAAAATCTGATCTTGGTTAGGCTCAGGCCCTGTTCCAAATAACTAATTGAGCTTAACTACTTCTCATTTTCTGTTGATGCGCTTTTTAAACGGTTAAACTTTATGTTTCATGAAAAAAGTTATATATAAAATGTGCTTTAATAAATAAATTAATTAATTTTTAAAATTTTAATAATTAATACTCACTTAGTCATATGCTAATCGTATTTGTGTAGCTAATTAGTAAAAACTTACAGACTTAAAATAACACGGTCTTTAGTTTTATCGGAGAAATAGGAACTAGGGTCCCATCACTAGCTACTCGAGGCACGTTCACCTCCAGCCACGGTCCCTCACGGGCTATGCTCGGGGCACTTCTTTCATTAGTCGCGGCCCCCGTGGGCTGGGATTTCACACATCCGCTCTCGGGTGCGGTCCTTCATGGGCTGTGCTTGGGGCACTTCTCTCCTCTGGCGTGGCCCTCTATGGGCTATGCTCGGGGCAACCAACTCTCACAAGCTTAGAGACATCTAAGACAAAATCAAAAATCACACAGCCTACCAATGACGTGGCAGGAATGGCGGCGTTTGTAGCGCACGTCTCCCTAGAGAAAAAAGACAAGCAACATGGCACCCTCTCAGTATGCATTCCACGTGCCCTCCTTTGCCCTCGAAGGCTGGCAGCTAGGCCAGTGGACAACTCAGATGAAGAAACCTTTGACTTCTTCGCTCCACTTGTCAATTGATAGGTGAAACAGTCACCTCTATCCCAATCTCACATGTATGTATTGGCATTTTGGACTCCTTGGTATATAAAAGGAGGATACACACCACCAAAAAGGGGGGTTCGACTAGTTCGAATAGCTTAGCTCTCGTTGAAGCAAGTTAGCTTCCACCCTTAGACTCCACTCGTTGTAACTCATTCCCGATCATCCATAGTCCATATACAAGAATAGGGTGTTACACATTCGTGCAATCCGATCAAATTATCTACTTGATTATATGGTATATTAAATATTTTAATAAATAGACTTAACAAATATAAGAAAGTCTTTTGAAAAAAGATTAATTTTTCCAAACATAGAATAAATCAACGGTCTAGTAAATAATCCGAAAAGAACCAAGTGTTCCCCTTTTTTTTTAAAAAAAAAAAGAAACTAAGCCTTGAAATGTTGGATAGTGAAAGCGAAGGGTAAGGAAATGAGAAGACGGAGTTGGTTGCATGTTCAAACTGAAATATCTTGGTATGGACAAAATTGAAATATCCATTTGAAAGGTCCCCAAATGAAATATCAGCACTGACTTCATGATGAAAATGATCGGCACCGACGCCGACGTTACTCTGTTCAATTTGGATCGACTTGAACCTGACTGGACGCTAGCTGGACCAAATTGATGGCGACACACTGATTTTGTCCACTTTGCCGTTTGATGCCACAGCCCAATTAAGCGTTCGGAAGGATGGCACGTACAGTAGTACTAGTAGTAAAAAAGGGAACGGTTCAGATGAGCGTCTCAGATAAACTTGCGGGTTTTATTCATATAAAAGCAGTATAACTTTGTTAGGTACGCAATCCTCTTCAGAGTTAAATACCTCCATGTTGATGCTGACTGTGTGGAATTCTAGAGTGACGAGTTCTTTTTTTTTCTTTTGGGTCCATGGGAATGTGAGATGCATGCAACAGCAATGAGGTGGCACTCACGTTCTCTAAGCTGGGATCTTCTGAAACCGGGTGGTCAGCATGAAGCTAATTAGCGAGAGTAATCACATGAAGCTAAGTCACACATCCCCCCCCCCCCCCCCTAGTACGTTGAGACTACTTCATAGAATGTTTATCATTTGTAAATAAAATTAATTTTTTTTAAATAATGAGAATATGAATTACCTTTCTGCTTGTTTGTGACCATGCTTGCTTGATATTCCATCCTTGATAACCTGGGATGTTAATTTAACTAGCTTGTATCACTTGTGTTGACCTAGCTAGAATTGTGATATGTTTAGCCATGCTTAATTACCCCTGGCTTGTGCAGATACTCGGATGTCACTTGTGTGGAACTGTGAACGACCAGATACTCTACTTACGCATTCTGTTGGATCAAAGAATATTTCCTGCCGGTAAAAGCCGCAATACTCTTCCTGCTTGTGACCCTCGATCGGAAGCAGACTCCGGAGGGACGTAACAACTGAAAATAAGAGCAAATTTCGCAGCCATAAGATCACCAATACATGCACTCACTGAGTTGTACTGTTATTTGGCAATCAGTAATTTGTCCTAGTTCAGCATTGCCGCTTCTGCACTGTCAGCAAAAATGCGAACGGATGTCAGGACCGATAATCAGTAACAGTCAGCAATTGGCAAAAAATGAAGGGACAAAAAGATCTCCAGTGGACAGAAATGAAAGGAGGCCCATGGTCATGGATGATGAACTTTTGTAGGGGTAGAAAAAAGTCCAATTTAACACCCTCAAATATAGATCGGATCGAAGCAAAATCGGGTAGTAACCACTACTCAAAGTATTAAAACCGTGAAAAATGACTCTCAACAATATTAATGGTGGTTTCGCTGACATGACACGTTCACTTGGTCCAAATGTACTGACGTGGCATCTACATGATTATATAAAAAATAACTAAATACCTACATGACCTATATGTCAGCAAGTACATCTCATCGTCTCGGCCATATCGTCGTCGTCCTCTCCGACAGGAGTTCAGCACCGTGCTTCTGCTAGACACTAGGCGGTGGCACCAGTGCTGAACCGGAGCTCAGGGAGGCCGGGAGTAGGATGTACCCTGACTCCTTTGCGCGTCATGAGAGTAGTCATCAGGAGACACTCCCCCGTCGGACCAAAGGGCGTGATCATTAAGAAGGTGTCCAATGACATCACTCTCCATAGGCAGCTATCACGGAAGCTACAAACCCAAAGCTCGTGGAACAACAGGTTCTCGCCGATGATGGAGGAGCTTGAGTAGGGCGCGACAGGATGGGAGCTTGACGAGGTGCTTGCCACGCCGTCCCAATACATTGGTGGGGTAGTCGAGCGGTCGTCCGTCATTCTCTGCAGCAACCGTTAGCCGATCGAGTCCGGTTATGGCTGTGAGTGCTGCCACAAGGGAGGTTGGACACAAGTGGGTCCGTAGGTGGTGCGTCAAGCACGACGCAGGTGACCTGGCGAGGTTGCAGTGCGCCACCAAGGAAGCACCAATTAAGGTAGGAGACGACAAGCACATTCGTGAGAGCGGAGAACCCCAGCCTTGCCATGGGTTTCGTCGATTCGCTAGCCGCTCAAACTCCTCCCCCTAGACACTGTCGTCTCCCTGGTGCCGCCATGGGCTTGCATCGCCCCGACATGAGGAAATGATACTAGAGTGTGGAGAAAGCAAGAGAAAGGAAAGAGAGGGGGAGAAAAAAAGAGAGGACACTAACACATGGACCCATATGTTGACTCGGTCGATTGGACCAGGTCATGCAATGTAACGTTGGTGAGAACCACCATCAATATTGTCGATAGAGTCATTTCGCACCGGTTTTAATAGTTGGAGAGTCGGTACATATGGTTTTGCGGTTGAGAGATATAAATTACATCTGATCTATATAATTTTGAGGGAGTCAAGTCAGACTTTTTCCATAAGTGTACTGAAGATGAAAAGATGCAAGCTTTTGTTGTGCATGAACTCGTCGAGTCGTCGTCATAGTCTCGTAGATGAGCCTGGATTGCTGGACACAGAAGGCCAGCCCAATCCCAGCAGCCTAACCAGTCCCGTTAGTTTGTTGGAGCATTGGGCCTTTGGCTATCATTAAAGGAAATGTTGGATTGCGTCAAGCCCGACAGACATGAATTGAACAAGACGACAACCTCTTGATCGCCACCGGATAATTGACCCTAAAACAAAAAAAGAAAGGGACAATTACATCTATGCCCCCACTTTCAAATTCAATTGTTATTTTATCCTTATTTTTTAGGGTTTGCAGTTTTACCCGGGTGTGGCTAATGAGCGATCGATCCCCACGCCCCCTGTACACACCTCTCCTTCCTTCCTCCTCTTCTTCTCTTCCTACTACACTATAAATTTAAAAAAATAAAAAAATAAAGTTGAAAAAATTTATGTATAGAAATACTATATATATAAAATATTTGAATTCAAATTCAAATTTGAATCGGGTATGTAAACTTTTGGTTTATAAACTTTGGGTCTATAAACTTTAGGTATATAAACTTTAGATGTATAGACATACTATATATAGAAAATATTTGAATTCAAATTCAAATTTGAATCAGATATAATTCAAATTCAAATTTGAATCGGGTATGTAAACTTTTGACTTATAAACTTTAGGTCTATAAACTTTAGGTGTATAAACTTTAGATGCATAAAAATACTATATATAGAAAATATTTGAATTCAAATTCAAATTTGAATCAGATATGATTCAAATTCAAATTTGAAACAGGTATGTAAACTTTTGACTTGTAAACTTTGGGTCTATAAACTTTAGGTGTATAAACTTTAGATGTATAGAAATACTATATATATAAAAAAAATTGAATTCAAATTCAAATTTGAATCGGATATATAAACTTTTGACTTATAAACTTTGGGTCTCTAACCTTTAGATATGTAAACTTGAGGTGTATAAACTTTAGGTATATAAATTTACTAAAATAGGAAATTAATGCGGTGCCAAAAAAAGGAAACCAGGTGGAGAGAGAGGAGACCCTATCCGATCGCCCCTGGCGGCCCCTGGCGATCAATCGCCCAATAGGAGCATGCTTTTTAATCTGAACCAACCATCTGCCCCCACTTCTAAGAGCCGGTTTAACGGTGTTAGTTGTAGAGAAAAATGGCATTTATACCCTTAGTGGTTATTGTATTTTTGCCCCTATTTTTTTTTCCAGCTTGTGTGATTCTGTACCTATTGACTATTGTGTGACCGTGATTGTGAGAGGAGGAAGCTAAGCCAGATTCGGGCGCTTCTTCTATGTGTGCCTGTGTGGTGAGAGAGGCCGAGGCTCCCGATGCAACGGCATGGCTGAGAGGCGGTGGATCGGAGGTCTTGCTGGCAGCCGCCGGGATGGAGGAGTTGCTCTTCGTCGCCGTCCGCATGTCTTCACGCTGCCTCACCAGATCTGGCGGCAACACGAACCGGCGCCACCGGATCCTCTCTATGCTCCAACCATGCCATATCTGCATGGCGGCAATACGAGGGAGAGGACGGAGACGGCGGCGCCAGAGGTCTTGCCGGGGGCAGTAGGGATGGAGGATGCGCCGCCGCTGGATCCCCTTCTCTTTTCTCTCGACATGCGCTTTGGCTCTTTGCCACCGCGTGAAAGCCCTGCAGCCGCCGCCCCCACCGCGTGGAAGCCCGTCGGAGCGCCGCGCACGCCCGCCCGTCCTTGCTGCCGCTGGCGCGCACGCCTGCATGTCCTCAACGGCGCTGCCGCGCCGCGTGCCCGCCCTCGCCGCCGCTGCCCTGCCACGCGCCGCCGATAGGTTAGAATTTCAGGTTGGGAGGAGAGGGATTCAATCCCTATCCATTCACTTAGGGTACAAGGGTAAATTAATATTTTATAAAACCTTTTTTTAAATTTTTTTATTTCTTTAACACAAAACATGGGACCCACAAAACGGCTGTAGAAGTGGGGTAGATGACTTGTTCGGATTTAAAACATATGGATAAAACTGTAAACCCTAAAAAATACGGTAAAACAGTAGTTAGGTTTAAAAGTAAAGACATAGATGTAATTGTTCCAAAAAGAAAAATGAAAATGAAAATGAATCAACTTGTGATGGGCCAGACACAGGTGCTACTTCTACCCATGAGGCCATGACGAAATGACGATTGACAAGATGAACAACCTTTGGTTACTCCAAGGGGCTACTACTAGATCTTCCAGGAATTCTAGGTAGCACTGGGGTGTGTCCCCCAGCCCCACTACTCGAGAATTGATATTTGCAATCACAATAGTTTCGGTTCTTATTAGAACCGGGATTAAAAATCAAACTAATTAGATTGTAAATCAACAGAATTGATTGGTGCCACGCATAATTGAAGACCATGATGCACGGCTCAATTCTAGCCATTAATGAATATAGAAAATGCTAGAATGACTTATATTGTAAAACGGAGGAAGTACATTATATATATCTTCCACATCCTATAGTTTCTTACTTCCTTCGTTTCACAATATAAGTTATTATAGTATTTTTCATATTTATATTGATGCTAATGAATCCATTCTGAAACGGAGTGAGTACTAGTTTGTTATACTGGTATATATGTACTTAGCATGCTATTGGGTTCAAATATCATTCCGCTAGGGATCTAATCAGCTACTAGAACGCATATATATCCTTTTCCTAACAATTCATATCCATCACTGCACGCCGGTTATATAAGTTATCAGTTGCTAGATTACTCCGGATGATGTGCACATTATCTTTTTCATAACTACCACTAGCAAGATATTTATATTGCTAGCTAGAATAATCTGCCACCGATAATGATAAGAACGTACGTGCAGTACATCCAGCTAGCTGAAGTGGACCAAGGCCTTGAAGTGGACTAAGGCCGAGGTTTGTTCCAAACTTTCAACTTTTCCATCACATCAAAACTTTCCTACATACGTAAACTTCTAACTTTTTTCTTCAAACTTTCAATTTTAATGTGAAACTAAACACACCCTAACATTTCATAACCAAATGGAATAAGTGCGTACACATCACGAATTCTAGGTGCAGATGGCACGTCGCTGTAGTACGTATAGTATGTAGACATGGCCGGCCCGACACGTCGGCCCCGCTACGTACGTGGGTCCCTCCGAGCTCCCCCGCGCGGCGCCGTATCTGACCGCTGGGCCCATATGGCCAGTGTTTAGGTTAGGCAATGACAATGTTTTTTCTTTGCGACAATGTTAATAGGGGCTGTTTAGCTCCAAAAACTTTTCCCAAAAATATCACATCGAATCTTTGGACATATTTATAGAGCAATAAATATAGATAAAAAAATTAATTATATAGTTTGCATGTAAATCGCGAGACGAATCTCTTGAGCCTAATTCGTTGTCGGTATGTGGGTGGAGGTATATTTTTTTCCTTTTTTCCTGGTTATGACCCTCCAGGGTTATAATCTTGTAATTTTTTCCTGCTCTATCAATAGAACTTTGTGCGAGTCATTCAAAAAAATTAGTCTATAATTAGCCATAAGTGCTATAGTAACTCATATGTGCTAATAACGGCTTAATTAGGCTCAAAAGA